>NC_135722.1:109910233-110519233 GCF_964656455.1 Halichoerus grypus
GGAGCCCCAGATGTTCCTGTTTCTTTCCATTCCTATAATCTACCTTTTTTTCATGGTTTGAGGAATCTGGGAGCCTGTTTGGGGTGCATTTTGGTTCTGATTCTAGTCCTGCTGGAGTTTGGGGGTCAGGCCCTAAGGCTAGGGAAGGACTTTTCCTGAAGTTGAGAATATAGGGTCTTTCGTGTTCCATCTCTCCTGTTGGGCTCTCCCTCTTCCTTAGCTTTTCAAGCTCAAAACTTAATGGTTGTTTTGCCCTGGAAAGCGCATACCTGTTGTCTTTTTCACTGGCCTGCAGGTGTTCTGGTCCTGGAGATAATTTTAGTGGCTTAATGAAAAAGGCTATTCCAGATTAAATGACTTGGTAGTTGAGCTGACCTCACGGTTAGCTTCATGGAGGAGCACCTGTGAAGTCTTACAGGGTGTTGGAATCAGAAGGCCCTGTGGCTGGTTTAATGCTCTGTTTTCTGTCCTATAAGCTTAATTCTTGAACAAGTTGTTTTCATTTGGCACTCGAGCCTGCTCATGACGCAGCCAGTCCTAAATTTGTCCTCCCTTACCAGAGTTCCTAACTTAGTCTTCCACCTCTCGGGCTAAAGTAAGGCCAGAAATGTTAAAAACCACGTATTCTGGGCTTGCTTTTAGATCTATCTCCTGCCTCTGCCCATCAGTGATTCACGAACTAGAGCCATCCTGCCTGCCCTTGGGTTTACTGGGCGGCTGATCTAGACAGCAGCTCTAAGAGAACAGCTAAGATAGGGCGTCTCTTCTAGAACATTAGTGTACTTTGCTAAGCATTTTGCATGCATCACGCCATTTAAATCTCAACCATCAAGGAAGCCTGATCACCCTCCATGTTACTTTGAGGGAAAGTGAAGTTCAGGGAGGTTAACTTCACGTAGCAAAAAGTAGATCTCAAGTGCAAGCTGAGCCTAATCTATGTCCTTAACCACAGCACCATGAGTACTAACTAAATCCTATTTAAATCTCATGGGGCATAAGATGGAAGGGGCGGGGATACAAGTCTCGCTTTTCTGCAGATAACCCTATGGAGGAATGAGGCTAGCACTGCCCAGTCAAAAGCCTAGAGCCCCTTGCAGAAAGGGGTCCTTACACAGTTGGAGGGTAGAGGAAAAGTTGGTATTAATAGCCCTGCAGCAGCTAAAAGTAAAAGAATGCATCCAATTAACTCCTAATTTGCTGTTGTAACTTGTCCTATGCTCCGTTATTTCTAGAAACTGCTAAGGAATCAGGTTGCTTAAAGGCTGAAGTACTGATAGCAATTCTCTACAGGTGTGTATACAATTCTAAAACGCATGGGGTTGTTGCCTAGGCCAAGTTTGCTCTTTTTTTAAAAACTGATTTTGGAGCAGTTTTAGGCTCAACACAAATGAGAGATCTGGGACTCCCCACTTCTGCCCCCACACATGTGTACCCACGCCCATTATCAGCATTACTGCCCAGAACGATACTGATACAATGATGGAGCCAGGATAATCCCTTAAAGTTCAAGTTGACCTTAGGGTTCACTTTTGGTGTACATTCTGGGAGTTAGAGTCCCAGACGTTGTATTGGTCCCATCACTATAACATCCTACAGAGTATCTTCACGACCCTAAAAATCCTCTGTACTGAGTTTTTCTGCTTCACAGGAGGTTTTCCAGCCCCCCTCAATCCTTTCCAGGTAAAGCATAGTAGGTTAAGGAGTAATGCAGCTTTTTTTCTCTCCATGTAATCAAACCCCTGTGAAGTCTAGGGACAGGTCCTAGGTTTGGTTTTACAAGAGTGAATAGTCTTGTCCTATCTCTTCCTTTGCAACAAATCTGGGACATCTGAAAAAGCCATATCACTGCCTAGGGATTCGTGTAAAAAAATAAAAAAAAATAATACCATGACCACACCCTGTATTTTCTGAGCTCCTGGAAATACTCTGTATTTATATCCTTCGACCAGAAAATTCCACTTACGAGACCATTCTCCTTTGCTGAAAGGTCATTGTTGAGGCTCTTCAATCGTAATTGGTTCAGACTTCTCCCTGACTTAATCCTGACCTGACATCAAAAGCCTTCATTCCGCCTGTGAACCGAATATGCTGTGGAGACAGGCCTGATGAAATGCAAAGGTCCAGTAAAGAGTTCCAGGCCGAGACCCCATTTGCTAACAAAGCAGGCTTTTTAATATCCTTCACCATCTTGGTCCTTTCTGCACATAATACCTTCCTCAGTTTCCCCTCTTAAGATCCTAAGATCTTGCCCTGGATTCCTGCCTGCCCTTGTGGTTTATTTCTGTCCTATTTCAGAGACCGTCTATACACCAGGATTGGAATTAGTTCATAGAAATAGAATTCAGAAGGCAAATATAAGCTGGGTGGGTAAAAATACAACAGTATTTTAATTTAGGGTTCTGACAACTTGAATTATCCAGTAGTGGGCTGTGGTAAGGTAGAGCATTCTATGTGTGATGGCCAGTATCGGGAAATAAGAATTGCATATTAAAGTATATTAAATCAGTTGTATGGATTCCTAGGAGGATTAAAAACCTTGTACACATGTGTATGCACAGAGTAACGTATACCTCTTACCCTTCAGTTACCTCTATTACTGAAGACGAGGGGGAAAGGTGCTTCTTAGCCCTTAAAATGCTAATATCTCCAGACAGCTGTTTCTATTAGCTAAATAGATGAATTTATAATTTTTTCAAGGGCCCATTAAAATGTGTAGGTAAAAATTTTGCCGTTGGTTTGAGTAATCCAACAGGAGATCCGTGCCACTTCCTGGGGGGCAGGGAGGACAGCAGTGGGTAGAGTCTGAGCTGAGGGGGCCAAGAAAAAGATGCCCCCTCCAAGACCTTAGGGGCAGAGGTACCTGGCATTGACCATGACGGACTTAATGTTCTCCTGTTGGCTAAGTTTCAGACCGGTTTCTTCCTAACTATAGGCCGTTGACCTGCCTTTCCTTAGAGCATTTACTTTAGAAAGTTGGCAATCCTAAATTTGACTAAGATGTAAATCTTCACCCTCAGACCACTTTTATAACCCAGAAATACTGGTCAGGGACCTGGAGGCCTTCCCTTTGGACATGTAATCTTCAGGGGCCTCTCCTAGTCTCCAAAGTAGCCTAACTTAAGTATAGGTTAGCAAGGAGAGAACCTAATCACGTTGACCAGCCTCCTCCATAACCTCCAATAATTTTCCAGTATCTCACCCCCATGCTTAACTCTCCCACCTTCTGTAACTCAATGAGGTTGATTTCATCTTTCACCCCTATTATAGTCCTGAGCTCTGTTACAACAGTCTTCCTTTAACTCCATCTGGTACTTTTTTTTTTTTAGCAGAATCATTACCTGCTTTGATCCTGGGTGCTCCCCCCCCCCCCACCCCGCCGTAGTGATGGAGTGCTGGGCTCCTTCCTCTGATCGTGTAATCTGAGCACCACTAAGCCATCCGTTGCCCAGAAAAGTGCTCTGCCTGAGCCCAAGCTTTGCCACCGGGGATGTTGAAGGTTCCCACGGGTCTACCTGCTTGTCCAAGCGTTGTTTGCTCTCCTCTCATTGGGATACAGCCCCGGCCTTGGTACCTAGCAGCCCCCGTCCATCCTGCCCTGAAAAACCTGTTTTGGAATTAGGAATTACAGAAAGGTATCTCCCTACATGTACCCGGTTGTCCCAGACACACTTTTGCTCTCATCTGTTTAAGATTACATTTAGCCACATGGCAGCATTAGCAAGCCTGTCTCAGAGGTGCTGGAGAGATTCTCACTAAATAGGAGGCTGGCCTGCAATAACCTTCACTCCTCCCATAGCCTCAGCACGATGCCTAGTACCTAAGAGCATTACTTGGTAGAAAAGGAAATGTGTTCTAGAGACTATGGAGTTGAGATGGTGAGTTGTTCCTCCTTGGAAGGACAGTTGAACCAAGGAAGATTTTATTCCTTCCAGGAAATTCAAACATAAAACAATACTCCAAGTAGACGTGACATTTGCTGAATTACATTGGAATGAATTTGAAAAATATCACTAGGGGGTAATTACATAAAAGCAGAATCAGAAGCTCTGGATGAAGAAGGCAGATTGAATCCAGCATGTACTTTCCTTCTCGAGCCTCGCTAAAATGATCAGAGGAAAAAGTGCGATCAGAAGCAAACCATAAAATATTTTACATACACCTTTTTATATAAAATGGCAAATTCCCCCAAACTAAAGAATGAGCTCCCTTTGAAGTAACCCATTGTTTGTCCTGCTCTATGTATGAACATAACCCATAGTCCTGTTGCCAGGAAATTCTCAAACATCAGAGGGATTCTCAAGCTACCAAAGAGCAAAAAGTAGATTTCCTACAGAAGACCCGGCATAAGAATGACTTCAGACTTTTCAGTCCCAGGTACCAGAAGGCAGTAGAACAATGCCCTCAAAATTCTGAAGGAAAAAATTTCCAACTTAGACTTTTTTGGCCAGACAATTGAATCACGTTGGAGAGTAGATTACAGACCTTGGGGAGACCATCTGACCAACTGCCTTCCCACATCTTAGAAAGCTCAGAGAATACGCTCCATCCCCTAAAATACACCAGGAGGGAGACACGGGTTACAGGAAATGCAACCTGAGAGAAGGCAGAGAATGCTCTGGTTTATTAGAGAAACCACAGAATGACGGCTGAATGCCAAGCTAAGGGAGAAAGCAGGTGAATTCAGAGCAAGGTCAGGAGAGACTCTTTGGGGAAGGTGAATTTAACCAAATACCTGATGTCTCTGAACATCTTGAGGGGAGAGCTGGACACTTGGCAAAGTCTGGTGTTGGATGAGTGAGTCTTGTATGGAAAAATAAACCAAAACAAAATCAGGAATTCAAGGGACGATGAAGTGGTGGTATAAACATGTTCAGAGGCATAATGAGTTGCCCCAGGGAGGAGGCAAATGGGGGAGGGAGAGTCCTATAATTCTGTGTCAAAACCCTTGCAGAGCGGGGGGACTCTTGGTGCAGATGAGGAAATTTTGGGTGGAGCATAGTCACACCCACGGACTCCTCTCTGGTACCGGCCTATCAAGGAATTCCAGATTCAGGGGGTAGAATAAGGGATCTTTACTGAGAAGAACAACAGGGACTTCTAGTGCTACCTTATAAATTTGTCAAGGGTATATCAAATTTTTAAATGTGCCCTTAATATTTGGATGACAAATGCCTTTGATAAGCATATATGTAAAAATACATTAAAAAGGAACAAAGCCGTCTCTCCCGGGGAGAGAAAGTGTTGTACTGAGTACCAAGGAGGGAACTGCCTATTTATATCATTTGTGAGTTTTTAATTCCAGTGTAGTTAACATACCATGTTAGATGTCAGGTGTACAATGGTGATTTAACAGTTCTATACATCACTCGGTGCTCATCACGGCAGGTACACTCCTTCATCCCCATCACCTGTTTCCCCCATCTCCACACACACACCCACCCCCCCCCCGGCTCTGGTGACCATCCATGTGTTCTCTATGTAACTGAATTTTCTTCAACTTGGTTCATGATTTGAATTACACAAAACAAAAATGGGAGAATTTTTAGAAAGTTAACCAAAAATAAATCATAAATACCACTCATCCATGTGGTAGGTGTCTGGTCAGCGATAGGGCAGAGGAAACCGTCCTGGGCTTAGAATCAGGAGACCTTGATCTCCGTGACATCCTGGTTAGTGCACTTGGAGAATTTAAGCACTCTGCTCAGCTCTTCATACATAAAATAAGTTGATGTTAGGAGAAAATGGAAAAACTTAATGCAAAACCAGCAAATTTGACAGCGTTTTAGAGGTGTAAGCACAGGTAGAAGGTGAAATGGATAGTGGAAAGGTAAAAACTGGTCAACACTGGCCCAGCCAAGCTGGATTGCTAACAGAGCTGCAGAGACCTGAAATCTAACTTCCTCCATAATAAAATTGCTAGAAACAAACTCCACTCATGCCCAGGCCCCTGGACTTTTGGTACTGGGGTGCCCAATGTAAACAGGACCGTTCAGGAGACAGAAGAGACTTTCTCCTTTTCTCGAACATCCTCTAAAGAACAGAGGTGTTAGGTAAACCTTTCCAGAATTCTGTATGAAAACAGCCTTTTGGCAGCCTCCAGATGATTCATCTGCTTGTAGGGTCCTCTTGGAAGAGAATCCTCAGGGCACATGACTATTGTTACATGAAATCCTGAGGTTTCAAATGAGACCTTAGGTAAAAAGGTACATGCTAGGGTTTGAGCAGTAAGCATCCCACAGTTAGTAGGTGCTTCAAGACTGGAGTCCCGAGAAAGCCATTTTAGGGGTTGTAGATGAGCTAAAGGATGGCTATAGGGTACGGGGAGCACGTCCATGGCCTGAGCTAGGAGCTGGCGGCGGGCGAGACTGGATTGTCTATACGCACTCCGGCGCTCATCACAAGTGGACTCCTTCCTCCCCCTCGACAGCATCAGGCAGATGCAGTCTATGCCCGGACAGATGCTTGCACCCACAAGACCAGCATCCTGTCTGTACTCCTTTAGTGTTTTTTTAAAACTATTTGAAATTAGTTGGCTTATTTCTTCCCTTCCCCATTGAAAGTAAATTCCAGGAGGACAAAGACCGTGTGTGTGTGTGTGTGTGTGCGCGTGTGTGTGTGTGGCTTCATTGCATCCACTGCGCCTACAACCGTGCCTGGGACAGAGCTGCTCAGTAAAGACTCGCTGAATGCATGGAGGAGTGAAAGGTGCACTACGTTTGGGTTCGAGATATTTGAAATTCCGCCTGTAGCAGAACGAAGGGTAATTTGAATTAGGCTTTCAGTAAAGCTGGACTCCTCGAGTTAATCCTCAAGGGAAATGGAAGCAGCTGCCTGTGGTACAGAGGCCAGAGAAGGTCTCTGGTACAAGGACATCTGATCAGCAAGGAGCATCTCCCATAGAGTCCCACAGGAGGAAGCTTCCCTGGTGGGGCGTGTACATCCCCAAGGTCATAAGGGGGGAGGATGCTTGGTGTCTTAGAAGAAATCCACAGGCTAATCTAATCCCTTGGATGCCTTCGTTCTCGCCTGTCTGCCATGGTTTGAGTGGCGTGGCCAGAGACATGGTGGCCATGACATGTTCACTAGAGAATTGCATTTTGCACCTTGACCCGTGATAATAGCCTATAGCGTTAACTGACGGACACTAGTGACTACTGGTTTAGGACAATATCCAGGAATGCCAAAGGTAGCTTTGTCTACACATGGTTTGTTTCCTGAGCGGACTTTCAAACCAAAACTTGATTTCTAAGTCACCCTGGTAATTGAACGTCACGCACATCAAGTCCAGACCGATCTTAGCAATTCTCTTAAAGAGAATTCTTTGGTTTTAACATTGTTGAGCGCATCCTATGGATTTCCCCCTGCAGCTCAATAGTTAAGCACATCTCTGCCTCCCTTTATGTGCTGGGTGGGCATCTGAAGTAAATGAGAAGTGGTATAGGAATCCTTAGGGTATGTGGGACAGTTGGAAGCCATTTGGCATTTAATTAAAAGTCAATTATGAGTTTTAAGAGCATCCAAAGCCAACTAATAAAAATTGCAATCTGAAGTGGGTGAGAAAGGCATGATAAGCATTTCTGCTGAGATGAATCATTTGAGATGCAATTTTTAAGATAGAACTCTAAAATCAATAAGAAAAACCAATGAGCTCAGCCCCACTTCCTTTCTTACTGTCCTGGAAAACAGTCTTATAATTAAAGGCCTCCTGACCTTGGACAAATGCGAGTTCCCCTCTGAGGGTGGGGTCTCTGAGTGCTGGACCCAGGTTGGGGGTCCCAAGGTGATCACAAGTAGGAGCTTAGCACCAGTGATTGTCCCCTGTCATCCCTGTGCCCATTTGTCCACTCTGCCACTCTCAGGCCCGGCCATGGGGATTTGGAAGCTAACTGTTGAACAGTCCCTACAGGGATCTGCTCACATGAGAACTTTCCCGCGATCTTTATCTCGTTTCAGGCACACTTTAAAGTGATCTCCTAGAAATCGCGCAGCTCTAGCTCTGTCTAGGTCAAAGAAAGGACTCTGCCGAAGCTCCATTTATTTCCTATTCCGGCTGATTGCAATTTCACCATTGTCTACATCTAACCAATCTCTGCCTGTCCTGCACGGTTGTTTGGGGTCTGCCCCCAAGCCTGCTGCGTAACCTTCATTCCTGCCGGTCCACGCAGAGCTAGGAAGAAGGTTGCGCCCAGACTAGACAGGTATCAGGTTAGCTTGGTTTCCTACAGCAGCTGTTTCACTGAATCTTCACCCCCGTGTGGGGTGTGTACCCTTCTGTGGGGCCCCCGCCCCCTGCCCGTGGTCTCCCACGGTCCTATCATCTTCCACTCTGTAAACGGCATTGCAGGCAGATGGAAGGACTGCCTGTTCCCAGACACTCCTGTTTGTCACACGTCTCGGCATACCCAATGCTTGCCCGTTCAGGCCCAGCTCCGTGGCCACCATGTCCCTGCAGCCTCTTCTGATGCTTTCAGAACTAAGTTCTTGGTTCTGCACCAGCCCTAGAATCTTAGTCTATCTGAGGGCATGTAGTTTTGTCTTCAATGTTTGTGACTGCTGGGAGCCATTGCCACAAATTGGGTAGTTTCTCTCGGTTCTCAGGGATGTAAGTTAAAAATCCGTATCCGGAGGTTGGAATCAAGGTATGGGTGGGGCCCTGCTTGCTCCGGAAGCTCTAGGGGGGAGGCATTCCATGGTCTTACAGCTTCCGGTGGCTGCCGGCCTCCCTGGCTTCATAGCTGGGTTCTCAATCTGCCTCTGGGGTCACATTGCCATGTCCTATGTCCACATGTCTCTGCCTTGTACAAGGACCCATGACACTGAGGGCCCACCTACATAATGCAGGGTGGTCTTTCCGTCTCAAGATTCTCAGTCCTATCCCAAAGTCCCAGCCACTCCACATTCACAGGCCCAGGGATGAGGTCATGGATAGATTTTTGGGGCCATTACTTGTCTACCACACCTTCCGTATGTACATCCCAGTTCCTCATGCACCTGCTCAAAGGCCCTATGGAGAGAAGTCAAAGGCAAAACGATAGGCTGCTTCAAGCGTTCTAGCAGCTCACTTTGCCCCTGGTAGGAGGTGAAATTGGGTGTCCCTCTGTGGTCAACAGGCCCCAGCCATTTGAAATAGATGGTGGCTGCAGGACTGGCCCGAGGGGGAGGCCTCTAGTTTTGGGGTTCTAGGAAAGGATGTGTATATGAAGACAAGGGCCCCTGAGGAAGGGCTGGGGCTACCGGGCTGCCTGAAGCAAGGGGGTGCTCGGAAGGATCTGGACAGTGGCTGCTTACAAGCTGTAAAGTATTCGTCCTAACTGGGGGTGGGGGTGTGTGTATATATTGGGGCAATGTCTGCCTAAGAAGCGTATTTTTGATTGGGTGACATGAATAGAGTTCTCATGGGTTAGTGGGGAAGATGGTTTGGGACCTAAAGAGCAGGTCTCACCCCCCAGCACCATGGGGGTGCCTGTGATCACTCGGTCCGCGCAGAGAAATGTGGATGCTGTGGATTCCTGGGGCCCCCTGGGCCTTCCTGTCTACCAGGACGAACCTGCCCACTTCGGATCGCAGGAAGGACAGTATGGCAAGGAGGGGAGGGACCAAGCCCGTTCCTCCGGATGCTGCTAGAAAACCCCTTGACAAGCCTTATGCTGATGTGTTCAGGCCATTCTCCCAGATCCTAGGAGTTAATTTTCTCACATCTGAGGCTGAGGGAAGCGAAGCCGAGGGTCAGTGAGTGGCAGCACCACACAACAAGGCTGCAGGGCCATAGATGCACAAGGAATGGAATGAAAGGTCTAAGACAAACACACAAAAACTTGAAGCTTTCAGAGTTGAGGCAGTGAATAAACCTAAGCTGTATAATTGTTCAAGTGTTTCTCGGTGTCTGCCCTGTTCTAAAAATGCCCGAAGTCAGAGTGCAAGCCTGAGGATGATTAACAGCTCCATTTTGATGAAAGGAAGCCTCTTAAGATGCAAACGCCATCCCAGGTAGAGGGAGGGCATGCCCTTTGGCTGCGAGCACACAGCTTGGGGGCAGCTTCACCTGACTCCCCTCATTCCCGGAGTTGAAAAGGCTAATTTCAGGAGCATAACTTGAGTGCTGTCTCTCCACACGGTCCCTTTGCCACCACCTCGTGACTTCTCCAGACTCCCAGAATAACCTACTCTGTGGCCCCCGGGCTCCCAGTTCCAGCCCATCCCCCCCGTGACTGAAAAGTCTAACAGCAGTGCCGAGCAATGTGCTGTGAAGCCGTTCACAAGCCTCCAGGGACTCCTGAGAATCAATGAAGCTCTCCTCTCTCGCTCGGGCATTTAAAGCCATCTTTTAAACAGACTTTTCTCCCCACCACACTTCCTGGGTCTGTAAGTCACCTTGTCAGCCAGAAGACCTTCCAACCCACCTTCCAGGTGAGTTAGCCCTTCCACAAGCATTCGCTCGCTATGCCTACTTGACTCTGCACAGGGTCCGTGCTCAGATCTAAACACGTGTGTTCACACAAGGCAAGCTGAATTACTTAGCTGAAAATGGGCTCTAAGAAAAGCGAGCCCCACGGAGCCCCTCCCTAGTGTTAGACCTTGAACTCTTGGCAGCAGGAACTATGTACCTAACTTGGCCACCTTGACCTGCTGTCCTCCATCCTGGTGCGTGGCGTGTGGACATCCCACTGTGTGTCCTGCTTAAAGGAATGAGTGCATGAAGGACAAACATGGAAAACAAAAGTGGAGAGGTACCAGAAAAGCCCCAAGAAGGATGCTTGGGGCTACGAAAGACGGTGGGGGGAGTCCCCAAAATGTCTTTAGCCTCCAAGTTTTGGTTGATTCCCCTGCTCACCATGGAGGTCACGGGGGAAAGTCCAGTGCTCGGAGCATGAGCCTGCTGGTTGGAGTTTACAGAAAATACCTGGGTGAAATTGTTTCCGTGCAGCCAGCCTGCTGTCTGCAGAAAGCCGTGGCCTCGAGGGTTCAGGATCCCACTGCTGCTGCAGATGGTGCTTCTGAGCCCGCCGTAGCCCAGCGTCCCACTGTACTTGCTCTCTTGGAGGCTCAGAGCCAAGAGCCATAATTAGCATGGCAGAGACGGAGGGACAAAGAAATCTAAACTTGTGGCCCTGGGTGAATTTGGGGCACCCCATGGTGTCTGGCATCAGATGTTTAAAAAGATGAGCTGGAACCATATCCAGTGGGAAGAAATGGGCTCGCTGGGGGATGACAACGGTGAAGGTTAATTTGTTCTGTTACAGGGGGCTAATTAAGCTGACACATTTCACAGTTAGATTTGAATGTAGCTTCTGATTATATGCTCTTTTTTTAAATCCAAGTAACCACAGGTTTACAAACTGAAACTGATTGCCCCTGTGGGAATATGTGAACTCTCAGTGGATCTGGACACCGTTGTCATGACAACATCTCTGCAGGATAGGGGAGGGGTCTACTGTCCCCTCGGTACAGAGAGAAGCGGAGGCGTGAGCCATCTGCCCATTTACCCACTGGTGAGGGCCTAGGTTCAAGTGCCAAGGGCATGCACGGGCCCAGAAGATTCCATCACCACACACTCCAGCAACATTATCTGCATCAGACGCTTTTGTGGGTGCTCAAGATACAGCAGTGAACAAAAAATTACTTTTTTTTAAGGTGCTCAAATCCTATTTGGGGTGGGCATCTGGCTGGCTCAGTTGGCAGACCACGTGACTCAATCTCAGGCGTGACAGTTCAAGTCCCATGTCGGTGTAGAACTTAGTTAACCCAAATGGTTTACTATTTTAAATGTCTATTTGGTTATTTTGGTTTTATATAATACGTAACAAGTCCAGTAAACAGATCATAAAGAATTTGGAGGTTTTTAGGTATTTCAATAAATGTGGGAGATCGGGATATGCTATGAGGCAGCATGTACACGTCAGGAAGCAAAACCAACAGTATTAAGAGGGTCGGGGGCAGGCGGGATTTCCTGCAGGTTGCAATACTCCTGGAACAGGTCCGTTATGAAGTGGATCTTGAACTGAACTTTGAATTAAAGCACACTGTAGCACAAAATATCGGGAGGACAGTAAGCTGTACAACTTGCCCGGTGCAAACATCAGGAGGTTAAATCCTAAGCTGATCCTTCTGGAAACCATTCTTGAGATTTATTTTAATGTGCGTGCATGTGCGTGTACACACACACACACACACACACACACACACACACACCCCAAACTTAGGCTAATACTACGTGATGCCGAACCCATGGCTGAGCTATGAAAGATAATCTGATGAAGGAATGAATAAAGGACTGGTCTTCCTAATTGAGTCCAATTCAGTGGCCATCGCTAGAACAGGTTCTCCAGGGAGAACTGTCATGAACTTCCTTAAACATCTGCTCCATCCCAGAGCCTCCAAGCATATGATGGATCTGATGAAGGTTCACTCCAGGGTCTGGGGCATGGACAGAGGCTTACCAGGAACCCTGGCAATATAGCGTCAAACTTACCTTGGAGAAAGTGTTGAGGTCCTCCTTAGCTGTTTTTGCACAGGGCATTCAGTACATACTAATACTGAAGCAACACCACTTTTAAAGTTGAACGTTGATAGAAGAAACTTGGTCTCGAATTTGTAGACCGTCTCTGGAAGATTCCTATGTATGAATGGACTCTCCAGTCTGAACAGCAAACAACAAAAGAAAATGTTTCTTCCTTGGAATACTCCCCTAAATCTGGGAATCCTATGCCAAGTGACTGTTACCTTTATGCTTCTAGTAGCTCCTTTCTTGGGATGGCTTCCCAGATAGCCATGGATCCTGGTCTTCACGCTCTTGTGGTCCTCTTGCCAGGACTCTGGGCTGGCCCTATAGAACCAACAGGCGAGGGGAGGGGAGACTTGAAGGACATTGGAGTCTCTCCCTCGGTGTCTTAACACTCATTCTGGTGGTAGTCAGCCCCCATGTGAGGATCCTGACCACGTAGAGCTGTCCTGCTGATAGGAAGCCCATATTAACTGCATGGAGGAAGAGTCCTGGCCACCCCTAGCTACTGCAGCTGTCCTAGCCTGGGGCCAATATAGGGAGCCATCTTGATTGTCTTGCCCAGTCCCGTATTGAGGGGCCTCCAGCCACAGCCAATGTCTAACTGCACCCACTTGAGGGACACTAGATCAGAACCCCCTCAGCTGAGCCTACTCTACCAACAGTAATAAAGTGTTAATGTAACTTATCGTACAGATCACAATACTATAACCTACGGTATGAAAGCCACAGGTTACTTGACATGAGATGTGAAAACACATTAAAATTCTTCATTATAGAAAGGTAAGGCAATCCTTAAGGTTTAAAAATCCCTTTCATATATATTGGCCATCATAACAACCTTGAGGCATCATTTTTCCTGTTACAGACTGAATGTGTGCCCCCCCCCCCACCAAATTCCTGTGTTGACATTCTGATTGCTGTGAGGGCACAAGAAGATGGCCGTCTACGAGCTGGGAAGAGGGCCTCTCACCAGGAGCTGCACCGGCCAGCACTTGGTCTTGGACTCCTCCAGAATCATGACAAAAAAACTTCCCTTGTTCTAGCCACCAAGGCTACGATACTTTCTCTAGAACAGCCCAAACGAGCACGCATCTCCTTGTAAGTAATGTGAAGTGACCGGGTACACGGAGTCCATAAACAGCAAGTTTTCAAGCCTTGTTTCTCTGACTTCAAATACTAAGCTTTTTAAATTTCTGGTGGCTAGATATCTCCCACTCAAGGTTTTGGTAAAGTTAAAATGTGTGTATAAATACATAAACTTAAATACATGGCACACCATCAGGTACTGAAGATCCTTCATTGTTGAAATAGAATAATTACCCAACTTTGTATGCTCGAGCTCTACCTAAGCGCTTAGAGTGCTTGGCCTTATGAACACACCTTGAAGGAATCCTGTAAGGTAGATAACCCCACCATCCCCTTCATCACCATCTTCCCCATATCACCGATGAAGAGACTAAGGCACAGAAGTGATAAAGAAATTGGTCATGAGCTATCTGAGATGTTCACCAGTCTGAGTTTTGGATGCAGGTGATCTGACCTAAGAGCGCCTGATTGTAATCCATATACTAGGTTTCCTTGGAGTGGTTAGCATTCCAGCCATGTCCCCTCTTAGACCTGGTACGTGGACTTAGAGGTTCGGGCTAGAATGGGTGTGTCCTGCAGCCCATCGTTGGTGGCTCTCCTTCCCCAGAATCCCATTGTGTAGTCCTGTCCCACCATTCACTCAATCCTTCAGCAAATAGGGATCGTGTACTTTGTGCCCAGCTCTTGGCTGGGTGGGCAGCACCTGTGGGCCTGGGTCTCTGTACGAGGGCCTTGTCCACTCGAAATGTACATACATATCTTGCTCTGGACCAGCCTCACCCATTCCTGGCATCTGCATACCTCCTTCCAGTTCATGCGAAGCACTTTATATTCAGCATTTTATTGCTCCTTAAACCACTAAGTGGTCATTATCGATTCCTCTTTAAAGACAAGAGAATTCAATGTCCACTTCATTCAAATATCTCCATCAAAGTCTTTCCTCCCCTGCTCCCCCCGCCCCCCCGCCATGCAGGAGGCCACCAGCACTGGGCCGGGGGGGGGGGGGGGGAAGGGGGGGTGGCCTGCCGGCCGGGCCCAGCCCAGCCCAGCCCAGGGGCTCTCATGAGGCTGTGTCTACCTGACTTACCGCCGTCAGCTGTGGGCGCACCACAAGGAATTTGATACCCAGAGCAAAGTCAAAGCTCGAAAGTAAATTGCTTCAAAAAAAAAATTGGCTAGCCTTCCAAGTTCTGTGTAGAAGAAACCCTATCATACCCGCATTTTTTTTTTAAAAGACTTTAAGACAGCATGAACAGGGGAGGGCACAGAGACGCAGACTCCCCGCCGAGCAGGGAGCCCGACTCCGGGCTCGGTCCCAGGACCCCGGGATCATGACCTGAGCTGAAGGCAGATGTTTAACGGACTGAGTCCCCCAGGCGCCCCTGCTTTTGTTTGCTTCTAGTGGAAGCCTCAAGTGCTATGGTTTGTAGATGCTGGGTGTCGCTCCAACACGAAACCCCTGTCACGGCTGAGGGCAAGTTGCGGTCAGGAACTGACTCGTCTAAGGCCACCGTGTCAGAAACCACGCGAGAACCAGGTCCTAATTCCCTAGTCGGGGCTGCTATTTTTTAGGTCTGTGACAGCCTGTCATCCTTGGCTACCTCAACTGTAGCTTTCAGAGTCAGCCCAGAGGCCGGATTTTAGCACGGGGACCAAAGCAGGCCCCCTAGGGGGTGAGTCTGCTTAGGTGTCTCGGCCACACCTCCAGAAAAGGGGCTTGCGGGGCCTACAAGGACCGCCGGGGTCGGCCAGGAGCTTCTGCGCTCTGCATGGCTAGCCCTCACCCAAGATAGCACGTCCCTGTCTAATGTTTCACCATTTCAAAGCACACGTCTCTGGGGGAAAAGGGGGCCTATCACTTGTCAAAATGCCTTGTAACCATTTCTAGGCACTCTGAGGGAGGAACAAAGCGCTGTCATCTTCCTGCAGCTACACATGAAAGTGGTGCCAGACCGGGAGCCCTGAAGGGTTTGAGGCAAAACCAGGAGACGCAATCAGCAAGGAGATTTGTCACGGCCCCTGGCTCATTTACATTCTGCTAATTTACTGAGACAAAGCGAACCCTGGCAGCTAACAAGGCAGCTCTTCATGCTGGAGTATTTGCTTCAATGAAAACCTGCCAGTCTGTTTTTGAGGGGAAAAATAGGCTTCTAAAGACAGAATTACTTAATATTATGGATGTTTAAATTCCTACACTGAAAAGTGTAAAAGTTGGTATAAAACACCTTAATTAAACCCGTTGCCCTGCCAAGGACTGAGCGATGGTTCCCCGCTCCCAGCAGGAACTTTCGTGCCTC
This sequence comes from Halichoerus grypus, assembly GCF_964656455.1. Taxonomy (NCBI): domain Eukaryota; kingdom Metazoa; phylum Chordata; class Mammalia; order Carnivora; family Phocidae; genus Halichoerus; species Halichoerus grypus. The sequence goes on from NC_135722.1 coordinate 109,926,119, forward strand.
TTGCAGAGCCTCAGGCTTTATGACCCCAAGCTGCGACATCAGCAGGTCCGTTTGCAAATGTGCATTATTTGTGCCACAGGCCTGAGGACTGCTGCGGGACCTTAAACCGTTCTCGGTCTACAAAGAGCTGACGCCCAGGACGGAGAAGATTGCCCGTGGTCGGACGCTGGGGCCGGAGCTCAGGTGCGGGTGGTGGTGGGGGCCCGAGGGGGAGGCTTGCTTTATTTTCCTGACCAAGGGAAAGGTATAAACGGGATTCTGAACTGATGGGCATCTTTATGCAGACAAAGCAGAAAAAAGAGCAAACCAATGAAGAGATCTTCGTTTTATTCCGCCCCCAATAAATATAAAACAGGAAATGCTGATTTTTAAGAAGCCTTGATAGCTTGCCCACAGGAAATGCAGGTTGCTTTGCCTGGTACAATGCCCTTTGGGTTTGGGAAGGACTTTCTGGAACCACACATGCTCATTGCCTGTGGCCTGCTAAATAAGCAGCTGGTCTGTGATGATCCTATCTGCCTCCCAGGACCCACACCAAGAGCCTCATTCCAAGGCCGACTCCCAAAATTACAGCCCAGAGAAGCCCTCGTCCGGAGTGTTCTCGCTCTGTCACCACAGGCAGCAGGAACGGGCAGAGGACTTGAGCGCCGTTTGTCCATCGTAACTAGGAGCTGTGCTTCTGCCAGCTGATCGGTATGGAAACGGGGCGTGTAGCTGGGGCGGCGGGGTGTCCGGCCTTGGCCGCGGGCTCTGGGAGTGTGCTCCTCATGGCTTGTCCGTATCCCATGCCCAGGGCACAGCAAGTCAGTGAAAAGTGAGGGCTGCCTGTGCAGGGGGCATGTGAAAAGAGCAGATTTTTTTATTTCCCGTGGGTCAGGCACTGGGCAGGTGCTTTGCATTCATAATCTTCAGTCCTTACTTTAATCCTCTGCTACGGAGTCTCGTGAACATCCCCAAGAGAAAACCAAGTGACAAAGGTTAAAGAACTTCTCTGCAGTGACAGATACACAGCAGGGACCAGACTTGACCCCATGCACCAGACCTCCGAACCTTCAGAGCCCAGGGCACAGAATACCACTCCCAGGTACACGCACATCCAGGCAGAAAGGAGCAAAAGAGAGCCTCCAGGGAGGAGGAAGGCTCACCCTGGAAGTCACAGATCAAGATGCGTACAAGGCTGGGGGCACCTGGGTGGCTCCCTCAGTTAAGCGTCTGACTTTTGATTTCGGCTCAGGTCACGATCTCGGGGTGGTGAGGTTGAGCCTCGTGAAGAGCTCTGCACTGGGTGTGGAACCTGCTTAAATCCTCTCTGCCCTTCCCCCCCATCCCCCTTCTCTCTCTCTCTCTCAAAAAACTATAGACCTACAAGGCTGGAATCAAGGGATCCCCAAAGCCAGTTTGCAAACCATCTAAGTGCTTGATGTGATGGCATCTTACCTTGATCATGCTGTCTTTCAGAGTTGGTTACTTGTGGGTGGAAAACCCATGACCCCCACAGAGGACCAGTGTCCTCAAAGAGGGAGAGGTAGGTCATTCCACAGGCCTTTCGAGCCCCTGGGGCAGTGATCCCTCCCCAGGTTCTCTTCTTCCTCTTCTCCAGAATGCAAATGGTCCAGATGCTCCCAGGCAGGAAGACATGCCCAGGTTAAGCGAACAGTCCATACAAAAGTTGGCATCAGACTAGGATCTTAGATCTCTCGGGGCATTAGGGAGATTAAATGTCTAAGGCAAGAGGCTCAAACTCCCTCCTCCCTTCAATATGTGTGGTTTTACGTTATGTGAACAGCCACTAGGCAACTTATCTGGGTTCCCTGAGCTGCCGATTTTGTGTGTTGACAACTAAAGATAATGTCCCTGTGACAATTACCAAAAATACTGTTGATGTCCATGAGATAGGCCATGAAAATTAAATCCTTTCTATCCACCATACTGTTGGGTCCCCAAACTCTTACCATCCTGTGTTTTGACCTACAAGGCTAGTTGATTCTATATTCCATATTCCTTTCATCCTTTTCTCCTCCTTTCCTTTATAAGCAATAATACAGCATTTATTTGGCCTCTCCGGCAATGCCTAGACCAAGAAGCCCTTTGTTGGACTCAGCCAGCTCGTGCAGGTCCTCCCTCGTTAGTGAGGCCCTAGCGCTTAGTGCAGTGCTGGGCACAAAGCTCTTCCTTCACGTGCTCTGATTGTTAGCAGTAGCAGCTAGAATTCGTGAAGATCTCGAACTTTTCATCTTCAGAATCGTTCTGTGGGTTAGCCCACTAGCACATAAAGCCAATCCACCACCTAACTAACTTCTACCTGGCTACCTCAAGCCCCACACAGCTCAAGTGCCTGGGGCCGCCGTGAGTCCGCCAAGGACGTGTTTTGTGCATTTCCATTCATTACCCGCACTGCTCTTGGAGAAGTCGGTCTACGTTTTTGAGGTTGCCCCGAAGTGAGCACAGGGGGTGCATCCTAATAAACTGAGAAACAAATGATTAGACTCTAAAATAGGCAGCATGATTTTTTTTCTCATTACAGGGGTATTTCACTACAAAGTATTTTTAATCAAACTACTCTGGTTGCCCTGAAAGGATGTTGAACAGATTTTGATACTAAATAAAGGGCTACTTACTGAACTTCAATTTCCTTTCGCATATGGGGGGGGGGGGGTTGCCCGTAACGGAGTGTTTGTCAGGTTTCCCTCATAAAACTGAACTTAGCACTCTTTAAAAAAATACTTGACAGAGCACAAGCAGGGGGAGTGGAAGAGGGAGAAGCAGGCTTCCCGCCGAGCAGGGAGCCTGATGCGGGACTCGATCCCAGGACCCTGGGATCATGATCTGAGCTGAAGGCAGACACATCCCCGACTGAGCCCCCAGGCACCTCTGAACTTAGCACTTTTACACAGTAATATACATACACCCCACTAGACATGAACACATCAAGGGCAGGAACTATATTCATATCTTTATTGTAAGAATGAATGTTAATTGGTTAGACAAAAGGTTCTCTCTCAACTTTTAAACTAACCACCTTCTTTGCCCCTTCCTGTTAAGTTCAAAATGGATATTCAAAGTCCTCTTCATGTTTCTAAGAAAAGAAAGCATGACATTTCTTGTAAAGGAGGAAGCAGGACTGCATGTAACAAAACTTGGACCCAGTCCCTCCTAATTCGTGAAACGCTCTACAGAGACCGCCGACCACTCTGAACTTTCTCGGAATCCCTATTGTACTGGGAGAGTGTATCACCCAGTTTAGCACGGAATTCAGCAATAACTTTATGTGCTGCCCTGTGTCTTTGGAATGAGGCTAGTCCTGCCCGGAGAAGATAATGCCGCAGTACCTGCTGGACAAGGAGCAGGGTGACCCACTTTCTCCTTAGCACTGGAAGTCCCCTGTTCCAGGAACCCCTTCAGTGTCTCAATCAGAAACCAGGAAAAAGGACAGTTGGTCACCCTGGTAAGGGATGGATTGTTCAGTTGACTAAAGGACTAATTTTGAGTCCCTTTGATCAAAGACTACGAAGAGTTAGTCTTCCTCCTGCCGCATGTGGTATAAGAAACACTGACCAACACGTAAGCAGTTACTTCAACAATGACAACTACTAGTGGGTTTTTTACAGAGTAAAAACACTTACTTTGAGCTAGACCTGATCTGCAGATTTGGGCTGGTCTCTGGGCATTCTTAGTTAGAATGGAACCCAGGAACTCATGTGACCAAACTTGTATCAACTGGAGCTTAGCAAGATGAAGTGAACTGACTAAAGTCTCATCAAAATTGTAGAAAGATATTAACAATCACCCTAGCCTTCTATCTCCCAGGTGCTTGTCCACCTCCACTCCTGGACCATAGTGGGTGCTTTGGGGTTGCATCCAAATCTCAAACCACAATTTATTTTATTGGGCTTTCTTTTGCCCTCAAAATGGCCACATTTTGAGGTGACCTAGGTAAATTGAGTAGTTTGTATTTATCTCAAGGGAATCTTTAGTACGCCAAACTTACTCCTAAGACCTATTCCTAGAAACCATGTTTTCTGTTCTAAAAGGAAAAGAGTTCCTGGCAAGAGCCATTCACCTATAGTGAGCAAGCATTATCCTCCCAAGATTCCATCTTCCTACCTGAGTATACTACTAGAGAAGCCTTGAAGAATCCTCCTGCTCTCTATAGAGCTGCTTGGACGCCAGTAGAAATGAGATGGGTGCTAGTATTCCTCACTGTGGTAAATGGACCACCTGGCTCAGAATTACCAAAAGTGTGTGTGAACATGTCCGCACTAGAGCTGATTCTGATGCTGTGGGAGTAGGATCCAGACAGCCACCATTCAGCAAGCTCCCCCACATGACCCTGCTGTGCCGTGAGTTTTGAGAACCATTATCCAAGAGCCTGGATGAGATCCCAGGCTGCAGGCCAGAGATGCTAATGTTTGGCCATCTCTTGCCACCTGAATATCCATTCCACGAGTGTAAGAACTTGGCATTGTTCACTATAGCATCTCCAGTGCCTAGAATGGGAGCTGGTACATAATAACGTGAAAAAATACCTGCTGAATAAATGAATCCTATAAATCCCTGGAAAGTTCAACACATCCAAAGAATTTCTAGACATGTCCATCTAATCACTATTATAATTTGATAGTAATATTATAGAACTGAAATGAAAATCGTTTAGTTTTCATGTTTATCTTCAGGCAGATGAATGTTTAGACCTGAATTTGAATTTCTAATGGCTTTATTCTAGCAATTAGTTGAGTAGACTTTCTTGATAATTGCCAACACACCTTGACCTTTTGTGTCCTAAGAGAAGCTGGAGGAATTTTTAGTTTCTGGACCATGTATCCACCATTTCTCATTTACAGAAATGTCCACGGGACAGATTGTTTACAAAAGCAGCTTTAAGTGACAAACTCTACTGTGCAGTAGTTCTCACTTAGCACGTGGCAATGTTCTCAGATGCCTGGGTCCCGCCCTGAGAGATTCAGATTTAACTGTGGGGATGGGGCATGTGCATCAAGACCCTTCCCAGGTGATGCTGCCATGCAGCCAAACCAGCTCACGTTGATGCAGGTTGAGTTCCCGTGGCTCATAACCATGGTACACAGTCTTTGTCTTCATCTGTGTTTGGGTTGCTTTAACAAAATAGCACAGATCAGGTGGCCTCTGAGCAACAAAAACTCACTTCTCACATTTCTGGAGGCTGAGAAGTCCAAGATGCAGGGCTTGGCAGATCAGGTACCTGCCCGAGAGCCTCTTGTTGGTTCGTAGGTGGCCATTTTGTCCCTGTGTCCCCACATAGTGCAGGAGGGAAGAAATGCTCTTATAAAAGCAATGAATCCTGTTCCTGAGGGCCCCCTCCTCACCTAATCACCTCCCAAAGGCCCCACCTCCAAACACCATCACAGTAGGGATGAGGTCTTAACATAAGGATTTGGGGGCAATGCAACAGTGAGACCGTTGCTACCTCTCTCGAGGCCTATAACGTGCTCTACACCATCTCACACTGATCTGGCTTCCAACACTGTTGAGTGAATATTTTCATTCTGCAAATACTCAACATTCACGTACTGTTAATTTGAAATCGTGACTTCAAGTTGTTATCACAGGCAGAGAACCTGAGGTGTGCTAGGAACATGAAGATTAACAATTATTTTCCAGACTTTACTCTGTGAATATTGAAAATCTGAGAAAAACATACTTGAATCCTTAGTCCATTTTAGAAGAAGAAAAAGGAGCAAGTCTGATTAGCTTGCCAGGATCTATATCCTTAAACTTAGCCTCATCAAAGCTTGAATCGTCTAACTAGAGATAATACTCTGTGCCTTTCTTCATAAATATGCTGTGCCAAAAAAATGTTCACATGTCCTCTGCCAGCGTAAATGCTATTGTTCCCTTCGTGTAGGAGAATGCACATAGGAGGACGCACAAATGATTTTAACTGCAAGTTTATTAAGCTGCTTTTGTAAAAAGGGGAATTTTTAAGTCAAAGTGATCTTAAGGGAGCTGTTGCAAATGCCTGTGACTGTGGAACAATGGCCATGGCGACATAAAATACAAACGACTCCCTGATCTGCTCAAGGATAAAGGAAACCGAGGGATTAGTTCTGGGACTGACAACAGATCCTGATTGATTCTTGACAATTCATGTTGTGATGGTCCCTCATCCCCTTCCTTTCCTGCCCTTTCCAGGTTCTAGGTAGTGTCTTACAAGCGCGCAAGGCCACAGGCTCAGCTGGCTCCCGGAAGCAAGTGTCGGAGCCGGAAAGCAGAGGCGTAGCAAGCATCACTCTTTGATGGCGGAGCAAGCACAGTCTACTGGCTGCCAGCCATCAGGAAAGCAGGGACGGGTGCTGTCCTCTCCAGTCCAGTGAAGGAAACATTCTTCTGATGCTTCCCAGGATTTAGCAACTCTTGGGAATCTGGTTAGCTCTAGACAATCCATGCAAGTTGTTATGGAAAAAAGTGTTTGGGTAACTCCCCCAGCAACTTCTTACATTAAAGCCCTAACCCCCAATGGGATGCTCTTTGGAGATGAAGTCTCGGGAAATAGGTTAGGTTGTGGGGGTAGGGCTCTTATGATGGAATGATGGTCTTATAAGAAAAGACCCTTGGCCCCAATCTGCCCAAGGCAAGGTAGTATATGGACTGCCAGGTCTCCAGAACTATGAGAAATTGTATAACCCACCCCATCCATGGTATTCTGTTAGTGTGTTAATCAGATAAGGATACAAGTTGGATTCTTGGCAAAATTTGGGTTCTTTGGCCTGAAGGCTCACATTATCAGGAACACACTGGCTAGTTCATGTTCATTCTTGCCATGCTTTCCCCAGAAGCACCAAGACTGAGCCTCCCAACTCTGCGTGTAGTAATACATTGCATTACATGAATTTTGATCTCCAGAGGAAACAGAAGACAAGCTAAAGATACTGTACTATATTGGCCCCAGAACTTACCTCTTTATTAAATTAAATTTCTACTTCATTGTAGAGTTTGGACCCAGAAGAATAGAAGAGCTTAACCCTTCATGAGGCAAATGTAATACTGTATCTATAATATATATATACATATATATAGTTTGAATTATGTAGACGACTCATTTTGACCTATTGACATGAATCCATTAATTTTCCATCCCTGGGAAGAATCATGGGGCTGTGTTCCCTTCTGGTTAGGAAAAGTAGTAAGCTGTAAGTAGTAATGACTGGCCTTCTGTAGACCACTAATCACTTGGGTCCTTCAAACAGTTGAACAGTGATGAAATATCCTTCGAGTGTATTCACAAGTATCTAGTGATATAATAAACCTTGCCTCTTAGATATTAAAACTACTTTAAAATTTTTTTATAGCCATAGAGAGAAAGCAACACAGCTATCAATTCAACTCGAGTTTTCAGATTAGAAAAAGTTATCCTAGGATTTCACTCACATGTGGAATATAAAAGCTCATAGGGGAAGGGAGGAAAACAGACGAAATCAGAGGTGGAGACAAACCATAAGAGACTCTTAACTCTAGGAAACAAACAGGGTTGCTGGAGGGGAAAGGGTGGGAGGATGGGGTAGCTGGGGGGTGGGCATGAAGGAGAGCACGTGATGTAATGAGCACTGGGTGTTGTATGCAACTGATGAAGCACTGACCTCTACCTCTGAAACTAAAAGTTGCCTACTACCATGAAGATCCCACTTCAAAGTCTAAGAACCACAACCAGAGCAGTGCGACAGAAAAGCAGAGAGGCAGGCTGAGAGGAGACTCCCTAGAGATGATAGATGGTGAATCCTCCAATCACAGGCTCTTTAAAGATGGCCTGAGGGTCAGGAAGAAAATGAAAAAAGTCCCCAGAGTTCAAGCCCCAAGTCCCACCATATGAGCTCAGCCAGGTTCCTTTTACTCTGAGCCCCTGTTTCCCCACCTGCAAAGATGAAGAACCATTCACTAGATGACTTCATGAAATTAAAGATAACCTCTATGAAAAGCCTTTGAAAACTCGGTCACTATATCAAGAGCCTCAATTAATACAACTACTTGAGAAATATTTTATCACTCTAAAACATGTACAATATTATCTGTTACTGAAAACCCAAAAAATTGTATGCTCCTTATTCAGAAGTATATGCTTATTTCCCTCTAGAATTTTTTGTGTACATTTTAAAAATAGTGGAGTAAAAGTAACTTTACAATTTTGTATTCTTTCATTGATAAACATTGTCATTAAATGTTTCCTATCAAATATGTTTAACTTTCCAGATGTTTCATCATACAATTGCATTATAACCGAACCCTGTTTCCCTTACTGATCGGCTTCATTCTCCCCACCCTTTTTTAGTATAAATAACACCAATGGACATTCTTGATACCCTTTGTGGACCTCTTTGGTTATTTCCTGGGAATACTTAGATATGGAAATGCTGTGCTAATAAGCCTAAAGAGTTTTCTAGATCTTGATATATCCACTAATCTTGGGGAAGACTCTAGGCAGAATGGGCATCTAGATACCAATTTCAAACCTCCTTGCCGAATGTGTGGCTTGGGTGAAGAGCTGCTGCTTCAAGCCAAGCATGTGAGACTATGTGTGGTGGACACTGATCATCTTGTTGGTCCCTGTCCCCTCTGCCCAAATGTTGCTCTAACTAGAGACTCAGCATTCTTAAAAGCCCAAACACCACTTACCCGTTTTTCTTATTTATCTACCAGGATGTCCTGCTAGAGGTGAGCATCTTGGGCTGAACATTCCTTCAGAGGGATGTCCACATCCTGTTAGCATTTCTGAGGGCTCAAAGCCTTTTCTCAGCAGGACAGACTCAGCCCTGTGGTTCTGTGGCTTTCACCCCACGGTAATCCAATATTGAGAAAAGACTCCCCAAACTCACAGTTAGAAACTCGTATGTCAACTTATGTAGGAAATAGAATGACCAAGGAAACCAGAACATTCTGGTCAACTGCTCATGATCATCTCTTGCCACCAGAAATTCTAAGACCTTAAATTTCACTCAGCGGTTGCTTTTGTTTTTTTTTTTTTTTAAAGATTTTATTTATTTCTTTGAGAGAGAATGAGAGACAGAGAGCATGAGAGGGAGGAGGGTCAGAGGGAGAAGCAGACTCCCTGCCGAGCAGGGAGCCCGATGCGGGACTCGATCCCGGGACTCCAGGATCATGACCTGAGCCGAAGGCAGTCGCTTAACCAACTGAGCCACCCAGGTGCCCCAGCGGTTGCTTTTGTAAGATGAGTGGACTGACCACTCGGTTTGTGGTGGTTGATCTTCCCTGCGTGGCTACAGCCACAGGGAACGATAGAACATACGTTGACCGGACTGCAGTCAGTAGCTGAGCACCTGGGACAGTCATGGCTAATTTAAGTGTGTTGCCTAAAAGGTCAAAAGGACAAAAGGAAAAGGTTGAGGGGTGGAAGAAAAGTCTTCAGTACTCAGAAGTGGAGCTCAAAAATGAACCGAAACCACAGGTCATCGGGAATCCCTATCTGCTTTTTTTCTGTCATCCACTCACACATTTTTAACTTGATCCTGGAGAGAGGAGTCTGTTGGACCTCAGGTCGGTGTGCACACGGACTTGTGACGGCTCCTTTCAGGAAGTCCTATTGAAACGAGAAACAACATGCACTCATCTGCTATTTTTTTGTCTTATTTGAAATTAGGTGAGTCCCAGAAAACTCCTCCCTGGAGCAATTGGGTGAGCTTGTACAATAGGAAATTATTTATGATTCATAGTGTTGAAAATGTGGAGTTGAATTATGACAGATTAAGAAGCCTGAGCTATGTGAAATAAAAATCTGAAAATAGGATTTAAAAAGCACTGCATTCTTTGAGGGCTTTCTCTCATTACATTACTAACCTTCGTAAGATGGAACCAGGAAACACAGTGCTTTACTCCTAGATAATACGAGACCCTCACATGGCTGGCAGCCCTGTGGATGGTGGGGTCTGGAAGAGGTGTGGACACCCCCAAAGCCTGGGTTCGCTCTAGGTAGGGACTGCCATCTCTGGGTTACTTCAGATCCAGGTCTACCCTGCCAGTTGCTGCAAAACATCCTGAAAATAACCTGGGGCTAAATGTTAACTCCCCAGTAATGTCAGAGGAAAATGCATGTTGTGTAGCTGTGAGCAGTCAAAGGCGAGCGAAGACGACTCTGAGCAGCGTCCAGGTACCGGGAATGGGGGATGGGCATGCCTGTCAGGAGGGACCTCACTTAACCTTGCTGTCCCCCCACATAACGGGGAGACGGTCTCCTCATTGTGCAGATGGGAAAAGTGCAGCCCAGGTGGGAGGGAATACCAGCCCCATCGCTGGTCAGCAACCCTGGATTCCGCCTGATCCACAGCCTGAGCTCCGTGGCGAACGGAAACTGGGCACGCTGCTTCTGTCTGTGTGACTGTGGGGATTAACCTTTTTGGGATCTAGTTTGTTCATCAGTAAAACGACAGATACGGGCTGATTTCTAAGATTCCCTCATTAGTGTAGAATGAGTGCATGTTTGTGTATTGATTTGTAATACATCTACATAAATATATAGAATGAGAAAAGGTCTATAAAACACTTAAAATGGGGCACCTGGGTGGCTCAGTCATTAGGCATCTGCCTTCAGCTCGGGTCATGATCTTGGGGTCCCGGGATCGAGCCCCGCATTGGGCTCCCTGCTCCGCGGGAAGTCTGCTTCTCCCTCTTCCACTCCCCCTGCTTGTGCACATGCTCTTTCTCAAAATCTATAAAAAATATATATAAAACAAGCAACAAACACTTTATATGCACAGCATATATGTATCACATGCATGTCCATACGGGAGGATTAAGAACTAAGGCCCCAATTCCAGAGCTGGTACGTCGGCTGGCTGTGACCATCCGGCCCCACCTGTCCCTTGCTCTGGGCGACTGCCGGATGGTGGAACTGGGCCTGGCCCATCTGTAGGGTGCATTTGATGGCTGGCCTTGCAAGTGTTGAATGTAATGAGAGAAAGCATTGCTGTCTGTCCCCGCGTGTAGTCACCACAGCCTTAACTGGGCAGCACGACGATGGGACTTCATCGGCTCGGTCAGTCCGCCTGCCAGGCTTCTCAGGACAGCGTTTTACTCCTGTTTTCCGTTTTCCGTACTTGCCTTCACTGAACTACGCCCAGTTGCCCCCGGCAACTTTGTCATGGGCGTATTGGGGTCCCTTGAGCTTCACCTTGGGATTCTCCTGGAAGTCCGGTGATGTTGGAGTTTGGGGAAGAGGAGTCCTCCGTGCCCTCAGGGGACCCAGGGCCGGGCTTCTTAAAGGTTCCAGCTTGGGGCTTGTGAAAGGAAGCTTAGAAGCTTGTGCTCAGGTGTCTGGAGTTTAAACGAACACTAACCTCCAGTTGATTTTGCTCGGCTTTCCTAGAGGTAAACCGAGACCCATCTGGGAAGGGAGCTAGCAGACCCGAGTGCCGCCAGTGGTCGCGGCTGGTGCGCTGTGATGAGCAAATCAGCACGCGGGGCGGTGATGGGGAGCACGCGGGAGCCCAGCTCTCTGCAGTTGCGGCCTTGCTCTCACCTCCCTTCGGAGCTCTAAGGTCTTGGTGAGGTCCTCTGTCTCTACATGTACCTTCAGAGAGGATGGTCACCCCTACCCGACACGGCGGCTGTGATACTCCACGTCCTGATGCACTAGGACAACACAAACTCTCGGATGATGGTGGACATCAAACATGCAGACCCTTGGCCCGTAGGGGTATTTAAAATGTATTTGTTCAGCTCTGCTTCACCACCACTAGATCACTTCTTACGGAACCTCCTGTGTAAAAAGTACATTGTAACTTGACATCACATTTTCTACTTCACTCTAAAATTGCTCCCATGTGCACGTCTATTTTTTAAAAATAGATACAACTTTCTATGCAGTCATTTCTTTTGATACAATCCTCAAAAAGTAAGATAGAAAAAGGAATGGTTCTGAGTAAAAAATGAAAAAGTTATAAAGGTTGTCACACCATATAGTTGCTTCAAAATAACCCCTCGAGATAGTTTTTTTTTTTTTTTTTTTTGGCCAGCCCACCCCTAGCGTGACCATTGTCTCATCACAGGTGTCTAGACCTCACCCAGCTCCTGTTTGGACAACCCCCAAGGCTGCAAAGTGTTTCCTTAGTTGACAAATGCACGATTGCTAATAAGAGGGCAATTGTCCCAACATCCTGCCTAAGCAAAGCTTTTTTTTCCTAGTATAATAGTTTTGAGATAAAAATAACTTTATATGCACTACTGCTTCCAATAACAATCTACCTTATGTGGTTACCATATGCTAATCAATACAGGATGCCCTTGGTGCAGCTTCAAGGAGAAAGTAGAGTTAACAGCAGTGATAGCATCTCAATGAACCAGGGCAGAAATTTGGATATTTTCTATCACATGAGATCACTGGATCATTGTAATCTGCAGGAAATAAATCCTCTAAGTGCTATGGTCCAGATGTTTGTATCCCCTAAATATCCTGTGTTGAAACCTGGTTACTAAGGGGTCATATGAGGAGGTGGGCCTTCGGTAGATAACTCGCAGAGATGAGCTCTTATTGATGAGACCCCAGAACACAGGGAAAGAGGGCCATCTGTGCACCAGAAAACTGGTTCTTCCCAGACACTGAATCCCCTGGCCCCTTGGCCTTGGGCTTCCCAGTCTCCAGACTGAGAGCTACGTCTCTGTTCGGAAGCCGCCCACTTGACGGTGTTCTGTGACCACATCAGCCCGGGTGGACAAAGACGCTGAGCTTGCGTAGATGGGAGGTATGTTAACAGGTGAAGGGCAAGAGCACAAAGTGGGGACACAGTATGGAATTCAAACTCCACAACCTGGGTTGGACCACACTCTACGAGACCTTGGAAAAAGTTGCTGTAAGCCTCAGCTGTCATCTGTCAAATGGAGGTAAAAACCTTCCCTCACCGGGTTATTAGGAATAAAGGAGTTAAGTCACAAGAAATCATCACAGGAACAGGAAGCACCATAAACAAGCCAGTTATTTATATGCTCAAGTTGTCAGGAGACAAGAGTATGAGAGTCTACACAAAAAGCAAAAGATAAACTTCACAAATGAAGTACTGAGATTCTGGGTAGTTACAACAGTGGTTTCCGGTCATGGACAAGCTGTGGACAGCCATTGCGGGGGAAGGAGTTAACTGGGATGCCTCCTTGGTCTCCCTTCTGACAGAACTCTGTGAAAGTTAAAGCCATTCCTACCAAAGTTCTGAGCCTGGAAAAATCCCTGGAGATTTTAAAGAAGCACATCATTAACATTAAACCCAATTTTAAAAAGGAATATGGTGGAATGGGGCAGGTAGGTCTTCAGTGGCCATAAGGAGTGTCTTACAGTTGAGGAACACTGGCATGGCTTTTTCTCACATGTTTTAAGTGATTTCCAGTGTGTTGTGCTTGGTTTCTTGTCTTTTTTACACTATCTTCATTACTTGGTGGTTTTAAGTCACTGCCATAAGTTGAAACTTCTATCTACATAGAAATGCTTCCAAAATGTGCATCTCTGCCTTGACCTGTCACTGCCCAAACCGCCTTCAGTGCACCTCCAAACTGATGGCCCTCAGCTCCGCACGTCAAATATGTTCCACACTGAACTGGTCACCTTCTGATCCTCCCCCTCCCTAGCCATATGATCTCCATTCATCTCTTGGTCTTCACCCCATCATCTCCACTCTAAAATCAGTCCTCCTCAATGGAGTCGCTGACACCACTCCCATGTGGTCAGGGTTTCCACAGAGCAAGGCCTTCTGATCCTGTGTCTCCTTTTTTAGCCCACATGTTGTAAGCCCGCTTCATTCGATGGGCTCTTACAACAGCTGCCTGAGCAGCTTCTCCTGCTTCTCTAGGCTTCAGCCAGTCTTCCATACTTGCTCCTCACATGGTCTCCTTCAGCCCCCAAATAGCCGTGTCCTCGTTCTGCATGGACTATGCATGCTTGACAGCATGGCATCGAGGACAAGTCACCGTTTGCTACCACCTAAACCCTCCCTCTCCTCTCCTGGTGTTCCATTCCATGTTCTCTGTAATCCAGCGGGTGAAGCTACTGATCGCTTCTCAGAACATCACAAGTCTTAAGGGAGAAACAAAATTTCACCTCTTCATATCTTTGAGGCACTACGTCCTCATCCTGGGATGTGCCCTATGTCCTTTAACATGTCACCCTGCAAGACCCAACCTTGTTGTTAAGACTTCCAATCTCCCCATTGGTACCAACTGCCACCATAGAATTTTCTAAAATCATGACACCACTGCTTTGCAAACTCCTTTGTGCCTGTGATTTAAGTGGAGACCTTGTTAAAAATACAGGTTCTCCTCTAGAAAGCTTGGAGTGGGCTTCGAGTCCTTTTCACAAGCTCCGAGGTGATGCTCCTGGTCCATGGACCATACTTCATGTAGCCAGGCTTTAGACCACTTGATTATATTCTGATTAGTGATACAGCTAAATACACCTATGTTGGTCTCACAAAATTTTAGGTTGGAAACAGTCCTATTCACTTCTCAAGCACTTTAACCAATTTTTTTTAATGAATTTAATTGAGTTATCTAGATGCTGACAAGGACATCCAGGATCCCATGTTATCATTCCTCTGTTACGTGCTTAATATATGCCAGACCACTCACTCAGCATCATCTCATTTACATCTTTCAAGAAGCCTGGGGTAGAGCTAGTGTGCTTCTGCTCGCTTAACAGAAGCTAGGAAACTTCCCTGCTAGAGCCCACACTAGAAAACAGGGGAGCTGAGATTCACACCCAGGTCTGACTGATTTCAAGATGGTACTTTTCTCCTTACCCTCCAGTCACCCTGCATTGCATAGCAAGCCTTTAGAAACTGGATGGAAAGATGGCTGGTCCCCAAAGACCGCCCCCATAAGTACCCACAGAAAATTCCTTGTGGAAAAAAAAGGTGTGTACCATCCAACAATTTCAGAATGCATCCTCTAAAACTTCGCTAGGGACCTGACCCTTCCTAGCTGACTAGGTTGCCTCCATAACCAGTAATCCAGGAACCCAGATGATCAGTCACCCACAACATGGCTTCCTTGTGTTGTCCTCACAGAGGCCCTGCCGAGCTCCCACTGCCCTGCTTAATCGCACCAAGAGAGCTGACCTCTCTGCTCTGGGCCACAGACGGGGCTCTATTCATGGATGAAGCTCAAATACAGCTCGGATGTGGTCCTGAACAACGTACAACTCATGGACTCAGATGGAAACAGATGCTGGACAGAGAGTACTCTTCCAGAAACAAAGATCTAAATATAGTTCTATGAATGTATTCAGAAGGCAACAGAACAGCAAGGTACACTTGAGGGGAGGTTTTTCTGAGAGGTCCAAGCTGAAGGTACACAAGCAATGTGGGCTGACTTTAGCTTCTCCAATAGAAATGGAACTAAAACATTATCCAAAGTCAGATCTATATGAACTTTAAACTTTATAAAATTGAAGTTTGGTTTCTATTTTTGTTCTTCATGCTTCTTTTAGCTGAAGCTATTTTGTATCCTAACGGTTCCCTCCACAATAAAGGGATGTAATACAAAGTTAGAACACTTCCAGACTGACATTTGAAAAGTTTGCTCATTAAAAAATATGAATAGAGCTTATAGTCTCACTTCAATCACTAAACTCCTATTTTTTTTGGAAAGAATTAACTTCAGCGTATGCTTCTATTCCTTAATTTCATCATGCTGTATGAAAACTACTTTCTCTTTATGAAATTCAACAAATGCTTCCAGATTTTATTTACTAGTAAGGATTCAGATTTCACTTCATTTAAAAGCTGAAGTTCTATTTTGAAAACTCAAGCTCTGGGTATGACTGAGAATTCCTATCTCATGACCCTGCATTTCAAATTATCACTTCTGTTTCTAAACGCATTTTCCCACATCAAGCCAACATCTAGAAAAGCCTTCTTGACGCACATAATGTCTCACCAGTGTCTGTCTTTAGGGACTTCAGACCACGGGCTACAAGTGTGTATCCTGTGTTCTTTGGTTCTTGTCAGAAGCAGGAATTTTTTTAAAAATTTATTTTAGACCGTCTCAAGCAGACTCCACACCGAGCATGGAGGCTGACCTGGGGCTCAATCCCAGGACCCTGAGATGACAACCTGAGCCAAAACCAAGAGTCTGATGTTAAACTGTGCCACCCAGGTGCCCTTTTGTAAATACAGAGAAAACTATTATTCCTTATGCAGATATTAAGCCTACCCTATATACCAGGTGAAATTCTTGCTACTGAAAGTTTTATTCTCACCCTGGAAATAACCCAACAAATTAAAAGATAGTGAGTTGTGTACTTTGTGATTATTAAACTACTCAGTGTCCTAATAAGTATCTTCTGAATGATGGATAAATTTGGTATGCTATTATAAACCAGTTTCTACCTATCTAACCAACTATACAGGAAACTCCTTAAATCATTTCATTTACCTTAACAAATACTTACTGAACACACAATATTCCAAGCACTATTTCCAGACACTGGGGAACAAGTCAGATTTACACAGTAAAAAAATTACTGCCATTGATGGTACAATTCTGTAAATACATTGTCATTAAATCATATACTTGAAATGGTGAATTTTGTGGTATTAAAATTACACCACAAAACGGCTTAAAAATTGCCATTGTGAAACCCACTCACTAGTAACTCTGCTTTCTCAATGTTTCCCTTTTTGGTAGTTAGCACAGTATGGGTATAAAATTAAAGCTCAACCAGTTAACCGACTTCCCAATTCACTGTGGATCCTGGCAAATCCGTTCGTGGTTGTTGTGCACACCTGGTATGTTTGCTGAGAAGCCATAGTAGGCTCAGACTACACAAGTCCAAGGTCGTCTCGGGTTCTGGCTTGGCCAGCTGTCACCCTCTATGACCTGGATATCCTTCAGTCTCTCTCAACCTCATTTCCCCCAGTGTAGACGGGGCTAGGATTGTCCCTCTCTCACTGAGGGTATTAGATAAGAGAATGGTGGGGGGAGAGCAGGACAGGGATATCAATGAAGCAAGACTGACCATATTCGGCTAATTGTTGAAGCTGATTGATGGCAGCTCTCTGTAAGATTCCCTCTACTTGTATTTGGTAACCTAGGAAAAGTTATGTTGTCTTCCACGTGGTTTCTTTTAAGCACTGGTTCATCCAAGGCATGGGGCAGAAGGGAAGAATTGGCCTAAATGAATGTAGGGTAAGACCACTTTAGTTTTCCTCCTGAAAATAAAGCCCTGGATGTTGCTTATTTACTTAACTCCTGTGCTGTGCAGAGATTACAAATACTTGCACATGATTTTCCTCTAAGATAAATATAGCAGTGGAATCCAGTGGATATTTGTTCTCACAATACCACTCTGAGAACTATTAGGACCATTGTAGAGTGCATTCAGGAATAACAGACCAGTTTTTCACACTATTCATGACACCAAAGATTGTCTGACAGTCTTTCGCAGTGCATACACCTTTAAATTTCCATGTGTAAGAGAAAAAGTCAACTTCTGGGGGTTTTTTTTTTTTTGGTATTTTTTTCAAATGTCTTCAACTTTTTCATCAGAGCTACATGGAAAAAAAAAAAGGCCAGTATTGACGAAATGTTCAAAGAAGTTCCAGGCCCTTGGGATCTGAGCCTTGTTGACCCCATTAGTTTATTGCCCCTTCCGTAGATTTAACAGAAGAGAGAAAACCTGCAGAAGAGGTTTATCTCCTATTTGGAAGCTACCTCAGAAGCAAGAAGCTTGACCGTTGCCATGACCCCGTGTGGGGGGCCTGGGAAGCAGCAGGTGCAGCTGATGCAGGTCCGACAGGCATGGCAGGGGAGGCAGCCCAAGGCTGATCACATGGCCCTGGGAAAATCAGGTGATAAGAAAGCGGATAGCTGGGAAACCTAGAAGGACAAGCTTGGTGGATGGGGAAGCAGGTGAAGACCAGGCCTTCTAGCAAGAGAGCGAAACCCCAGTGGCTGGACTGAGGGCAAGCAACGCTGCCCTAACCAACCAGAGGCAAGAACCCGGCCCCAGAGGTGAGGACAGCCTCGGTGGTTAAACACGCCCATAGCAGCACATCAAACAGCAAGGCCTTGGAGCCCCTTCCCTCAACAGATCTTTAGTACACATCCCCTCTGTGGCTGGCATTGTGACGATGATGTGCTTGTGGGCAAGACAGAAGCTGTCCCTGCCCCTTGGGAATCACCGTGTAGCGACTGGTACAAGTGTTACCTCGCCAATGACGAGCATCTCAAGAACTAGGCGAGAAGTCCAGCGCCCTAACCCAGGCTCGGGCGTCGCCAGGAAAATGACATTCAAACCCCACCTTGATGTCTCCGTGGGAGCAGGAGAGGACACAGGGTTAGGGATGGATCAGTCGAGATGCCTTCAGCTACAAAGAATGGAAAACCAAAACCGGCTTGAACAGTAAGCACATTTGTTAGCGGACACAGAGCCATCTTGGAAGGAGGGTGAGCCTCGAAGTTGATGGGGCCACAGGTGAGGGCATGTCCTGGAGGGCCCGGTTTCTGTCCTCTGTGTCCTCCGCTAGCCCCACATTGGCTTTGTCCTGGCCCCGGCTCCTCTTACAGCTGCAGGAGGGTGGCCATAGAATTTACCGCTCTGTGCTTCCTTGTTCATCCTGAAGAAGAAATAACCCCATCATTCTCTCAAGAGCAACAAAGACCTTTCCAGCAGCTTCTAGCCAACCTCTGTGTCACATGGCCCAGAACTGAGTGGTGGGAACCAACCACAGGTACACAGATGGGTGACCCTTAAGCCCGTTCCGTCACACTTGCTGCTGCTCATTGAGGAGCAAATAGAATTGATATTGGGGAATCAACCAGGAAGCCCACTAAGGGTGGGGGGAGAATAAAACACACCAGGAGAAGGCAGTAATAGTTTCGAACTTCAGGAGGGACAGGAAAGCAGGAGAAAGACCACCCCCAGCAGAAGGTGTGTGAGGAAGAGCAAGCAGGTGGCACGTGAGCACTCGAGGGTGCGGGAGACCCAGCAGGGCAAGAGCACCACGGGGGGGGCGGTGTGCAGTGGCCCATGGGAAACACCCCAAAGCTTGGCTGCACAGTGGGGAACCCAAAGTCCCTGGGACAGAGTCTGAGATGCTCCAGTTAGAAGCTGAAGGTCAGAACCTGCTACAGAGGTTCTCATGAAAGGCCCTGGAGATCAGTCGATCTGGTCCCCATGCCAGTAGCCCTCAGAGCCCAGAGAAGACCACCCTCCATCAGTTCCAGCCTGGTGCTTGGACATGCAGCCACTCTGGGGCCCCGGGACCCTGGCCCCTTGGCAAACCATGCTCTCCAGCTCTGTCCCCGGCACGGAGGTAGTGGTGAGGCTCTTCCAAGTGGCGCGGAGGCAGTGGAGGTCAGCCAGGGGTTTGCAAGAGGAGAGGTAGAGATACGATGGGTGCTGCCCAGGGCCCACACAGGACTCGTTTGTGTGCTGGGTGAGAGTAAGTGTACATGCTTCTAGGGGAGCTCAATTCTTGGAGAGAGGCCTGGGACATTTGGGCATTAACATGACACCAGTTGGCATTAGACGAGGTGAATGCAGAGAAAAACTCAGGAAGTGGAGAATAAGCAGGCTTTCTGAGCTCTGATCAATTAAGGATAAATTTATCAGTTGATTATAAATGTAGAGCAACACAGAGATGCATTAGTAGATTGTACTGTATTGGTCCCAGGATTATCCATCCCTGCCTAGGATCATCAGAGTTAGAACATAAAAATACAATAAATAAGTATGTTCCATTCAAGATTTTGGGCACATTGACACTCAAAACTTGTTTTTTACTGAAATATGACTGAAGTCTAGTGTTGAATCTGGCAATCTAAACCCCTGGAATGTGGCCTGGGACTCAGTCTTTCCTGCCATGGGAGCAATATAGGTTACAGTCTTATTGACTTTGGATTTAGCCTGAGGACACTATTTGACCAAATGAGGGGAGGTGGCCGTGACCTAAGCCATTTCTGAACAGAAGTTTTGAGAAGGGGGACCAGGAGTTTTTACCTGCTCTTTGGCTGTTTCCCTCTGCCACCAAATTGGCCTGTAGGGACTCATCCTTCACCCTCGGAAATATCCACAAAATGACCCATAGCCAGCAGCAGCAACAAAGAAAACAATGTTTAGGATTGAGGGTCATGGAAGTGTAGGCCCCCGTATGGTCACAGGAAAATCTGCAGATACCAAGAATGACTTCTAAGAAAAAGTAAATGCTTGTGAATACATGAATAAAACAGTGGGTTTTTCCTAAATCACAAGAACTAAAGGCTTTTCTACTTGTATTATTTCATCTGACAATTGATGTTCATTTCTAAAAAGTAAAAATTTCATTCCATCCCTTCATTCTGGGGCATCAGTGGGAGCCTAAAACTTTCAACCTTGTATAGTTTTCAGACATAAATCCTATCTGGTACAACATTCTGTAGGTCCCTCCCATACGATAGGCCCTGTATTAAACATGAGCCGTTAGGCTAAGTGGCTAATTGATAGGAACTGTAACTCAGGTCACATGAAAATCGACATCTTGCCACTTTAAGAAGCCATGTTTATCAGGACAGTCCTCTAAAACAAAATTTTTAAGAACTGAAAACGGGACCACATTTAAATGGATTTAAAAATTAATAAAAGTAAATAATGTCCACACTCCATTTTGTACCTGGGCGGTCTTCTCTGCAGCCATGTGCTGTGTGGGCGGTTGATCAAATTTAGGTGCAGTGGATATGTACACATGCACACAAGAGAAATTTGTTTCTAAAGCTTTTTTTCTCGACTCCCAGTACTTTCTATATTTTTTTTTCCTTGGCTATGTCTATGGTATCTCATCATTGACATCGTCACAATTTCTTTCTGCAATCTGCTTCTAGGAGGTGGTGTGCTGGCCCAAGTACCCAGATCAATACTAAATATTTGCTGGTCCCTGCAGATTAGATATCATTATTCGCTGGAGCTCTGCAGGGACCTATGTGACACCTGTCCTGGAGTTGTGCAATCTTGACTGTTGACCTCATCAGTAATGAGCCTGTCTTTTCACAGAAATCACCATGACCCACCTTCGTCTACACTGTAGCTCTTTGTGCAACTGCAGAGATAGGAGGAGGAGAAAATCGTGGGAACATTTTGGTCCCTCCAGTCGGCACTGTTTCTGTAGTTCTTCCTGGAACATTGCTGAGGCTGAGCTTGCTGAATTTTGTCAACAAGGAAATGTCAGCCAGAGCCTGGTATTTCACTCGTCCGCACTATGCAGTTTGCAGCTCACACGGTGCCAATTAAAAAACAAGAGGAGCCTGTCAGCTTGGTTGGAGTTACATTGGATAGTAGTGCTCAAACTCCACACTCACCACTAAGCCAGAGGCAGCGCACCTCTCCAGGACGACAGCAGCTGAGACCTTGCCCTGAGAATGGAGCCAGGGGATGTGGCTTCCAGCTGCAGCAGGAGGTGGCCGCGGGCTGTTGGGAAGGAGTCCTTGAGTCCGTGATGACAGATGGAGATGGTGGTATCTTAGGGACATAGAAGAAACAAAGGATAGGCCAGTATTCCATGCACTGTCTGCTGTGCATCAGCTCCCGCGTGGAGCTCTGAGATTCAGCTGCGGACCAGGAGTGAGGTTCTGGCTGCTGAGGGGTTGACCTCCCCCAGCCAGTGGCAGCCCCATCTCTCCTCCATCCCAGAGCCCTCCCAGTCCTCCATCTCCCTGCTCCGGCCCTATTGACTCATCAATCTGGACCTCCTCTTCCAGCAAACACTAACTGTGCCCTTGGTCAATGCCAGGTCCTGGGCCAGACCACGTCGTACACGTGTCCTCCTTATGACAACCCTACACGGCAAGGATTCTCCTGTACAACTTCCCAATAAAGACCATAAGACTAGAAAAGATGAGCGATCGAATACCGCAAAGTCACCTGGGGTAAATTGGAAGGGTTTAAATTCCATCCCACTGTGATACCTCCTTTTTGCCTTCCTAAATTCCTCCAGGCTTAGGCATGCTAGGGGTTACTCCCTCCTGCATCTTGCTATTTGTTTGATGTCTTACCATCTTGGGGACCACGTTGTCTATCAAGTAGATAATCTAACAGGGAATGAATCTTTTTAGGAAAGCTTTATGATACTGAGAATTTCCACTAGACAGTGTCTATATTGTACTTTTTTCCCCCTTGCCAAATTTTTACTTTTTTATTTATTTTGATTTTTTTTTAAATTTTATTTTATGTTAGTCACCATACAATACATCATTGGTTTTTGATGTGGATCACCACATCTATATTGTACTCTTAACACTTAGTGGCTGTCATGGTAGCAGTTTCATAGTATGAGCTGGTAAAAAAAAATTTGGAGGTGGCAGGACTGGCTAATGTTTGAACCACGTGGCATGAGGGGGTGGCTGCGTGATTGTGAGAACTGGCCCAGCTGTGTATTCTTGCAAGTGGTGAGAGAGGAACTATTTTAGGCTCTCCCTAATAAGCACAATAAAGTGCTTCCAAAAGTACGCTTGTAAAATGGTTGTTTGCAACTCAGAATGAGTATTTACAAAGAAGTTCAAAAGTTAAGTGGGAGTGACAGGAGTAAAAATGGCAGAGGAAGGACCTCTGAAGTTTTCTCCTCCATAAAAGCAATGAGAACTGGCAAACACTATAAAAAATAACTTTTTCATGACCGTGGAAATTAGGAAAGGGCTTTCTGCAATCCAGACAGTTTACTGAAGAAATACAGCGAAATACTAGTAAGAGGAGCAAGCTTTGGGAACTCTAACTTACCATTTTGCATCTTGCCCTCATCTAGCTCCAAAACCAGCAACCTGGCCGTCCCTGGAGGGGGCAGAAGAGGGTGGGGGCACCTTCAGGGAGCTGTAAATCCTTCTACCTTGAACAATTTCACAGCCATTGGGATGGCTTTAATAAAAAGATAATAAGCATTGGTGAGAATGTAAAGAAACTGGAGCACTTGTACATTCATTGTGGAAATGTAACATGGTGCAGGGACCTTGGACAAGTTCAGTGGATCCTCAGATGTGGAACAGTGTTAACACGTGACCTGACAATTCCACTCCTACACATCTGCCCAAGAGAGCCCAACACCCAGCTTTACCCAAACACTAGTACGTTAATGTTCATAACAGCATTAATTCCCAATGTCAGAAAGTGGAAATCACTCCTGTTCATTAACTGGTGAATAAATTACCATATATCTCCCCAGTGGAGTATTATTATTCAACCATAACAAGGAAAGACTGACTCATGCTACAACATGGGTGAACCTTGAAAACATTATGCTGAGTGAAAGAAGCCAGATGCGTCCGATTGCTTATCTGCAATCCACGTATGTGAAATGTCCAGAATAAGCAAATCCATAGAGGCAGAATGTGAATGTGTTGGCCGAGGGCTGGTTGAAGGCAGAGGGACTGCTGATGAGTGGTTTCTTTCTGGGATGACAAGTGTTCTGGAATTAGAGAGTAATGATGATTGCACAACAATATAAATATACAAAACCCCACAAAATTGTACTCTTTAAAAGGGCAGATTTTATGGCATGTGAATTATATCTCAAAAATGAGATTCCCTGTTTTCTCCCTCCAATCGGGGGAAACAATAAGTTTGATAATGTCCAGTATTCCAATGTTTGTGGTGAAATAAGCCCTTTCATACAGTTTTGCTCAGAATGTAAGTGGATTCAACTCTGACAGACATTCCTAATTGCCCTTCAAATGTTTGGAATGCTTAAACTCTGACTTTGCAGTTCTGCTAAAAATTTATAAACTAGTGCACTAAGCCAAAACCATATGCAAGAAAATTCACTACAACATTGTTAGGGATAACAGAAAACTGGAAACCATTTAGACACCCAGTAATGAGATCCATTAAATACATGCATAAAATGGGAAACCAAAAGTCATAAAAACATGAGGTAGATCTGCATATAGGAAGATCTTTGATAGCGTGCTTTGTACATTTTTAAAGACCTTTCTCATTTGTGTTAACCACTTAAATAGAAAAAAATTAACTTATCAGTTTGCCAGGTGAGCCCACACACATTGAATTTACATCCTCTTAGAGGAGCAGTTAGTTGTACAACAGAGATATTCTACAACGGAACTGTGTGCTTTGGGGCAAGTTGTCTCATCTGTCTGAACATTACCTTCTGCACCTACAGGGAGCCAAGACTTCACCATAGAGTCAGTGTGAAGGTAGGAGCCATGTACCCATAAAGGCCTTACACATCTTCAGTAATAGTCACGTATAACATTTTAAGGAGAGTCAAGTAGTTCTCGAGCCAACTCTAAATCCAGAGACCGCTCTAAACATTTGATTGGTAAACAAACACATCTTTGAGTGGCCAGGCTTGGGGCTCAGTCATCATCCCTCTGGAATGCCTTTTCTGGATTCTCAGCTCCAGAACCATAAAATTTCTGGACCCACCTGTGCACTGTTGGCTACATGTTGAGCCCTCACAAGGCCTGGGCATGGAGGAGGTGGGGAAGAATTGTCAGCAGCTGGACCGTTCCTCCAGCATTGGCAGAGGAGGCTTCTCAGCCTCAGAGGGATGGGAGGCCAGGGGCACAGCGAGCAGTGGAAGGTTCCACGTGCAGCGGAATGACCTGCAACACCAGTGGGAACAGTAGTGGGTACGCCTATCAGTATATTTCGACCAATTTGCTGAGTATGTGTACATCCTACCCCATCTAGACAATGAGAAGGGGTAGAGAGTAGAGGTATGGTGTCTTCTTGTACTTTTTGTTTTGCATATTCGTTTTTCTTTTCTATGTGATGGCATCTGGAGCCCAAGGGAGCAGGGTTGAATTGCGGTCTCTCCAGTTTCCAGCAGACCAGACTTAGGGAAGTCTCTTAACCCACCTGAGTCTCTCTCTCTGCCTGACAAGCACACTTGTACCATACCTTGGATACAAAAAAATAATCCCAATTGTTACTTCTCCTCAACTCTGCCTTCCCTTCCCCTTCACTTAATTCTTCCTTATGTGCTAAAACTTGCAATTTTGGCCTTGGTTGAAAATGTCCTTTCTTCCTCATACCTAAAACCTGACCTGTAGGCTCTATCTGTGGCTCTGAAGGATGTTTGCCCAATGCAGTGGTTCCAGATTTCTAAGGGTATGGTTCTATAGTTGTGCAAAGACCTTAAGTCCTGGGAAACCTGCAAGACGCTCTCAAGAATGCTAATTCTTCCATTTTTACACTGTGACATCTAAAACCTGGAAATGGGAGGTTACTGTGAAAATTACTTCCCTATCGTCTCCATGTGAATATGGGACTCACTGCTGGGCGAGTCTGCCTTCCCCTCACCTTCTGTCCACTCTTCTGTTCCTGCTATGCCCTCAAGCTGGTCATGCCTGGGGCTCCCTGTGGTCAGATGGAGCTGAGGGGTGGGTGTTCACTGGCCAGTTGACTTCATGTGTGGGAACAAAAAGGCTCTTCCCAGGATTCCATTTTGTACTTGGTCTCCATCTGCACAAGACGACGAAGGGAGACTTCCTTACAAGGAATACTTTGTAGGAATTAAGGTCGCTTATGGCAAAATGTAAAAAACTTGAAAAATCAGAATGGGTGAGTCCTTTCCCTCTGGAAATCCCTATCTTTGTTTTTATTGTCCAGCCATTCACTACCAGACCTTCCTTGTACCAATTTTGAATGTTACTTTCCAAAATGTATTTGTTACTAGCTTATACCTTGGCAGTTTCTATAGTGTTGTGATTGTTCATCTGATTTTTTTAATATCTAAATACACCAAATAAGGACAATGAGATCTCCCTGAAATGGAGTAAAGAGGGGAAAAATGCTTTATAGCTCTGATCTTCAGAGTAGCAATATTTGGATCTCCTCCAATCATAATCAGACCAAGTGGAGTTGCTATAGAGAGCCTCTTAATTAGTTCCCTTTGTGCTCTCCTGATAGAATAGAGGGTACACACAAGGAAAGCAATGAAATATTCCCCACGGATTTTTCTCTAATCATTTAACTTTTCAAAGTAGGGAATGGGATAATTCTTATTTTTCTTTCTTCTGACCTCTGGCATGCATAATTCCGTCTGAAAAATATTCGCGGGAGTCCTATTACAAAAGATCAAGTTGCTTGGTTCTAAACACATGGCCTGTTTTATTTTTAAAAAATAAAGTCTAACATTTCCATGACCTCAGAAATCTCACTTTCTATTTTAACCCTGTTTGTGAAATGACAGCAAAGCAAAGGGAATTATATTAATCCAGCTATCTAGCTGTTCCTACCATCCTGGGCTGTTCTTCATGGGAGGGAAAAAAAAAAAACAACTATGACTGCTTCCCAATACGGAGTAGACTCTGCTTCGGTGGCTTTGCTCTCCCTTGCACTGGTTCCAGACTTGGATGCACATCAGAATCGCCTCAGGAATTTTCAAACGTCCTAATGCCTCTGTCCTACTCCCAGATACTCTAATTGGTCTGGGGAGAAGCCTGGCTATCAGGATTTGTAACAATTCCCTGGTGATGCTAATGTAGCCAAGGTTGAGAACTGGTAGGCAAAACTGTGGAACAGAGACGAGGGGGAGGCCCATGGCTCCAGACCCGCATGCCCTCCCCTTCCCTGTGACTTTCAGCTCACCAGCTCCGCTTGTAGGTTTGATGCTTTTGATGGTGCCTTATTGTGTTGTGGGGTTTTTTTTCTTTTGAGACTTTATTGTTCGAATGCAGAAGGCTAACCTTTCACTCTTCAAGTTCGCTTCATGTCTGTGAACAAAAAAGTGTTGGCTCTGTTTTACTTTTAATCACAAAGATAAATATATGGGTAAAAGCTGAGAGCTGGTTCTATCTTATTCTGGGAGGCCTTGGAGAGCGTAGGATGCTTCTGTTCTATGCTCAAGCACTGCAGGGTGATTTCAGCAAGTTTGTGGAGAAGAAATGAAGCTAGCTCAGAAATGCTGAAGATGCCATCAGAAAAAGCTGGGGGGCTACAGATGCAAATGATTGAAGACCCCATAAGAAAATGAAATGTAGTAAGGCTCCTCAAGACCCAGGTAGTTAATGGATGTTACCTGATGAACATAAGTCTCCATCAAGATGAAAAAATGCAATGGTCTAGCCTCAAGTCCACTAGAAGTTCCACATATATATTCTTTTTAAAAGTACATTTGAAAGCTATAGATGGATGATGTTGAATTACACTGGTGAAAATTATTCTTTAACTTTCAGCTTTAATTTTAGGACCCAAGGAGTTAGGGGGGTGGTAAACCACTGTGCTAAAGCCCCACGGGTCTTCAGCTCACAGAGGGGATCTTTCTAAACTAGTGTTGCTTTAAGGTTAAGGTTTTTCATAAAGATAGTCTTTTTTACTTGTGAGGATTGTAAGCCTTTTTCCTTTCTTTTCGATCTCTAGATAGCTGACACCCACACAGAAGCTATAAAGCATACAAAAAGCAAACCTCAAAATGGCAGACATAAGCCCTTCCTTTATTGGTAATCATTTCAAATGTAAATGGATGAAACTCTGATAAAAGCACAGATTGAAAAATGGATTTTAAGAAAACCAACTATATACTGTATATAAGAGACCCACTTGAAATCCAAAGACCAAAATAGCTGGAAAATGAGAATGTAGAGAAACCTATTAAATGTGACTAGTAACCAAGATAGCTGAGGTGGCCATAGTAATACAAAACAAAATAGATTTGAACCAAAAACTATTTCAAGAGGCAAGGAAATTATGTACTCAACAGAGTTACAAACCATGAGGCAAACACTGAGAATTGAAGGGAAAAACAATTCTACAGGAACAATCGGAGATTTCAACACCATTTTCAGTAATGGATAGAATGTTTAGATGGCTATTAATAAGGAGATACAGTTGAACAATAAAAACCAACGAGACATGGGGCGCCTGGGTGGCTCAGTCGGTTGAGTGACTGCCTCTTGGTTTCATCTCAGATCATGATCTCAGGGTCCTGGGAGAGAGCCCCACATTGGGATCCCTGCTCAGCAGAGAGTCTGCTTCTCCCTCTCCCTTTGCCCTGTTCATGCACGTGCGTGCGCTCTCCCAAATAAAATGTTAAAAAAAAAAACACATTATTTGATATATAGTATAATCATCAACCCTGAATTCACAGCCAACAGCACTATACCACATATCTGAATAAAGATTATCTGACCTATCACACCTTTCTTACACTTGGGAATACTGGACAGCATTTCTGCCCTATGCTTGGGAGCCACTTTAAACAGTAAAATCACCAATAAAAAGCACAAAACTGAAACACATTGCACTAAATAGATCACAAAAGGATACTTGTTTATAGAAGAACCAGAATAAAAAAGAAAAGCATCACAATGTGAGCTGGGAATATGTCCTGAGGCAACACGTCTTTTAGTGAATGCACGCCCACAAATGACTGCAAAAGGATCAGAAGTAGTGATTTCATAAATACAAATATTAGTGAGGAAGCTAATTATGAAATAGGGAAACTATGAATAATGAAGATCCTCCATATATGGAACACTCCACTGAACAACACAGGTTAATCTCAAGTGCCTGTGACAGGGAGCCTGGCTGGCTCAGTTGGTACAGCATGCAACTCCTAATCTCAAGGTCGTGAGTTCAAGCCCCACATAGGGCATTCAGATTACTTAAAAATAAGGAGAAAGCAGACATGAGAATCCTGGGAACCCATTAATGTTCCCCTCCTTTCAAGTGCATGTGGAATATTGACCAGACTAGACCATACGTTACACCACAAAACAGCTTACAATAAAGTTAAAAATATTTAAATGATGAAAAGTATCTTCTCTGATCACAGCAGGACAAAGCTAGAAATTGTCACAGAAGGAAAATGGGGAAAACACAATTAGTGAGAATTAAATAACTCTTGAGCAACCAATGGGTCAAAGAAGAAGTGACAAGGGGAATTACAAAATACTTTGAATGATAATGAAAAATACAACACACCAAGATTTGTGGGATACAGGAAAAAAAAAGTACTCAGAAATTGATAGCCATAAATGCCTACAATTTAAGACATTTCAAATTAATAATGAAAAACCTCTCAACAAATAGAATCTAGGACCAGATGGCTTCACTGGTGAATTCTAACAAACATTGAAGAATTACCCCCAATCTTTGCCAAACTCTTCAGGAAAAAATAGGAAACCTTCCCTTACCCATTCTATAAAGCCAGCATTACCTTGATACTAAAGGCGGAAAACAAACTTAGAGACAAATACTTGTTGTGAATATAGATGCAAAAATCCTCAACAAAATACTAACAAACTGAATCCAATAGCATATTAAACCCATATTGACCAGGACCGAGTGGGATTTATCATGAACCAAGGTGGCCCAATCTAAGAAATTCAGTCAGTGGCAATGCACTACACTATTAGAACCAAGGAAAAATCCACATGACCATGTCAATTGATGGAGAAAAGGCATTTGACAAAATTCAGCACCTTTTCATGATTCAAAACACTGAGAAAAATAGGAATAGAAGTAACTTCCTCAACCTGACAAAGGACATCTATGAAAAATGGTGAAAGACTGAAGACTTTATCCCTAAAGTCAGGAACAAGACTAGGACTTTGACTTTCACCATCCATACTCAACATGATAGTGGGAGTCCTACCACAGAAATGAGACAAGAAATCAAAAACATCCACATCATAAGGAAGAAAACTCTCTATTCACAAATGACCTGATCCTATACATGGAAAATTCCAAAGTATGTAAAAGAAAGCTGTTAGGGCTAATAAATGAATTCAACAAAGCTAAAGATCACACAAAAACCCATCTGTTTCTATACCCGAGCAATGAACAATTTGTAAAGGAATTTAAGAGATTTCACCTACAGGAATAACTAAAAGAATCAAACACCTAGAAGTAAATTTAACCAAGTAGGTGAAAGATGTATACATAGAAAACTATAAAATACTGCTGAAAGGAGTTACAGGAGACCTAAATAAATGGAAAGATATCCCTGTGTCACGGATAGGATGATTTAATATTAAGATATCAATAGAACCTGAAGTAATGTCCAGATTCAAAGTAACCACTATCAAAATTCTATGGGTTTGTTTGGGGTTTTTTTGTTTTTGTTTTTGTGGGTTTTTTTGGCATTATGGAAAAGCTGATCTTCAAATTCACAAGGAGTAGAAAAAGGCTCTGCAAAGCCAAAACGATCTTGAGAAAGAACAAAGTTGGAGGAAAAACTTCTGATTACAAAACTTAAAACTACAATAACCAAGATTGTGTGGTATTTATAGAATTGTGTAGACGAGGAGTCTAAAAATCTATGGTCAGTTGATTTTTGATAAGAATAGTCTGTTTAATGGACAGTACAAGGACAACTAGATTTCCAGTGCAAGAGAAGGCAATTTGATTGCTACCCCCTCATACAAAAGAATTAACTCAATGAATTGATGACCTAAATATAAGAAGTAAAACCGTAATACTCTAAGAAAACATAGTAAATCTTCATAACCTTGGATTTGCCAGAAAAAAATCTTAGCTATAACATCAAAAGCACAAACAACAAAAGAATTGATTTCATGAAAATTTTATGCATCAACAAAAAAGTAAAAAGATAACCTACAGAATGGGAGAAAACTTCTTAGAAGCCATATATAGGATAATGGATTAATTTCTACAATATATAAAGAACTCCTACAACTTAAAAAGACATGCAAACTTAAAAAAAAAAATGGGTAAAGGACTTGGATAGACAGTTCTCCAAGGAACTTAAACACATGGTCAATAAGTAGATGAAAAGATGCTCAACCTTACGGTAAGGAAGGAAATGTAAAAGGGAACCACAGTGAGAGGCTACTAAGTACCCCCTCGGATCGCTATGCTGAGGGGGAAGGAAGGTAACAAGGGTTGGCAAGGATGCACAGTAACTGGCACCCTGGGATATTGCTGGTGGGAATGCACAGTGGTGCAGCTGCTGTGGAAAGCGTTTGGGCTATTGCTCAAAAAACTAAACCTCAGGTACCATATGACCAAGCAATTCTACTTCTAGATCTATACCCAGAGGGATTGAGAACAGGAACACAAAGGGATACTTGTATGCCAGTATTCATCGCAGCATTATTCCCAGGAGCCAAAAGGTGGAAATGAGCCAAGTGTCCATCAACAGAAGAACGGATGAACAAAATGTGGTCTATCCATACTATGCGCTATTGGTGAGCTAGAAAATAATTTAGTTCTGATACACGCTATAACATGGCTGAACCTTAAAGTGTGCTAAGTGAAATAAGACACCAGAAGGACAAATAGCCTATTTTCCACTGAAAATATCTAGAACAGACCAATATTATAGAGAAGGTCTGCTAGCGGTTAGTAAGGAATTGAGTGAGCAGGGGAATAAGATCATGCCTAATGGTACGGAGTTTCTCTTTGGGGTGAGGGAAGAGGTTTGGAAGTAGATAGTGGGGTGAATGGCACCCGCGCCACTGAACTACACTTTTAAAAATGGTTAGAATGGCAAATATGTTATCTGAATGGCCACAATTAAGAACAGATGTCACCCATAAAAGATAGAAACTGATTTTTATAATTCTTAGTTATTCGATAACCATTCCCAAAATAGTGTATGAAAAAGCAACATACTGAAATGAGGGGTATTTAAGTACATCTGTTGGCTGCCAAAGGGAATACTTTGAAAGTTACCCTGGTCTTGAAAAAATGATCATGTCTCCTGCTTTACCCCTGCTTATTCATGGGAATAAAACGTGTAACGCATGGCTGGCGGTTTCTGACCCACCAGCCGCCTTCCTAGAATGACAAGTGTTATTTCAGCATCGGCTCCACAGCAGAACCCACCGCAGACACGTTTTCAAGCGAATGCTGTTCTCTGGAAGTGACTCAACTGAATTTTCAAGGAGTAATGTGAAAGCACACGAAAAAACGTTAACTTCTTAAAAATGAATCAACAACTGGTAGGTTTGGATCCTTTACATTTTCTTCACTTGAAACCTTGACCTGCCCCAGGATGGTCTCCTGTGATGCTATCTTGTCTACTTTAACTCCCTAGATGACCTCATCCATCCTATGGCTTAAAACAGCATCTACACTCTGATGATTCCAGATTGCTGCCTACAGCCCAGACCTCTATTCTGAACTCCAGCCTCCTGTGTATGCCCATCCAATATTTTATTTGACATATTCTTACATACAGTTTACCTCACGCCACACACTATACTAAGCACTCTACAGGTATTAACTCATTAAATAATTTACTATTAGTCCTATTTTACAGATGAAGAAACTGAGGACAGATAGGTAAAGCAAGTATCCTGAGGTCACACAGCAAGTAAGTGACAAAGCTGGGACCAAAACCAGGAAATCCAGCTCTAGAATCCATGTTCTTAACCAATACACTGAGGTGTTCTCTGCTGGGATGAGTAATGGACATTACAAACCCAACACATGCAAAAACCTGCTCTCTATCTAGAAAAGCCTATTCCTCACCCAGTCTTCCCCAGATACGTAAATGACATGTTCAGCCTTCTAGTTACTTAGTCCAAAAATACTGGATGGTCCTTGAGTCTTGTCTATCTTGCATAGCCCACATCCAATTCATGGGAAAATCCTTCTGTAAGAACCCAACACTTATCCTCTCCACGGCTACTTGGGTCAAACCAGTCACTTCTCCCCTGCCTCCTTTCTAGCCTACGAACTCTCATTCTTGCCTTTTCCCCACGTAGCAGCCAGAAGGATACTTTTGAACACACAATTCAGATAGTACTACGTCTCTGCTGAGGACTCTAAGTAAAATTCAAAGCCCACACTAGGAGCTGTGAAGTCCAAGGCCATCTTGTCGCAGCTGTCTTAGTGATGAGAAAAGTGATCTAGTCTTTGTCTCCTCCTTGTGGCTTTCTCCATTCCCTAACCTCCCTGTGATTCCAAGATCACAGTATGTTTCAGCCTCTTTCCCTCTTGTCCATCTGGCCCTTCCTGGGGAAACCCTATGACTGGCTCCCCTCCTTGGAGTCTTTGCTCCAAAATGTCCTTCTCAAGATGACAACTACTGAAGTGCATGTAGAGAAGAGGGAACCCTGTGGGCTGTGGGCAGGCTGTCACCAGGTGTGGCCACTGTAGACAACGGTACAGATGTCCCTCAAATTAAAAATAAGACTACTCTATAATCCAGCAATTCCCCCAGGAGGATATATATATGTGAGGGACATGAAGAGCTATCCTATCCCCATGTTCATGGCAGCATTATTTACAGTAGCCAAGGCACGGAATCGACCTAAGCACCCATCGATGGATGAAGGGATGAACTGTGACTTACAAGTATGTGTGTATATACCTACATTATTCCACTATCAAGAGGAAGGAACTCCTATTTGCATGGACCTTGGAGGCGTCAGGTCAAGTGAGATACACCTAATACCTACTGCATGATCTCACATGTGGAATCTAGAATATCCAAACTCATGGAAACAGAGTGGGGCGGTGATGGTGGGTGGGGGTGAGGGCGGGCAACGAGATGTTGCTCAAAGGATACAAACTTAAAGTTAGAAGGCAAAAAAGTTCTGGAATCCAATAGCATGCTGACTGTAATTAACAGTATGTATTCTGTACTTGAAAATTGCTAAGAGCAATTCTTGAAAGTTCTCTCCACAATAAGTAATTATGTGACATAACTTTATGGCAGTAATCATTTCACAATATATGTGTACCAAATCATCACGTTGTACACCTTCAATTTACACAATGTGATTGTTACCTCATTTCATTTATATCTAATCGAATATTTACACAATGTTGATTACATCTCAAAGCTAGAAAAAACTCGTACCTAAGAAGACTTTCTGATCTCTTCTATAAATTATAACCTGCATGCCCCATCCCTGTTCCTCTCTATCCTCGTTATCCTGCGTTTTGTTTTGTTTTGTTTTGTTTTAATCCTTTTCCCCTTATCCTCTATTGATTCATTATTTGTCCATGATCCAAATCCTTGCCCCTGGAACGTAAGCTCGTAAAGGCAGGGACTTTGATTTATTCACTGCTGTTTCTCTACCACCTAAGAGAGTGGTTCCCTTTGTGGTCACTCAGTGTTTAATTCCCGGGGAGCAGACCTGGGACAGTGCAAAGCCCCCCTCTGGCTCTTTGGAAATTTAAGTAGGAAAGCAATGTGCCAAATAGCATATTATCTATAAATACCCATTATTTACTAAGGTCCTCGAATATGACAAGTACTCAAGGTTTTCATAAAATAATCCTAAATATTGTTGTTCTTATTTTTTAAAATTTTATTTTACTTCAATTAACACATAGTATATTATTAGTTTCAGAGGTAGTTCAGTGATTTATCAGTTGCATATAACACCCAGCACTCATTACATCATATGCCCTCCTTAACGCCCGTCACCCAGTTACCCCATCCTCCCACCTCCCCTTCCAGCAACCCTCAGTTTGTTCCCTGTAGTTAAGAGTCTCTTATGGTTCGTCTCCATCTGATTCCATCTTATTTTTTCTTCCCTTCCCTTATGCTCCTCTGTTTAGTTTCTTAAATTCTACATATGAGTGAAATCATATGAAAGTTGTCTTTCTCTGACAGACTTATTTCGCTTAGCATAATACCCTCTAGTTCCATTCATGTCGATGCAAATGGCAAGATTTCATCCTTTCTGATGGCTGAGTAATATTCCATTGTATATATGAACCACATCTTCTTTATCCATTCATCTGTCGATGGACATCTGGGCTCCTTCC
This sequence comes from Halichoerus grypus, assembly GCF_964656455.1. Classification (NCBI taxonomy): domain Eukaryota; kingdom Metazoa; phylum Chordata; class Mammalia; order Carnivora; family Phocidae; genus Halichoerus; species Halichoerus grypus. The sequence goes on from NC_135722.1 coordinate 109,960,758, forward strand.
ACAGTTTGGCTATTGCAGACACTGCTGCTATGAACATGTTACCCATATTTTATAAATGAGCAAATAGACCCTGTTAGAGATGAAAGTAAATCACTCAAGTTCACAGAGCAAGAAAGATGCAAATTTATGAATCTTATTGCCTTAGTTTGGGTTTCTTCAAAAGCAGACCCAGGGTCAAATATTTGGGTGCAAGTCTCTTGAGAAGATGACCTGAGGAAGTGGGGAGGGGGGCTGGAGAGGAAGACAAGCCAGTGAAGGAAGGATCCATGAATGACTGGGTCTCTGCTTTGGGCGACTGGCTCCCCAGCCCACTGGGAATGATAAAGTGTGGAGCAAGTCTGAGAACTTGGCCCTGACAGATGAGGAAGCCAGGGAACTTGTCCACCAGCAATATCCCTCACGGCTTAGGGTTTGTTCCTGGAGTTTAAACTTGCCCATACTCCCATCCTGCTCCACTTGGGAAGGAGACCCTTGGTGTCTAGGAAGTGTTCTGAAGCCGAGACCTCCAGGAAGCCTTTAGCGTGCCAGGAACTGACTGCAGGTTACCTCCGGGGTCGGCTGAGGGGGTACTGACCAGACGGGAGGAGCCTCCACACACAGCAGGTGTACCAGAGTGTTAAGTTCCAGCACTTCGAGATGTTGTTCTGCGGCTGGTTCTGCTTTGAACCTCCCGTTGATGCGTCATCCTCGGACCCACCCATCCCCCACATCCTACAGTTGGCCTTCTCCATGGCTTTATTTTTACTTACCTAGCTTGATTCCCTCATTTCTGGAGCAAGTACTTGTGAAGCCTCTTCTTTGTGTCTGGTCGAGGGAGAGCAACCCGATGATGAGTAGGACACAGTTTGGCCCTCAGAAATTACGCTTCCAGGTTGGGAGGGATGTAAGCAGACCAGCAGTGTTGATTCGGTTTGGGAATATGGTGCAATGGAAGTGGGTAGGAAAGGAAGCAACCGTAAATATGTATCAAAAACTATTGAAATGTACATTAAAAATGGAATTTTACTGCATATAAATAACACTCCAGTAAAGCTGAGAACAGACATAAGTTACCAAAAAGCTAAGGGATAAATGAGCTGAGGATTAGACCTTGTCCCCATGATCCTAAGGTGCCACTTAATTCCCCAGGATACATCAAACATGACCACAACGCAGTTTTGAGGCTACAAGGTGGATGCCTCACTAGAAGTTTCTAGAACTTCGGCACCCAGCTAAATCACGTGGAGGGCTTGTGAAGACAGGGCTACTACTGGGGTGCTGATCTGTGTCTTCACAGAAACTCTCTGGGCATGTTCAGTTTATGACATCACCGGACATAGATTTAGGATTTGAGCACATGTCAGTATGTCACAATTGGGAAAAAAAGCGTACTTACAGAGAGAAAATAAGAATGTGAGGTTCACTTATCTCCAAATAGCTCTCTTGCTCCAGGGCTTCTGTACGCATACATGTGTGTGCTCTGCTTAGGGGCTCCGCTGACCCGGTGCTTTGGCTGAAGACGCCCAACTGTCTGTCCTCGGCTCCAACACGGCTCCATGAGGCGCCAAGACGTGGTGTCCGGGATGCTTTGTGGACAAGCAAGAGACCGACCATCAACGGAATGCTTTTGTTCCGGACTGAGTAGAAGGGGGCTGGGGCCTGCTGATGGGAAGACAGGACCCTGAGGGGTCGCTTGCACCGCGAGCCTAAGAGGCGACCCCAGACGGATTTGCAAAGCGGCCGCGCACGCCCGGAGGACTGCCCTGAACTTCCTGACGCGGTCCTAGAGCTGCTTGGCCCGGGGGCGTCTGCAAACCTGGGAGGTCTGAGCCACACTCGCCCCTGGGCCGGGAGCGCCGTGCGGGAGGGGTGCCGCAGACCCCCGGCGGGTGCGGGGTGCGTCGTGCGGGAGGGGTGCCGCAGACCCCCGGCGGGTGCGGGGTGCGGGGTGCGCGCTGCGAGGACGGGACGGCAGCCTCGGCGCCCGCAGCGCTCGGCAGGCAGGGGGTTCGCGGTCGTGCCCCGCGCCGTGTCGCAGCGTCCCAGACGCCAGCCGGGAGAACCCCAGCGACCGCAGCGGCGCCGAGGCTGTAACCCCACCGAGCCCGCCGACGGGGAGCGCGGGTGTGCGCGCGGCTCCTGCCGGCCTCCGCCGGGAGCACGGGGTGCGATGGGCTCTGCTCGCCCTGCTGCTGGCCCTGTGGAATAGCAGGGGACGGCTGAGCAGACCCGCGCCAGCACAGGTGGATCGCCCCGGGACCGACGTGCACGCGAGATCCCGCGGACAGCCGCGCCAGGGGCCGGGGGGAGCGGCCGGGAGCAGCAGCTCAGCCACAAGTCCAGCCTTCTCCCTGGACCCGCAAGATGAGACTGCAAGGCGCCGCGCCCCGGTGCACGCGGGGCAGGGCAGTGCCCCCGGGATGCCCCAGCGGGAGCCCCGGCCGTGGCGACAGCCGCTGGGACTGTCCCCCTGCGGCAGGCCTCCTGCTGCTGCTGGAAGGAGGTGTGGACAGGACCGATCCCACCTGTGAAACAGCTCGAGGGCCGCTTACTGAAAGTCGCGAGGTCGTATTTCCATTTCTGTGTCCAATTACAGGTTGCAGTAGATAATGACCCGAGTGTAGATCTGTCTTCAGCCATGGGTTTGCGGCGGGCACGGAGGGTAGCTGGACCCAGGAATGTCTGGGCCATGTTGTCGGCCTGCGATTGTTCTAAATGTTTTTGCCAAGTTTTATCTTGAGTCAAGTCTTCTTTGTCTGTTTCTTACATGATTGTGTCTATTTTCTGGCATTCTTAGACACAAATGAAAAACCATTACCATCTGCTTTCAGCCTTACCTAAAAAGGTAAAAAGATCATTTCCATTTTCTATTGTTACTGCTGTCTCTGTTTTCCATTCCAGTTGCGTTGAGACCCGTAGCACGTGAGATGCAAACTGCTGACGTCCCTAGCTGGGATGCACAGGCCTGGGAGGTCTTCATCCCTACCTTCATCCTCCTCTACTTCACCACCACACCAGCCACACTGGCCTCTGACTGTTCCTTAATGCACCCAACTACCCCCTACCACAGGGCCTTTACACATGCTGTTGTTCTAACTTTTTTTTTTTTTGCCCCCTCCCCCATAGATTCTATATAGTTAATTTTTAGTGGTTAAAGAATGCATCCTGAAGTTTCAATCCTGGTCTCCCAGTTACTGGCTGTGTACCTTGGCCAGTTAAATTTACTGGGCCTCTTTCCTTACTGATGAAATGTACTCCCATGACCACCTTAAGGGGCTGCAGGAGGATTTCACAACCACACCTGTGCAGGATATTGGGCGCCAGATAACTGTTGTAGAGTAACGCTGAGTATCTGTCACTATTCAGTCTTAATCCGCTCATATGCCACTTCTTCCTGAAGGCCCCTCAGGTCCTGATTGAGGTTAGTTTCCTTTGTTACCTGCTCTCCAAAGATTTTTCTATTTTTTGGCATGGTAAGATTTTTTTATTTGAAATAGAATCTGAGCAGCCTCCGTACAGCTGAGAAAAGAGGATGGCCTGCCTGCAGCAGCAGCATCTCTAACCGCACGGGACCGTGTCTGTGCCCCAAACCCCACGCGCCAGGAACAGCAGAACGAGGACGCGGAGCTGCGTCTCGTGCTCTCCCAGGCTCTGAACGGAGGAGTTTCCCCCCACACACAGACAGGATGTGTCGTTGTGACAGGTGATTCTCCCAAACTATTCTTGGGGAAACACTCTGATGTGACGTCTGGAACGTCCTCCATGAGCGTGGAGGCTGTGTGTCTGTCCTTGTTTCTGTATCTTCAGGGCTCACACGTGGCTGGTGGTCCCTACGGTTAGCAGAGCTGCATGAATCTCTGAATCCCTCTGAAAGCCTTCCACTTAGACCTGTCTCCCCTCCCCTCCATTCACTGCTAACTAGAGGCCAAGAGGAGAACAGTCTGTCCTCAAACACCCTTCCTTTCTGGTTCTCTCCAGTCTTCCAGTCGGGAGCCCCCAGGTTCAAGAGCTGCCATCTTGGAACTGAACTCTGCCTTGTTTGGGGCTGGGAGGCCTTTGTTGTTCACATGTCTCAGGCTCGGAATGCATGAGTTACAAATGTCCTCCAACAGCCTGGTTTGTGGGCAGGTTGACCTTGGATCTGTGGGATGAGGCTAGAACCGCACAGGGTGTGGATTTGGCCCTTGGGTCCCTTTTTAGAATCATTTCATCCTCTTAAACCATAAGTGATGATTGTCTTCCCCTAAAATCCTATCACTGGGTTCTACCTCCCCACATCCCCCAAACCATCCAGAAGTAGTAGCTTGAAAAAGTCACAACCCTTAAACCATTCAGCAGCTATTTCGGGTGAGGTTGGGCTTTGGATTTTTCATCCTATCAATTCATTCATTCCTGTAGACTGGCCCAGCTTGGGTATGAAAACTGCTTCCAGAATATGGTTGGTACTGATGAAATTTCAGTTTTGAATAAATATATCAACTACAATGGGAACGAGATGCTGGGGATAGTGAGTCCAGGCTAGAGCGTGGAGACCTCAGCTTCCTTTGGGCCATCGGTGCTCTGCCTGGAAGCTGCCCCTAGGGAACCCCTTGGGGTCTCACAGAGAATGAGGACAAAGGTTGAAGCCGCTGTGGCATCTGCACAGAAGCTGGGAATGTAAGCATCTGAGTTCTTACCTGCAGTCAGCCCAGGGCTAGAAAAGGATGTGGAACACAGGAAGGCCAGTAAGGATTAAATGAATTAACGAAAGACCTATAGGCTCAGACCTTGCATGTATTAGTCAATGCGGAGATATTACATAAGATCATCCTTAGCATCACTGAAATAATGTATGAAATGATCGCTGTGTGTGCTATGCTAAGTGCATAAGGCATTATTCGATTTAATGCCCCCAATAATCCTATGGAATTGGTGCCATTGGCATCCCCATCTTGCAGAGGCGCACACTGAGGTTTACAAAGTTACTTTCCCAGGGTTACTCCAGTAAAACCAGGATCTGTGACCCTCCAAAGCCCAAATTCCTAACTACTCTGCTGTAAGGGGCCAATGCATTAAGGAGACCCCATAAAAAACAATAGGATTTGTAACTTAATGAAAATCTTATTGCTGAATTCCTTTGCTTTCATTAACCGTTAAATTGGCATTTAAAAATGGGTGAGTCTTTTCAGGTCAATAGTTCTCATTTCCCCTCAAGATGAACAGGATGATTTTAGGAACTACGGTCAACCTATGATGGTTTGCTTCTTACCTACGTCTGAGTAGGCGAGCCTGTGATCCGATGCTGAGACGGCTCCGTCCGTTACAGCACTTTCTACTAAATATCCTTTGAGAGAAGCCACCTGCTGAATGACCATTAGGATCCCGCTTAATTCTGAAAAGAAGGATAAAACTCATTGTCTGGAACTTCTTGGCAGAGAAGAATTATTATGACGTTGTGAATAAAAGTGTCATTATTTGACTTGTGGCAAATAAAATACCATAAAGTAACATACTTGAGAAAATCAAGACATGGGGACCAGCACAGAAAGTGCTTCTTCCAAATCTAAACCCATGATTGAGGAATGACAAAGGGACATAGGGAACTTTCTGGGATAACAGGTATGTAGTGGACTATTAACAGGTGTGTGCACGTGTCAGGAGTGAGCAAACCATATGCTGGAAAGAAGCATGGCTTCCTGTGTGTCAAGGAAACCTCCCATAAAAAATGTATATTGAAAAAACAGGCCACTCACCTGGCTGAAATTTCTGAGGGCATGAGTCAAAAACACATTTAAATCGATGAAAATAATCAATGCCTGACTTTATATTGGCATAGAATTGACCCAGTAGGAGTATGTTCATCCACTCCTTCAAGCTCCCACCAGCCCTGATGCTGGAAACTGACATTCAGACAGAATAAGCTGCTCATTCAAGTCCCCAACCAAGATTTCAGGTCATGACAACCCAATGTTGTCACCATTATTTAAAAAAAATACAAAAGCCTGCCATCCATGCTACTGCGATTATCCAATAATGTGTTTAAAAACCTAATTTTCTCCGTAGACCTGGTCAGGGTGAGACCCAAGGTTTACACTACATCTGCACTTTGATAATTTCCAAATTGAGTCATTTACCTTGAAGTCAACAATAAAACCAAGTATCAAAGTTCATTTCTCGATACTCACTCTTCGTAGAGAGGACATAATTGCCAATAAATGTCTGTAGAAGAAATTGTGGCTCTTTTCAAATAACTGGGAGAGTTGATCATTTCAGAGGGGTCTAAAAGCAGGAGGCTGACACCAGGGAGCTATCTGATAGGAGCAAGACCTGCAGCCACAGCGCCTGGGTCCTCCTCTTTGCTCTGAGTAAATGCCCATATTCTTCTTCTTAGGAAAATAAAGGAGAAAATGAACTAAAGTGGAGAATGTGAGACTCAGCCTGTGGCCATCCACACAATGGTAAAATGCTCTATTAAACTGAGAACCTAAGTATGTCCCATCAATAGCAGTTTTTCTCGAAAGGTCTTCAGTATGCTAAAGGCTAGTAGAACAGAAAGGGTTGAAGATGTTCTCTATCCCTGGGTTGTCTTCGGTGTTTTAGATGCACCGAGGTTTGCACAGTGAGGAGGCCATGGACATAAACCAGACCCGGGGAGAGTAGTTTGGAGGGGGAGGGCTCTAAACCCGCCCCAGACCCATGCTGTCAGCTCACAAATGCCTCTTCTGGGAAGTCCGTCCCAGAACTCCTTTGGGAACCTGCTGTCTGTAACACAGAGGCCCCTTCAAACTTCTTAATGGTAGGAATTATCTTACTCATTCCTGTCCACAAAAGCTCTATTCTAAGTGACTTCAGTGAGGGTTCATAAAATTATTTTTACTAGAACTGTGTCTGCCTTCTACCAGGAAAACACACAACTCTTGTATCCTGATGGGGGGTTCACCGAACATATGGCAGCTGGAGAAGCCTGTGGTTGTCCCATTTGGAGAGGAGCAGGAAAATAGGACTGTTGAGAACAAGCAGTCTGGCGCTTTAAGCCAGACAGCCCATCCAGAATTGCAAATGGCCCAGTTGAGTGACATGTATAAATAAATATCTGAATAGCTAAAAGCAGTGACAGAATTCATAATTACAAGGTTTAGAAATGGAATCCATTTCTCTTTCTGCAAAGAGCTTCTAAATTAATAAGACCAGCTATGAACTAGCAGATAATAAAATCTGCATCACTGATAACAAAGCCTGTTGGTTGCAAATTTAACACCCTGCTATTTTATAGTCTCTCTAATGAATACATAGTTATGACTTTCTTTCAAACGTCTGCGTGGAGACCAATTCAGGATTCAAGTCACTCATGCCACAAAGCTGCTTTCTATCCATACTTGCTTAAAATTACTCAGGAGAATAATTGGTGTGTTTCTTTCCTCTTGTGGTTAAACATAACCCTGTTATAAGTTAATAAAAGTGCAGATACCTTATTCATATTCAAATGGCAGGCTGTTGCCATTATGACCACAAATCATAATAGGTTAATCTAACATCAAATATGTATCACTGGGGTTGCTTAAAATGAGCACCTGGCCCAAAACTTTACATTGTAATCCAGTAGCAGATATTAAGAAAAACAAAAGGGATTTAAGATTATTAACTCCAGATCAGCAAATGAATAAACCAGGTGAAGACAAAGTGATAAAAGATTTCAAGTGACTTTTGGTGGAAAAAACCTCTGGGTCTTTTGACTCAAGGACAGAATAAATGACTTGAGAGGCCCACACATTCATTTACTCAATAGTCGCTGAGGACCTCTAGCGTGCTGAGCACAGGGCCAGGGCCTGGGGAGCAGAGGAACAAGTAAGTTCCCTTCCTGCCTGGAAGTTACATTTAACTTAGAGAAATGAGCAAACAAAGCACAGAAGAAACCTGGTGCTTGAAACTCTTGATTTTCATAGATCCTTTGGAGATTTTACTGACACAGTCATCTGCAGTGGACACCATGGAAGCAGACTCAGTGAGTCTGGATCCAGGACAAAGGGCTGTGGAGGTAGGAGTTGGATCGAGAGATTATCACAACCTAGAATCCAGGGAAGACTTCAAGGAGGGGATGACCAACGGGGCCAAATATGGTGGAGAGATGATGCCAAGACCTAATTCACATTGAATCGGCAATGTGGGGGTCATTCAGGGAAAAATGAAGACCGTGAGGATGATAGTTTCAAAACTTTGGGGGAATAACAAAAAAAGTGGAGAAATAAAGGGAAAAGTAGATAAAGTGGATTCAGGAGAAGAGTTTTAAAATGAGAAACATTGTGTGTTTGCCCATGGGAGTGACCCAAAGGAGGGAAATGAACCCACGAGACAATGGTTACGTACGGAAGCATTTATATATGGTGAGCACTCCATCTTTTGATGGAGAAGGGTGAGCGAGGGAGTGAATGAAACCCATCAGTTCCTGTCCTCTCCTACCCAACTTCTGAAAGGTCTGCCTAAGTCCTAGTCTTTGTCCAACTGAGTTTGAACAGTCTTGCCCTCTCCCCCCACCCCCGTGGGAACGAGGCAGACGAGTGCTCATGTTCAGGACCTTACCTACTTGTTCTGTGCTTGTTGCAATCTCAGCCCCCGGAACAAACCCAGCAGAGCGAAGGAGAAAACTCGCAGGCTCTGGCTCCCGGTAACCCCTACTTTGAACGTTACACGTGCTAAGTTCCTTTCACTGATGTCCTACCTTTGCAAAGTTGGGTTTGGGCAGCTGCTGTGATAAAAAGCAATTGCTTCCTGAAAATCAATGTGGGACGGGAAATGAGGGTTGCAGTGCTGAATCGGATTCCAAGTTTTGAGAAGGTATGCAGCATCCAACAGGTACACTTAACCCATTAGAATGCAATTAGGATTATTTAAGAATTAAATCATTTTCTTTTTCAAAAAAGGAAATAGGATCCTCAAAGAGTTGATTTATCTGGGACACAGAAAAACGAAGGTCAAAGGGTAAATACTTGGTCTCATTCTGGATCAGAACAAGGAATCTATCGACTTAATCCCGATGTCTGGTAGATCCCTAAGGTAGGGCTAAGGATTAGCTGTCTTAGACTGACTTAGATGCTTGATCCACTCTGTACCCGATAAGTAACTTGCCCACCATGAATCAACTTCTCATGCTAATTTATCTGCAGAAGATAATACCGTTGTCAGAGTAAACTAAATTCTCCACCACTGGCCCTGTGAATTAACATGTTCTTATTTATATGAGTACTCTCCATGAGTTAGATGACCGTGATATTTGCAGTGAGGGATGGGCTCACCCCAGAACACTGGCAGAATCAACTGGTTCTGCTCTGATTGCTTTTCTGTAAACATCCTCATGGAAACAGTCTGACAAATAAAAATGTCAAGACTTGAGCCAAGTCTTTAGAGATAAAGAAGTGCTTTGAGAAAGGGAACCAGTTCAACGTGAAAGCAGCATGAAGCCACTGTGCCCGTTTGGGCCCAGGGCTTGGACAGCAGTGTCCTCGAGGGGACGCAGCCCAGCCTCGGCTGACCACTCTCCCGCGGTCATCAGAAGACCAGGGTTTGAGTCCTACCTCTATTGCTCGGGCTAGATGAGGGACCTTAGAAAACTTAACTCCGCTGAAACTGTCGTGGTGTTCTCACGTGTAGGATAGGACGAGAGAACCTGCTCACGGTGTTGCAAAGAAGAAATAAAGTCATCCCTGAAAGACGGCTAGCATTGCACCTGGCCCCATGGTCCATGCTCAGTAACTGTCAGTTCTCATTACTTGAACAGATTTGTGAGAATATTCTCAAGCCTTTTTTGATGCCTTGCCTCTCACCTCATGTGGGTCACTAATTCTGCATCCAGCAGTTACCTAAGGAGGATAGAGGGGTGTCCAGTCCTTTCCTGTAGGTCAGCTCGTGATGAGGGCAGTTGCAGGCTGACCAGGAGCCCCCAGGGGAAGCTTCCATAGCTGAGCATATAAATAGGACTTTGGAAAGAAAGGGGATTCTCCCCTCTCTTGGGCAGAAGGAGCTGGGCTTGGCAGCTCTGAAGTATGAGATGTGAGGGCGTTCAGGGACACGATATCCTTCTATTCTCTGTCCCTGGATATGGGCACATCCTTTCCCTGAGATCACTATAACCAGACCACGCTGGTCCTTCATGGAATGTATGGACAGGAAAATCAGCATGTCCACGATGTCCCCCTGCTAGTCCCCAGGGCTCCAGGAAAGGGCCCAGGCCTTCCTGTCACCATGCTTTTCTGTGATCGAAGACCAAGAGTTGGCAAAGAAAATGAGAGCATGTTTGGAATGGCATGGAGGACAGAGGAGGAAGCTCCACGTTCAGTCTTGGATTTGGTAAAGGCCGAGGAGCAGGACGTTACCATAGGTCTTAGCTCAAGTCCTCTAGAAGACAGGATTAAGGCACTAACGCTTGATGGAAGCACGTGTGTCTGGCCAGTCCTGTCTCCTCTATTTCCTCTTATTCAAGATTCTCGAGGTGGGCAGCAAACCCCTGAACTGCTGGGTTGCACGATCCGGCCCCGGGAAAGCAGAGTCTGGACGTGGTGAGCCCCTGGCATTCTGCTGAAATCCAGAAGCTCTTGCACGGTGGGCAGCTATCAAGTATGGGAGGGTCAAGGACTGGCCCTGTACCACTTTGCTTGCTTCCCAGGGGCTTGGAAACTCACCAGAAGTAGCTTTTCAAAATACTTAGCTATTCCATGTACCCAAAAATTACATAATCTAAACCAAACCTTCAGCCCCAGCACGCCCTCCACACACCGCATCCACTGCGTGTGTATGCGTGCACAAATACACAAACACGCACACGCACACGCACGGCCCTAGGAAATTGGCCCTGGACAAAGCTCTACTCCTTCGTACGTGCTCTAGGAATAAGGACTTCACTGCAGTCATTTTGACTTTCCCTGGTGACATCAGGGGAGCTGTGACCAGGAGTCCTTCCTCTCGATCAGGAGATCTTACAAGATTATGGTCGCCAGATATTCCCTGAGGCCTCCCGCTCTAGATGAGACCCCTGGGAGGTTCCGTGACTGTCCCCTCCCAGTCACAGAGGCAGTTCCTGTCCACACCTGGTCCTGATCCTCTTCCCGGTGACCATCCCAGCGCTCTGTTTACCTGATCACACTAGCAAAAACACCTGGCTCGTTTCTGCCCATGCGGAGCGTCCATGCGGCCTGCAAACAGCCCAGGCCGACGGCTGCATTCCTTCTCTAATAGCTAATGCAGTTTCTCATGAAAGCATACGCCTCTCTAAAAGTAAATTAAATGCCATAATCTTCCCATAAACTGGATTTAGTAACATATTCTTGATGATAAACAACACTCAATTGGAATCATCTCCTCTGCAATGTGAAATTGAAGTTTACTTTTGATGTGTTATCTGTTGATGATGATTGACTATAAAGGTAGGACAATTTAGTAAGCAAATAAACCACTCAGTTCGGAGGTAACATAATACACAGCAGTTTTTATAAATCTCTTTTCATCTTGCCTTTTCACTAGTTTGGAAGAATTAAAGAAGACATGGAAAATGCATTAGGTAAATGGCAATATTAACAGTTGCCGTTTAAATTGTTGCCGGGATTTGTGAAAACCTGAAAAACAGAAACCTACCTTGGAACTGCAAGTACAAGTTGAAGGAAGGTAGATTGCTCCTGGAGCGTCATGGGGGGAGTCCTGGCCAGCCCCCCAGCCCCCTCCCAGCCCAAGCAGCTGCATCTGTCCTGTCTGTGTGAATGCTGTTGAACATTTTAATGTGAAGTGTTCACAGTCGGGGAGGGAAGAAGGGGGTGGGGGGAAGCTGGAAAAGCCATGTCTTTGCCTATTTCAGGTCGAGAGCCATATACTTGTGGTTAGACCTCTGCCCAGCCCCATCTTTATGTCACTGCAGTGTCCTAAAATCTTTTGACCTGATTGGGACAAAACCGAAGAAATGTTAAATTTTTATCAAGCCACCCTGATAAACCTGTGTTCCCAAGAAACGTACAGCTAGACAGACTAGCAGAAGAGAACATAAATGTGTAAATTAGTCAGATAGGTTTCTGAATGTGTAAATCAAATCCAGTTGAAAGGATTTTCATGAGGCTGAGACAAGGAACTAAATCATGGGGGTGCAGAGCACAGCTAGAATTTTTTTTAATTGTTAGATTAGTTGGGTTCTCCAGAAAAAACCAATAGCGATAGGTATACATACATATATGCAGAGGGGGGATTATGAAGAATTAAGTCCAACAACCACGTAAACAGACAAGCCTCAAGAGCTACAGCCGGCAAGCTGGAGACTCAGGTTAACCAGTGTGTCCTCCAAGTCCAAGGCCAGCAGCTCAAGACCCAAAAGGGCCGACGTTTTAGTTGGAATCCGGAGGCGGCAGAACACTGACATCCCAGTTTGAAGCAGTCAGGCAGGAGGACTTAATTAATGAATTCCCCTTTATTAGAGAGTCAGTATTTTTGTTGTATTCAGGCTTTCAACTGATTTCATGAGGCCCACCCACATTAGGGGAGGGCAATCTGCTTGACTCCGTCTATTTTAAATGTTAAATTCATCCAAAAACACTCTCCTAGAAACACCCAGAATGATGTTAAACCAAACACCTGGGCACTACATAGCCTAGGCAAGTTGCACAAAGAATTAACCATCACAATTGTCAAAATTGATCCCAAGCTAATGAAAGATTAAAGTAAAAAGAGAAAGCACAAAAGAACTAATAAAGATGAATATCGCTCCTTTCTTGGAATGGGGAAGGCCTTTGAAGTCTACAGATGAATACAAAATCCTATTTTTAAAAAAAAAACCACTAAGAAATTTAGTTATAGAAGTGCTCAGTTACAGCAATAATCTGTGCCTTTTAATTTGCTTTATTGGTACTCAAACTTTTTAAAGCCAACGAATTCTGGAGAAGAAAGGATTACATTTAGTTTCCAGGAATTACTTCAACTTTTCTGTCCAGTATGAGCCAACCAATTCCAATCCCTCATTTCTGTTCTGAAAAGATTGCATGGGGAAAACATATCGAGGATGTCCAAAGAATCCTCCCTGCTCTTATGGTAAACAATCAACTGCTTAGCTGAGTTGAAGCGAGCAAAAAGAACAATACTAAGTTTTCTAGAACTTGCCCTAAAGTAAGCTTGTTTGGATCTTTCTGTTTCATTTTTATTGTCCACTGTAACATATGGTATGTAATCATTTCCAACTCAGCATGTAAATTTTAAGGTCATCCTAAAGTCTACAAATTCTTTCCGGGAAGTTAATCTATAAACAAGGTGTTAGGTGACATATGCAAATTGAGTCATAAAGTCAGAAACAGCCTTAACGACAAACCTGCTTTAACTGCTTGCTCTTAATGCTGGAATGTAATTTGTATTCTATCTCAAATGCAGGGACCATTTCTGCCTGCAAATAACTAGGATTTTGGACCCAGTCCATAGAAATTTGTTTTTATTGAGCGTTTCTATATGGTGGTGTGCAATGTACTTTGGTCATTTTAGTAGCCATATAAATTAGACTGCCATCAAGATTTGCAACAATAGAACCAAAATCTGAGTGACATTCCTCCTCATTTTAGATGCTGCTATTTGATGAGGGAATAAAAAAATTTTTTCCCTTTCACCCTTCTGGTATTTGATCCAATCTCACTATCCCACATGAGACAGGTGCATCTAACTGGCACATCCGTCGAGAGCTTGGCCTTCCTGTGGGATCGTGGAGACCTTCATGGAGAGTAAACTGTGAAAGGTGATACAATCCAAATCTCTCCTCGGTGCCCATTTGCAGGAGGGAATGACTATTTGGTGGTGTGCGGGAGCCACCCTCACTTGCAGGGGAACCAAATGTGCACACACATGTTAGTAACATGAAATAGGCCACTGGAGAAATGTGGACAGCATGGAGATCAAAGAAAGCTCCAGGTCAGGAGGGCCGGATGTTAGCGATGTAGCGACACCCCCTGACTCTGCAGGAAAGGCCTCAGAGATGTGAGAGGTTGTACTGTGAAATAAATCTAGAAACGTAGGCTCTTACCTTGAGCCTGGAAAGGGAGGGTTTGAAAGCTAGTCCTAGCTATCTACTCAACAGACAAATGGACTTAACAGAAGAAAGACTTGAAAAGGTCACATACCAGCCATACATCAAAGGAGGTGAAAATTAACCCCTGTAGTTTTGGTTTTTTTTTTATTTTTTTTATTGTTATGTTAATCCCCATACATTACATCATTAGTTTTAGATATAGTGTTCCATGATTCATTGTTTGTGCATAACACCCAGTGCTCCATGCAGAACGTGCCCTCCTCAAGACCCATCACCAGGCTAACCCATCCTCCCATCCCCCTCCCCTCTAGAACCCTCAGTTTGTTTTTCAGAGTCCATCGTCTCTCATGGTTCTTCTCCCCCTCCGATTTCCCCCCCTTCATTCTTAACCCCTGTAGTTTTAAGTTAAAACTCACAGGTGCTTTTTTTGGAATAACCTGTCATTATTGCTTGTTGAATGTTCCCTTTTTTTCTTGCAGATTTTGAAAAATATTGATAAATGATTTGATCCATTTTATTAAACTAACATCATTAGTGTAATAAGCAACTCCATAAAATGTTTGTTGGATAAAATCGAATAAGCGATGGTCTTTAAAGTAATCTCCATAGTGTTTAAGAGTGATTGCACCTCAAAGGATTGCTCCCCTAGGCCACAAAGCATAAGGGAAAGAGCAATGCAAATCTATTCAACCATTACTTTCTGATACTTGCAAATTACATTCATTTTGCATTTGGTATATTTCTCTATGGCTCATATAGCTGTATTTCTTACATTTTTAAATTTTGGAATAGTTATACATGCACAAAAATGTTAGAAATTTAGTACATGGGTTTCTATATACCCTTTGTCGAATGTTCCCTATTGTTACCTTCTTGTATCGTCATGGTCCATTTGTTACAACTAAGAAACCAACATTTGTTCGTTGGTCAATTCAACAGTTCATGCAGATCTCCCCAGCTTCTCTTCAATATTCTTCCTCTGTTCTAGGATCTTCTCCAGGATACCGTATTACACTGAGTCATTGGATCTCCATAGCACCCTCTCTTTGTCAAAACTTCCTTGTCATTAATGACTTGAAAATTTTTAGAAGCACTGATGAAAGTTTTTCTAGAATGTCCTTCAATTTGGGTTTATCCGTGGTCTTTCTCATGTTTATAATAGAGTCCTGAGTTTTGGGTAGGAAGACTGTAAAATTAAAATGCCATTCTCGTCCTATCATATCAAGGAGACATGAGAGCAACAGGACTTATTCCTGATGAGGTAGACCTCCATCTCCTGGGTGGGGCAAGGTTTGCTAGGAATCTACTATGAAGTTACACCACTCCCCAACCCTTTCCATACTCAGATCTTTGGAAGCAAGTTAAAAAGTGTAGCCCACACTCGATAGGGCTGGTGTAGGGTGGGGAGGGGAGGGAGAAGCTAAGCTCCATCTTCTAGAGATAGCAAATACCTACATAAATTTTCTGGAACCTTCTGTATGGGAGCGTAATCTCTTCATTGTTATATTTATTCAATCATTTAGATACAGCAGGTGGATCCATGGGCATTCATATTATACCTTAAATTATAATCCAATATACCTTATTTACTTTATTTCTAGAATTGTTCCAACTTTGGCCATTGGCAATCCTCATTCTACTTTCGCAAATGTATAGTCTTACAAATACTTTTGAAGGCTGAAGAAATTGCAAAGTTTCATTTTTAGAAGTTACAAAAAATGAAAAATTTGTTTCCTAGGAAATGCAACCCTATGGAATCAGGGTGACCAACTGATGAAATGAGTGATTTTTTAAAAAATTCATCCATGTTTATTAAAAAGGACAAGTTTTTGAATATTTTGTCTCCAAGAATTATTCCAATTAGGAAAAAAAGTTATATTAAAACTTCTGAAAGTAGTACAAAAAATATTTTTCTGGAGTGATTTCTGTCCAAAGGTGGTGGATCCAAGGTGTATGTTAGGTCATTAAGAGAATGCAACAGAATTTGAGAAGAGGGGATTAGGTACAGTATTTAAATGAAAAAGTGTCATTTTTCAATGTATTTTTCACTCAAGTGTCACCAGTCAGTATGTCATGAACCAGTTCAGTGTGTATGTGTGGATCTAGCTAGAGGCATATATATGTATTCATATCTGTATGTGTATCGGGGGGGGTGGAGATCTACACGAAGGGGTAACTGCAAGCCGGCTGTTCCAGAGTCTACGGGGTCAGCCACAGGCCGCACACCCAGTGTTTCCAAAGGCACTCTGCTGGTAGACAGACTTCCTCTTCCTCAGCAAAGGTCTCTCTTTCTCTGATTAAGGCTTTTAGCTTATTAGAAGGACCTGCCACGTCATGTAGGGTAATTGGCTTCAATCAGAGTCACCAACTGGAACAGTAATCTCATTCAAAAACAGCTTCCCGGAAACCTCCAGAAGAAGACTTGGCCAAATCTCTGGGCACTGTGACCTAGCCAAGTGGACACATAGAATTAACCATGTTCTAGTAAGAGAAAGTGTTTTTCATGAAAATTCTTCTTCCCAAGGCCATGGATAGGGGGATTATATTTCATCTTAGGGTCATTAGCTTCAGCGTCCAGCCTGGTGCCTTGTCCTGGGAGAACACCCAATGAATATTTGTTCAACTGAATTGCTTTTATAGACAGGAGTAATAATGGCTATTTTTGTGTGGGTCCTATGGGTGCCATTTTCTGTACATTTTCTCCCTTTCTCACAATGACTCTGCAAAGCAGGAGGGTTCTACACTCGAAGCTGTAGAGATTCGAAGTCAAGGCGGCCTGTCTTCAAGGCACATTTTCTTTGCTCTGTTTCAGGGATGGCAAATGGGTCCAACCCCTTTGCAGACTCAGGTCCATTTTGTTGCAAAGTGATTTTTCACGTGGGCTCAGCAGGGAAGGGAGCCTCTCTGTCCGAGCAGGACATTGTATGCATGTTGCATATGCTGGATCCACTTTCTATTGTGTGAAAAAATTATAGGCAGGATGGAGCAAGTGAGTCACCCAAGGTCATTGTTCAATGTGATCAGGAAAGAATTGAAAAAGCACCAATTTTCAGCACCGAATATGAAACTTCACTGTTTCTTTCAGGATCTCATTAGCACTTCACAGAGGAGGTTTAGCTGGGTGTGGACAGACGAGATGGAGAAAATACAACCTTGTCTGCCAAAAGATGAGCAAGATAAAACAGGAGTTTTGCTTTCTCCTGAAAGCCCTCTGTGTCTTTGGGGCAGTCGCTTCTTTATACACAGGAGCATAGCTGCAATGCTCTGCTAGGACTCTGTGTTTTAAGACCAACTTCATAAAAAGGTTATTTCAGTAGTTCAGGAAAAATACCTCTGTGTGGGATCTAAGACATGACCACATTCTCTCAAATTCAATTCCTCCATGTTACTAGGATATTTCTTTGAAGCCTGAGATTTTTCTCCCCTTCCTTTTGTTAGAGCGTAGGAATTGCTATCTATGTCCTCCTGCATCTCTCTTCCTAAGAAGCAGCTTACAAGTGGGCAAGAACCACAGCTTGCTGGGAGGAAGTCGCAATGCTGTGCCTGGTGTCCTGTCTTCTGTGCCATGGAAGAGTGTCGGTTTCCTCCACCAAACCGGAGACAGCCGTTACCCGTGTGCTTGGCTGCCCAGCACCTTCTCAATAACCACAGAGCTTTGTGGGCAAACTCCTTCACCCCCTGAAATCTAGGAAGGCCAAAGTCTCAAACCAAAATATTAAAATTCATGTGATGCTTTACTATTCATAGAGTGATAGCCAGGCAAGGAATATTGGTTCAATTAGCCAAGGATTCCCCAATTTTTAGATGCAGGTCAGGGGAATGAGGTACTTGGTGCTTTTATATAAAAAAGACATCGTATTTTATTTCTCCCTCAGTACTTATGAAATGTGAAAGCACTATAGAGTGAATATCATGGTCACAGGAATCTTACCTCCTGGATTTCTGTTGTATTCACTTCAGGGAATCCTAGGAGGTAAAAAGATTCAGTGGAAAACCATGAGGGGTTGGACGCCTGCTAAGTCCTGAATCAGCAATCTGATCCGAAGGCCAAGAGGCGAGGATGCATTCTGGATCTGTCCCAACTCCTGCATACTTTTTCACAAACACATACATGGAAAAGGGGGGGATGTTGTCAGTCTCACTACACTTACTAATAAAACAAAATTAAAGATAGAAGTGGTGTTCTTCCTCAGGGGGTTAGTACATTCTGAGGTGACACACACAACCGAGGGAGGAATTATCCTCAGAGATGCTGGAAAGGAGCTCCCACAGAGTCCTCATGAAATAAGGTGTAATGAGACCAAGCAGGGAGAGAAGAACATGGAGAATGTTCTGTTCTTTTCTTCGTTTGGAGCTAATGCTGACTCTGAAATTTCTGATGCAACCCTCTTAAATCAAGATCTGAAGATAATAGTCCTGCTAAGAGGGGGTCACTCTCTGAAGTTGGCATATTGTCTCATTTGGAAAAATCGACAGCTGTTTTTGTGGAGTAGCTAGAGATACAGTTACCATCTTGGACCCATTTTATGGAGTTCAGAGAGGCTGAATGAACCATTCAGGCTTACAAAGCTGGTTCTAGTAGCACATTTGGGGTTAGCATCAATGCACTTTAAAGAAGGACTCTTGAAAAGACCAGCTCTGGGCTGAGTCTGGAATCACCACAGGAGGTCGGGAAGGGAAGAAGTGGGACAAGAAGGGGAGGAGGCCCAGAGAGGGACACAGTCTAAGCAGGGGCAGTGACCCATAGGCATATACATATGGGTTATTTGGGGACTTAAGTTAAATGGACAGACAGAGGGGCACCTGGGGGGCTCAGTCAGCTAAGCACTGGATTCTTGATTTTAGCTCAGGTCAGGATCTCAAAGTCGTGAGATTGAGCTGGGCATTAGGCTCTGCACTCAACAGGGAGCCTGCTTCTCTCTCTCCCTCTCTCTCTGCCCCCCTCCACCCACCACTTGTGCATGCTCTCTCTCTCAAAAAACAAAACAAAACAAAACAAAACACCAAAGCATAATGCTGCTCTTCACAACGTCCGTCTGTCCCATAGGGCCGTGCTGTCCTCTGTGTGTGCTTTACCTCCTCCATCAGACCACAGGGGACACCTGTTCAGCCTCTTGCACCGTCCTGCCCTGCAGAGCACTTCACAGATCGGGACACTCCGTGATAGCCCAACAGGGAACTGAGCGGTGTGATCTCAGCAAGTCGTTAATTTCACAAGCCCGGTTTTCTCACCCATCATGTAAGAGTAATACTACTACCTGCCTGGTTCCTCGAATATGAGGGTTAAGTAAGGAAATGCCTGGACAGATACTGGTGCCGTGTAGACAACACGGTAAGAGCTCAGTAAATCGCAGCTAGTGCTTATTTCTATTGGTGCAAGTACAGTGTTGGAGCTCAAGGCAGGGTTCAGTGTGAACTGATGAAGGCGTCACTCAGCATGGAAACCTTAGTATGAAGCACGGACCGCGTTGGCTCCAAGCCTCCTGCCCATCTCTGTGGCCTCCTTTTTCTGTACATCTTCCCAGTGTGGTTAGAAAATCAAGAGACCAGAAGCAACTTCTCCTGACCTCTTGGGGCCCACCAAGCTCAGGTCTAAACTGAAGAGAAGTTGTAGCTTTGTGAGAACCCTCAGTATCGAGGGCAAAGAAGGGGCCCCTGTTCCCTCTCCTGAGAAGAAAGCAGAGGACTCCATACTCAGTGCACAAGTGGAAAATACTCCTTAATGGTGAAAAATTGTGTGTATTCATATATATATTTACTTTTATTTTTAAATGTTGAAGTCCAAACTAGTCAGAATCCGAAACTGGCAAGAAATCAGCCTTGATGGAAATAAAATATATTCATCGTATTTTTGAACTTCTTTAACACTGAGCTTGTTTCTCTGAGACCTAGAGAGGTATTATTAACTTACACCTACTGCGTTTTCACTATATTATGTCATCGATTCTCGTAATGACTCTCTAAGGTGAGGGGTATTAACCCAATTTACAGATAAGGAGACTGCACGGTAGATTAATTTGCTCAAGGTCCTGAGAAGGTTGCAGCCTGGAGTGTGGGTCCAGCTCTCATTCTAAGCCTAGTACTCGGAATCACTACGCTCTAGTAGAACAATGAATGAACAAATGATTACATCAATGAAGGAAGGATTCTGACGCAACTGACTTTTGTTTTCTGATTGGCCTGATTCTTAAAGTCTAATGATGTAAATGCTGTTTCTTTTCCTGTTAGGAAGATAACTGCCTAGGTTGTTCCTTCAACAGGATTGTGATGTAAACTACATGATAATATGATCAGCACAACCCCAAGAAAATGAACTCCCATTCAACCAGCACAGCGGGCCAAAGACCACTGGTGTCTCAAGGGCCTCAAGGATTGTAATTAGGAGGTGCTCCTTATTTTTGTGTGGAAGCAAATCACAGATATCCTCTCCAGAGGAATACAGGATTCTCAATACTGCAGGCGTTCTGATGTTAATCACCTCTTCTTCAAAGCAAATGCCCTTTGTATGCTAATTTAGCATTTGTATGATCCATGCCCATAGCAAGCTCTCTAAATGACAGAGGAAAGGGTCTGGGGTCTTCTAAAAGTTCGCCTTGCAGGTGCAACTGACAGGTGCTCAGGGAGAGAAGCCACACAGAAGGGTTAGGGATTCCTTCTGCCAGTGGATCTGAAACAACTGGGATTGTGTGTGTGTGTCTGCATTAATAAGAAAATCGTTTTGAACAAATGAATTATAATTTTAGAATACTTTCTCTTCTGTAGTAAGTGTATTAAACATTTCTCTTGATGAATGCTAATTTCTACTTCCCACCTTCTACCTCCACCTCAAATTTAGGTTGACTGTGCTTCCAGCAACGAGAGGAAAGAAGAGTAAGGGGGTTTGGGGAGGGTGATGTGAATGCTGTGCCTCTTCCTGGGCCCGGGGCTGCTATGCTGGGCCGCCATGTGGGATCCCTGCAGAGTGCGCCATCCATCTGTGTGGATAATGCCCCTTGGAGGTGTGCTATGTAACTGTCCGACCGCAGCATGTCACAAACCGGATTGTGAAACCCGGTTTATCATAGGCCCCTATTACCCCTTCCTCTGTTTCCCTCTTTGACTTCTTCCCTCCCCGGCGGAGCACTCTGTGTGTGGTTGGGTCACCTCTGGCTCCTTTCCTTATGAGCTGGGTGATCTTGGGCAAGCTGTTTACCTCCTTTCACTTCAGGATCCCCACTGTAAAAGGAGGACCAGAATTTCATGTACCTCCGGGGCTGGTTGTACGAAGTGAAGTGAGGCGTGTGAGGGGCCTGGCCCTCAGGAGAGTGCATGAGGGTTGGCTAGTTTCCTGCTATTCCTGCGGTGCCGTCCAGTTGCCCGGCCACCAATACCCAAAGCACGGGGAGGTCTCGCCACCCCTTTCTGAAGATAAATGGAGAGGTTAGCTAGCTCCGAGGGGTCTAATAATGCAGCCCCCCTCATTCATTTTCAGATGAGTAAACTGAGCAACAGAAATGTCAAGACACACCCTCAGTTGCGTAGCTGGTTAGAGAAGCACCAGGGATGAGAACTAAGGTCCCTTGCGTCAAACAGTTGATGAGATTTCCGTGAGGCCAGCAGGCTCCAGCTTTGCAGTCTTCAATCATGAGCAACTTCAATCAGGCTTCGGTATCGGGTGATTGCAATTAGCTGCTAGGAAACAAAGTCCTGATTGATTGATTCATTTTCATCCTCTTCTTCCTAACGTGGGATTAATGACCCAAACATTGTTGACTCACAAAGTTACCACATAGAAAGACCCAGAGGCCCTTGTTCCTGAGGAAGGGAGTTGGGTGCTGGCCAGCTCTCCTGGGTCCCTGGTGCTCAGGGCTCACTCGGAGCTGTGCCCCCAACTTCCCTGAAGCCGGAGAAAGGGAAATGAACCTCCCAGCCTGGGGCCGGTCTCCTTCCGAGTTGTGCAAGTAAGGGTTTCTCTTTGCCTGGATGGGGAATCCTGCTCGCCCTCGATCCCTCAGGTTAAAGGCTATTTCTCCAGAGAGGTCCTTTTCCCAAACCCCAGGCCGGGTTAATCCCTGCCCCTGTGGAATCCCACCACCTCCTGAGTGCATGAATAGTGCTATCTCAGCTGTGATATACTGGGACAACTTTTGGAGGGGACCCTATTATCACATCATATTTTCAAGTTCTCTTCCCTATGGCATTTCACCAACCGATGACGGTGATTCTCTCCTCACTGACATTACTGGGGGGGGGGGGGAGCCTGAATTTTTTATTCTACTGTCTAATCCTTAAAATAGATGTTAGCACACTAACATTCATCCTTTGTTTCTAATATAAATGTTTCTAACTATAAGTTTCTCTCAAAGCTGGGTATAATATTCTACACAGACATTCTTTTCAAGCTGACACAGGACAATTAATAAAATTGACTTTGCACTAAGTCCTAAAGGAACTCAATGAATTTCAAAGGATTCATTATTTTTTAACCATAAAGCAGTTAAGTTACAAATCAGCAACAGGTAAGTAGAACAATCCCAAATATTTCAAAATTTCTGAAATACTCCTGTGTCTTCTGCCATTGCTGAGCCCAGTGTCCTACACACAGCCCATCATTACATCAAGGATGGTATTGAATGGGCCAAATAGTTGATACTTGATCCAACTCTGCCTGGTTTGATCCATCAATTACTGAGAACTATTAAAACTTCCCACTATGATGGCAGATGGATCATTTTCTCCTTATACTTCTGCCAATTTGTGGTTTATACACTTTAAGGCTATGTTATTTCATACTTAGAGGTTTAAACCATTTATCAGCTTGAGAGTTGATTATTTTATCAATATGGAATAACTAGCTTTACTTCTCATAATGCCTTTTGCTTTACAGTTTATTTTGTGTGGTGTTATAATAGCAAGGCCGTATTTTTTTCTGAAACTGACATATAATTTTTCATTCTCTTTCAGCTATTCTGAGTCTTTAGCTCTATCTCTTGTAAACAGTGATAGAATTTTTTTAAAAAATCCATTAGGACTATTTTTACTTCTAAATTTTTTTAAATTTTGGACTTACAGAAAATTTGCAAATATAGTAGAGTTCCTAAATACCATTCCCCAGCTTCCCTTTATGTTAACATATTACACAGCCACTGTATGTTGGTCAAAACTAAGAAATCAATATTAATAGAGCATTATAAACTGAATTTTCTGACTTTATTCACATTTCACCAGGTTCTGTACTAACAGCATTTACTAATTTGTTTCAGCATACCACATTGCAATTAGTATTTTTGTCTTTTAGAGTTTAATGCTTCTCATTTTTTCATAACTTGTAGTGGTCTTAAATATATTTCTCCTACCTTAGGCTGTTTGCCCTGTTTTTGCTACTTTTCTTAGGTTTTTATTGATGCAAATTTGAGTCATTTTGTCCCCAACTAGTATGGAATTTATATAAGTGGTTTTCTTTTTTTCTTTTTTTGTTTTGTTTTTTTGTTTTTGTTTTTGTTTTTTAGTGGTCTTCCCGGATGTTTTAATAGGGCATGATTAGTAAAGTCTAAAGTTAATGTTAAATCCAATCACCTTCCTTCCTTCCTTCCATTTACTAATGTAAATATACATTATTATTTCTAGGACTATAATTCTATCTTGTTTTAAGCCCCCAAGACACCATCATTGTTCTCATATAGGGTTTGTGTGGATGTAACAACATATTAAGCTCTGTCAACTTGTCTTTCATTTAAGATCTTCCATCTGGGATGTTTTGCTTGTCCTTGAAATAATTCCTTTGGTAAGGAACTGTTGGAGGTTTAAAAAAAAAAGCCTCCGTTTTTCTTAGAAATGGCTGAATTATACAATTGTCTGGGAAATAGAGGTTTATTGGGCATAAAGTATCAGATTTGCTGTCACTTTCTCTGTTTTTCTTTAAGAAAATATTCCCTTGGCTTCTCCCGTCCTGTTGAGTGTCCTGCCAGACTGCTGGTTCCTAGGCGGGTAGCCTGATCTCTCACTGTGTTTAGGACCACCTCCTTCCTTTGGGGGTCTGCAAGTGCCCTACCAGATGTTTACAGATGTGTTTATTTTGATTTAACCCTTTTGGAATATTGTAGCCTTCCTGAATTGAAAGATCCAATCTTTTAAAAAAGTCTTTAGATTTTAAAATTCTTTATATTACTTAGTTATCTAAAATTCTCAGGCATTAACACTTCTAAATTCACCTCTCGCCCATTCTGTTCACTTTGGAATCCAAATGTATGTGCTGCTCCCCCTTCCGCACCTGTGTTCTCTGACCTATCTTCCACCTGTTGCTTTGTGCACCTTTGGGGGTAATTATTTAGTTTCCAATTCATTAATTTCATTTATATATCATTTGATCTTTATTGAAGTTTTAAATTTGTTACTTTTATATATAAAATCCTCTGACATCTTAATAAGACTTTTTTGTTGTTGTTGTTGTTACATGTTATGGCCTCCTAAACTTACGTTAATCCTATCTTCTATTTGTCAAAATAATTTAACGCTCCAATATTCCCCAATTGGTAATTCCAGCATCTGAAGTATTTGCAGACCTCCTCCTGATGGGTTGTGTGTGCACGTGTTTGGGTTAGTTTTGCTATTAGCTAATATTCCTATCAACCTTAGCAGTTCAAATTTTTCAAGAGTGGTTTGAAGGTTCATTCATCCAGAGAGGATTTGCCTTTGCCTCAACCTGGAATCAGCTTAAAATTAAACCTTGGACTGAAATTGTTGAACAGCCTCAAATAATGTGAACGCAGACTATGAACTGACCAGGACAGAACAGTCTAATAGCTAAGAAATGTCAGGGAAGATTTCCCTACCCCCCCTCAAAACCAAGATAGTGACAGATAAGATTTCTTGGTATTTTCTTCTGGAATTAACTTTTCTTGTAGTGTCAGCATTTGAGGTGGTGGAGGAGCAGGGTTCTGTGTGATTTTTTAGACTCCTCACCTTGGGTGGGCTGACATTTTGTCTCCTGGCCCCCTGTGCCCTGCTTGGCGATCACGCCAGGGGATCAAGGTCACCAAGTCCAACAGGTGTCACCAGGATAAAACCTCACTTCAGAACCAGCTTGACTTTCTGGAGCTCTGGGTTCACGTCACTGGACTACAAGGATTTGTCGGCATCTTGCCGGCTCATCAGTGTGTATCTTAAATACTTTCTCCATCATGTTTAGTTGCTGTCAGTAGAACTGTTGTCTAGCATATCCAACTGTGATAAACTAAAGACCAATATCAAGAAAACCTAAATGTTACAAATTCCTGCTGGACGCATTTTTCCGAGCTTTTTCACATCCCAGAATCAGCATCTGGAAATCGAATTATAGTTCCTGATAAAATCCCATGCATAACTGATGAAAGGCCACATCCACTAGATTAACCAATGACTAATTATTAAACTTCTCAATTTATTAAAATACATCACTGGACTAGTTTCTTAGGACTTTGGTAACAAATTACCATAAACTGGGTGGCTTACAATAATAGAAATGTATTATTTGCTCATAGTTAAGGAGGCTAAGAAGTCCAAAATCAATCTGTTGGTGGGGTTGGTTCCTTCTAGAAGCACTGAATGAGGATTTGGTCCCACGGCTCTCTCCTCATGACTGGCGGCTCTGAGCAATCCTGGCCATTCCCTGGAGTGTAGCTACTTCAGTCTCTGCCTCTGTCCTCTATGGCTTCTTCTGTCTCTCTGTTCTGTCCTCTTCTGGTATGGACACCATGTGTTGGATTTAGGGCCCATTCCAATCCCCAGGACCTCGTTTAAACTTAATACATCTGCAGAGACTCTACTTCCAAATAAGGTCACATTCTGAGGTTTAATGGACATGAATTTGGGGTGGGGGCACACTCTCTAACCCTTCAAAATCACCTTGAGCTTTCTCCTAGAGATAAAGTTCCCGTGTAAACTGGGGAAACAAACTGATACCGCGTCCTATCAGAACACACTGGCCTACTGGGACTTCCCCTCTGTCTTGCGTGTCAGGCCTGGCTGACGATCATCTTTGCTACCGGGGGAGGAGGTCATCACGTCTTGCTAAGACCTTCTGCAGAGGTTCTGTAGTCTGGGGTCCATCGTTCCTTCTGCCTCACCATCCGAATTCAATTTCCTAGGCAACTTGACAAGTCCACATTCTTAAAAGCCCCCACAGAACATGACAAGCCGTAGAGATTATACTGAGACTTTCAGTGGGCAGCAAGGCAAGCTCTTCAGTGCAGAACTCCAGCGGCAAACCCCATCTACCGAGGAAATTCCTCAGTCCGGCTCCAGCCTGACGTTGTGGCCGTATCTTTGGCCAGAATGATCTCCCCGGGCGCTCTCCTGCCCCTGATTCTTCTCTGTGGCAATACGGTATTCCCGGCTGTTCTCCAGATGTGGGCCATTATATGGCATCACCACTGCCCGTGCACAGACTTCCTGGTGGTCGTGTTTTGTTGGATTTTTGTTGTTGTTTTTGCCCGGCATGACCTGACCTCTCTTACTCACCTGGTGATCTCCTACCAGTCCTTCAGGAGGCAGAGAAATAATTTTCTCCTCTGTAATGGCTTCTCCAATCCACCTGCTCAGATCACTTTTCCTGCTAATATCCTTCCTGGGGTACCAGCCACTGTTCTCTGGTACGGCACGTCCTCGCTGCGTTTCACACAGTGTAGTCAGCTTCAGAGTCTCTCTCATCCTCAGCTCCTGGTCTGGCTCATGGTCAGCACTCAGTAACTATCAAATGGATTCAGCAAGGTGCTTATTATCTTCTTACGTTCCAGGCACGGTTGAGTGGGAATAAAAGGATGATTAAGGCCGGATTCTGACTTTGTGGGTATTTGTATTTTATCTCTAATTATTGACCTCCCCCTGGTAGCCTCAACTTTCAAACTCAGGATTTGCCACTTGCTGGCTCAAAACCATTCTGATTTTTGGAGCTGCAATTTATTACACTGCTATCACTTCGAACTTGCGAGCGAAAGCTTTTAAGCCATCATCTGCAGTTACTTCTAGACAAGCAAATGCTTGCTCCTCTTGCCAACATCAGTTACCTTATTGGTATATTAACCCCTCACTCTCTGCTCCCAGACATTCATCTTCCACTTAGCACTCATCAGGTTGGACACTTCTATTCCATCTGGATTTTGTAATACAAACCCTTTGGAAAGAGCACTCTTTTCTAGACTTAGCTCAAGTTCATAGAAAAAGTCTCTGGCCATCGGAAGGAGTTGTAACTCTTGTCTTCATAAATGAAGAAAAAGCTTGTCCTACTCTTCGCCCACTTCTAATTTTGAAAACGTATCAGAGCATTTTTCCTGCCCCATGTTTCTGCCCGTGCTCATCCGGTCAAGATTCCCTCACGTTTCTTGAAATGCCAAGCTGTTCAGGTAGGTGAGAATCTATGTTAAAAACACCTCATGTACTCTCCTCCATACACTTTTTTCAAGAATCTGGTAGTAAATCACTTCTCTTTTCCCAAAGCTGAAAAGAGCTCCACCGCCACCCCACCCCACCCCACCCCACCCCCGCCCCTGGGTGTAATGCAGTCTTACCCTTTGTACTTCCAAATGCTACAATTTTGATTAAAAACATTGTTACATTCTCTTTTGAGATAACGGCAAAAGAAAACTCTAGAATAGTTGATTTCCTCTCTTAAAGACTCTATGATAGGAAATTCCCTGAAAGACGGAAGAATGGTGAGGTCCCTGGAAAATAGAAGGTATAAATCAGTGTCTTACTCAACATAAAGGCAGTTTTGCAGTTGTTCCTCTTAAAGAGTAATCTGTGGACTTTTGTGAACAATCTAGGCTGTTGGAAATTCAATTCCATTGTGTCATACGCTGTTCTCGTAATATTTTAAATGGTTTGTTTGTGCTAGTTTCCCTTTTCCCTAGAGAAATTGAAGGAAAATTTAGTCCTATGTGGTGCTTTATTTTTTTCTGAGTTTTCCACCGAGTCACTGAACATAGGAGTATGCATCTGTGGTGTGAGTGTGAGAGGTGTGACCGGTAGGAGTGATGTGTCCAGGGAAGGTCCTTTATGTGAAATGCAGTAAGATGTGGATCTGGATGGTTTCACTCTGACTTTGGGATATCCCACTAACCTTTCTACTTCTCACTAAGTGAATTAAATGATTTCTACATCCTCCCTGGTTCTAACATTCTCAAATATCCCTGATGAAGAAGACAAGACCTGAATTTTGACTTCTGTTCCACAAAGAATACCGACCCAAGTTTTCCTGGACAATTCA
Organism: Halichoerus grypus; assembly: GCF_964656455.1. NCBI lineage: Eukaryota > Metazoa > Chordata > Mammalia > Carnivora > Phocidae > Halichoerus > Halichoerus grypus. The sequence goes on from NC_135722.1 coordinate 109,988,972, forward strand.
GAAATGTCGGAGTTTGCAAGAATGTCACCTTCCCTGCAGAGGGCTCACATTTGTTCCTCCGTTCATCCAACAAGCCATTGTTAAACATTCATGTCCTGCAAAAACGAAACACCCTGCTTCCAGTGGCGAGCTTAGGCACCCACCTAGCAGAGCTCTCACAACACTGACTGGAAATGCCCGGTGACAGCCTGTCTGCTCAGTTAGAATGTGAACACCTGTGCGTTTCTTCCAGCTCTACATTCCCCGGGGTCTCCCAGAGTAGATGCTGAGTTACTGTTTCCTAAACTCTCCTAAAGCTGAGGAGAGAAACTTAACCTTGGAATTAAAATGGCCTTTGCTGAAAAGCACAGTTTGAGGTATTACATTCTTCGTAGCACTGCCAACTTGAGCCTTCATTTCTTGCCAGGGATGTCATTCCCAGCATAAAAGTACTTGATGCTCCAAACAAAACGTCACCCTGGTGAGAAGATCAGTATAAGTCAGCATGCCTTGGTTATGTGACACCTTCAAAGTCACTGCTCTGTGAACACCTGCCCCCCCCCCCAATAAGCCAACTGTTTTAGGAAACTTTTCTGACCATTACACATATAGAGGGAGGAAATCTGACCAGTACTGGAACAGAGGAAGAAAAATGTTTTTTCTTCCTAGAAGGGAGTAACTAGGTTACATTTTGATTTCTCCCAGAAGCAGATGCTGAAAGAGTTGAGAGCAAGGGGCTTATTTGGGAGGTGAGCTCCTAACACACCTGGGTGGGCAGAGTTGGGGGAGAGGAAGGGAAGGAAACCAATCGCCTCTGCGTCACCAAGTAGAGCTTGAAGCTGCTGGGGGAATTGTAAACCCAGGCAGGGTCCTCGCACCCAGGAGGTGAGGGGGACCCACGGGATCTGTACGGGGGCGTCCATCAGTCCTCCGAGGAGGAGTCTCTGAGGAGGCCATACCTCCAAGCACAGCTTGACAGAACAGGGCACAGGAGTGGAGCAGTCTCCGCTGAACCAGAGAAAACTCTCAGGCAAAAAGATAGTGTATTTGCATGAGAGAAAGAACAGGGATTCCAGAATCAGAGGAGACAAGGATGTAGGATTGGATGGAGAACAGTCCAAGCAGGGACTCTGTCATCAGCAGATGAGCATCCTCGGCAGCGAAGTGGCTGATGGCATTTTAGGAACAAGGAGATCTAATGTTCAATTTACGCTTGGTTTTGTGGCCGAGATGTGAACCTTTCCTCTACCACTAGCCCGACGCCAAATTTTCTGCTTAGTCTGCTTCACATAAAGCCCTTGTGAAGTGGGTCTCTTAAAAGATAGAAATTGAGGACAGGCTTGAATATTATATTTTGGTTCAAGGTGATGCAGAGCAAAGCCAGGAAATGTGAGATGCTGGGGTGATACACTCCCCCATTCGCAGGAAGCCCAATGTCCTAGCCACAGGCAGCCATGAGGTGATACTCACCTCAAGAATTTCTAGTGGGTTTTTTTTTTTTTTTTTGGTGGACAGGATTTGGAATGATCTCCTTAAATGGTGGTTTGTGGAAAACTTACCCAAATCTTATAAGTCAGGAGACCAGGGATCCATATAAGACACACAAAGTATCCATCCTTCACATCTCAACAGCCTGTTCTGACTTCTCCTGCCCACCCACAATAAGGACCCCCTGGGTCACACACAAAATGAATGGTTGAGAAGTGAATCAGCTTCACTTGACCAGAACGGTAATGGCTCTGAAAGGCCCTGTGTGCTGGGCCAGATCTCTGCCTGGTCTCTGCTGGTTCTCTACCCGACCTTTAGCACCTATGAAACTTCTCCTGCCTTTCCTATCCACCACCTGTCGAAAGAAGACTTTGGGAGGAGATCTTCAGGCTCTCAGTACTTGACTAACTCTTCCAGATTATAAATGCTTGACCTCAAGCATTTATAAACACAAAGCATTCACCTGCAGGGGCTTGAAAGGCCAAGGTCAAATTTTATTGACGTTCTGATGAGAATGTTCTTTGTCTTCTCACTTGCCCTTCTAACAATTCCATCCCAAGCTTTCTGATGCTTCAGCCAGTGCTGATTTCCTCTTGGCTGTTCTGTCCTGTGTCCTGTCCGTCCATCCAGTTGCAGCTCCGTCAAGCACTCATGACGTAGATACTCACATGCCTGTGGAACACATGTCCCTAAAACGGAGCCTTAAAACTTCCATCTCTACAACCCCGGCACTTAGCGTGATACCCGGATGTAATAATAATAGATGCTTGTGGAATAAATCAATGACTAAATGGATGAATGCCTTCTATCCACTGTAGCTCCTAACACATTTCGGAGATAATGCAAGTTAATTAAGTTTGTAATGGATTATTTTGTTCAAGACCTTCCAGAATCTTTAAAGGTATTAGAGATGTGATCAGAAGGTAGGGCAAGGCCGTGGCTGGGTGTGTAGAAGGGAGTCTTTTCATCTCTAGATTGAGACTGTGGAGAGCTCCTCTCTCGCAGTGCTTAGGGTTTTAATTTTATACGGTCTTTTAATTCCTAAATTAAAGACAAGTCAAAGATGTGTTATTCTAAAGTTCCCTCTCTGTTTCAAGATGCACTAGAGGGAAGCAGTGATTGGGTTTGATTCCCAGGATTATTGCTATCATCAAACATTGAGAACAGAGTGTAAGTCAAACCTTTGCTTGGGGTTACAGAAAATACACATAAAATAGGATTTTTGCCATCAAAGTGATTCCACTAGAGTGGAAAACTAGATCATCAAGTGAATATAGATATGCCCATTCAATGCAGTATGCAATCCGTGCCCAATGACAAGATGGCCAGTAAGTTCTAGAGGGTTTCAGAGGTTCAAAGGGGACTGGCCGGGGCTGAGCCATCCAGGATGGAAGCTGGAAGTACTTCTTGAACTTGGATGGGGATGAGTACTTCAGAAAGGTGGATGGGGAGCACATAGGAAGAAGAGGTGTGTGATGTAGGAAAGACATTATGGTTCGAAGCCAACGGCCAAGAAAGAATTCTTGAGACGTCTTTGGTGCAAAAAGGTGGTTTTATTAAAGCCTGGGGACAGGACCCATGGGCAGAAAGAGCTGCACCAGGGTCATGAGGAGTGGCCCGTATATACTTTCAAGTTGGGAGGGGGTTAGGGATAATGTAAGTGTCTAAGGAATTTGGAAGCAAGGTTTCCAGGCCCTTGAGGGGGCTGTTGTTGTTGGGAAAGGGTCATTTATTACCATCTAATAAAACCTGAGTCATGAGACCCTTCAGATGTGTATCGGTGGGTCATATGCTTGGGGGAATGATTGACAACACATATCTTGGGGGGTTTAGAGATAAAGGAAGTTTCCAATGGAAATTTTGTATGTGAAAGTAGACTTACAGGATCCTGGGTCGGGGGGAGGTTGGGATAATGTTAAACTAAGATTGCCTTTTGCTCTTAGCAAAGTGTCAACATCGAGGCAGCTGGGCTCCTAGAGGAAGGTCACTCTGTTTCAAGGACTTGTCAGCGGGCTGTAGGGAGTAAGGACATTTAATAATTTCTCTTCTGCCTTGTCTCCCACATCAGTGTGTGGGCCCAGTAGCAGACTGCTATGACGGACTAGGACTAAAGCCCTCATGCTGTTTACTCTGTGAAATAATGTTATTACCTGATGTTTGGTTAAATCGCCAGTAAAATTCTGGTCATTAAAATTCTCTCCGGAATTGTTTTGTGATGAACTCAGTTCTCATTTATCAGCCAAGGCTATTTACAAAATTGCCTTAAGGGCTCTGTGTGCCTCTAAGTTAGGCCTAGATGCATCTCCCTTCCCCTTTTGTCCTCACTTATCATTAGGACACCCTCTATCATGGAGACACAAGGAAGAGAGTAGGAAATAGGACCTGGAGTTGCAGAGGAGGAAGAAGCATTTTCTGTCTACCCTTCTGAGCCCTTAGCTGACAACCCTGTAAGAAAAGACAAATTAACAAGAGAAAACCAAACAGAAGTATTATTTTACCAGATAAAAGGAATTGCTGGTTACCATTTTACTTTTGAATCGCTCATTAGACAAAATGACCTTCAACTTAACATGGCTGTTTTAAAACTCAAAATGGTGAGCTAGCTGATAATGAGCCAGCACTCAACAGTTTTATCTGAGGATTGGACTGCAGGTCCAGACAGCGTGCACATCAGGAGCCTGACAGTAACTGTAGACGTGTTCTTTATCACCACCCCGGAGCATTGTTGGAGCAATCCCAGGACCTTGGGAACAGCCTGACTCTTAGATTTGGCAGCAGGAAAGGATACGGAAGACCCTTCAGGATAACACTGGGCAGGCTCTCAGGGTCAGAAACTCTCCAAGGGGCTACATCTCTGGAAGGATTAGAAACTGTCAAATAGGTTGATTCTGGGTCCATTTTCCAAAGTATCCCAGTAGAGAGAAGAGTTGGAAGTGAAATTAGAAGGATTTTTTACACAAATCACCTAGTTCTTATTGTGGAATATTTTAATTATTGCCCTAGGGGAAATCATCAGAGACTCACATAGCAAGCTTGTAGATGACATGCAGTTGACATCTGTCAGCATCTCCTAAGACAGAATCGGGATTCATGCTGACAAGTTAGTATTAGGAGCCTTAATCAACTCTCTGACATTTAAACCCAATGCCCAAAGGGCAAAAAATGAAAAATATATGTATATGAATGGGACTACATCAAACTAGAAATTTTTGCACAGCAAAGGAAACCATCAGGGAAAGGGAATAGTCTGAGTGAATGTTCAGACACCTGATACGGGCAACGGCCTCCCCGCTCTGATGCACACAGCTCTGCACCACTGTGCATTGTGCCACAAGGTCCGGGGCATGCTGACCTTGCCCGATGTCCAACCCACACTGAGCCCGAAAGGAAGGGGTGAGCTCTGTTTTGGGGCTACTCTCATTTGACCATGGGAGAAAGAAATCAGCTCTATTTTCTCCCCTTCCTGTCTTCCAAGCAAGTGCATATGTTTATCTAAACATACCTATAGACGAAACAAATTCCTGTCTCAGGAATCTGAACTTCTGTGTGCCCATTAAAATCTTTAGGACGTCTGTTGTTTTGCAATGACAATACGCATTCTTGATCTGCTCCAACATGGCCAAGTGAGAGGGTGAGCCATCACGTGCTGGCTTCATGAATCTCTGCTGTGGGCCTTGGACCTGTGCTAGAACATCTGAGTCTGGTGCTGCTCATCTGAAGATCTTTAGGTGCTGGTATATTTTGAATAACAAAATTCATAGTTGTCTTCATTGGGCTGTAGGTCTTCACATGTTCATTTATTGTTGTGGAATGTAGTATCCCGGTCAGAGATTCTTGAAGTTCTGCGGGGTCATTCATAAAGTAACCCAGTAACTACCCACATCCAGTGACTTCTGTGGCAGAATTTTTAAGTTACTAAGTTGTGTATTTTATGGGTGTAGGGGACGTTTGCTGGTTGGCTTTCTGCCACCCTTTTTGCTTATCCCCTTCCAGAAGAGCACCCAGATTTGACTTGGTTACCTCTCTGTACTTGGATCATGTACTTGGTACAGAGTTAACCTGTTGTCCAGCTGCAGGAGTGCCCTTGATTTTTGTAACCAAAGGAAAGTGACCCAGTTCTCCTTTGCCACCAGAATCCCAGACTTAAGTAAATCAATACATGGCAACAGAATTAGTTCACCAATGGGCCTGTAACCCAATTTGTTCCAGTAGAACTTAAGGGAGGTTTCCTGGGGGGCTTCTTACAAAGAAAATTCCTTGCTTCTCTGAGAGCCCTAGGACAGGAGACATGCCCCTGGTCCGTGTGATGAGGATGTGAATCGTAGAACTATATAGCGGCCTCTGTGCCCTCATGGCGGGCGGAGCTGGGAGAACGATCACAGAGAAACAGAGCTGGGGCCAGCCATGCCTGATGGCCATGTTAAAAGGGACTTTCCACTTTTATGAACCTATAGACTTCTTTTCAAAAATTGGTTAGTTTTAAAAATATCCTTTCTTTACCTGCAAACAAAGGAACATATTACTCATAAGAAAATCCCTCCATTAATGAGAGCCAGGGGAAAAGAGCAGGTTCTGTTTAACTGGATGGTAACATTCTGGTTACACAAGCTCATAAGTGTTGTTATTTTATTGAACAGTAACAACTTCTTGTGATTTAGGAAAATATTTTGATTTCTACTTTAGAGCCAAGAAAATTAGGTGTATGACTGTCAGCAAACTAAGAGTAACAGTAAAGTGCAGGTTTCCAAGAATTGGCCCTTTGGCGTAAGAAATATTAGAGGAAGTATGTGTGCGTGAAGATGGGGGTTTTGGAAGATGAGCAGAACACCTGAGAATCTGAGCTGCCTTTCGACACTAAAAATTCCATTCCACTCCATTCTTGATTGCATGGTTTCTGGCAAAAAAGCCTACAGTAATTCTCTGCCCTCTGCGTGTCCCCACTGCTCTCCCCACCCCCAATTCACAAGATTTTTTCTTCGTCTTCAGTTTTCTGCAGTTTGAATATGATGCACCTAAGTGTGGGTTTATTGTTGGCTGATTGGTTATTTTTGTGGATGTTTTGTTCTGGTTGGTGTTCTTGGAAGTTCCTGGGTCTGTAGTTGTGTGTTAGGACTTTTAGAAAGCTCCTGGCCCTTCTGATGTCCTGCATTTGTCCTGTTCTGTCATTTATCTCCCCCCAGGATCAAAATCACGTGTGTGTGTTCTAGCTTTGATATTGTCCCACAATTCTTAGATGTTCTGTTGTACTTTTTCTTTTTCTCCTCTTTGCATTTCAGTTAGAGGAACTTGGGTTGATCTATGTGCAAGCTCAGATTCTTTCCTCAGCAATGTTGAATCAACTGATGAGCCCATTAGAGACCTTCTTTCTGTTGCCATGCTCTTGGTTGCTAACATTTCCTTTTTATTCTTTCTTGGAGTTTCCATTTCTCTGCTTTTATTACCCACCTGTTTGTGCATGTGGGTACTTTTTTAATTAGAAACTTTAACATATTAATCATAAGTATTTTAAGTACATGGTCTATAGAATTTTGTCGGTCATATCTGATAATTCTAAATATCTGATAAATCTCTTAATTACAGTCCTGAGTCTGGTTCCAATAACTGCTTTGTTTAAGACTGTGTTTTTCTAGGCTTTTGACAAGAATTGTCATTTTTTTTTATTGCAAGCCAGACATGCTGCTTGTGTGATAAGAACTGAGGGAAACAGGCCGTTAGTGTGAGCATGTGTTAATCTGATAAGGAGTCGAGCTGTGTTTGAAATCGGTAGGTATCAGGAAGTTTAAATCTCTCTAGAGTGCTGGTTTTGCCTGCTGTCTGGGCTCTGGGGTTTCCCTGTCTGCTCTGCTCAGGGAGACTGTCTTGGAGCTCTTTCAGCTGTAATCCAGTGTTCTTCTACTGGAACCAGTTTGGCATGATGGTAAGGGATGGAGGAGAGCTGGTATTCTGTACCCTTTTGAGTAAGTCTCAGCCTTTCAGTGGGGACGTCTGCCCGGGCTGTGGCCTCCACGAGGGTTCCTCACCGTTCCCCAGGAGGACAGCATTTCCTCCCACCTATGCACCCCTCCCCCCTCCTGGTCTGCAGACTTCCTGAAAGGTTGCATGAGGCCCTGCCTCTTGCCTGTGGCTCCAAACCGTTCTCCCAGCCACCTGCAGGGAGGCATGAAAGCTGGAGGGAGCCAGGAATGTTCCCTGGGGTAAGTGGCAGGAAATGGAGCGCTTGCAAGCCCTGCTCCATGCCCAGCTCCCCCGTCTAGCAGCAGGGCAGCTCCCCACTTTCCCGGTCCAGCTGCCTGGGCGCCAGGGTGCACAGGGCTCTCTGGGCTGTGGTCCCAGGCGAAACAGGTATGTGGGAGGGGCGATGCCAAAGGGACGAGGACGTTGATGGTGATTCTGGTTCAGGCTATGCCACCGGCCGCCCCCCCCCCCCCCCGGAAGAGCGTCCTCTCAGGAGATAATGATTGGAGGTTTAAGGAGTGCTCTGTGCAAGGCTGGAGAATGCCCGCATTACAGGTTTCATGAAAGCCTGGGGGACACCAGGGAGGGGTCAGGAGAGGAAGCGCGCGCTGCTCCTGAGATCCCTGGAGGGAGCCGCCCTGATGCCCGAGGCTCCGTGTACAGACTCAGCTAATGCTCCTCAGGCCCTCACTGAGAAACGGGTGGATTTACTTAACGTAACAATTGCTCAGAACTTGAGCTTGACTATTGGAGCCTATTTACTACTAGCCCGGATTGCAAAAAGTTAAGACCTAGAGGATGGTGTAGGGGGACCTGAATACGTCAACTGGGTAGAAATCCGTAAATTATCTTTGTAAGTAGACGTCCATTCTTAGCGAGTAAACGTCCTGCACGGAAAGCATATGGTTAATGGTGACGCAGAGCTGCCTGAGCGCTAGGACCTTAATTCAGAATAATGCCTGGGGTCGAACGGGTCACTGGGGCTGTGTGTTCACAAAGCAGGAGGCCCTGCTCTGGCCACAAAATGACGGGGGTGTGCTTAAAACAGGCGTTCTTGAATGAAACTAAAGAATGGCCAGTACACACGTGTTCTCCGTCTGCGCGCCTCGTGTGTCTGGAGTTTGCGGGGCGTCCCTTTGGTGCTCCAGCACACGCCACAGCTGTCCCTGCGCCAGCCGCGACGGATGCTCACGCAGACGACCACCCTGTCAGGACACCTGGAGATGCGGGGTCTGCGCCTCTTGGAATCACAGAACATTCTTATTTTCAGGCCCTTGAAGATGTCTCAGTTGTCTAACTCTGACTCGCCGGGGGCAGTGCTCTAATCTCTTCACCTCCGTGGTATCGGCTTTGACCCTGGAGGTGGTGGCCTCAGGCACAGAGGCGGGTCCCAGAAAAGGCCCTTGAAAATCTCCGTTTCCACCGTTGATTCGAGAGCATGAGTTCCGAGGGTGGCCGGCTGCGGAAGGGTGGCTGTCTTTGGCTGGGGAGCTGAGCGTGGATGAGAAATGCCTATATTCCTCCGGAACCTGGGGATGGGGGCGATCCTGCAAGCAGGGACTGTGCTGTGTTCCCAGCTGGAAACCCTAGAAACCTACTGTACGGCATTTCCCACTTTCTCGGTGGGAAAGCACCTAGGATGCACTCGGAAATATTGCCAAACAGAAGAGTAGAACCAGGGGTCCAGTTAGCATCAACCCTAAGAAAAACCTCCTCCCCCAGGCGTGGAGACTTTGGCAGGGCTGCACGGTTACGGGGAAGCGGGTGCCGAATCCCCGCTCTGGGCCCTGGGCCGGGCGGAGGCCCCGTGGCTGCGGGGGCCTGTGGAGGAAAGCCAGGGAAGGCTGTGGAAAAGGTGGGAAGAACGGGTTTCTGTTTTCTCTGTTGTAAAAAGCAAGCAAGTTGATGGTGGTCGTGGTTGGGGACGGGGAATGAAATGCTGAGAACACATGTCACCGTGGGCTTCTTGGGGACAACCAGACACGTCGCCCTCCCTCTCCCCCCGCCCCCCTCCGGCCAGGCCCGCCGCCTTCACTCTCGCTGACCCCACGCCAGTCCTCAGCCTGACCCATGTGGAGGGTCTTCAGCCAGCCTCCTCCAAGGCAACTTAAATGACTTCTGCAAAGGAGAGGTCACAAGACACTGTGTAATATGCTTCAATAGGATCAAAACATGTTACATTGACTACATCAAATTAGCAAATGAGCTTTTGCACAGATTATATTTTATTCAGGCATTTCATTTACTTTTTTTTAATATTCAGAACTGCCTGAATTCTAGCAAGTGGCTGTTGAATAATACAACATCTTCTCCTGTTACAGCTCAGTAGAAATTTCTCAGACCTACGCCACATGGGTAATGCCGAGCCATGCACTGTGCAGGGGTTCATTAAAGTCGAACTTTCAGAAGCCAAGTCAGAAAGGAAAATCATGTTTAATGAAATAAACATGGAGAGTTCTGGGCTCAAAATCTAGGAGGGAAAAAAAAGAATCGTAGGCTTATGAGAACTTTCTGGGGGTCTTCGACTCATGTTGACGTTTATGACAGCCTCATGCCGAAGAAAAAACTGTTTGGTGTCTTCAAAGAGGAGTTTAGCATGTGAAACCGGAACGTCCGCTACCAAGGCATGCGGGGGCCCCGGGGGGCGTGCTTGCTGGTCGGCCTGCCCACGGTCCTCGCCGCGGGCCCTGGAAAACGCGGGCTTCGGAGAGGAGGCAGCGTCCTCTGCCAGCGCGGCCGCAGCCACTCTGCTCCACGAGGGCACGATCAGGAGGGCAGCAGGTCGGCCGGGGTCCGGGACGTCTCTGCTTTGGTGCGGTCTGCTCAGATGCGCTCCGTGGCCCCGGGACGGGTGGAAGGGCTGTGCTTGAGCCGTGGCCTGGCACCGCTGCCGCTCACCTGGGAAGGAAGGTGCATCGGCAGGCGGGCGGACAGAGGCCCGGCCCGGTTCTCGCAGTGACCTTACACGGGGGTCTGTTCACACGCGGCCATCGGCGCCCGCGGCCTCCTGCTGGCACTCGGGCGGCTCGGCGCGACCTGCAGATGGGACCAGGTGGTGCCGGGAACCGTGTCGTCCTGAGATCTCGGCGGCTCTTACCGGGGGCTTGCTCCTCCGCTCGCGGATGCGGGATCACTCAGAACAACCCCACTGGTAGCAGAGCAAGGTCTGAAGGCGAAGGAAACGCGGCCGGGGTCCCCTGGGAGGTCGTGGGGCGAGGAGGGGACACGGCCCCCCTCCCCGTTCGTCCACAAATCCCGAATTCGTTTCCTGGCCGTGAGACCTTGAATGTGACTGAAACGTTATGAGCTTCCATTGCCAGGAAAGCAGGCTCGGCGGGGTGGGAGCGGAGAGAGGCGGCCGCCGACTGCGACCCCGTTCCTGCGGGCGAGTCAGCCGCGCCCCCCGCGGCCTGCGGACACAGCCGCGATCACTGCTCATAGCGTGAGAGTGGGTGTTTCAGCGCCCTGCACAGGTGTTCCCCAGAGCTGCCCTGCATCCTGGGAAAGCTTCCAGCCCTTTCCTGGCCCCCTTCTTGGAAGCTGTGTGATCTTCAGACAAGATCGCAGGTGGACTTGCTGGGATCCTCCTCCTCTGCGTCCCAGATAGTCGGGGGGTCCTGGGGGGAGGGGCACCTGTAGCTTTGCAGCCCTGCAGTTCCCCCGGTGAAATCTGAAACCGGTCCGGGGGGAGGCACAAGGAGGGGCTGAAGAAAGAGGCAGAGGCTGCCGGTTGGCAGGTGCAGACCTAATGAGCAAGGGAACTTTCACACGGGGCTTGTCGGGGGCGGCCACCAGAGGAGTAGGTCTCCGCACACACCTGCTGGAATCCTGAGGGTTTCTGTAGAGGCCTCAATGGGGTTCAGGCATGTGTGTATCGTCCAGATGGCCTCAGTAACACCTTGCGCTCTCGAGGCTGTCTTTTAAGGAGCTTCTAGAATGAGAACAGTAGACAGAATGTGCATTCCAAGGACAGGGGAGGGAGTAAGGGGCCTCTGACCGTCCAGGTCTAGTTCCTGGGTTTACCAGTGGTCATGTCCTCTCCGTGACCTCCGCCAACACCTTCCCATCCCACCTAGCCAAGCCATCATTAATGATAACAGTAAATCCATCATTGCAGAATTTTTTTCTCTTTTAAAGGTAGGAATAGGGAAAAAATGTAGTAATAGGGACAAAAAATAGTCACTACCTTTCCTCTCTGTCTTCTTTGGTTTAACGTTCATATGCCTCTGTTAGAAAAATTCTAGAAATAATTAGACCCCCTCAGCGCTGAGCCCTGACGAATGGTGCTCGGAGCTGCAGGCACAGTTCCTCAGTGCTGTCGAATAAAATGTCCTGCAATGATGGACTGTCCTAATATCGGTGCTGCCCAGCACGGTGGACACTCGCCACGTGCAACCGGAGTCTGCCGCACCACACGGTACGGACCTGGGCTGCAAATTTCCTTTCTCTCGATACGAAGCCCAAAGTGGAGAAAGACTACCAACACCACTAGGGCATCTATTTATTGCTTCTATTTTTATCTATTAAATTTCTCTGGCCCTCAAGGTTTTCCAAACAAACTAGGGTCATCATTCAGTACAATGGCCACATTTATTTTTTTTTTTTTTAAAGATTTTATTTATTTATTTGACAGAGAGAGACACAGTGAGAGAGGGAACAGAAGCAGGGGGAGTAGGAGAGGGAGAAGCAGGCTTCCCGTCAAGCAGGGAGCCCGATGCGGGGCTCGATCCCAGGACCCTGGGATCATGACCTGAGCCGAAGGCAGACGCTTAACGACTGAGCCACCCAGGCGCCCCATAATGGCCACATTTATAAGCCATAATCTCCCAAACGGGATCCTATCACTGTGCCGTGTTTGGAAGATTTTCCATCAATATTTTAAAACCAAGCTTATTAGAATGAAGTTTCAATATAGTCCATTCCATACGAGGGTGTTTGACAATAGGAGTAGTTTATGTCTAAATCACTGAGCCTAAGGGGCCGAACTGGAGAGATGTTCTCCATTCCTTTAACCTGTCTGCCGTTCTGAATATACTTCAGTTGCTGTTGTCTTTTCCTAAACTGTAACTCACCATCTTAATATTTTTTAAAGCTAACACATAAAGAGTACTTACTAGGTCAGGCACTATTTTAGGACAACTGTCTCGCGTACCCATCTTCACGGCGTGAAGGAGACCACACAGGAATGCGCTGAAGTTTTTATTATCATGGAAGATTTATTTTTGCCGCCCCCAAGGCATGGCTGGTGAGAGGACACCTGTGAGCGGAGCATCAGGCTGAGTTTCTGCAGAAATGCAGGCAAAGTGCAACCGGACATGAAGACGGTATTGGGGTGCACCGCTGTGTCCGGGCGCCGCCTCGGATGTTACCGAAGCACGCGAGACCACCTAGCAGCTGCTCCAGCAGAGAGTGGGTTTACTGCATGCGCTTCTGCAAGACGGTCCCGTTGCAGAGCTGCCGTTCTTGACGCTGCTTGTGTTTTGCGGCTTCACTTTGATTTCTTGAGCATACCCACCAGAGTCCTAGTGTTTAAAAATGTGCATACAAAAATGCAGGTAAATCATTACTCTCTAATGTCTGTATTCTCCCCCCAAAATCATTCTGTCATTCTCTGAACCCAATCCATTCTTTAAATGTTCCTTCTCAAACACAAAACAAAAACAAGCAAAACAGGGGCGCCTGGGTGGCTCAGTCGTTAAGCGTCTGCCTTCGGCTCAGGTCATGATCCCGGGGTCCTGGGATCGAGCCCCGCATCGGGCTCCGGCAAGGAGCCTGCTTCTCCCTCTGCCTGCCTCTCTCCCTACTTATGTTCTCTCTCTCTCTCTCTCTCAGACAAATAAATAAAATCTTAAAAAAAACAAGAAGCAAAACAAAACCATCCTCTACTATCCCCAGTTCATTCACAAAATCACACGTCTCCTCTGTCCCCCTGAAAAAGGCCGCCAGCTGCTGGAAACAACCAACTTCCTAGTCCATCCTGTGCAAAAAAGCATCCCGGCGCCTCTCTCGGTCAGAAGCAAAGGAGCGGTCTCCCCGTCATCACTCTGGCCGCGGCCTTGGCCGAACACGTGAACGAACCCGCGAGTCTGGAGGCACCTTGGAACACGCGCCACTTCCCCATGAAGGTCTACGGAGCCAGCAGCCACAAGGGGAGGGCAGCCTCAGTGTCTCTGCGGGTATTAAGACAACTGCATCATCCACAACAAGGAGAGGGAGTGACAGGGCTCCGCATAAACACGTCCAGAGGACGCCCTCCCCGCCTGGGGAGAGCCTGTCCTCCCAGAACGATGCAGGGTTCCCGGGACTCCTTGTCAGGCCTTGGAACAGGGTTCTGGAGACAGCAGAATCCAAGGACACTGTGCGGTCTCTCCGCGGTCCTAGCTGTCGCGTCTGGGTCGGAAGTCAGCCTTGAAGACCCTGGTCGGCGCTGCTGGAGCGGGGACTCGGGAAACCCCTTTCCGCTCCGCGTCCTGTCAGTGCCGCGCTCTGCCGCTAGGGGCGCCGGCGGGACACTGCGTCCCGCAGGGAGACCCACGGCCGCTCGCTCCGCCGTCTGGTCAGTGCCGCGCTCTGCCGCTAGGGGCGCCGGCGGGACACTGCGTCCCGCAGGGAGACCCACGGCCGCTCGCTCCGCCGTCCGGTCAGTGCCGCGCTCTGCCGCTAGGGGCGCCGGCGGGACACTGCGTCCCGCAGGGAGACCCACGGCCGCTCGCTCCGCCGTCCTGTCAGTGCCGCGCTCTGCCGCTAGGGGCGCCGGCGGGACACTGCGTCCCGCAGGGAGACCCACGGCCGCTCGCTCCGCCGTCCGGTCAGTGCCGCGCTCTGCCGCTAGGGGCGCCGGCGGGACACTGCGTCCCGCAGGGAGACCCACGGCCGCTCGCTTTGCTGCCTGCGGGTTTTCCGTGGCCCCGCGGAGAGCGCTCCATCCCAGTAGCACCAGCTCCCAGGAGCAGGGGAATCGTTCTTGGTTTTCCCAACACTTGCAGGAACTTGTCGTCGTGCCTCCCCTGCCAGCGAGCGCAAAGGGCCCAGCCAGCCCTGTTCCCGCCTTGGATATCTGGGACTCAGGTCCAGGGGGCCCGGCCTCTGAGCTTCGAGGTCTTCACAATTCCCACCTTTCACCTCTGTGCCTTCAGCCCTAGGGAGTGGTGGCTCCTTAGGGAGTCACATATTTACCCCTGTCGTTAGCGTTAACGACTTCAATCTAATTAGCCATTCTTCTATATTAAATTCTCATTCTATTAAATTCAAGGATCAGGCGAGGTTTCTGTCTCTTGACCGATGATAGATTTATGCAGTGGTCATTTCAGTGAATGAACCGAGACCCCATTTCTCCAAGCAGCGAATGGAGCCCTTTGACCAACCCTGTGGGGGCTGTGAGTTCCCCCATCCCCCCTGCAGCAGGGGTGGCTGAAGAAGCTGGTGGGAGAGTGCAGTCACCTGGAAAAGTCCCAAAAAAGCACCCCAAGGCACAGTCCTTGGATTATCTGTTTCCTTGTCCTCTGGAAGGCAAACTCTGCGAGGGGAGTGATCTATCTCATTCCTGGTTCTACCCACAGGGCTGATGATTATTTGATGGATGGACAGACAGACGGATGGATGGATGAATGAGTAAAAAAAGTGAACACTTAGTGCAATTTTAGCTGACAGCAAACAACAGTACCAAGGATTTCCCTATAAAATGAAAGTTTAAAAATGTTAAGTGGAAAATAATCCCTTTAAAAATTTAGAGGTGGACCCTTCACATTCTCCTCTTTTTTGTGTTCTAAATTTCTTCCTTGTCTGTTTTCATGCATCCTTGCGAGCTCTTTAGGGCCCTGGTTCTTGTAACATTATTAATTACCTTAAAACATCATTCAACTGTAGCAGTTTTGGCAATCTTATTATCTCGGAAGGACAAGGAGCAAAGATTAGTTGTTTTATCATTTAAGTAATGAGATTTTTACACTTCCCTAAAGAGATTTATGAGTGTAATTAGTCTAAGCAGGAGTTTCCAGCATGAGTGTTATTAGGTGTAATAATTAACCCTAGTGGGGCGAGATGCTGACTAGCGACTTAGCAGTCATTGAGGAGGGCATGAAATTTCAGTTTCAGGCATTTGTAAATACAGATAAATGTGTATTACCAATAACTTTAATAAAACACTACATTATAAAATTGTCAATATAAAGCAAGAAGTATCAACAAGTTATATGTATCTAATCATTAGCTGGTGTTTCTTCTTGTTCTTAAAATGCAATTGGGGGGCAGCATGATACGCTAGCAGAGCCCTGGTCTTGGAGTTCGCTCCCACCTCTGCCCCTGACCGGCTCTGTCACTCTAAGTCATTCAAACCGGAAACCTTGGGTTTCATCAGCTGCAAAAGAAGGAATAGAACTCAATCCTGATGGCTCCTTGCAGCTGTGGCCATCAATAAATACGGAAGACACAGACATTGTTTCAATCAGACAATAAATAGTTATTGCCAGGTGACCCCAGATATAAACTGAGTTCCTGATCCCTAAAGATAAAATGTAGGCTGTATTAAGTACCTACTATGTGCTGTAATTGTTCTTATATGTGATCTTATTGATATTCCTTCAAATGGGAATGATGCCCCTGTTCTGTAGATGAGGACACTCAGGAAATTTCAGGAACTTGTATAGTAGGTAAGAGTTTGAGCCCAACTGGATATGTTCAAACATTAATTCCGTTACTTAGTGTGGGTCACCTGCAAATGGGGATAATTGTCGTTTCTCCCTTAGGATCACTGAAAAAAAAGGAGTTCACACCTGCAAAGTTCTTAGTAAAATACCTAGCTTAGAATAAACCATCTATAACTGTTAACTATTATCACTACCATTATTGTGATTATTTTTTATATCATAACTACGAAATTCCAGACAGGTTTTGAACCTATGTCATTTTGACTATAAACCCCATGTAGATTCAGTTATAGCATCCTGATAAACTATGAGAGTTTTTTTTTTAATTGTTATCTTTTTTTTTCCTATTTAGAAACCGTACTTTATGCTGTAACACATTAACAAGCATTGGATTTGTTACTTGTTATAAAATACAAGCAAATCTCTCCACACCACTTCATATTCCATTAAAACAGACTGTGTAATTGATAGTCAGTCTATCGTCGTTATTTCCCAGACATAATATGGTTAGTACTTGAAATGGTATTTTTAAAACTAAATCTAGAATAGAACTAAAATTTAGTTCTTTGGTTTAACAACGCCACTGATAACACCACAGAGATGACAAGCCTTGGTTGAGGGTGGGGGAAGGATTCTGTTGAGCGCCTCCACTGTTACCACTTTCAGCCAGTGTCCAAACATTTGCCTTAGTCTTTGCTATTTTAGAGTCCTCATCCGAGCAACAAAATACAGAAAATGATTGGAGTACTTTCTCCATCTTCCTAAAAGTGGTACTAAAACAGATTGTATTATTTTTTCCCAAAGACGGAAAATCTATCTCATCCCATATGCTTTTTTTTTTTTTCTTACAATGTGACATTGATGGTTCTCCATTGAGAGATGGGATTTATCCGCCTTTTAAATCTGAGGGAGTCCGTGTCTATAGCAGAGTGATGCTATGTGACTTCCAAGGCTAAGTCATAAAAAAATATCCAACCTTTTCTAACTCCCTGGTCTTCATGGAAACTTGTCCTTGGAACTCTACTACCACACCATGAGGAGGCCAAGCCATCATGGAAAGATCTCGTGTGGGTGTTCTGGTTATGATCCCGCCAACACCGAGTGCCAGGCACAGGAGGTCTTAAGATGATTCCAGGATCCATATCCAGCCTCTGAGCCACTCCAGCTGCTGAGTGGAGCAAGGACGAGTTGTTGCCCCAGAGCACTGCCCAGGTGCAGATTTATGGGTGAAATACATGACCTTGTCTTAAGCCCTTAAGTTTTCAAGTAGCTTATCATGTACCAACGATAACCAGACTACGTGTCTTTCAAAACACATAGTCCTACATACACCCGGTATCTTTCTTAAGGCAGCAGAGCTCATTTTTCATTCAAAATCAGTTGAGTAATCCTAGACCAATGATGATTCTGATTGAACACATTATCTTCTTCTGCAGTAGTCTGACTCTTCATATACATATTCAGATAGCTATGGATATCAAAGGTGCAAAATAATACTTCGAGAGGAAAATAAATTCTCAGATTGATTCTAAGTTAAAAAAAAAAAAAACTTTAGAAGACATTGGATTTTTTTCCTATTGGAGACTTCCAGCATTTTCCTACCTTCTAACACAAAGATGGAACCATGTTAAACAGGCAAGCCATGAATATTTACCCAAAAACCTACAAGATTTAGATGATCCCTGATGTAGACAGAGTCCAGTGAGAAGTGTGCTCTGCTTCTACCTGATGGGACCTCCTTTCCCAACCCTGACCAATTCTAACATTCTTTCCTGCTAAGCCCTGACCTCCCCTAAGCATTCTTCTTAAGACCGTACTCCCATAGCTATGACCAACTGCCTAGAAAGAGAAGAGAGGGAGAAACCTATCAGTCAACTCAAACAGGGAGTAACAGGCCATTAGTCCTTTTTTCCTGGGATGAGGCCATTATTATGGGTTTTGCATTTTTGGTCCAAGGTCTTCTCTTGCTGGTACCCATTTTTCAAGCACTGATGGTTTTGCCAAGGTTCCCAGCACTCCTCCCAACTGACTGTTCTTCTTTCAAATTTTTCTTTTGCAAGTAAAATGGGTGTAATTTCTTCCATATAGAACAGTGGGCTGGGCTCTGACAAGTTCATGCTAATCAAGGAGCCAGTCAGGTGACACTTAGGATTTCTTTGGTGTCCTTTACTGGTAGGTTAAGACATGGTACTGTATAGTGCAGCCAGAAAGAGGAACAAAAGAAGAAAGTTAATTATGACGTTAAAGAGGAAAAAAAATCCTACATTACCATTTGTCAGAGCACTAGGTTGCCTTTGCAAGAGTTGGGTGAAAAAGTTTCAGTTCTAGCACCATCATGGACTAGTGTTTCTCCATCAAGAACAATTTCAATTTTGGAATGGCATAGTCAATGGAATAAAAATAGTAAAATGACGTTTCTTTTCACTACCCTGATCTTGCTTGCTTCTTTGTTCTTTGCCTCTCACATACTCAGGGTCCTCCTGTTAGCATCTATTAAGCCTCAAGGCAGAGTCCTAGCAAAGCATTAGGGAGGCCAGGGAAAGGGGGGGGAACCCCAGCTTTTAATCTCTATAAATTACAATCCAGTAAAAGGACATTTTCATGCACATGTTAATAGTAAGTTAAGAAACTATGGTTAGATTTCTCTGACGTTTTATTAAATTTTTTTTCTTAAAACTCTAGGTGATCACAGGGCATAGTGATGGTTAGGGAAGTTGATTGGAAAACACTTTGAACACTGATTCTGTTTCTGATGGAGGGTTATCACTTACAGAGGCCTGAAGGGGAAATGCTATCATGGAGTTTTTATCTCTCTCTATGATTTTATTTCTGTATACTGTTGTTTTTTAATAAATTTCCTTAAACAGAATATTCTCAAAAGGATTGCTGTTGAAACTGTAATTTAAAATCCCTTTTAAGAGAGTATGTCGTCCTTACTGACCTTCAATAGACAAATTTGCAATTCTGACTTTAGTAGGCATGTGTGTTCTTGCTCTTAGTGGGGGAGTTTCAAATCAGGAAGAAGTGCCTGGCATTCTCCATTCCTGGTGTCCGACTGAAGTCACTCGATGAAGGAGAAAGAGAATATATGATGTGAGCGGTATCTTCAGGATTTGATCTATCATCCTTTAGAAACAATTGGCTTTAAATAAGTGATCACTACTGGATCTGAAAAATACAGTCGTGATGTTGAGTTAGATGGGCCATTCTGAGAGCAAGATGACAAACCTTCACTAAGAACCCCCTGCAAGACACCAGCGTGTCAGTCGGGAGGTTCAGCAGTTTCATCGGCCCTAATTAATTTGGGAACAGAGGTAGATGGCACATCCCAAATGGTAATAGTCTGAACACATTCGGCAGCTGCTTTTGTTTACAGGCTGGGTACACAGAGTCAGATGGAAAGATTTTTAAAAGAGCAGTAAATGGCAATCCACATGGATAATGAACTGGATTAATGTAGCAATTAAAGTTTATTAAAATGAAGTATTACCCTTACACAGAACCTGACAATGATGTAAGAGCTGAGGATCTGCTTTCAGAAGTTGTGGTTTAGCCAAGGAAATTGAAATACCCAAGAGGTTACAAGGGCTGTGGTGAATATCAGTGGCCGTGCTGGGACCACCAGGTTTCAGAAGTCCTCTTGAAAGGGGGAAGGACAACCAAATATTTCCCCCCTGGAAGATGACTTTCCCCTAGACAGAGCGTGCCAAGTTCTCTGCTGATAAGAGTCTTCAGGGGGTAATGCTTCACAAGAAAGAAGCTTGGGAATTATAAATGCTTCACCCGAGATGCAAAAAGCAAAGGACGATGGGCGTGTAACAGAGAAGGGAGATGATGCATTGGTTATTTTGCAAAGGTAAAATGAGGCATTGAGAGGGGAGAGGAGGCTTGCAGCGGTTCCTGAATTCTGTTCTTAGGAGCTTGTTGATGTCCTCAGATCTTAATAAATCCCATCATCCAGATTCTATCCAAAACAAGGTAGAATGTGGTCCCCGAGGTTTTTCCATGACTCATTGGCTCAAAATTTAAGGGTAGGGAGGATGTTACTCCAGAGAGAATGGCGTGCAAAGTCCGCCCACTTGGACTGGGAGTTTGTCGGGATTTCATTGTGGAGTCTTCCTCCCTGCTGAGGAGAATCATGACTGTATCGGGGGTGTCCTCAGTGGTTCACAAACATGAGGCACTTTTTCCTCTCCTCATTGTCTCCAGGAAACACTTTTTTCATCCCCTCTTATGGGATTTTGGAAATTCTCACTCTAGCTGCTCATTAGCATCCCCAGAAATCTTTCAAAAAATATCCATACCAGTGGTCTTCCTTGGTCTCATACAAAATAGTAAAAGTACGGGGGGAAGGGCAGGTGTCCATTACTTCAGAAGCCACTGGCATTGTCCTCTCTATTAGTTTTGACTGCATTTCGGGGTACCATTGACTAGCCATTGATATCCTCTAGGTGGAAGGCATCCCAGTGGTGGGGCTAGGGGAATGGGTGTATGGGAAGAGGCCTGCAGCTGATCTCCCCTTCATATAAAGAAAATTAGATTTGGCTCCAGCCTGACCTCTTCCAAACCTCCTTGATTCCCTCTCGTGATACCTCTAGAGCACAATCATCGGCCCTGAGGCCAACTCTCTTGGATGGCAAAACGGCCCTTCGGCTCCGTTCTGTAGTATCTAATTGAGCCATAGGAACTCCAGCATCTTGCATATGCACAAAACATTGAGTGTGTAAGCAGATGGCCCCACTGCTGCCCTTCCTCCTTACTCTGCCAACTTGCTCCGTATGTCCTTTGCCTCTGTTCAAAGAGCAACAGGGTGCACGTCTGCGTAGCCTCTGCATAAGCAGATGAAGCAGTGACGAGACCCCACCCTCTGCTTGCTGGGTACGCCAATCTCGACAACTCATTTGGTCAATACCACCTTCAGTTGGTAGGAGGGAGAGTGGGGAGTTCATGATGTTTTGACTCCAAAGCCCGAGATCTTTCCCGGAGGCATTAATGGGGTTAAAAGGAGCATGAGAACACAGAACACAGGAGTGAGAAGTTGGGAATGCTTAAGCGAGCAAGCCCGTATCAGAAGCCAACTCCAGACGTGGCCCTGCCATGAGACAGTCTGAGGGACTTGGCATTTTTCTGCCATTTGCTTGAGCCATTCCTTTCTCTTGTGTTGACTGAAAACATGGTCCAAAACATTACTGCTCAAGCAGAGAAGCAACTATTTAGACATAACACAAGTAGAAACAAGAGTTGCCTACACAGCTACGGCCTACATACAGTCTCCTGTTCAGATGTGGAGGTGGGATGATGGGCGTGTCCTCTGGGGAGGACCTCAACACATATGATGATTTTTTAACCTTCACAAAGCCATTAATCAAATATAATGTTACAGTGACAGATTCGTCCAAATTTATTTTAACCAAGAACAAAATTTCAGTAAGTTGATTGAGAAGCTACATGTACACGGACAGGAAATTTATGAGCGTGGCCCTGGCTTCTCATATACGTCCTGACAGAGCTGAGCGGGACTTCCAACCACCGTGTCAGGGACCCAGCAGTGCCTCGAGCCCAGCTAGCGCGTAGATAACCTGATGATCTTTGAGAAGTGGGCAGTCTCACTGCAGGGATGGCACAGGTCCAGGCAATCCAAAATTTAAGTTCAGGAAATAGGTGTGAAAACTAGAGGGAGAGTCCCACAGATGAGAATAGTTTGCTTTTGACCAGTTGGCGAGAGATGCTCCACCCACACCCACAGCAGGCTAGGTTCCCGAGACCCAATGTCCCAGCAAAAAACGACTGGGACATATGGAGAAAATAGTTTAAAGTCTTGAGACCTTGGGAATAACAAAGCAGACAGAAACAACGACGACAAGACGAGGAAACAGAAGGAAAGCATGGAGCTTGCTTTGCCCACAGACATCACGGTGGGTTCTGGAAGACGCGGCTGATAGGCGGGAAACTGAGCACAGCCTGTGATGTTTACACAGCGCACAGGGGAAGTTAGAATCCAAGTCTTGACGGCAGAAGGGATTCAGGTAACCTCCTCAGGGTTACGGCTGGCACCCAGAAGAGCACCACCTAGAAATACAGGAAAACCATTCATCTCTGTTCAGAGTTCTGAACCATCTGAAATCCCTGACTGTGTATTAAGGTGACCCGGGTGCACCTGCTGACCTGAGCCTGCCTACGTGACAAGAGCAAATGGAAATCCCGTACAGAAGAAGAAAATAGCGTCCAGAGCCTCGAGTTACTTCTACACATGGTACTTGACCAAATACCAAATCACACAAAGAAGTGAGAGATTATAAACAAAAAAGAAGAAAAATAATAAAGAACAGAAACACACTAAGAACTCCAAATAGTGGAGTTGCTGAGCACAGCTTTTTAAAACAATGATGCCTGGGTATATAAGGAAATGAAAAAGCGAAATTGAGGACTGGGGCAACAAACCAGGAGTTATTTTTAAAATGTACACTTTTGAAGTATAAAATGCAATAACTGAAAAGAATACCGTGAGTCAGTTTAAAAGCGTATTGGACACGGCTGCAAGAGATTGAATGAAGTGGAATATGGGTCAGACGTAAATGTCTCTGAGTACAGAGAGCAATGAAAACGCAGACAAGAGCATAAGAGATACAGGGAGCACAGCCAAGTCCAACATAAAAATGACTTGACTTCCAGACAGAGAGGAGAGCATGAAGATGGCAATATTTGAAAATGTGATGCCAGGAATTTTCCAAACCGACAGAAATCCTCAAATCAGTTTCCAGAAGCACTCCTAATCCCAAGCAGGATAAATACACCCAAACACATCATAGTAAAATAGCTGAAATTCATCCCATCCCTAGGAAATCCTATTAAAGATACACTGGCAGAAAGCTCTATCTTGTGCACAAAGTCCTTCACTGTGGTCTTACTTGTGATAGACATTGGGTTTTTTTTTTCAATTGCTCACTATCAGAGGACTAGCTGAATAAACTCGGCCCCTGTCCTCTGGGGCATTCAGACATTATGTGCCTCCCTGGATGATGGAACATGAAGTGTACGTATCACCACCTATGAAATTTTCTTGCCAAAAATAGCAGACCCTGAATCTTAGCACTGAAAGTTAACTTCCAGTTTACAGGATATCTAGGGCTTAAAGATAATAAAGGACACTCCAAGGAAACCAACAAATCCACAATATGGGACGTATTTCTCCATTCATTCATGATCCAGTACAATACATTTAGTTCTTCGACAAGACAATGGCATGAAACAGAGGGTAGGAGGAGGGGATTAAAAACATAACAAGTGAAGACGTGCGAGACTTTCTTTTTAATGGAATAAATTTGTAAAGTTATATTTAAGTCAACAGGGGAAGTCTGAACAAAAACTAATAAATGATAGGAAGAAATGGTTGATTGTGCTAGGCATGAAGAAGGCATTTTGGTTAAGAAAATGATTGTGCTTTTAGAGAAGCATCCTGAAATAAGGGTAAGATGGTGTGAGGTCTGGGATTTTCAAGAAAACAGCAAAAGAGGAAAGACGAAGTTCATAGGGCAAGATCCGGACCCTGATAACGGTTGGATCTGGATCATAGCTGTAAGGGATCTCATTGTACTCTGTTTGGTGTACTATATATTTTTTTTAAGTTTTAGATTTTTTTAAGTGAACATGTTTCCCAGAGAGAGAACCTCGGAGTGTCCAAACCCTGAGTTGTTTATTCAGGCCTGTGTTCTTGCTGCAGATCCTGGTGCACCCTGTTAGCCGGGCTCTGGTCTAGGGCACGGTGGCCACTGAGGCTGGCCCAGGCCCTTGACGTCACAAGCTTGCGGTTTGGGGAGGCGTGAAGAGGCGAGGGCAGGCAGTAGCAAAGGGGGATGAAGAATGCAAGGGTGGGCACGAGCAGGATGAGTTGGGGGAAACCAGTCGGGAATGCCTGGCCCAGAACAGGGATGACCTTCCCAGGCTGTCACCAATGGTCAGAGGTGAGAGAGGAGTAGAAGTTAGCTGAGGAGGTAAGCCGATTCTGCCTCATCGCAGGCCAAGAGAAACTGAGTCCAGTGCAAGGACACAAAGAAGGACAAAGAGAAAGGAGGCCACACGCTGTCTTCGGTCACCAAGGCCACTTTGCAGGAGGAAAGTGCACACTGTGTGGTGATTGCAATTGTCCATGTGCGACGATCACCTCCGATCTGGAGAGTCTGCCCTTGAGACCGGGCTCCTCTTGAAGCCACCTCGGTTTACTCTGCTGAGCGCATCCAGCTTGTCTTTGTTCCACAGTTCTACCTACTCTGGAAGAAGAGCACATGAACTGTGCACGCCCCATCAAGTTTGGACTTCGGGTACACATTTCCTGCACACGCTCCCCACCCTTGGCTTAGAATCTGCCTGATCAGTTGCACACGACGTGGTAGCCAACTCACCAACGCAAGCTTGATTTCCTTTCCACGGCTCCCACCCCAGTAAGAAGCCAGAGCACCCTTGAATGGGTGAGGAAAAGATGTGCAGGAAGATTAAGGCATTAGGGGTTATTGTTGAAATGGCAGCTGGAGGAGAATCTGGGCTTGTAGCTTCCAGTGTCCGACCCCGGGCGTGAGCGAAGGGCTGGTAACTTTGAGCAGGGGCAGCGAGGCTGGAGGTGCTGCCTGAAATCAACGTCAGCATGATCAGCTACAAGACCGCTTCACAGAAAAACCGTGAACGCACCAGCAACCTCCCCGGAATCCATGGTACTCTTCCTCATGAAAGTAGGCTCCGGGTTCACAAACTAATTTTCTGGAATTCTGTCTCCACGGGGGCCACCCCTTCTGCCGGTCTCCTCGCTGGTCCTCGATCAGACGTGAATCTCCTGCGTGGTCCCTGAGTACACAGCGTCCCACTCGGCGTGGAGACCTACCCGGTTCCCAGGAGCGGCGAGAACGGCAGCAGTGATCACACGGTTTACATAAATACAGCAGGAGGAATGCCAACACCATCTCTTCCTGGGCCAAGGGCAATTGAGCCTCTCTGTTCCGACCTCCCCTGCTCTCCATCGGTTACCAGGTGAGCGAGAAATCACACATCCCAACTGAGCCACCTGGATCATCGTAGAAGTCATCCCCTCCTGTCCCCCCAGTGACGCCGGGGAGAAACATCCACGGTCGAAACCGACTGGATCCTGTTTGTCTTGAGCAGCCTAATTCTGATTCACAGACGTCCGGAAGAAGGGGCGTTTTTGTTTTATTTAAAATGCAGGAGAAGGCTTTTCAAATCACCCTGCTGGGGTCACCCCCGAGCCAACAGCTTCTGCTTCTGGGTAAAACCAGACTGTTTTTTATCGGTAAGATAGTTGTAAAAAGCAGTTAAGGTTTGCTGAACGCTTACTGCATAGGCGTGAGGCCAGCCCTCACGACCGTCCTACCGGGGGGGTCTCCGTTGTCCCCATGTTTACAGACCAAGAAACGGAGGCTTGAGAGGGTGGACTGTCTTGTAGAAGCTCCTGAGTGAAAGAGTCTGACTTCAGATTCAAGTGTTTATTTTACTCAAGGAACGGAGCGCTGAGCAAAGCTGTGATCCAGGCCCTACGCGCAGTATTAACAAAGGCCCTGTCTGCTGGCTAGGCTAGGATGCTGCGAGTCCCAGGGAACGCAGAGGATGCTGTAGACGGAGGGGCTTGTACCCACCCCCCACGAGATAGCAGGTGCCAGGGAAATGCATGGCTCACTCGCAGGCCTGCCAGTGCCGTCTGGGTCCGGGCTCCATCCCTCTGTCTCTGCTGTCCCCGAGGGTCAGCAGCTCCGGGAGAGGGACCAGATGACTGCCACCCCCGAGACTCTCTTCCCACGGTGGCTTCCAGAGGCCAGAAGCGGTGGAAGGGTGGTTTCTCCACACACCTCCCTTTCTCCCGGAAGGAAAGCCTGTCCCAGCGGTCTGCCAGGGGCTCTTTCTTCTTCTAACTGGCCAGAGTGTAGTAGCCCGGTGAAATGACTGTCGCTGATCATGACTTTGCTGGGATGGGCTTAGATCTGACCAAGATCGATCCCCCCACTGGCTGTGGAGAAGCCCCACAAACCATCTGTGCTCCTGACACCAGAAGAAAACTGACGTCTTCAAGCAAGTCCGTCTATAGTGATGGGAGGCAGAGAGAACTGCTACATTTCGATCATCTGTCACGTTCTACTTTTCTGGGTGCGCAACACCCATAATGTGCCGTTCCTTTTTTTTTTTTTTTTTAAGAGAGCACGCACAAGTGGGGAGGGGCAGAGGGAGGGGGGAGAGAGGATCTCAAGCAGACACCCTGCTGAGTGTGGAGCCCGACATGGGGCTCGATCCTACGACACGACCCTGAAATGTGACCTGAGCCGAAATCAAGACTTGGACCCTCAGCCGACTGCGCCACCAGGCGCCCCGTATTCTGCTGTTCTTCACGATGAAAGTAATGCCGCCCACTCGCATGGCGCACATTCTTCCGTCTCCTGTGGCTTCTGGATCAGGCTGCAGGTCCTGGGAATCCAGATGAGGCACGGTGTGCTTCGCTGGGTGAGCCTCCGGCTGAGAGACGGGCTACCCACCCAGGACGCCCACGTGGGGCCTGCGGGAAGGAAGGTGGCAGCCGTCACAGCAGGACGGGGTAGAGTGAGGGGCCCTGTCTGAGCAAACCCGTCCCTGCTCAGCAGGCCGGGAACGATGAGACTGAGGCGCGGGGCAGTCAGCCTCCCCCACCCCCAGACCACCCGCTCCGACTCTGCCGCCCACTGGAGGCTGGGAAGGCTCAGAGGCCTGCCGCTTGCCTCAGACGTTAACCGTTCACAAGCCGCTCTCGGCCAGGTCAGGTCCTCTCTGCAACACAGCCATACCCAGGCTTGGCCGGCGCTGCTGGTCATCTTCACGGGTTGCTAAGTCTGGGATTTTGGTTTCCCAGCCGCAGTCCTCTGACCTCTGCATCCTGGCCCCCTGCTCTCCCTTGGCCTAACGACCTTTGTCTTCAGAACTTGGGAAAGTTGAGCCCTTGTTGGAGGAGCTCCCACCTTTTTTCAATCTTGGCGGACAGGCTCGCCTCTCTCACTTAGAAATAATTAATCATGGGGATATTCGCAAAGGCCTGGGGCACCAAACTTACTAATTTTATCTTCTGATAAGCTCCCTGCTTTCCTGGTGCTTCATAAACTAGCTTGAGCTTGGGGAGCAGAGACTGACCTCTCCAACCGCCAGACTTCAAATTAAAAGACGGTGTTAGCTCGGTTTTCAGCGTAGAGGCATAAAATGCCCCTCTTAGCAGAACCGTTTCTTCTTCAGACAGTTTGTCTCTCTTGGGGACCTTAACTTGAAGGGGTCTGCACATAGCCAACAAAAACCCATACTCTGAATTTTTCCTCCATTTCTAACTAGACCCAGATCCCAGATCGGAACGCACTTTGATCCAACCCCTAATTGTTTCCTGGGACGCAAACATCTTGTGCCTTCGTTAACAGGCGCCTCCGACTTCCCGAGCTGGAGTGAGGCAGTCCTCACTGCCCTCTGTTCTGTCCGCCTCATTCAGCCTATAATTTATGGTCTGTTCTTACAGCATTCTGGGGAAAAGAAGTGTATCCTACATCCAAGCTCTAAGCTTTGAATAATGGTATCTAATTAAAAGTAATTTAAATGATATGAGTCCTATTATCTCCGTAAGTCTAGAGGAAGATATTTCAAAGATTATTGTAATCACTGATAATGTTATCAAGAACCGGAATTTCTTCCATCTTCCTTCTCCATCACTCTCCGGGTGTTGGCTCTTCCAGTCAGGCTGAATGTGGCCTCAGGAGCTCCAACTATGGCCTCCCCAAAAATCTTCAGCTAGAGGCAAAGGACCATTTCTTTCCCCAACGTGAAAAAGTTTCCCAAAAGACTTACCATTTCATCTTATTGACCAGATTAACGTTTCCTGCGCCATGAACAGAATAAGAGTTACTGATTTGATCAAAATCATTCATCTCGTTGAAATGAGGAAGAGCCCATAATGCTAAAGAACCTTTAGTTTAAATCCCGGAGGAGTGGTTAGTAGGGTAGGCAACCACCATCTGTAATACCCTAAGCCCTTATTTCAAAACCGTGTTTCTCAAAGTGTAGTCCCCGGACTGAGTGTTCTGACGGATATAAGCACCCCTGCGCCCCCCTCGATGTAAATTAATGAACTCCCCGGCATAAGGTCCAGGAACTTGCATTTTAACAAGTTCCCAGGTGACCCTTTAGCACGTGAAATACTTGAGAACCACTGCAGAAATCTCTGGGGCCTCATCTGATTCAAACTCCTCTCCCCACATCATCCATACAGAGCCCTGCTCTCCGTAGACGCTTAATGGTGTTTAATTACTGTTGTGTTCTGAAGCTGAACCTTTTTTCCTTTGTTTTCTCTTTTCTTATTTCCAGAAAAAGTCATGTAATTCCTTTACTACTTCCTCTAGGATTAAGCACTTCTTTCCGTGGACTGAGGGAACTCGATACATGCCATTTTAAAGGCTTTTGTTATTCCCTCTTCTACTAATTTCATTCAAGAAAAGGACTAAGAGGAAATGTGATTAAAAAAAAAAAAAACTAGAAGGACAAATAGAAGTGAAAACCAGTTCTTATTTTTATGAGGAAATCATTTTCTCTGGGCTCCCTTTGATGGAAATTGAATCTAAGTAGATTTGTAGACTGGGAATTTTGAGATTGGGAATGAAAAGGAGGGATTAACATCATGAGATTTAGTAATTTTTGTGATGTTAGTTATTCGATAGCTGCATAGAACATTGTTCTCCAAGGAGGGCTGGCTGACTGCTACCGGGAGCTGTGCAAGGCCCTCCTTCACGGTGGACGACTTGACATGCATTGTGGGGCACCATGACCGAGCGGGGAGGATGCCTACAGGTGCTGGGCATTGGGCAGGTGCTCGATGGTATTCACTCAATCCTTAAACAGGTTGGGGCATGTGCCCTCATTTATATCAAGAGCCCCATTTTCCAGGCAAGGGAACTGAGGTCAGAGGAATGGATGACTTCTTTTTTTTTTTTTTAAGATTTTATTTATTTATTTGAGAGAGAGAGAATGAGAGACAGCATGAGAGGGAGGAGGGTCAGAGGGAGAAGCAGACTCCCCGCTGAGCAGGGAGCCCAATGCGGGACTCGATCCCGGGACTCCAGGATCATGACCTGAGCCGAAGGCAGTTGCTTAACCAACTGAGCCACCCAGGCGCCCCTGGATGACTTCTTCTTAAGCAATGAGGTGGGCATTTGAGCTCCACATCTGGATGCAGAGATTGTCCTCATAACTGCCACACTGCGAACGCCTCTTGACCGACATCACAAACCATTGTCCTCTGCACGCTGATGGCTTGTGTTGAGTTCTTAAAATGTTAATTAGTTTGAAACATGGAAAATTCAATAGAACACATTTTGAAATTTTGAGTTCTGGCCTTAATTGAAAACTCAAAAGATTAGTGTGGTGAACATGAGGCCAGAAATACTCCATGGGAACCAATCAGTGGATCTGGGCAAAAGCTGTCCCCTCTTGTTAGTTTCTCCCACCCCTCTCACTTCCTGATGCTGAGGGTCTGAAATTCTAGGCAGTTTATTTATTTACGGTAGAGGAAAGAACCCACCTCTCTGAGAGGCAAGGTAGTATGGTGGTTACACACCGATTCTGAAGGCAGATCACTTGAATTTAAACTCCAGATCCAACATCGATTACAGTCATGACCACGAGAAGTTCCTTAAACTCTCTATGCCTCAGTTTTCTCATCACTTGCAGTAACTGAAGATGGTTTCTTTGGGTGAAGTTCAAGGTGCAAACAAGGATCATAACCCGATGTAGGTAGACTGTCTCATGCCATGATCCCATCTTAATCTCTAAAAGCAGGGAGCAGGGGAATCCCCTCCATCAACCTACAACCGTTCTCTACTGGGGAGAGAGCAGCATTGTTTCTGTCCCGTGGTTACATCTGAGGGGCTGGAGGTTTGGAGTGCCCTATGACACCGCGAGACCAAGTCAGGTCATGGTCTAGACCAGTAATGGCAGAGCGGGGACGCGTAGCCAGGCCCTCACTCCCAAAGCCAGGGTTCCTTCCCCATCTCCAGTCCTACCACATGCCCGGCACTTATCTAAGTGCAGTTACTGCGTTTCAAACCCAGCTGGGTGCATGCTGCATAACCAAAGCCCTAGTGCACTTGTGAGTGGAAGAGCCCCGGGCGGTGTGGGTCTGTCTGATTCCTGGATCCATTTTTATGAGGGAATTGCAGATGAATTGGCTTGCCTCACTTTACCCTGTTCTCAAGTGCAATACCCTGTCTTCAACTTGACCCACAAGCTTGAAAGCTGCCAGTTCCCATGTGCGGTGCTGTAGGTCCTCACGCTGGAGAAGATCACAGCTCACTTCTCCCAGAATCCACACAAAGTGCGTAAAATGGCACGTGCTTCAGGGGGTGAGGCGCTATCTCACCTGCGTAGCGTATTTTTCCTTGTTTTTTTTATCACCAAATCCTCATTATAACCTCCTCATTCTCCATTTGCATGAAACCCTGAGTAGCAGAGTCTAGGAAGAAAGCGTCAGGATGTCTGATGCATCCTCACGGCAGACACAATTTTCGAGAAAAGCGCTTGGAGGAATGAACTCGGTAAATAGCAAAGTCCTGACTTGTCGGCTTGGTATTTAGTCCCCGCACAATCCAGCACCGGCACAGGTCCCACGGGCCCCGCATACAGCTGGCCACTCCTGGCACGGGACTTTGCGCCCCGTAGTCCCTCGAGGCCCTGCTGCCTGCGAAGCCCTCCCCCCGTGCCCCCGACCCCCACCACCCTAGGGCTCCTCCTGACTCCATCTCCGACAGGACAGACGCCAGGAAGTTTCTGGGCATTTCCTCCCACTCCGAATTCATCGTTCCCTCCATTCTAGCTTTTACTAATCACACGTGAAGTGAGAACCCACAATTACGTCCCCTCCACAAGACGGTGAGGCCCCCGAGGGTGAAGACTGTGTCTTTGGTTTCTGCTTCAAATTGTTTTTATTTAATTTCCTTTTTCATTTTATAATCTGTGCTTATCACACAAACATTCTTTCAGGATAAACTGAAAGATCCCTTAAAATCCCCTCCTATCGATTAACCGGCTGTTGATTTTCCGTTGGCCTTCCTAGCGGCCCTGTGGGTGTTTACCCAGCTTCACCAGCTCCTGGCACAGAACAGATAACACGCTAGTAAGAGCTGCTAGACCCTGACCTGCACGTGGGCTGGGTGTTTGTTTTCATTATCTCACCGATAATGAGGGAAGAGCTGTGTATCCTCATTCCCAGGCCAAAGGTCTGAGCACTGGGGTGCAGGTAGGTCCGACAAGGGCCACCTCAGCCTCCAGGGCTCTGTTTGCAAACACCCCCCACCTGGCCTCTCCGAGCAACCTTGTCACCTGTCCCCTCACACCGGACATTCCATCCCCTGCATGGGCTGGATGCTTTATCGGTTAAGGAATGTGTATCTTAGGGATGCAAATCATTTCAAAATCCAAAAGACTGTTACCACAACAAAAAACCCCAACCAGAGAGATGAATGCTGCTCAGAAGGGCAGGAAGCATGGTGACCATGGCCTCGGTTTCCCCTCCGTGCAGTGACAGCAGGGCCCACGGTGTGCATCTAACTCCTATTCTTCCTCTCATTCACTCCTCTGGCCGGAGACCCTGACGTCTTGGACTGATCAAATCAAAACATTTTAGCACGGTCAACAAATACCTCACATCAGTCTGAGAAATTCTTTGAAATTGCACAGATCTGTGACCTTGGAGAATTTGATAAACCAGCCTCCCACGGTCTCTGGCCACAGTCTTTCCTCTTAATCCATTTAAGGTGACGAGGTGACTTGCTGAGAGCTACTGGTTTGCTGGCAGTGTGTTCAGTCTTGAGCGTGTTGCTAAAATCCAGCTTCATCAAGTTACAAGTAATTAGCGTGCAGCCCATCACCTGGAGTGCCATTATGCAAATTTGCATATGGCTCAGCTGCACGGTTTGCACAAATATTTATCATCGTCCTAAAGCCTGCCTTGCAAAGAGAAAGCAGGCCACGTGGTATTCTATCAGTGTACATCCCGTCTTCGAAACCAGAAGTGAGCAGGCTGTGTGTATCGAGGACACTAAAACTTCCCGAAGGACATATCCTCTTGCTAGTCCTTCATGGAGAGGGAAGTTTAAAGGAACCTTTAAGGAACCTTAAGTCAGAAAAAAACATGGGTGCTATTTTCAAATATGTGGAGGGTCATCAAGTAGAAAAGAAAACAAACATGACTTGCGTGTTCTAGAAGGCCACGTTGGAATACGTGGGTCAGAGTTGACCGGTTACAGAGAGACCGCTCTCAACCCAGTCTGAGGTGGGACGTAAAGCCAAGGGGACTATTCCTGGGAAGGTAGACTTCTCTTGCTGCTTCTGTATAAAGGGTTTCTATACATTAAATTTATGAATTTTTATTTTTTTTTACCAAATGAATCCAATATGCAGTTGAATGTGTTTCTTTCAAAACTGTCACCCTGGAAGGTTTAAGTTACTGCAGAGAGCCTGCCCTTGACCAGAAGAGTAGGAGAACACTCCTCTGAGCCCATGGACCCTGTCTGTTTTCCTGAATTCACATAGCAAGAGCAAGTCCTCGATATTTGATTCCCAAATTGGTCAAAAGGTATCCAGACCCATCGCTCTGTCCTGGATGAAGTGACTAATGGAGCTGGGTGACACTTTTGATGAATAAGAATGTCAAAGTCAAAATGAAAAAGGTACTTGAAATTTTGAGTTGAAGCCATTTAGATTTCTAAAAGCAATTCTTGCTGAGAGGTCCCCCCATGCCCTTCTCAATCCTGCTAACCAACTTGGGGAATAGAGGGTCAGCTACTCATCTAACCAGGAAATATTGTCAGTATGTTCTTCTCTCATGACTCAAACAAAAATAGAACAAAAGAGCATGGTGTCATGTATAAAAAATACAAAATACCAATTCAAAGGAATACATGTTTGCACCCAGATGTTTATAGCCACATTATTTACAATAGCCAAACTATGGAAACAGCCCAAGTGTCTATTGACTGATGAATGAATAAAGAGGTGATGTATACACACACACACACACACAGTGGAATATTACTCAGCCATAAAAAAAGAATAAAATCTTGCCATTTGCAACAATGTGGATGGAGCTAGAGAGTATTAAGTGAAATAAGTCAGAGAAAGACAAATACCATAAGATTTCACTCATGTGTAATTTAAGAAGCAAAACGAATTAGCAAAGTGGGGGGGTGGCCGAGAGAGACAAACCAAGAAACAGACTCTGAACTACAGAGGACACACTGATGGTGACCAGAGGGGAGGTGGGCAGGGGGATCGGGGAACAGGGGACGGGGATGAAGGAGCATACCTGTCGTGCGTGATGAGCACCAGGTGATGTAAGGAAGTGTTGAATCAGTATATTGTCCACCTGCAACAATATTACACTATATGTTAATTGGAATCAAAATTAAAAACTTGAAAAAATAACATGGTCTCCCACGCCAGCGATGCTCTAGGAGTGCCCAGGAATGGAAAGGGGTGAAACGTGACCACTGGATCTGGGTTCTCACCATGGCTCTGCTACCCCCGCTGGGTCACAGGGACAGCTGCCTTCACCTCTCTGAGATGGCTTCCTCCCCTGTGAAAGCAGAATGATGGCAAGTATTTCAAAGGGAGGTTATTGGAATTTAAGTATTTCAGAAGTAGTCAGTATCGTTCCAGGCATGGGCTAAGCCCCCAGCCTGCCACGGCTGCTGTAATTATTACCAGTGTTATTTTCATTCTAAATCAACTTGCACTTCCTCACTTCATCCTTTCTGCTTTGCCGAATTTTAAAAGTTTGCAAAAATACATTTTAATCACCCTCCAAGTTTCCAGCCCCCTACAATCCTCTTGAAGGGACTCCCTCCAAGTATGTGTGGCTGCCTTGTTACGCACAACATGGAGGTTAGAAAACAAAGCTGTTTCTAGAACAAGGTTTATCATCCACTGAACACAGACCCCACGGAGGTTTCCGATATCACACAGTGTACAAGCTCATAAAAATTCAGATAAATTTTTACAAGATTTGGGACAAGGTTATTGGGTTGGCTGTCAACACAAGACCGGGAGTGCGGACACTCCTGGCTGGGACGCACCCTCTCACTGGCTCTGACTTCGGGTGAGCGGCTAAACCTGTGTGTTCTCCCCTTCAAACTGGGTATAATAATGGGACTGACCTTACGGAGTTGGAGTGAGACCAGGATGAGTGGAAACCTCGTACTCAGCACAGCGCTGGGCACAGAGTGGGGCCCAACAAGCAGTAGCTGTGGTTCGTGATTTCGGCAGTCCGCTGGAGGGGAGACATGGGTTTAAGATCATGAAAGAGTAATCAGGATAGTGGATGGCATGTGGAATGTCACAGAACAGAGCTCTCCTTGTGGCATCCACGTTGGTTCATTCACGTCCTCCGTCCTTCATTAAGTCCAGAGTGTGGTCCAGACGCAGGGACAGGCGTGCTAGGGAGGGGACCCCTGCGACCCGCGTAAAGGGCCACCCGCGGGTGGAGACCCTCAGGCTTTAAGTCCAACACAAACTACCTTTAAAATCACTTTCTAATACCATTAAATATTTTTGCCAAATTCTATTTGTTTCTAACGCATAGAAAGCCGATGCGTGGTTCATCAGTACAGAATACGCTGATCTGTGGTCCAGCTCGTCAGG
The DNA here is from genome assembly GCF_964656455.1 of Halichoerus grypus. Classification (NCBI taxonomy): domain Eukaryota; kingdom Metazoa; phylum Chordata; class Mammalia; order Carnivora; family Phocidae; genus Halichoerus; species Halichoerus grypus. Next base: position 110,023,726 of record NC_135722.1, read on the forward strand.
CTCCTACTCATCCGTTAGGACCCAACTCCGGAGTGTAGGGGGCTCAGTGAAGCTCGCGTTGGCTTCCCCTGCCCTCTGCTGGCGTCCCACGGTAGGAACCGTGTGGGTGCTGCTCGCCGCGCCGTCCTACAGGGGAGCGCCCTGTACCGCGGGGACCGTCCCAGTGTCGCCGTCCCTGCGGGTGCACTCTATCATTTGTGCATCCCGACTGCAGACCCGAGACCTTATTGAGAAGACGTAATTCCACACCGAAGAGGCTTTCGATGCCTGCCAATCTAGCAGGAATGGGAAGCAGATTGTCCAAACATGCACAATTACAAAACCAAATGATCCGTCACTTGGGATTTGTAAAGAGAACGGTTGTCACTCCCACCCTCCTCTGCAAGAGGATGATGATAAACACATCCCCAGCCCGGAAGTGCTGGGCGAGTCCACGGCAGGATGTGCAAGTGATACCAACTAGGAAAGGACGGGGTGTGCAGGGACTTCAGACCTGAAAATGACTTTGGAGACCACTTCTACCTCTGCGGCCTCCATACTGCAAACAACAGGCCCTATTTTCCACCTGGGAATACTAATGAGTCACGTCACTGTGTTCAAATCCCCGTGCGGGACGATTGGCGGGCCCCATTTCCTCCCCTCGCCTGTGGTTTGGGGGGCATGAGTTTACAACCCTAGCAAAGAGCAGGCTGCCTTCCCCAAAGCGTTGCTGCGTGTGGAACCCCTGAGTAGGGGAAGGGCCCCCAGTCAAAGAGAAAGGGTTTAGGTGCCTTCAGAGAAGCCACACAATGCGACTTGAGCTAACAGGGCTAAGTTATGGCGGATCAGCGCCGCGGCGGATGGATGGCTGTCCTGGGAGGCCTCTGAGAGACCCAGCAGGACGATGAGAAAGGCCGGGAAGGCGCGAGCGCCAGAGGGAACGGCGCAGTTGGCCCCTCAGGCTGTTGTACAACCTAAGAAGCTGGCCGGCTAGGTCTCCTCGCAAGGCTTCTGAGATCGCTGTCAAACGGCGCTGCGGACACTTTTCAGAAGCAGCCTGCCGGCCTCCTGGTAGAGACAACTGGGAATGCAGCGCGGCTTCCTGGGAAAAACCAGCCCGCAATCCCAGCTTAGCCCCTTATTAAACCTCAGACTTCTGATCCAGGTATTAATGATTCGAGCCCTGGGGTCCTCATGTGTGAGACGGGGTAATAACCACTTTCTAGGGCCATTGGGAAGGCGGCATATATAGATATTGGCACAAGGTCACACGCAGTAAATGCTGGATTTTCACACAACTGCTCGTGGTATGATCATGATCTGCCACCTCTCCAGCTAAATGTCCACCAACATCTCGCCAACCATGTCCTCTTCGATGCTGGGCACGGCTGGGTGTGTTTGTAGAAGCAGTTCTGGGAATTGTCCTAAACTGAGTTTTTAGTCCAATCTTCAATGCCAAATTTCAGACACCTTGGAATTGGCAGTGTATACGTATCGTCCTACTTTCCACTTGACTTAGATGGTAAGCAAGCCGTAGACTGCGAGGTCCCGGGAGGAAGATGGGCTTCGAGAGCGCCCGGGCAGACCGCAGACAGCTCTGCGCAGTGACCACACACAGAGCCCCAGGAGAGGGGTTGGAGCAGAAGTGAACCCCGGAGAATTCTCAGCCTTGGGTAAGGATGTGAACGATACAACAGAGACCGTGTCTCCCCCCAAACCCGCTATGCACTCGCCATGTGCAGGTGTGATGAGCCAGCTGAGGACAAAGTCACTAGGAGCTCCTGCTCTTAGACCACCCGCCTTCATGAGGGGAAAGGTGACAGACGAATAAACACGGAGACCCATGAAGATGAGGCCACTAGAAGAGGGAAAGCAGTTAAATGGGGCAAAGAATGTCAGGTGCTGGGAGGAGGGAGAAGTTGCCATTTTAAGATGATCATTAAAAATATTGCTCAGCCATTAAAAAGAAGGAAATCTTGCCGTTTGTGACCACATGGATGGACCTCGAGGGCTTTACGTGAAGTGAAATAAGTCAGATGTGGACAAATACTGTATGAGCTCACTTCTACGTGGAATCTAAAACAAAACTCCTGGAAAGAGAGCTTAGACTTGTTACCAGCAGCAGGAGGTGGGGGTGGGGAAACCGGATGAAGCTGTCGAAGAGGCATGGCTCCAGGAATGATAAGGACTGGGGATGTGACGGGACTCTGGCTCACACGGCTGTAGAGCGTGTGTGAGGTTGGAAGTAGACTCCAAGGGTCCTCATCACAAGGAAAAAAACTTTTTTTTTTTTTTTTTTGCTATCTATCTGTATGAGATGGATAGAACTAAACCCCAATAATCACTTTGCAACATGTGTGGGTCAAATCATTACACTGTACCCCTTAAACGTACACAGTGCTGTATTTCAACTCTATCTCAAGAATAGTAAAAACTTGATCATTAAAATGGTGAAGGGAAAGCCTGACCAGAAGGTGCTATTTAAGGGGATACCAAGAGGAAGTGAAGGGAAAAAGCCCCGTGGGTATCTGGGGGAGGCGGGCGTCCGGCATAGGAAACAGCAGATACCCCTGGAAACATTTGAACAGAAGGACATGGTAGGAATTGTATTTTTGAAAGCCGATCCAAGAGAAAGGGGACAGTGTCATGGCGCACGGTCCTACCGGGAAGGGCGTTAGGAAGCAGTCTGGACGTGTTCTGAAGAGAGGGCCACGTGGATTTTTCAGTGGATGTGGGACACGAGGGAGTCACGGGTAATGCTACCTTGTGCTTTGGAATCTGGCAGAGTGAAGGTGCTGTTCACTGCGTTGAAGAAGACGGAGGAAGGAGCGGGTTTGGGGGGAAGCGGGAGGAGGGTTCCAGTGTAGACAGGTAGGTTTGAAAGGTGTACCAGACGCCTAAGTGGAGGTGTTGAGGAGGTAGTTGGGTTCAAGTCTACAGTCCAGGGGAAAGGTCTGGGGTGTCGATACAGAACTAGGCGCCCTTAGTTTATGGATAACATTTAAAGCCATGGTGCCATTAAACGAGGTCCCTGAGGGAATGCACAGAGACTGGCAAGAGCAGGACTTGGAGGATTCCGACCTTGCTCAGTAGTCAGAGCAGAACAAGACAGAGGTAAACAGTTGCATCTCCCTACACCCTCTGGGGTGTACAAGGGGTTCCAGAATTTCTGCGTGTTCCGGGGCACACACGGAAAGTAGGCAATGGTGCTGCTGGTAAGCCTGGAAGGGAAGGTGGCTGCACTGGGCATCAGTGGTCCTCAGGGGGGAGCTACAGCAGACGCAAGGGAGATACTCAGCCCAAGCAAGGACCAAGGCGTGAGGGACTGCCTCCTCAGGCTCCGGCTCTACCGTGGCCTCACTAAACCGAGGTCTTGAGCTGCAGACTTAGCCATCAGATGCCAGGGGGTTCCCCTGGCCTGAGGAAACCCGGGCGAGCTGGGTCTAGAGGGGCCAAGAAAGCGCTAGGCGCACAGCTCCGCGATTGCCCTGCCTCCTCAACAGACGCATCTAAACTCAACCACGAGTTTCTCTTCACATGAATTTCAAACATTTCAGCGGTAAAGGATTTGGGAGTCTTCAATACACTTCTCGCAGGAGCTTTCAAAGACCTGTATCCATTTGCTTCTTCCCTACCCAAGAATTTAGAAGTGTGTTAGGGAGACCACCTATTTTCCTCACATATGCATAGGTAAGAGGCCCTCCCCCAGACTCCGGAAACAGCCCCCAGCAGGTGAGGCACCTCGAAAGTTCTGCGTGGAAGCTTCTCTACCTACAAACAATTGTAAAAATCCATCAAATCAAGCAGCCCCTTGGATTACTAAATCCCGCATTCTGGCTAGTAACCAAAGCTTTAAATGGTAACTAATAAATCCTTTAATCTGCTGTTTACGTTTAACTTCAATTTTTAATTGAAGTACTGCTCTAAGTTTTCTTCCTAAGTTGCCAGTGGAAAATGAAGGCAGAACATTTCTTCCTCCAGGGAAAAATGAAAGACTCACAGAACACAAACGTAATTTAACTGGGTGATAGACGCTGCCATCCTGAAATAAACCCACAGTCTCTGCTGCTAACAGTTACCTTGCTTGTTTGACTTGTAAACCACCGTTCGTGAAGGAGTTCATCATTCCTCCCTGCAGCAGATATTAACCTACACTTGGCCTTTGTCCGAGTTTTCCATTTTAAATCACTAAGGAACACCTAGAGCTAGAACACTAAATAAATAGGAAGGGAGGTACGGCAATCAGTGGTTTGCTTCATTTTCTGAGACCAGACACCGTATTCCAGAGCCAACCCGCCCCAGTCCCGTCCATTTGAGCGATGCCTACTTTCTCCTGCGTCTCGGGAAGCAGCACCATTTACCCCCAGCAAGAGCCCCCGCTGTTATTCTCTTCATCTCTCCGAAACATCATCTCTTCCAGGGAGCCCGGACCATGCCACCTCCCGCAGAGTTCTCAGTCCTTCCCCTCCGCTCAACTCCTACCTCTGATTCCTTCCCTGGGGGCCCTTCGTCCTCCAGCTCTTGGATTCTTGCCATTATTTCCACACTGGGGTCCCCACCACTAACCACTTCTCATCTTTCCTCTTCATTGCCGTGAAACTGGCCTTTCAGAAATGCAAATTTGATCAAATCGCTTCTTGCCTTCCCTCTGTGCAATCTCTCAGTAGCTTCACCTTGACCAGAGCGAGACCCCACGTCCTCACCGTAACTGTCCTCACCTCGCCTGGCCCCCCTGAACTCCTTCCTCTTCACTGTGTCCTTGACGCCCGTCCCCTCTGACAGGATGTCCAAGCGCTGCCTCCTTTCTAATCTCCTGTCTAATCTGCCGCAGGCTCCAGGCCATCAGCGCGGGCACTTTGCTTATGTGTGTTACCGCGGATCCTCCCACAGTCCACCTGTCATGTTAGTGACCTCACGCAACTGTGCGCTGGGTGCCCTTCTTTGTCTCTAGGTTCTCACCTCCTCAAGGATTGGGCCAAGTTTGGGATGGTGATCTCCAGTGCTTATGTAGAGCACTGAGCAAATTATTGAATCATTTTTCAGCACTTATAGAATTAAGGAAATTAATATAAGAATACACTAAAATCTAGGTTGACATTACTCATCACCATCTGATAAATTGCCATCTGATTCAACTGAGAGTTTGGCACAAAAGTGAACATGGTGTTACCGTAAAGATTTCCACCGTGAACATCTACAAATAGACATCTGTGTGCGTGCGTGCACACACACACACCCCTACAAATAGACTCCCGACTGAGGAAGAAAGACTATCAACATATAACAGGAGTGTATCAGAAACTTAACTTACCTGCTAGTTATAATACTCCAGTGGCATAAACAACGAAAAGTGTATTCTTAAATGAAATTTGAGGGGAGAGAGACAGGGCAGGGCTGATAGTCCAGCTCTAGCCCACCAGTACCTCCACAAGATCATCTGGGACCGAAACACAGAAAATAGAATTAGTCATTCAAGCGTCCTGCTCGATTTCTATTTTGTATTACTTTTAGTATATGCTTCATCATTCTACTTGTATTACCCATTTAGTACTCATGACAACCTTATGAGACAGTTATATGCTTATCCCAATTTTTACAAATGAACTCCAGCATTAAGTACAAAAGGCGGAGTAATTTCCCCCCAGGTTACACAGCTAATAAGGGCTAGAAATGTGGATGTAGGTATGTACCTAAGAAAGGTTAGTTCCTTGGCTAAAAAGATCCTTCTTATTTAAAGACTGTGTTTATTAATTGAACAAATATTGACTGAACATTTACTATTTTCCAGATAATAGGTTAGGTTCTGAAGAATTTATTAGTGAACAAGAGGGAGAAGGTTTCTGCCCACATAGACATCACATTTCAAGAGCAGACAACAAAGAATAAGTAAACAAAGAGATTATGGATGGTGAACAGTACGTTAAGCAATTTAAATCATTTGCTATGAAGTGTATCAGTCAGGACAGGCTAGGAGTCTATGTAACAAACACACTCCATTTCCTGGTCACTGTGGGTGAGGAGAGGAGCTCTGCTCACAGGGTCATCCAGGGACCAGCTGAGAGAGACCCAGCCTCCAGTCTCCTCAGCAAAAGAAGAATGAGGCAGGTTTCCCACTGGCAATAAAATACTTCCTCTCAGAAGTCCTACATCAACACATGTCACTTCTGTTCATCTTTCCAGCTAGCCACATGTTGAAGGGACTGCACTCCGGCATAGGGAGCAGAGTCGGAGACGGGCTTGGCTCGAGGGAGGCAGACGTGCATCCTCTGTCCTGTAGCTGTAGAGTGCCAGAGCACCTTGACCTCCCGGGGCAGCCCTCTGAGTTCACTGATGGTAGTCTTCATCCCCAGATGGGGTCCACTCATCAGGGTTTCATTTGGGAATCTTTCTAGAAACACAGAAAAAGCAATCATGCCTAAGAAGTCCACCTGGTCTGCATCCCTTTCTTTACCACAAGAGTTTCTGATGACACCCTACAAACTGTCCAATTACATCTCTCTAAATGTTTGCCACGCTGGTCATTTTTCTCCCCAAAACCTACCCATGAGAATCTGGAAGAAGCAATTTATCACTCTGTCAACTGCTCTTACTGAAATAGAGCACAGAAAATGTCTGTGGTCACGGTGACTAGCGTTCCCTAAAGCGACAATGTCGATAAAGTTTTGCTTCATTGTGTGTAATCTTAGACTCATTACCCCGTTCTGTAGAATATTTTATAATCACCATTCAGCTTTCATGGGTCAGCTATAATCCTACAGCTTTCTTTGGATTCAGTAAGAGGGAAATGATCATCTCATTTCTGGTGAGGCATAATTGGTCTATATCAATAATTTCACTAAATGGTTTCCCTACCTGGTGGATTATTGTAATTTCTTGGAAAACTGTGATAAAATTTGTGGAGCCATTCATCTTCTCTTGGCACCTTTCCGCTCTTTGAGTCTCTAATGGTTTTCCATTATTTCTTCCCTTGTGATATACTTCTCTAATTTTTCTTTATTGCTCTGTGATTACTGGTGCATTGCTGTTTTTGTAAAGAAAATTTGAAACTTGCTACACCCTACAGCGTTTGTTCTGATTTATATTCATTTTTTTGAAATGTTACTAAAGCAGAATTAATTTAAAATTGGGCAATTTGAAGCATTCCAAGACCCACCTTCTAAAACTGGAAATGAACCAAGTATTTCATCTAAACAACAGAAAGAAAAAAAACAGTAATTTCCATGTTCCATTAATGCAATGCCAGTGGATTAATTTTGTCCTAAAAGGAACTATTTTGGCTTTCAGCATTTATGGTATGACTCACATTAGCTGATAGTCCTGACTCGATGATACAGTTCAGGCTGAATTAAATATATGTTGTACCACACGTGTTGTTTTCCCACCTAATAGTTATTCTCCCCCCCGGTCTAAAGAACAGAATGCAGTTACACTCTGGTTGGCAATGTGCTTGTCTAGGAACTACCCTTCCCAGCCCCCTGGGTGGCCGGAACAGCCGTGCCACGTGGTTTCGGCCAACGAGAAGCAAATGGTAGTCCCTGAACAGGGCTCCTGGGAGAACTACTTCAAGAGGAGGCTGAGTCAGAAGGCTTACACATTTGCCCTTGATCTCTCCCGTCCTTCCTTTATGGACTGCAAAGATGATAATTATAAAGCAACTGCATCGTGAAATGAAATCCTATCAGACACCAAGGCTTTTCCAAAAGCAAAGACAGAGAGAATGGTTCCTGCAGACATCATGGAGCGGCCATACAATGCTGAACTCCTCACTTCCAGAGTTACCATTATATGAGACAAATAAAAGAACTAATTTATTTTAGCTACTGGTCCTCAATTTATGTCACTCAGAATCTAAAGATCTGCTTGAGAAGAATTGCCATCTTAACAGTACCGAGTTTTCTAATCCATAAATCTATTGTAGTTAAAGAATTCACTCTGTATGTTTGCAATCCTTTTAAATATGTTGGGTTTCGGGCGCCTGGGTGGCTCAGTTGGTTGAGCGACTGCCTTCGGCTCAGGTCATGATCCTGGAGTCCCTGGGTCGAGTCCCGCATCGGGCTCCCTGCTCGGCGGGGAGTCTGCTTCTCCCTCTGACCCTCCCCCCTCTCATGTGCTTGCTCTCTCTCATTCTCTCTCTCTCAAATAAATAAATAAAAAATCTTTAAAAAAAAAAAAAAAATATGTTGGGTTTCTTTTATGGCCTAGCATGCAGTCTGTCTGGAAAATGTGTATTTCAAATGTATGTGCATGCTGCTCACGTTGATAAGAATGTTCTGTGCTTGGCACTTGAGCCATGTTGGCTGAAAACGCTCAGGTTTTCTAGGTCTCTGTGTTTGTCCTATTTGGATTTCACTGAGCTTTATGGATGTGTAGATCAATGTTTTTCATTAGATTTCAGAAGTTTTCAGCTATCATTTCATTTAATTTTTTTCACTGAACTAAATTTTCTCTCCTAAGACTGTTGCTGTGTATGTTGGTGTGCTTAATGGTGCCCATGTTTCTGTTCATTTTTCTATGTATTTTTCAGTTATGTGATCTCTACTGATCTATCTTCAAGTTCATGGGTTTGTTCTTCTGTCTGCTCAGATCTTCTATAAAGCCCATCTAGTGAATTTTTGCATTTAGGTTATTTCTCTTTTCAACTCCAGAATTTCTATTTAAACCTCTTTACAATAATATCTGCCTGTACTGATATCCCCTATTTGAGGGTTCCTTGTAATATTATTTTTGTATAATTCTTAAGAATATCCTTTAGTTCTTTGAATATACTTATTCTATCTGCTTCGAAGTTTTTACTAAGCTTAGCAGCAGGGGAATTCAGAGGCTGTTTTTGTTTTCTGCCTTTTCCCTGGAGCACTCTTGTTTCTTTGCTTGTCTCATAATCTGTTGTTTAAAACTGGACCCTGAATAACATCGCAGCAACTCTGGATTCTTCCCACCCACGAGATACCTGGTTGGTGGTGTTTTCCTGTTTGGTGACTTGCCTGGACTGTCTCTAGATTGTGTCCCCACAGTGTGTGGCCACTGAAGTCCCTGTTCAGTTTTTTTTTTTAATTCCTGTTTTTTATTTTTAAGTCTGATGTCGAAGTGGCCACCCCTGGGTCAAGCCAACCTAGTGGTCAACAGTGATGGGGCCACAGTTTGTGCTAAAGCAGCTTCAGCCAGTAAATATTCCAGCCCCCCCCGGTCGGTCTGTGTTCGGGTTGAAGAATACATTCAACATTCAAGCAGTTTTCCAGTCTACTCTGGCTTTTATTTTCCTGCACTTGAGGCATCACATGAAACCAGGGACGTGTGCAGCCTGGTGCATGTTCTCTGCTTTCCAGACCCTCAGCGGTATGTAGGAGCTTCTCAAAGCCACTCTTCCTACTTAATTCTGGACAGGACTTCTGTCTGCTGCTTGCCCCCCAAAATTATCACAATCTCAGGCTAGCTGCAATATTAGATGGCCCTGAATCCCACCAAACATTGGTATTATTTTGAGCAGGGCCCGTGGACATGGGTTTTCTCCAAGTGAGGCAGTAAAGTCCTCATGACCTGCTCTTCACTGGTGGACCGACCACACTGTGCAGCTGGGGCAGGGGGAGGGGGAGGGCGCAATGCCCACTATTCTTACCAAGATTAAGTACTTTTTCTTGAAGAAAGCCTTCCCACGTTGTTGCAGAGTTTGATCAACATTGAGAGTTCTGAAATGGTAGTTTGTGCCAATTCTGTCTTATCATCATTGCTTTTTAGTGAGAGAATTTACAGAGCTCCCCCATCCACCAATCCCAAGGTTGTCTTTTAATTCCCGCCCCATTTTTAAAAGCTATTTGTCTGTTGGCACTGCTTTTGAGGAGAGTTCATTGGCATTATTTTTGAATCTCCAGCCAAGTCTGTTCTTTGATCCTTTCTTTGTGTGAGTTGTTTCATATGGGGTCTGTGGGTGTGAGAAATTTCCAAGATTTCTCTAGTGTTTTACTTTTTACCAAGTCCTATGCTAATATTATGATGAAATATCCTGTTGAACCTCTCTGGGTAGAATTTTTAACTTCTGTTTCCTGTACTTTGTTCCACTGGAGTTTCTTTCTTGTAGTTAAATCCATTTGCCGCCTCTATTCGTGCTGAGTACAGCTGTCTCGTCCAGCGGCAACAACACCAGCCCCTCACTCCAGCCTCGAGGAAAGGACTCTGCTCCTCCTCCAGGGATCTTTATGCATCTCTATCCCCCCCACCCCCCGCACCCAGCTATAAGTACAATTAAGAGCTAGACTTTTTCTTTTCAAATTGTGTAATTAAAGGGAAGCACAGGTGTTCACTAATTCCCAGAAAAAGTGGAATGTTCATCTTTGGAAGCAGAAATAATTGTAACATTTTTAAAGACTTTATAGCTTCAAAAAATGTAGCTCATACTGGGATATCACATCCTGAAGTTTGTGATCCATTTGTTAATGGAATGTTTGGGGGCATTTCAATAAAAAATATTCTGTGGAATACATTTTAGGAAAAGCTGACATACTCAGTATATAGACACTACATTCCTGATATAAAGAAAATTAGCTAGCTTTAAATTAGTGCCATTATTCCCAACAATCCTGATTAAATCAAAAGCAACAAATTGTTCACCTGCCTTCCCCCCCAACAAAACTGATTGTGATTTGAGAAAATAATGTCTATACAATAGCAATGAAATTGATTTGCAATTATAAATTCAAATTAAACTTCAAGCATAAAGGAATGAGGCAGTCTGCACTCTGGAAGACAGTGTGAAGGTTCCTCAGAAAGTTAAAAATAGACCTCCCCTACTTTCCAGCAATCATGCTACTAGGTGTTTACTCTAAAAATACAGTAACAGTTACTCAAAGGGGTACACGAACCCCGATGTTTATAACAGCATTATTTACAACAACCACATTATGGAAGCAGCCCAGCTGCCCACTGATCATTGAAAGGATAAAGAAGAGGTTGGGACGCCTGGGGGCTCAGATTGTTAAGCGTCTGTCTTCGGCTCTGGTCATGATCTCAGGGTCCTGGGATGGAGCCCTACATCGGGCTCCTTGCTCAGCAGGGAGTCTGCTTCTCCCTCTCTTTCCCCTCCGCTCATGCTCTCTCTGTCTCTCAAATGAATAAGTAAAATCTTTAAAAAAAAAAAAAGTGGGGTGTGTGTGTGTGTGTGTATGTGTAATGGAGTATTACTTGGCCATAAAAAAGAATGAGTTCTTGCCATTTATGACAACATGGACAGACTGAGAAGCTATTATGCTAAGTGAAGGAAAATCAGCAAAAGACAAATACTATATGATTTCACTCATGTGGAATTTAAGAAACAAAACAAATGAACATGGGTAGGGGGAAGATGAGACAAACCAAGAACCAGACTCTGAACTACAGAGAACACACTGCTGGTCACCAGAGGGGAGATGGGCAGGGGGGAGGGGGAACAAGTGATGGGGATGAAGGAGCGCTCCTGTCGTGAAGAGCACCGGGTGATGTATGAAAGTGTTGAATCACTACATTGTACAGCTGAAACTAATATTACACTGTAGGTTAACTAACTGGAATTTAAATAAAAGTTAGTTAAATTATTCAGAGAGAAAAACGTAAAAAAGGAATGAGGCAGTCTTATATCTGAATTTCTCAGTGAAGGAAAGAAAGTAATTTACAGATTTCCATGGCAAAGGTGCCTTCTGATGCTGCCTAGGAACACGACTAAGAACGAGGAAGCTCCACAGTCCATAATTTAAATTATTCCTTCAAACTTGTTTCAAGATTCCAGAATTCCAGGGGGAAATAAAACCCAATTTCAAATATAAACTTTGCAGTTCAAAATAAAAGCAGGCAAGCTTTTCTCCTGTAAGGAGTGGGCTATTTCTCAGCTGCAACAAAATTAATCAGTTTGGCAAAGGGCAGCATTAACAGTCAACGCAGGCCATGTGTTGGACAAATATCTATGGATGCCTCTTCTATGTGAGACCCTGACCTCAAGCATCTAATTATCTTACTGGAATGTTGCAAGAAAATAGTGAAGATGGTAAATGCCTTTTGAATGAGCCGGAGGAGTTCATGGAAGGGAGTAAGAATGTTGAAATGAGTAGAGAAAGCGTTTGAATTGGACCCTGAATCATGGCATCAAAGAATCAGAGAATCCTAGGCTAGGCAATCCAGAGGTAGCAAATTCAGGTTCCAGGCAGGAAGCATAAATAATAGACGTGAGCTAAAGCCAAAATTGTTGAGAATAATGGGATTGTGGTGATTTACAAATTTCTTGCCCTGTCTAAAGGAAGTAATACGTTCTTAGCAACACCACTTGTTTCCAAAGGGAATGCCTAGTGTTACCATGTTCTTTCGATTTTTTTCCTCAAGAAAACCTGATATTTTAAATGTTTATGTGAATCTAGACAGCAATCTTGAATCCTAAGTGTGAGTGACAAAATTCGTCTGTTTTATGGCATCGCGTAGGCCAGCATGGGAACCAGCTCCTGGTGCACAGTCTCCACTTAAAGATCATCTAGTTCAACACTTACTCCCTTCTGAATCCTTGGATCTTACTTATGACTTTTCCATCAAGCGGTCTTCCACCCTCTGGCTGAACTCCTCCTGCAGCGGGAATCTTACTGCCTGGCAAGGCAAGCTGACGACCAGAGCTTTCTTCCTTACGCTTGTCCCCCACATTCTCCTAGTTATTCCTATTACTACAGAGTTCTTCTACGCGGTGTGCTTCAAGTATGCAAAAGCAGCCTTTCCGTTCCTTGCAAATTGCACCGAGTGCTTTCAACGCTTCTCAGTTGCCATGGTTTCAAGTCGGTCACCGCTGTGGTCACCTGGGTGGATTCAGGGATCTCTTTTCCTCAGTGCATCACACCCAGAACTAAGTGAAATGGTCCAGGTGAAGAAGGACTGTCCTCACCCTCATCCTTGTTCTAGTGTTATAGGTACTATCCGTCAGCTATCAGTTCGTGAAATTAAAATCTCCCTAAATATTTTAGCAGGAAGAGATTTACATAATACGGAATCATTAGATTGCTGGGAGAGGGAGACGGGGGGCTACCACCGGGCTTCAAGCATGAGGCACCGCCCAGCTTTCCCAGAGCAAGTGTCCCGTTGTACCTTGCCACCGCACGCGTGAGGGCGCCAAGCTCCCCACATCCTCAGCACTGGTCCTGTACGTTTCACCATGGGAAGACACACGAGTACCACCGCTGTTCTACTAATATTTTCATGGGAATTAGTGTCGAATTGGTGATTTCATTGCCATTACAGAAATAAAACAATAACTCCTGTCCTTTCAACCACAGGGCACTACCTCATCTGAGGTTTTGCCCCACCCAAAAGGTCTCCCGTGCCCCAAACCGGCTTATCCAGAGACACAAGGCTTTGTCCACTTGCCTTAATATGGGACAATTCTGTTGTCACCCCAGCAGTGGTGCCCCATAGAGGACTGACTAAGGCCTCGGTGGTGACAGCGTTGAAGGTTAGCTTTTCCCTCAACCCAATCCTCCTCTTATTCCCTCAGAGACGTATCTCTGGAGAGCACTCTCTAATAAAACCTGGGCACAAAATTTCCCATCTTGAGTTTGTGCACGAGAACCCAATCTCAGACCGTTCACCCTTGTGGGTCTTGGGCCCGTGACCCATGGAAGTGAGGGTACTAGAACGTGCCTTGTAAAATTCCTATGAGTGGAAATTTGCCATTCCACCAAACTCTTCGTAGATTTAAGAAATTGGCAGGGAATTAAAGCTGTCTCCCCAGGTAGGAGCTGAAAATGCTAGGTGGTTATTTTTATAACCATCTCTGCTGCAAGCGTAGAGCCAAATGATGCCACCCCTGCAATGTCTTCCGTTCCCCCAGGACGGGTGGTGGAGCGGTAGCGGCTGGAATTTCACGGAGCGGAAATGCTGGTAACGGTAACGGTGCAAACACCATCGGCTGTAGGGTCTCCTCCGCACGGAGGCGCACGGTGGCCTACATCTCGTCTCGGGCAGCGGCTGCAATTTTCTCAGCAGACTGGTTTCCGCGGTGTGGGTATCAGTCTCATTAGCTCAGGCTCGAGCCTGGTTCTGCAGCTTCCCAAACGTCTCTGTGGCGCATCCGAAAAGGCAGACCCCTCCTCATAGCATCCTTTCCCGCGGAGCCCCTCAGAGCCCCTCAGTGGTCGGCAGCTCAGCACCTGAGGATTAAATGCGCGAGGGACGTAAGGCCCGTGACCACACGTGTGAACGGCGCGTGTGGTAGGCGCTCCTCACACGGCAGGTGGTAGGACTTGGTCACTTTGCCGACGGCTCTGTGCTCTTTCAGCCACAGCCCTGGTCATTGTGAGGAATAAGTGAGTTCGCAGAAAGGATCCAGAACAGTGGCTTGCACATAATAATCCCTCAGTCCATATTAACATTATTGCCCCCAGAGTTTAGGATAATGCCTAGATGCTACGCTGCTAACTCGGGGTCGGGGGGTGTGGGAGTTTGGGCTCGGTTTCAAGAAGGTGTCACAGTGGGATGGAACCCAGCTCCCCTTAGGAAGACCTGATTCCCAAATACAGTGTTTTCTAACTGGTGTGGTACCTGTCCTGCCAAACGTCTCTACCCTGTGTATTTGAAGCTGAGAGCTTTATAGAAAAGAAAACCAGTCCCTGTGGGTTCTCCAGCTGTGGCCATGACGTCGTGAGGTGCCGTGGACAGAGGCAGATGGGCTCACGGTGCACTCACATCCACGTTTGTCGGGAAACTTCATGTGCCCTCTACGTGCTCAGTGTTTCCATTAAGAGCTGGGAATGTTTAACATTCTTTATTTGCCACAAGAAGACTTCTCTAATATTTGTTGCAGGAAAGTTGATAGATCAAAGGTTTGAAAGTCGTTTCTTTGACAGCTGATATCCTGATTTTTTCTAAAGCAAAACCTGTTTTCTAAAACATATATTTATTTTTGCTTCATTGAGACCTGAGTAGACACAAACTTTCCCAAGGTCAGGGCAACAATCTCTGACACGGGTCGTGATCAGAAGACAGGATTCAACTCTCTTCATTTTCAATGATGTGAACAGAAAAAAAAAAATCCTCAATTAAGATGTAAAAAGAGCCTCTCCAAATGTAATCTGTTTGTCTCTAGCAGAGGATATGCAGAAAGAAATGCTTCTGAGTGTGTTTGCTCTGCTTACAAGTGGAGATGTTAGTAATCAAATGTGTTTTCAGGAATAATATACTCAAGTACAAAGTAACTAAATGTTTCTATTATACTTTTAAGTATAAGGTGTTGCCTATGCTTTCTATAGGTCTGATTCTTTTCTCCAAACAAATTAACTTTTGAAATTATCAAGTCATGGGACTTTTAATCTCATGTCCATCACTAAGAAACCCGTGGTGGTCACTCAGCTAAGGCACATTGAACCTCACTGTCAGTACGAAAGCCGGAATTTGGTTTCCATTTGTTCTACTCCCAAGTGTATCTCTCTTTAAAAATGCGCTCAAAAACGAAGTGAAGAGGACAATTTTAGTTGGTTCCACAAACCCCAGTGCCGGGGTCCCTGGGACATTGCTGGCCGGCTGAATCCGTCGACACTAGGTCTCCCTATCTGCGGACGCCCTGTCCTGGGACCACTGTAGGTTCTGCACTTGAAGCTAAAAGCAAGTAAATGTACACGCACAGGATCTTTCTCCACCTCCCTCCACACCTCCTGGCGGGCTTGGCTTTAAACCACCCAACATAGAATTCCCCCCTTCCTTCTTTTTTCTGTCATCCAGGTATTCACTGGGCATCTTGTCTTTTCCAGGCACAAGCCCACCACAAATGTCGCCCCATCAGTAATCTCTACCTGAAGCCTCTCCCTCCACATGCTTCTTTACCCTCAAGCCTTCAGCTCTCTTCTCCATCCCGCCCTGCCCGTCCATCCCTGCCCTAACCGTCCGTCCATCCCCACCCTAACCGTCCGTCCCCACAAAACAGAATTCGAGTCCATATTATCTACAGCTAACAGCCATCGCTCTTTTTCTGTGACGTCAGGCTCATCCACATTTTCTGCACAGGCTTCCCACTTCCCGATTCTGTCCAGAAGGCAATAAAAACAGAACGCACCACCACCACCTAATCTCCCTTGTCAGATTCAAAAAGATGATGGTTTTGAAAGTGCTTCCCATTAAGAGAAGTGCTTTAGAGGACATCATGTAAGAAGCACCATTCTTTACACTGTTTTCCCCCTGATGGCAAGTAGGAGCATGTTTTTGAGGGGAGTGTCAGAAGGGACTCATCCCTCCGTCCGTCCCTCCATCCACACTCTAGTCTGGAGGTGTCAGGCTGGAGAAAACACCTTATCACTTTTGAACTTCTGGGTCTTTCCAGAAAACACTGCACAGCCACAAGGCCCGGACACCCCACTGCTTCCTTCTCCTTCGGCATGCGGCGCCTCTGGCTATTCCCTTCGGATTGTCTGTCGGAAGTGCTTCTCCTTGGACATCGCCCGTCCTCCCCCTGCACCTGCCCCCACTGATGCGCAGAATGCACAGGGGGGAGCAAATTAGTGCTATTCTTTTTAGAAAATCTGATTTGGGGAGTCACCTTGATGTGAGTCTAACACAGCTACACACGAAGTTTAGAAACGAAGCCCACTGTCTCCATCACGAGAAAGGCTGGGTGAGCTCAGCAAGAGCAGACTATAGGGCCAGGAAGTCCCCAGAGAGGGAAAGAACCCTTGCTCCTTCTATCCTAAGTTACTGTGAATGGGACACGGTTGATACCTTAATAACGAACCTGTTTCTTTCTAATCCATGACCTTCTAGGCCCGATGAACGAGCTCACACGGGAGGGGCCGGAGCCTTCCCCACTCCTGACATCTCCCCTCTCAGGTCCTCGGCTAAGGAGAATGCCCAATTTGTCACCAGGGACCTGGGGGGAGAGGACAGGTCTGCTGTCACCTGATGACAAAGACTCGTGGCAGCAACTGTCCTGCTATCCCTGATCGCCAAGTCTCCCGTCCTAAAATGGGCCCTACTTGCAACACCCACCCACCCACCCACCCCTACCGTCCCTCCGCCAACCATTCTGTGTTCCTCCCGGGGTTCTCCTACAGCAAAACAAACCTAAGGATGCCTCACCCGCAGGCATCGTCTTGAAGTTTGCAGTCAGGGCCTTCCTCTTATGTTTGGGAATCAAGGAGGCAAAGAGGAGGACGGGCTGGTTTGTGCATATCCCCTGAATAACTCAAAGAACCGGCTAGGTTTTCGTTTAAGTAAAGATGCAGAATAGAAGATTCACGCCAGAGGGATACTGAAGAATGGAGGTTTAATGCTCCCCAGTTTGGCCTTAATTGTAGCAAAGTCCTATTTGGAGAAACAAGTGTTCCTTAATCTAGCTTCTCAGATTCCCCGAACCATCGGCCTTGTGGCTCAATGGCTGGTGCCAAATGGAGACAAGTCCTGTTGAAAGCAGAGGTAGGAAAGATGCAAACTGCTTTTAGAAGAAAATACCACCTAGCTGAGAAAAGCATATCTTCATCCACAGTAATGCTTCTGCCTCCAGAGCCCGGGAATACAGCCAGGCCCTCTGCTGAGGCCGGAGTGTGCCCCTGCCCCCCACCCCAACCAGCTTAGAGAGGACGCCCTCTGCAGCGTCCAGCTCCTGGAAATCCGGTTTTGAGTTTGTTTGTTTTTTAAGGAGCAACTCAGAGCTTGAACTCATGACCCTGAGATCAAGACCTGAGCTGGGATCAAGCCTCGGACGCTCATCCGCGTGACCCCCCCACCTCCGCCAGGCACCACTGGAAATCTGTTTTGAGCCCGAAGTTCCTGATGTACAGTTTGCAGGCTGTTCTCTTTAGTTGGCAGTGAATAGGTTCCCAGTGAATGCGGTCTTGTTCTTTTCATGGAAACATGTTAAAGCTTCTCTCCCTGCCTCCTGGAAAGGAGCAAAGAACACCCTATGGCCAAGGACACCCCAGGGAAAGATGCCCCTGAGAAGTGTAGGCTTCAAGGATATTCCAAAAACGGGGAGAGAGCCGTAGCTCCGAGCAGTGCACTGGTGGGAAGCAGGGGTCTGCACCCCCCGCCCCTGAGAGAGCACCCCGCCCCCCAAGCCGTGCCACGTGGCACCCCACCTCCTCAGCCACCTGATTCCTCTGCAGCCCAGATGGGTTCAGTTTCTAACCCCTATCGCTCCCACTCGTTCTCCTTCACCTACGTTACCCCTATCCGAGCCGGCTGTCTGACAGTGAAAGTATTCGTTCATCCTTGCATTCAACTTCTTGTTTTCAGTAAGCTCTTCGTGCAGAAAGCTGGACTAAAGGTCTCCAAAGGCAGGACTCTGTTCCGTGTTGCTTTCTGCAGCGGCCTGGCCAGGGTCAGGCGGTATGCTGGTCAAGTATCGCCAGGACAGAGGAGGTGGGGGGGAGCCCTCATTCAGGGTGTGTGCCGATCTCTGGTGGAAGTACCCCCACCGTAGCTAGGCTGAACCTCCCAGCATGACATCACTGACTTCAGAAATGGAGAAAATGGGGGCGCCTGGGGGGCTCAGTCATTGGGTGTCTGCCTTCGGCTCAGGTCATGGTCCCAGGGTCCTGGGATCGAGTCCCGCATCGGGCTCCTTGCTCAGCAGGGAGCCTGCTTCTCCCTCTCCCACTCCCCCTGGTTGTGTTCCCTCTCTCGCTGTGTCTCTGTCAGACAAATAAAATCTTAAAGAAATGGGGAAAATGTGCTGGCTAGAGCATGCCATGTGTCACGGATACCCCACTTACAGTGGCCTTCTGAGCTTCAATGGTTTTATGAAGCGAATGTCAAGGATTCAGATTCTAGATGTCTTCCCAAACTTGATTAAACAATTTTCCCCCCTGTGCTCATCCCCAACCCTTTTTCATGTGGAGGACAGGGATGGAAACGGAATGGAGGGGGGATTAATCATCAAAAATTCAGCGACTTGATTTTGCTTTGTTTCCATTAGGAATCTACTTTCTTGGTGGTAGAGCTGGATCTGTAGAGGGATGGAGATCCTTTCCCAACTCCCCTTGCTAATCCCATTTCTTCTCCCTCTTTTAGGCTTTCATGAGGCTGATGGTGCTATATATATATTATATTATATAATATATATATATATATATATATTATATTATATAATATATATATATATATATATAAATTATACTTATCTGAAAAGCTTATGGTCAAATTGTTCATACTTTGGAAAGGTAATATGGTACCTATACTAAATATTGCATAAAATTTGCAGTGGGTCTTACACCACCTTATAATCAAATACAGTAATATTTCACCAGTGAAGTATACAAATATTCACATTGAGTGGGATAAATAAAAACTATAAATAGGAAAACTAAGTAGGCTTTAGGAAATAAAGATGAGACATTGTGGACCAGTGTTCTAGATTCTAGGCTGGTCAACAATCTCTTCCCCTGGGCACTAAATCCTTGGAGGACAGGCTGTGCTGCTCGTCATGTTTAAGATTCCCAAGAGAAGCATTGGACTCGTCACACATACCCACCCCCCAACACACACGCACACCCCACTGGGGTTACTGACACTGCCCGGAACCATGTTTGTTCCTGGAAAGGCTGCTAAACCAGAAAACAACGTGTACCCCTTCCCTTGGATTTATTTGGGCCAATGATCTGAGCTCACAATTCTTTGCTTACTTTTAATACAATTTGGTAAAGGAACTGGAACGAAGGGAAATGAGATTGCCATAAAATAGGACACAATAAGATGGAAATCCAGACCACTAGAAAATATCATCCAAGATAGATCCACAGGACATCGTAGTTCTGTTTCAGATTCCAGAGGCTACCTGAGCTTCATTTGTAATTGTGGCTTAGACAGTGATTTCAAATCCATAACTTTGTTGATTTAACATTGTGCATTTATAAGTAGACAAAAAATACCATTGCTGAGGCATTGGATAATTCAAAGTATTTAGATGAAGAGAGAGATGATTTCATTACCCATCTCCAGCTCTTTTCGGCATAATGCATGCTTTCTTATGTAATTGAAGATAATGAATTTTTTGCCATTTGAGAATGAATCATTGCAACACTCAAGGCCTGGAATTTGCAAGGTCATAAAATGCTTAAATAGTCTTATTTACTCATCAAAGAGGATTCCATTTCCATATAATTGATATTTGAATTGTTTAGTGATGACCATCAAACTTTTAATTAAATTCAATTTTTTGAATCATCTGAAGTACAAACAAGAGGTGAAAGAACAAGAATAAAGAATTTATAGATCCTGAACGTTTGCAAATTCCATTTACGTCTGAGTAAATTTGAAGAATTAAACGGGAGGGCAGTGGGGGGCACACTAGCGTAATTAAAACAGGCTCCATTGAACTGCTTCTGACATAGGGCAGACAAAAGTGCTGGTTTCTTTCTGCCATCGTTATGCAAATTGTCAAGGAAAATCACTCTCAGCCCATGCCTGGCTTGCAAAATCAGGTCATTAATCAGTATCCTTGACACACTGTCAGTTTCAGATGCTAATAAATTGAGTTTGGGTGTGCAATAGGGCTTTGGACTCCATTACAATACTACAAAGCTCAAGTGACTGTTTTTATGATTTAGGAATAACTTTCTCATTGACACCCAACAGCTGTCTGTAAGCAGCCTGATTCTTCTGTGCCAGCCGAATTCTTGGGTTTCTAGTTTAGTTCAATTAAAAAAAAAAAAAAATCAGTCCTGGAAAAGGTTTCTATAAAATCATGAGCACCAAAGCTCATGCCTACCTCAGTCTAAAATGAGAAGAGGGCGTAGGTAAAACCGCTCACACCGTTTCGAGGAGTCTCCGTCACGACCGTTCCCCGAGGCTCTGGATGCTCTTCCACACGCAGCTCCATCCCCAGGAACCCGGGTTTGAAGGAGATAATGGCAGTTCTTCCTTTCTCTGCTCCACTTCACTGTATAGATTTCTAGGGCGAGGGTTTCAGGCAACCCTTTGGGGTAGAGAGAACGTGGGGAGCACAAGAATCAGGGTTGGTGGTTATCGGGGAAGCTGGCATGCCAGACTGTCGCTCCTCCTGTTGAAGTTGCTCTGGAACGAGGCCCCGTCTGTGTGCGCAGACGCAGCTAGCCCATGCCCCAGCCCCCGATCACCTCCCGGGTCCCGAACCCGTCTTGACTGGGGCCAGAAGTGGAGCAGGGCTGCCTCCTCTGCCCTCCCCACCCCGGCCACTGCGTGGGCGTCACTCCTGCCCTTGGTTGGACCTGACCTCACAAGCCCCGGCGGGCTCCCCGTTCCTGGGTTTCAGTCTCACAGTGACCGGGGGGGAGCCCCTCCAGTTCCCTGTCCCATTCCACGCTCTCTACACGGTCACACGCAGCCCAAACACGCGTGTGTGCACACCGCACCCTCCCAGCAGGGCTCCAGGGCACCGACTTCTCCATCCATGCTTGCACTCAGTGTGACTTCACTTAGGAAGCTGGGCTAAGTTCGCTCACCCATGGGATGGACCTTCTGCTGGGGAGCCTCTGCCCAGGTCGCAGAGGGCGATCCGCGTGAGGGGCTGAGCACTGTGCGTCGTATCCGGTAAACACATGAGGGTGGTAACTGTGGGTCCCGGTCTCTGTCATCATACTTGAGCCTCAGCCACCTCTGTCCCTGGCCCCCACACCCCGTGCCTCCGTTCCTATAACTGGGTTTCCCATTCCTCTTCTGGTACGTGCGTGGCCCCCCAAGCCTGCCACGAGGCCCCGAGCCCTGCCTTTCCCAGCGCGGCCTCTTCCTCTGTGCACACGCTTCTCGCATGAACTGCCTGACTCACCTCGAAAACACCACCAGCCACCCTTCTTCCTGGCAGCCTGCAGACCGGCCACCTTGCCCACCACCTGCCGCCCTGGTCTCACCGTGCCCGCCCTGTCTCTCTGGGACAAGCCACGAGCCGCCGAATCCTACTCTCAGAGCTGTAGTCAGAACAGAAAACCATGCCATTTCTGAGCTGCACTTTCATTTATGAATAAATAGGATCTACAGGATTCTGATGAGCAGAGAAACCAACTCAGTTTTATCCGGAGAGTTTTTAAGAGTGGGACACTCAGGAACATTTTTTAGAGAGATTCCTTTCAAGCTAGCTATAGTTGCTAATTTTCTAAGAATTGTAATTCATAAAAAAATTGAAAAACTATATTAAACAGGGTTATCAATTATTAAGAGGTGCGTTGTGACCCTTGGGTGACCATTACTTGTCACCATTAACCTATCGATGAAATCATTCACTCACCTGGTCCTAACCTGTACAAATTAGAGGGTACGTGGTTTCTCAGCGTGGTTTTCAGGCCACCTGCCTCAGAATCAGGAAGGTCTTTCTCAGATTCATTAGATCTAGGCTTAGTGCCTACATAGAGCATTAAGAAAACCGTGAGTTTAGGGCGCCTGGGTGGCTCAGTTGGTTAAGCGACTGCCTTTGGCTCAGGTCATGATCCTGGAGTCCCTGGATCGAGTCCCGCATCGGGCTCCCTGCTCAGCAGAGAGTCTGCTTCTCCCTCTGACCCTCCCCCCCTCCTGTGCTCTCTCTCTCAAATAAATAAATAAAATCTTAAAAAAAAAAAACAAAACGTGAGTTTAGTGGCCAATAAATCTATAAAATAAAAATCTTGAAGTCTTTACTTCACAGCAATCCATATCTATCGGTGTAGTTGGTGGAAGTGTCCTGATGCCCCATTTCCGACGTGTGTGTTCGGGGAGGGCTCCTCACACCACCAACAACCGAATCTCTGACACCAGCGGGGTGTGTCCTAGAATCCCACTCCAACCTGACCCTGTAGCCGGACAGAGCATCGGGTTCCACAGTGCAGGGACTCCATCCCAAAGACTTTCTGATTCAGCGATGAGAATGAAAAAATATGAGCAAAGTGTTGAAAATAAAAACAACACAATCTTGGAAAAAAAAAAAGCCAACCATGTGACAGCTGAAAATGCTTGCCAGCTAAGGGCCAAATTTGAATTTCAACAAAAGGCAGCTGAGTATTAATGTGTAATGTGTGAAGGATGGGTTTCAAACGACCCAGGGGGCCGCACCATGACTCCGCCATGTATCCAGCCCATGAGTCTCTAACGTGTTCATGCCTGGGACTTGGGGAGGCAGGGGGAATGTTGAGGGGACTTTGGTTATTTTGACTTCAATAGGGTTAACTCCAGCCATGATTATTCTGAATGATGAGCACACACTTTAAAGACCAAAGCTGTACATATTCAGAATATATGGTGTATTTATTTAAATAGCAAAGAATAAATAGGAAGATTTAATCTACCCACTCACAGCAATGGACAGATCATCTAAGCAGAAAATAAGGAAACAAGGGCTTTGAATGACACACTGGACCAGATGGACTTCACAGATATATTCAGAGCATTCCATCCTCAAACAGCAGAATACACATTCTTCACAAGTACACATGGGACATTCTCCAGAATGGATCACATACTGGGTCACAAATCAGCCCTCAACAAGTATGAAAAGACTGAGATCATATCGTGCATGTTTTCTGACCACAACACTATGAAACTTGAAAAAACTGGAAAGACCACAAATACATGGAGGTTAAACAACATGAAAAAAAAAAAAAGACTTAACCTCGTATGGAACCCTAAAACATAAGCTGTAAAAGCTTACTTGTTACTGGATGCCTTATTAACCCACTGAGTGCCAAGTCAGGAGCTGTTGGATTAGCTGGGGGTGGGCACCGGGGCGTCTGCGGAGAGGGGAGCCCCAGTGAGGACACACATTGAAAATGCACACTCTAAACGTGGCTTTGTTCTGCTTTGTCTTTAGTCACAATGTCTGAGTGATTTATAAACTTCAGATAATGTTGATGGGGTAAGCATTTTGTTTGTTAAAAGAGATTATGGGGGCACCTGGGTGGCTCAGACCATTAGCATCTGCCTTCGGCTCAGGTCATGATCCCAGGGTCCCGGGATGGAGCCCCGCGTCGGGCTCTCTGCTCAGCGGGGAGCCTGCTTCTCCCTTTGTCTCTGCCCCTCCCCCTGTCGTGCTCTCTCTTGCCTGTATTCTCTCGCTCTCAAATTTTTAAGAAATCTTTTTAAAAAGTTAAATATTAAGAACTGCTGAGTAATACTGCTCTTTTATCAACCAGTGACCCTTTGGGGGTGTCTCTGAGCTGCATAAATTTCGACATAGGCACATTTTATATAATATATAAAGGCAAGAGTAACATGCAATTTTTCGAATAACCTACTTTAAAGCTGGTACAATAGCCAAGCTTAAGTTAAGACTGTTTAACTGCACGGTAATCTCGTCCAGGCTCTCGCATGAGGTCAGGATTTCAGGGAGTACAAGGATGGTGGGGAAGCACATTTTGTTAATATTTTGATGAAAATGCATTATTTTAGTGCCCTCTAAACAAAGCCGAGCAAGGGGAGAGGGCTCCACTGTGTAAATGGTGAAACGTCACCCCAGAGTCATAAACACGTGTGTGTCTGTCTTCCTCCTTTCCCGTCCGTCTTGCTCTCTCTCCGTTTGGAGCTCCTTCTTCCCGCTTGGCAGCCCTCGACGGCTAACTGCTGGGGCCCCTGCTCCTTGTCCTCTCCGTCCGCGGACAGCTCCCACTCCGCGGTGCCTCCTCCGTCCTGACGGATTCCCCTGGGGCCACACAAACGGAGCCCATTTTCCCTTGTCTGGGCCCTGACACATTTCGGCAGAGAAGCTTCTGTGGAAATCAGAGCGGCCGTTACTACTTCGGTGGAATGAGGGGTGACTGGAAGGCAGCATGAAGAACTTTCTGGAAGGATGGGAGTGTTCTGGATCTTGACTGCGATGTGCTCCCGTGGATCTACGTGTCTGTCACAGGACGTCAAGCTGCTGGTCTGCGTTTCTGTTTGCCTCGGTAGGTGGTCAGCTCGTGAGAGCGGGGGCTGTGTCGTCTTCTGGCCGTTGTGTACTTAGACCTAGCGTGGGGTCTGCACCCTCACGGGGCTGTGATAAGCACTGAGCAGCAGGCAGGGGGAGAAGAAGAAAAGCAGGAGGGAAAAGATGGAAAAGCCGGGTCTCGGCCTTTGCCCGCGTCAGGTGGAAAAGCATCGTGCTGTGTGTCACAGCTGAGCCCAGCTGCCGGGTCCGTGACCTGAGGCCTGAAGGTCACGGGCACGCGCGACCCATCGAAGCAGTAATTCAAATACCGTGTCACTGATGAAAGCCCAGATCGATAGCATGCGTTTACATCTGCTTGAAATAACAGGTCACTCCGGTCATGCTCCCTGGGTCCGAGCAGTCTCCTGGCCGGGACCTCCATCCCTGCTCACAGCCGACCACGGCGGGACTCGCCCGGGGCCACTGTTCAGAAGGAGATGTGTTGGGGTGTGGCAAGGGTGGGGTCCCGTCGTGTGGAAGGAATCCTGCAAATATAAATTCATTTTTAAAGGCATAGGAAATAGACCTCTACCAAAATGATAATGGTCTTTTTTTAATTTTACTTTTGTATTTAGGAATCACTGTGCTTCAGTAAACTTTGCACATGTAAGCTGATAAGTTTAACACTTGTATGCAAATGTGAAACCATCACTGTAATCAAGATAGTGAGCATATGTATTACACCCCAAAGTTTCCTCTTAGCCCTTAAAATCTCCTCAAATTGTCCCCTACCTCACCTGCCACCACGGAAAGGCAACCACAGTGATCTAGATTAGTTTGCACCTTCTATATTTTACGTGAATAGAATCATACAGACAAGACATCTATTTTTTATCTGATTTCTTTTAATCGGTAATTATTTTGAGATGCATCAATATGGTGGTGTTTACCAATAGTTGGCACCTATTTATTGCTGAGAAGTTTCCACTGTGTGGATATAACATAACTCATTCATCCACTCACTATTTGATGGTCACTTTGGTGATTTCAGGTTTGTGCTTATTACAAATAAAGCTTCCATAGGGATACGTATAGAAAGTCTATTTGTGGACAGGTGTTTCCGTTTCTTGAGGGGTAAATACCTGGGAGCGGAATGGCTGGGTCATTTGGAAGGTTTACACTGAATTTTTAAGAAAGAAACTGTCCCCCAAAGTGGGTGTAGCACTTTACATCTTCACCGGCAATTCTTGGTACTTGTCACCTTCGAAAACAATTGTTTGAGTTGTCCTTTTAAATCGAGACATTCTTGAGGAGGTGCAGTGGTAACTGGTGGTTTTAATAATAGTTCCCTTAATAACTAAGACAGCGAGGATCTTCCCACATGCTTATTCGCCGTATCTTACATAGTGAAGTGTCCAAATTTCTTACCTGTTTTTATATTGGGTCACTTGTTTTCTTACTGAGATATAAGAGTTCTTTATGTATTTTTTAAAGTCCTTTGTCAGATTGATGTTTTCCCAGTGTCTTATCTTAGGTCAAGATGTGTCTTTCCATTTTCACAAGAATGTCTTATGAAGAGCATAAGTTTTAAATTTTTTATGAAGTTACTTTAATAATTTTTCTTTTATAGTTCAAGCTTTTTGTATCCTTGTACAAAATCTTTGCCACACTCAGGAATACTGAGAATCTCTCTTATGTTTTCTTAAGTTTTAGGTCTTATGATCATTTAGGTCTATGATCATTTTCTTGTGAATTTCTGTGCCCGAAGGGAGCAAAGGATCAAGGCTCATTTGTTTTGTATATGGATGTCCACTTGCCCCACATCAATTAATGAGAATATTTTTTTCCTCATTGAATTGTTGTGACCACTTTGTCAAAAATCTATTGACTGCATAATTATGTGTCTATTTCTGAGTCTGTAGTCTGTTCCAATGATCTATATGCCTATTTTACATCATTACAATATTTTGAACATTATAGCTTCATAATATCTTAAAATCAAGTAACATAAGCATTCCAACACCAGTTTTGGAATGTGTATGGGCTTTTTTGTGTGTGTTTTTCTTTTTTTGTTGTTGTTGTTCACTCTTCTAAGTCCTCAGATTTTCTACACAAGTTTTAGGATAAGTTGTTAAAATTTCTGCCAAAAAAAGAAAAAAAAAAATAGCCTGCTAGTATTTTGATTAGGATTGCCTTGTTTTGATGGATCGGTTTGGGGAGAAAGGACATTTTGACAATATTAAGTTTTCTAATTCATAAGCATGGTAGTCGCTCCACATATTTGGGTCTTCCTCAGTTTCTCTCAGGACTTTTCTGTAGTGCTCTCGAACATGTATCTTGCACACCTCTTGACACCTGAACCGTTGAATGGGGATCATAAAAGACCTGGATTAAGTCAGGAGGTGCCGATAGGGCGCAGCATGAGCACGCAGCGGACCACCTGTGCACCTGTCAAAGGGCCAAAGGCCATCTTGCAAAGAAGACAAAAAACATGGTAAGACTGGATGTTTAAGGACTATTTAACCACACCATATGTTGGCAAGTCTACGGTGATTCCAAACCTGCTACTTAACCACGATGCTGTTCTTCCCCCAAATCAGGCGCAGTGATGCTCAAACTAACAGTGGGCTGGTAGGGTTTGCTTGCTTGGCTGTTACCGATTTTCAGTTCAGGAATTAATTTTAAAATATTTTGGACTATAAGTAAAAATAACCTCATTGGCTTCTCCACCCTCCTGGAGCCCTGTCATCACTCACACTTTGCAGTACCTTGTAGTAAGTCTGTGATCTTTGTGCAGTTACTCTCTCCTTCAAATAATACTTTCTGAATGGAATTGCTAACATACGACACTTTGTAGGACCTTCTTTAAGAAACTAGACTGGAACACCTTCATTCCTTAAATATGAAAAGGTTAAAGAAAGATCTATAGTACATTTTGGGTGATGAATTTCTAACAGTACGCCCAAAAGTTAGATAAATGACTTACCATGTGTTATAGGAAAACAGAGCTCGGTCAGAATAATCTCCGTAATGCTCTTGATGCCATTGTGTGAAAAAGGCACATTCTGTTCTCTCCTGTGCTATAAATTTCCTCTCCTTGGTGGACTCCCCGGAGTCGACTCTGACAATGGTCTGCTCAAAGCATGCCTCAAACGCATGTTTTTCCATTTGGAACCTTTAAAGAATTTTGTCACTTTCATGTTATTTAAGTTATTTATCTTGACTGTTTCTCATGAAACAGAAGGTGACCCATCCACTCCTGGCAGCTGATAAAGTTCTATATATTGTTAATTCTAAGGCGATTTCTGTCTTAGCTGATCTATAAAGAAAAGCAGTCGTTTTCTTTCTCTTGATGTCTCCCTCAGCTTTCTCAAGGTCACCTTGACAGTTTTCAGGACAGACAGACGGAGGAGGCACGAGGGAGAGAGGGGCCCTGGGCAGTCCACCTTCCTGCCCCCCACAGGATGGGGAACGAGGCCCATGCACAAGGATGCAGGGTACCTCCGAAGTCCTCTGGGATCGCAGAGAGCAGGCCTGAAAAGGAGGCTTGCGGGGCGCATGGTGATAGGCAGGACGCATCTCCTGCAGGGGTGCTCCCCGCGGCCCCTGTGGGTGCAGGGAGAACCGGCCGCGAGCGGGGCGGCTGGGCTACATTGCCATGTGCACCTGCGCGGCTAGTCCTGCGTCCTCACTCAGCTGTCTGCGGGTGCGGGGCTCTCCGTGAAGCCTCGGTACTTAGCGGGAGACTCCGTTCTCGCACACACTGGAGTTTCCAGGGCAGTTCGAATCAGATGTCATTTAGAGTTTCGTAGAGCCTACCTGATATTCCCCGTCTCTGTGAGTAGCTCAGGAATGGAATTGCCTTTCACGGTGACTTCTCGTTCTCAGATTGGCATGAGCGTGCGCTCCCTGAGCAGCTGAGAGCGCCTTCCTCCGCCGGGCACACGCGTGGGGGGCTTGTGTTCACGCCTGAGAGGGCTCCCAGGTACGGGGCTGCCTCTTGTGAGCTGCCTGGACTTGACTTCCCCTGTTTTGGGGGTAATTTGAATGCACGGGCTTCCCTAGAGCTCAGATGTACTGTTTCCATCCTTCAGAACCCTCAAAACCCTCAGCACTTGAATCACGGCGGTCTGGGACCAAGCGGGGCTTGCGTGGAAATGCAACACGTGTGTAATTGCCCAGCAGCAAGCCTAGGCCCCAGCTCCCACTCGGGAAGTCGACGTTCTCTTCGGGAGCGAGATCAAACGCTGCGCTCCGGCCCAACACAGCCGCTGTTTCCCTGTAGGATGACCGTGCTCTTGCAATAGGAAAAGATTTCTGGTGAAGGTCTGCCGGTTTTAGCAAGGTCTTTAAAAAGTTTGCAAGTACTGCTAGTCTTAAACATACACTGGAATTAGTATCAACATCCACTCAACAGACTGTAAAATCTACGTCTGGGCAGAACAGTTGCTGGAGGAAAGGTGTGCTCACAGAATACTAAACTCTTGTACCTATACCCCGTTTTTATTTTTAAAAGATTTTTATTCATTTATTTGACAGAGAGACACAGCAAGAGGGGACACAAGCAGGGGGAGTGGGAGAGGGAGAAGCAGGCTTCCCGCCGAGCAGGGAGCCCGATGAGGGGCTCCATCCCAGGACCCTGGGATCATGACCTGAGCCGAAGGCAGACGCTTAACAACTGAGCCACCCAGGCGCCCCCCTATACCCTATTTTTAAAAACCATTTTGAATGTGTCTTAATATATAAGTTTCTGACTTTGATGTTTTGAGCTGCTCGTTTGAAAACCTGACCTTTGCTGATCTGTCCACACAACTGCTGATAGGAGAGGTCAGATAAATGCCCTAAGCAGTTAGAGAGGGAGACGTCAGGACACACTGGGGGAAAAGCCACACCGGGTGTTGCAGAAAGCATTCTATAACAGAGGGAGAACCTAACTGGCAAAACAGGGAAGACGGGGGCGACCCCGGCCCGGAAATCCCCCGAGGCAGCGCCCACTCCCCGAGGCCGGGGTCCGGGCGGAGCTGAGCTGTGCATCGGAACCGGCTTCGCGGGCCTGTGACAAACCCATGCGCTGACCCGGGCTCACAAGGGCCCCACACTGCGTTGGACGCTCTGAGGTCACGGTCTCGTCATTCTTAATTTTTTAGCAAAAAGCACCCCATCTTTATTTTGTGCTTGCTCTACAATTAAGGAGCTGGTTTTGGTTTGAATTACACAAAATTACTCTGTCTTTAGATCAAATTGCGCAAATACCAGCAACTCCCTATGCTTCAAGGTCATCGGGGCTCGTAGAGGGGCCCTGGGACCGGGGCGCCAGGATTGGCCGGTCCCAGGGTCTGTGAGGGCTCCGCGAGACGCATTCCTGGAGTGTGAGTAAAACTGAGGCCTGACCTCAGAAAGCATGAAACATTGCCATTTGCAACGACGTGGATGGAAGTAGAGAGTATAATCCTGAGTGAAATAACTCAGAGAAAGACAAATACCATATGATTTCACTCATATGGGAATTTAAGAAACAAAACAGAGGATCATAGGGGAAGGGAGGGAAAAATAAAACAAGACGAAATCAGAGAGGGAAACAAACAATAAGAGACTCTTAATCTCAGGAAACAAACTGAGGGTTGCTCGAGGGAAGGTGCGGGGGATGGGGTAACTGGGTGATGGGCATTGGTGGGGGGACGCCGCGTGATATGATGAGCACTGGGTGTTATGTGAGAGTAATGAATCCCTGGGAAGTAGCAGCATCACTAGGTGTCACTCACAAGTCCAGAAAGCAGATGGGAATGACGAGGGACAGGCTCACTCCCTCTCCGCCAGCCTGCCATGCTTCCTCCCGCACCCCCTGGGTGGGACACGCAGCTTCTGTGAAGTCAGAACTAAGAGAATAAACAGGAGGTAACTGCTCCTGGTACAAGAAGATGCCTTCGGGTGATCCAGATAGAGAACACAAAAGAGCTTCTGGAACACTGGAAAAAGACTCTTAAATTTTGAAGTCAAGAGAGATTATGAAAAGAATGGCCCCTGCTGGAAACTGTCCCCTTGTTCTGGAAGATGAGGCAGAAGAAATATTCCACAACAGAGCGTATATACAAACAGTCACAGGAAGCACGAGGGAAATGATGAGGGTCACGAGGGCGGATTTGATTCAAGGGGCTGATGAGTGGAAGCAGAGGCTTTGCAAAAGCACGCAGCGGAAACTTGTTATTTAGAAGGAAAGTTTCTGGATTTGCAAAAAAGGGAGATTCCAGACTGAGGGAACTGTAGGCAGAGAGGCTGGAGGGGCCAAGGTGGAAAAAGCCAGGACCAAAGCCTACCCCTCAGGCCAAGTGAGTAAAAGCAGACAGGGGTGATGAGTCTATTAAATGCAGCCCAGAGGTGGACCAGAGGTGGAGACTGGGGCTCACGGCTTGGATTTTGCAATGTTGGAAGACTTTGCCTTGAGCAACTCCAGCAAAACTTATTCCTATAACAAAGTCAAATTTATTGCTTACTGGGTCAAGGAGAACACAGCACCTGGAAAAATTTAAACATTAGACACATATTCCATATCATAGACAGAAATTTGAATTACATCTCTAATTGTGGAAAATGAAACTAAAATACAGTATAATTTTCTATTAATACAACCTTGGGGGTTGAGGTGGAGAGAGAAAGTAGTTCTTAAGCTACACGGGA
Source organism: Halichoerus grypus (assembly GCF_964656455.1). Taxonomy (NCBI): domain Eukaryota; kingdom Metazoa; phylum Chordata; class Mammalia; order Carnivora; family Phocidae; genus Halichoerus; species Halichoerus grypus. The sequence continues at coordinate 110,055,143 of NC_135722.1, forward strand.
AACCTGGAAGGTACACAAGAAAATATTGATGGGGCGCCTGGGTGGCTCAGTCAGTTGAGCGTCTGCCTTTGGCTCAGGTTATGATCCCGGGGTCCTGGGATGGAGTTCGTGTCCAGCCCCCTGCTCGGCAGGGAGCCTGCTTCTCCCTTGGCCTGCCGTTCCCCCTGCTTGTGCTCACTCTCTGCCAAATGAATAAAATCTTAAAAAAAAAAGAAAGAAAGAAAATACTGATAGAGTTTATCTCCTAAACATTGAAATTTTCCATCTGGCATAAACTACTGTACAAAACCAAAAACCGATTTCTCCCCTGATGATTTTTAATCTTTTATTTTAATTCCAGTTAGTGAAAATACAATGTTGTATTCTTTTTTCAACTACCTAATATTTTCAAAAGATTATAGTAGGAAATAAAGTGGAAAAATAAGAAGAAATAGATTTTGCCCTCCAAAAATTTTCATTTTTTATTTGAATTTTTGAACCCAGGTTGTCTGTCATAACAACTAGGATAGAGTCTATAGATAACTTTATAAGGTTACTTATTTTAAATCTCCAACAATAAACATTTATTACGCTCAAATATTTTTTAAAAAGAGAACAGGAAAAAGTTGGAAAACATAGGGCAGGCAAAGGGCCAATGGCATGACTACATCAGGAAGCCCTTCGTTTTAGTATAAAGATGAAAAAGTAAATCTAGTAAAACCTGGCAAGATGCTAGAAGAGAAAATGTACGAAAGAGAAAATGCAAATACCTAAAAAATAGAAGAAAATGTGTTTAATCTCACTCACAATCCTCTGATGTGAATTAAAGCAATAATGGGTCATGATGTTACCTCCATATCTGCCACAGTTAAAAAACATTGATTCGGGGCGACTGGGTGGCTCAGTGGGTGAAGCGTCTGCCTTCGGCTCAGGTCATGATCTCAGGGTCCTGGGATCGAGCCCCGCATCGGGCTCCCTGCTCAGCGGGAAGCCTGCTTTTCCCTCTCCTGCTCCCCCTGCTTGTGTTCCTGCTCTCTTTTTTCTAAAATTTGGATTATGATCTAGAAAGCATCCTAGCATTTCCTTCCACTGTTTTACCAGAGTCACCCTCGCTAAGGATGCCAACAGCGTCCTCACGGCCAAATAAGTGGGCAGCTTTCACTGTCGAGTTTCTTTAACTTTTCTATGGAATTTGAAAAAAATCCCCACTTCTTCCTTGAAAAGTATGTCTGCCTTGGACTCTGAGTACCTCTACTATAGCGACGCTCATAAAAATAACCTGAGGAGTTCATTAACGATTAGATTCCCAGGTATCACTCCCGGAGATTCGGACGGTCTGGGCTGGGCCAGGACTCCCATCTTTTAACTAAGCCCCTTGGGCACGTCTGAGCCTGCAGACAGCTGTGGGAAACCGGCTCTTTCTGTCCTCTTGCTTCTCACTCTTGCCTCCTTTTCTGAGTCTGGTTGACACACAACGCTCCATGAGTTGCAGGTGCACAACAGGGTGAACGGACAAGTTTATACATGGTGCTGCGCTCGCCGCAAGGGTGGCCGCCACCTGTCCCCATACCGCGATGTCAGTGTCGCCGACTCTTGCCCGAAGCTGTGCCTTCCATCCCCCTGACTTCTCCTTCCATCCCTGGAAGCCTGTGTCCCCACTCCCCTCCCTCTGGCCGCCATCAGTGTGTTCTCCGCAGTTGTGGGTCTGTGTCTGTCGTTGGCTGCTCTTACACCAGCCGCCTGGAGCCTCCAAAGCCAAAGGCATTCACCTACCCCCTTGGCCCTGTTCCTCCTCCTCTCTGCTGTCAGAAGTGACACCCGTCACCGAAGCTCGACACCTGAGCCTCCTGCCTACCCGGCGAGGCACTCATCCATTTCTGTTCATTCTTCCTTATACATACCTTCCAATCTCTTTATTCCTGATTCCCATCCCTTATTAACACCGCTGCATACATCAGGCCTTTTTCTTCCTTCTTGGATCTCTTGTCCCTCTGACACGTCACTCACGTTGGCCTAGATGCAGACATTGAGCCATTCAGCAAATGTTTACTATACCCTACCCTGTTCTGGGCAGGGGCGCAGAATGACACGGAAGTCAGCAAGTCCCAGGTCTAATGGAGCTGCTTTTGCGTCTAGTGGAGAAGCACATCATGAACAGATACACACATCACGACTTACTGTTGGGAGAAGTACTACAATGAACCAGTACATGCAGGAGAACACATGACCTCACTCGGGGACCATCAGAACATACTTCACAAGGGAAGGGACACCGAGTGTGACTCTCGTGCCTCCCCCAGGCCAGCCGCCGGACCCCACTGCCTCCGGCATCCTCCGTCCCAACGCACACCCCACCTTAGCCCCGTGGCAAACTTTCACCGACTCAGCCGTCCCCTGGTCACGGATGTCTTCCCTCCCTACTGGGGACAGGTCCTTGCCTCTACCTCTGTGCCTCTTCTTTCTTGCAATCTCCCTGGCGGATCGCTCACTTTGGTGTCTGTCTATACCCCAGAATGGTTGTGATTTCAATACGGTCTGCATCCAGTTGTTTCATTTTGAATTTCTCTAAGTCACTCCTCTTTTCTCACTTAGCTTCCAGATGATCCTTGTTAATCCTCATTGTTTCCCATTTGAAAAGATTTAACTTTGCTCTTAGGACACACACATGGTTAAGTAGTCAAAAAAAATTTCTCTGACATTTAGAGAAAGTTATTTATAAAATAAGAACCAAAGAGCTATTGTGAATGTTGTTTAGTGAAACAAGGACTATTCTAAGCTACATTAGAGACAAAAACCTCTAGTCATGTTATTTTGCTTTAGATCTCACCAGAGTTTGTCCCTGGAGTATAACCTAGAAAAGCTAAGGTTCCAGCTGAGAAAATTGTATTGTTAAGATAATATTGATTTTAATTTGATCTTACTGACATTGTTTCCATTTCAGCTCATGCTGTTAGAAATTTCTTACCGATTTTTTGAGGGGAGCAGTGATTCTCTCCTCTGGAGAGAAAAAGTTGAAACTTTTAAAGTATTCTTCTTATTGTTGCTTCAATTGTGTAGCATTTCCAAACTTCGTATGTATAATTGAGAAGTCTTTTTGAGTTAGGCTGCTCAAGCGGTTCTGACGAAAGAAAATCATGTCCACGCTTTGCAGCTGAAACCTACACTTTGTAAACATGTTTCTTTTCTTTTTTTTAAAAGATTGTGTGTATTTATTTCATTTTCTTTTCGGCTTTTTGCAGTATTTTGTAAATCCCTTTCCCAAAATGTAAGGACCTCAGGTGCAGTAAGAGGATCCCACAGTTTTGTCTGGGAGAAACCCAAGGCAGTTGTTGTAAAGTCGGAATCCCATGTTTCCGGGAGCTGGATGGGTGGGGACACCCGCGGGCATCAGCCAGAGGTTACACCCAGAGGTTACATGCAGTGGGATGCAGTTGATGAGCTACGTTCTTAAATTTTTTCTTTGGAAATAATTTTAAACTTACAGAGAAGTTTCAAAAATAGAGAAGAGCCCCTGAGACCCTTGACTCAGATTCATCTATTATTATTATTTCATGTGTATGTACGGGTTACTTTTTCCTGAACATTTGAAAATGAGTTGTACATGGTCACTCTTTACTCTTCAATAACTCAGTATTTCCTAAGAAAAGGAATATTGTCCTGCATACCAATAGTATAGTTACCAACTTCGGTAAATGTCACATTGAAATAGGACTTGTTTCATCTACGGCCTGTAATTCATTGTCATCCTCCTGCCCAGCGTTGCACTCCCTCTCGCCTGGGATGCGGGAGCCGTCCATCCCGTACTGTCCCCCCGTGTCCCTTCACTCCCCTTCAGTCTGGAACAGCTCCTCAGCTTGCTCCGTCTTTGAGGACATTCATATTTCTGGAGAATACAGTTAGGGGCCCATTTTTATAGCCCTTCTGTTCACGTGGGAATTCTCTTTTCAGAGCTTACCTTTCTCAGACGTTGATGGTGTTTCTCAGGCGGCCAGTCGGGCTAGAATCAGGCCGTATGTGTCGATGCCGCAGATGCTGAGATGTGCGGAGAAGCCTTTCTGAACCATACGACCTCTGGCAGGAAAGCCGGAATGGATGGAGGCAAGGGCTGGTGACCAATCTGAGACTAGGCTGACTGTCCCCTTAACCTCACGTACGTGTGTATACGCACACGCACCATCGAGACCAGGCTTAAGATAGCGCAGCAGTGGTGCGTTTCTGCCTCTTCCGTCCTGCGTCCTCCGTGGGTGCGCCTGAATCTCTTCTTCCCAGAGACCCCAGGTCCACGGTCTGGGGGGATGTCTGTCTCCAGAGCAGTGCGCTGGAAGCCGAGCAGGAGGGCAGGAGGGGCCTGGCAGACGGAGCTGCACCTGCTTTGCCCGCCGTCGGAATGGGCCCCGGCAGGGCGGCGGGACAAGGTCTTGTCAGCTGATTTACAGGTGGAGCTTCTGGGTCCTGAGTCTGAACGGACAAGCTGCTCGACATCCCGAATGTTCACATCGCGCCGGATCCAAGCCCCGTGCGGCGGTCCTCGCGTGGTGGTTGTGAGAGCGCCCATATAATCACCTTGCAAGTGATAAAGCGTGTGCATACGTGACCCTTGCTTTACTGTCGTGGGCTACGTGACCCTGAAAATGAATTCTTGAGGCTCTTAGAGTCCAAGATTGGACTCATCTCCCCTTAAGGAGCCGTTCTCCTCAGCTTCCTGGGAGATCCTTTTGCTTTTGCCACATGCGACCACCTGTCCCGTGCCCCCCGCTCGGAGGCACCGCCCCTGGGCTGGCATGGGACCTGCTTGCTCCTGTGGACGGCAGCTTTCAGAAAAAGCCAAGCCTATAAGCCTTGAGAAAGTTCCTCCCAGCGGCCTGGCTGTCGTGCGCACCCTTGTTTATTGTCACTACATCGCGAGCTTCAGTATTTAACTTTTACACAAGAAATCCTTGATCGTGAATGTCAGTTGTATACATCACCTACTTTCCTATCTACTCACAAAAATCTGCAATTCAACTCTTGAACTTGATTGGACTTTTCATTTCTTAAGCTTTTTACTTGAACACCCTGCAGCAGCAACGGTCCCCAAGCCTGTCCACACAGAGCCTCCCGGTGCGTCTGCATGGAGCTCCCACCCAGCAGCTGAAACTGCGCTTGGAGCCCACTTCGTCTTAGAGCTTTGACTTCTCCTTTCACAGAAATGAGCAGACTTGTGTTCTTTGATTTTCTTAGGACCATGTAACTTACAGATAAAGAAAATGACAGGCAATTAAATTTGGGATTTGCACGTAGCTTTATCTGACATAAAGTTACTATCTGTGGTCCTTCCACTAACAAAAGGTAAAACTTTAAAGGAAAAAAAAATGTTGCTTTTTAATAACCTTGCTCTGGGAAAACAAACCAGAGGAAAGTCTGAAAAAAAATCTGCATTCAATTAAAAAAGTTTGATTTGGTAAAAACCTAAGAAAGGACAACCGAATAGAAACAATTGAGCAAAAGCGAAAAATATTTCATGGAAGAAAAGTCACAAGTGGACAGTAAACCTGAGAAAAGCCGCTCAGCCGCACTTGTGAGCAGGGGAGTGCCAGTCACAACCAGCAGCAGTGGCAGCTCACGTCCACCGGTGGGCGCTGAGCAGGGATGGGGACGCAGTGACAGGAGCTCAGCTTACCGGGGGTTCGAGCGCCGGGTGCTCTGCGAAGCACGTGAAAGCGTGCCCAGCACCGTTATCGCCTGGTAAGCGAGGAGCCACCTGGAGAATCACGGGGTCATCTCAGGAAGTTGCGGGGTTTCCCTGTGGGGACACCGGCCCCCGCGGGCGCGACCGCTCACGGTGTAGCGCCGGGTGGAGAGGAGGCGGCCGGGTCAGCGGTCAGCTCCCACGTCGCGCTGAGCAGACGCCCCGGCCGCCCGGCAGCGACACGGGGTCGAGAGCTATGGAAGCGAAGGGGCCGGTGCAAGGGCAGAGTCGGATCTCCGTGCCAAGGTCAGCAGAAATGGACGTAAGGTTTAAGGACTCATTCATATTCATATTCGGAATAATTCCGAGGAAACCAAAGGGAACCACGAAGACCCCAAATGCGCGCGGCGGCCTTGGGGCGGGGGCGGGGGAAGCTATCGGGGGCTCCGGCGGCGCTGCAGATGGCGGGGGGCGTGTGGCCGGAACGGGCGCCCGCTCTTCCGGGGCCCGCGCGACGTGCGTCCGTGCGTGAGAGGCGCTGCGCGGCGTCCGCTGGGAGAGGAGGAGGACGACGAAGCTCGTGCTCTCGTGGCTGTCGCCCTGGCGAGCGGCAGAGGGCGGCGCGGGGCACGCTGCGGCCCCTCCACCCAGCGCCCATCGCGGGGCTGACTTTTCCAAGACCATACGGCACGTCGCGAGGACGTTGACGGGCACCGCTGATTGTTTCACCTCCTCGCCGGAAGCCCCGCGGCAGCGGCCGTGTCAAGGTGACGACGGACCCACGCCTGCTGTCCGCCGCTCGCTCCAGGATGACACGGCGGGCCCGGGCTCGGCGGCCTTTCCTCCCGTGGGCTGAGCGGGCTGAGCGGCGCCCCGGCGGCTCGCTCTTCTCCTCGGGGCCTCGGACCTCCAGGCCTGTCGCACGTCTGTCACGCGGAGGCGCAGCACGGGTCTGTGGGCTGGGAGCCAAGTCCGCAGCGACAGCCGCCGGAGCTCCGGGGCGTCCGGGGAGCACAGAGTGGACCTTTGACACTAGACACGGTCACACGTAACCGGATGACGTAAAACCGCGAAACACTGTAATCATGTGATTCCCAGCTTAATTTTTATTCCTAACTAGTGAAGTAATGTTTTATGTAAAACTGATTTATGATCGAGCATTTAAATTCACGATGAACGTGAGCTTGCTCTAGGTCATGGTGTCAGAACGTTGTTGTCGTTCACATCACACTTCACAACACGCACAACGGTCCCCACTTCACAGACACAAAACCAAAGCTCAAGGGCTCAGGGGTCTGGGCAGGGTGAGGGGGCCGGAGGGGGCCCAACTCCCAGGCCAGGACTCCGGCCACTCTGCGGTCCCACACAAGCCTGCCGGTCGGCTGCGGTCACAGACCCGTCCCTCCCCTCCCCTCCCCTCTCCTCATCCTGTCCCTCACCTCTCATCCTGTCCCTCACCTCTCCTCATCCTGTCCCTCACCTCTCCTCATCCTGTCCCTCACCTCACCTCTCCTCATCCTGTCCCTCACCTCTCCTTTCCTCATCCTGTCCCTCACCTCACCTCTCATCCTGTCCCTCACCTCTCCTTTCCTCATCCTGTCCCTCACCTCACCTCTCCTCATCCTGTCCCTCACCTCACCTCTCCTCATCCTGTCCCTCACCTCTCCTTTCCTCATCCTGTCCCTCACCTCACCTCTCATCCTGTCCCTCACCTCACCTCTCCTCATCCTGTCCCTCACCTCACCTCTCATCCTGTCCCTCACCTCCTCCTGTCCCTCACCTCACCTCTCCTCATCCTGTCCCTCACCTCTCCTTTCCTCATCCTGTCCCTCACCTCACCTCTCATCCTGTCCCTCACCTCACCTCTCCTCATCCTGTCCCTCACCTCTCCTTTCCTCATCCTGTCCCTCACCTCACCTCTCATCCTGTCCCTCACCTCATCCTGTCCCTCATCTCACCTCTCCTCATCCTGTCCCTCACCTCACCTCTCCTCATCCTGTCCCTCACCTCTCCTTTCCTCATCCTGTCCCTCACCTCACCTCTCCTCATCCTGTCCCTCACCTCACCTCTCCTCATCCTGTCCCTCACCTCACCTCTCATCCTGTCCCTCACCTCCTCATCCTGTCCCTCACCTCACCTCTCATCCTGTCCCTCACCTCTCCTTTCCTCATCCTGTCCCTCACCTCACCTCTCATCCTGTCCCTCACCTCATCTCTCCTCATCCTGTCCCTCACCTCTCCTTTCCTCATCCTGTCCCTCACCTCACCTCTCATCCTGTCCCTCACCTCACCTCTCCTCATCCTGTCCCTCACCTCACCTCTCCTCATCCTGTCCCTCACCTCTCCTTTCCTCATCCTGTCCCTCACCTCTCCTTTCCTCATCCTGTCCCTCACCTCACCTCTCATCCTGTCCCTCACCTCATCCTGTCCCTCACCTCACCTCTCCTCATCCTGTCCCTCACCTCACCTCTCCTCATCCTGTCCCTCACCTCTCCTTTCCTCATCCTGTCCCTCACCTCCTCATCCTGTCCCTCACCTCACCTCTCATCCTGTCCCTCACCTCACCTCTCCTCATCCTGTCCCTCACCTCTCCTTTCCTCATCTTGTCCCTCACCTCTCGTCATCCTCTGTCCCTCACCTCTCCTCATCCTGTCCCTCACCTCTCCTTCCCTCATCCTGTCCCTCACCTCTCCTCGTCATCCTCTGTCCCTCACCTCTGCTCTCCTCATCCTAGATCTCACACTTGGGAATTAGGTGCCTGTGTGATTGTAGCTTCTACTCAGGCATAATGCCATTTTTTCTTTTGATCTAAAATAATCTAATCAAATGCAAATTATCAATGAAGTCTTTGTTGAGTTTATGAAGAGTTGAGTAAATTAACTTCGATAATCACACACCCTCCAAATAGACTAGAAAGCTTGCAAATGAAGCAGCTCTGAAGGGAATTCCCTCAGAATGTGGAATTCTAACTTTGACACATTGTCATTTTTAGGTTCACATTGTTCTCTCTAAATGATTTCCATTTCTAAAAGCCAGCGTTCTGTTTGAACTAGGACAGCAGTACATCGTCCTGTAGGCGTGCCCAATCTCCTGTATAAGGAAGTCAGAGTCAACACATCCAGCGCATCCATGCTCCAGAGTCCCACCTTTTCCAGGTTTGTCTCTGTCCTTTGTGGCTGCAAACACACAGCCCAAGATAGCAGAAGAGATGAAGAGAAGGGGAGAGAGAATGACCGACTGGCCGTGTCCTGTGAAGAAGGCTTCTGGAAGCTACCATATCCTATCTGTTGTCACAGCGTATTGGCCAGAAGTGGGTGAGCCGGTTCACCTGCCGAGGCCGCGGCCCCTGCCTGCTCTGGAGCTCCTGATTTCCAGGCCTGGGCTTGCCTGGAACAGCAGAAACTCAAGAAAGTTCTCAGTTCCCCAGCAGCCTGCACTTAGACCTTGTCCAACGAGGTATGAACCCCAGGCTTCGGGAGCCCCCCCCACCCCGCACGTTTGTACTGTCGGGCGGTATCAGATGGGCTTGTCTCACCCTTCCTTATTCTATCGTACCTTAATCTTTATGTTGAACTTCACCCTTTAAACCAGTGGGGTGGTTTGGTTTGTTTTTGGTCTCCTGATTGGACCCATACAAATGGTAATATGATGACAAGTAGTTAAGATTTCTGAACCCAATTCCAATTGCTCACAAACTCTAAAATTACAACACATATTTAAGCTTCCAGCCATTGTAGAATTTTACTGTTTCATAGAAACAGATGGTAAAAAGTCATCTACGTGAGGAATGATAACCTCTCATTGTCTAATTATTCCATTTGTAAAATTCTTACCCTGGTTTCTGTGCTGTTATTCCCCATTTCTTTTCGATTACTTTGAGATGCTATATATTTTAACTAAAACAGAATATATTTTTAATTGTTTAAAAAGAGAACACCTATCTAAACCCACAGATGAATGAAAAAAATGGTCTTATATTTTAATACAAAATTATGATACCAAAAAGTAGCCAAATTAATTAGATTCCTTAAATACACTACTTTCAACCTCTTACATGCATTAATTTTTTGAGCCACTGGAAACATGAACTGCCTCACAAAAATATTTAATGTTCTCAAGGGAATACAGCATTTTAACATGAACCTATGAATTGTTACTTTAAAAGTTGCATGCACTGTCATGACCCATTACAATAAAAACCCAGTGAGATCAATAACACAAGGTACAGGTAACTATGTGATAATTTTTTGAACAGTTTAAATGTAGACCACCTATTGATTTAAAGTTGAAGTAGCAAATGTTTCTTTTTGCTAAGACAGCTTTTATTATCGTTAGACTACTGATTTTTTAGAAACAGAGCTGCTCCACACTGAATCCACTGGTCTTGGTTGCCCCCACACGGGACGTCGATGTTGGCTACCACGCGGTCCCTCTCGGAGCTCGTGTACACGGGCAAAGATATGCACTCATCAGGGGAATAAGGACCGTATGCACCCTGTAGAGAAAGAATTTTGTGTTAAAATATGGTAATATACTACCTTAAAGCAGATTGGCAGATAACCAAAGACAAACAAAACTCTCCCCAATAGTAAGATTGAATATTTTATGCTGAAATGGTTTAAAGGAGGACTAGCAGAGTAAACCCCACAGTCCAGCTGCAACGGGACCCACTCCCAGCCAGCTGGGCTTCATTCACCGTCCCCGAGCCTCAAACTGGGAGCATTTGGAAGAAAATCTGACACATCCTAACATTTCATCTATAAATGTTTCCTTTAAAATATAAAAATACAATTTTTGCTATTGTATTTGCTACTATTGCAAATCAGTATTAACAATGGCATTGAAGAGTGTATTCTGGAGAACACAGAAACAATCTCTGAGATACCTGCCTTAAAATACTTGTTTATTAAATACCAACCTGAACAGGGTTATACACTTTTGTGCCAGTCTTCATATTTAAAAGGTAAGACTGAAGCTTTTGTTAATACTCTCAATTCAGCACTTCATCAAAACTAGCTCCCAAGGGCGCCTGGGGGGCTCAGTCGCTGAGGGTCCTGGGATCGAGTCCCGCATTGGGCTCCCTGCTCAGCGGGGAGTCTGCTTCTCCCTCTGCCCCCCACCCCGACTCATGTTCTCTCTCTCACCTGCTGTTTCTCAAATAAATAAAATCTTAAAAAAAAAAACCCAACAAACTAGCTCCCTGATGCAGGACCGTGTCTGCATTTCTCCAGGCACAAGGGAGAAGGAGGCACTGGCTCTTTACCTTTCTGATTTTTCTTTCCCCCTTTTCAGCTTCAGCAAGTCTAAGCACAGGAATTTCATGTTAGCTCTGGAAGAAAACCCACCAGAGTTTAATACTAAGAATCTAGAACCACAGAAAGCAGCAAAGAATGTCTAACAAATGAGGTAAGAGGTTGCAGTGCTTTGCTTCTAAATCCTTAACAGATTTCTCTGCTGTTTCTGGGGTCGTGGGTGATATTATAATTGGGTCATCCCATCAAACAGTAACAAACATAAATTATGTGTGTTAGAAACTTACCTACCGTTTCACTTAATCAGGCAATTTTGAAGATTAATTTTAATGCTATGCAGAAATGAGATGTAAGTTTCTACTTCTCCAACTCAACCATCCCTGTTCAGGAACGGGGTTTTACAATTTCCGTAAGCATTGTTTGTCGTTACATAGGATCTTCCATACTAGTTGTTCTACGTTTCTAGAACATTTTTTTCCAAATTTAACAATTAAAATAATTTTTATTCAGTATAGTTGACATACAATGTTGTATTAGTTTCAGATGCACAATATAGTGATTTGACAATCTTACGTATTACTCAATGATCACGGTAAGTATAGTCCCTATCTGTCACCACACACCATTATTAAATACTATTGACAATATTCCCTACGCTGTACTTTCATCTCCATGACTTCCTTCTTTTATAACTGGAATTTTGTGCCTCTTAATCCCCATTTATCTATTTCACCCATTTCCCTGCCCACCTGCCTGCTAGCAACCATCAATTTGTTCTCTGTATTTACAGTCTGTTTTTTTGTGTTTCTTTTTTTTTTTTTTTTTAAGATTTTATTTATTTGACAGAGAGAGATAGAGCAGGAACACAAGCAGGGGGAGTCGGAGAGGGAGAAGCAGGCTTCCTGCTGAGCAGGGAGCCCGACGCGGGGCTCGATCCCAGGACCCTGGGATCATGACCCGAGCCGAAGGCAGACGCATAACGACTGAGCCACCTAGGCGCCCCTGTCTGTGTTTTTAATTTCTTTCATCAGTGGTTTACAGTTTTTGGATTACAAGTCTTTCACCTCCTTGGGTGTTTCTTCCTAGGTATTTTATACATTTTGGTGCAGTTGTAAATGGGACTGTTTTCTTCTCTGCTAGTTATCAGTGCATAGAAATGCAACAATTTTCCGTATATTAATTTTGTATCCTGCAATTTTACCGAATCCATGTATTACTTCGAATAGTTTTTTTGGTGGAGTTTTAGGATTTCGTACATATAGTATCATGTCATCTACCAGCAGTCATAGTTTCACTTCTTTACCAATTTTGGATGCCATTTATTTCTTGTCTGATTGCTGTGGCTAGGACTTCCCATACTGCATAAAAATGGCACTTCTAGGTTCTACTTCTAGGACCTACTTCTAGGTCCAATTTTTTGGCATGTCACTTTTTTAACAGTGTCTTACAATTCTTTTGTATTTTTGTGGTGTTGGTTGTTGCTTCTGTTTCCTTCCTGATTTGAGGTTTTTTTTATTTTTTCCTTGGTAAGTATGGCTAAATAAATAATTTTATCTTTTCAAGGAACCAGCTCTGGGTTTCTTTGATCTTTTCTACTGTTTCACTTTTTCAAGTACGTGTTTCATTTATTTCTGCTCTCATCTTTTGTTATTTCCTTCCTTCTACTAACTTCGGGCTTTTTCTAAAAGGCCCTTTAGATGTAGGGTTAGGTTATTTGAAATTTTCTTTCTTCTTGAAAGGCAGGCCTGTATCTCGAATAACCTCCCTCTGAAAACTGCTTTTGCTGCATGCCGAGGATTCTGGGATATCATGTTTTCATTTTCTTACGTCTCTGGGTATTCTTTGATTCCTCTTTGGTTCTTTGTAGACCCATCGGTTGCTTAGTAGCATGCTATTCAGCCTCCATGTGCTTGTTTTATCCAGTTTTTTTTACTTGTAATTGATTTCTAGTTTCATAGCCTTGTGGTCAGAAAAGGTGCTTGACATGATTTCACTGTTTAGTTTGTTGAAACTTGTTTTATGGCCTAACATGTGATCCATCTTGGAGAATGTTCCATGGGCATTTGGAAATAAATGTTTTTGAATGCAGTGTCCTGTGTCCCTTTGCTAAGTCCTGGGACTTGCTAAGGCGGCTGCCTGGCCGGGGCCCCATGCCCCACTCCCGTCCATGCCAGCAAGGTGGAGGGGCTCACCAGTCCTTCTGACCCAAGAGCTCAGACGGCGCTCCTGCAACTCTTCTGGGGCTATTTCCTTTCTATCCCAGTTGTTCTTGGTTAAACTCTGGCCTTTTTTCTGTGCCTCAGGGCATGCGGGCTGGTGTGCGCCGTGTGCCTGAAGCAGCCAGGGCGCCCGGATCCTGCGCCATCTGCACCATCAAAACGGAGGAGAAGGTAACCACCCGCCAGCCCCCATCCCCATGGGCAGACACGCGAGGCCTGGATCCTTGAAACTGTAGCTGCCCTTGTAAACCACGGCTTTTGTTTCTGTGAGCCAGGGTGGACGAATCTGCTCAGAGTCCCTCAGGACTGTCCCTCTGGTTGCAGATGGCAGTGGCGGGATGGGGCTTTGTGTCTCCTGTTCTCTTCGTGGTCCCTCTGTCCTCTGTCCATACAGAGGCTGTTCAGTTGGTTCTGTTCTTCAGGAGCTGCTCTGTGCATAGACTCCATGTGTCTGTGGAGGAGGGGAGTTCAGGATCTTCCATGTCGGCATCTTGGATCCTCTCCCAACAGTAATTCCTGAATGTCATCTCTCCATTATCTAACTATTTTTAAGTTTTTGTTGTTAGAACCATAATTCAAATAAAGTCCACACATGGCATTTTGTTGATATGTCTCTGAATTTTCCTAAATTTATAGGTTTTTCCTCCTGTTTCCCTTGCAGTTTGTTTGCTGAAGAAACCATACCCAAGAGCTTCCTCCATTCTGGCTTTGGTTGGATCCATTCCCGTGGCACCCTATTTTTCTGTTTCCTGTGAACTGGATCTGGAGGTAAGTTTAGAATCAGATTGAATTTTTGGCAAAAACCCTGCATAGGTGGTACTGTATGCTTTCATCAATAGGCACATGATATTTGGTTGTCTTTTTACACATTAGAAGCCACGAGATTATTATCACATTCATGATCACAGAACGGCAAGCTAATGCCAGGCAGAGACAGATCTACAGCAAGAAACTTCCACTACCACTCTTTAGATCGTCATGAGCTACCATTCATTTAGAAAGGCTCAATAAATGCTACCAACTTCCCTTTATTTATGTGCTTTCAAAATAAATTTGATCCCTAGCATATTGTAAAGGTGACTAATGACCTCCCCTCTCTTTGTAAAAACATTCCTGGTGCGCTTCAAACATAGTTATTATCTTAGTGCTACTCAAATTGTCCATCTTTGCTCAAGGGGAACTCTTAAATTGGCTTTTGAGTATTTTTTGTTTTTGTTTTTGTTTTTTTGTTATGTCTCAAGTCGTCTTAAGTAGCTTTCTTGCCTTCTAGTATGCCAAAGTATTACAAGCTCATCTTGTACATTACCTGTCTCAATAATCAAATTAGTCATTCTGAGGATCTGTGATTCCTTCAATGAGAAATGGTATCAGGAATTGTAAACTGGGTGCGAGGAATGATCTATCATTCTCCCTCTAGGATTAGTCTGTGACTGGAGCTTAGAATTGTGTATTTTTTAAAGAAAAATATCACAAGTTCATACTATTTCCAATTCACATTTTGGACTAATATGTATATTGAACTTACATAATTTTATTCAACTAATGGATTACTTCTTGGAGTTGAAATGAGACTTAGAGGAGAAGTTAGACTCATTCTAGGATTTTACAAATGGAGAATCAGAAACCCAGAGACGATTCACCAGGGCAATCTGGTTAGCAAATGGCACAGCAGCCAGGGAGTCCAGTTGGAGAAAGGATTTGGCATATATGAGTATTGGCACCCAAAGACTGTGTGCCACGGTTGTCAGGACAGAAGACAAGCGCGTTTAAGGAAATGAATCACATTCCAGCTCTGAGCTCCTGACCCTAAGTAGATGACTCTCTGAGCATCAGTTCCTCTATTATAAAAAGGGAGAAAAACAGACTTGCCCACCCAATAGGATGCTGAAAGGATTCGATGATGCATTAAAGAACTCAAATATAGGGGCGCCTGGGTGGCTCAGTCATTAAGTGTCTGCCTTTGGCTCAGGTCATGGTCCCAGGGTCCTGGGATCGAGCCCCACATCGGGCTCCCTGCACCGTGGGAAGCCTGCTTCTCCCTCTCCCACTCCCCCTGCTTGTGTTCCCTCTCTCGCCGTGTCTCTGTCAAATAAATAAAATCTTAAAAAAAAAAAAGAACTCAAATATAAAGTATTTATCCATGTATCTCTAATTTGGGGGCAGCATACTATACCTTTTTTTTTAAACTCCCTACTAACTCTCATATCAACTAGGAAAAAAAAAAAATCACAGTTTTTAGCATCCAATACATGTTGTAGACGGTGCTGGGACAGACAGAAATAAAAATACTTTTTCCTTCATGGAAAAAATACAACAAACGTATTTTTAAGTCTAGAAGGACATTATATGAAATCTGATTATCTTTTCCAATCTCCCCCCACCCCCTTACGTACACATGAAAATGCCTCTCCTGATACTTGATCTCAATCAGTTAAGTCCCTTTGAAAGCTCATGCATTCCTAACATGCTGAAATCATATGACAAAACTCATTCTTTATAGAGAATCACTGCCCAAATAGATAAAAAGAACATCTGCCTTGAATCTAAGTTTTCTCTCTTTGTACTGGTGATTCTGTCAGTTATTCATTCATTTAATAGCATTTTATATGCTAATGTTGTGCTCAGAATTATAAAGGCCAAGCATTTTAGTATATTCCCAAATAAAGAGCATACTAATCTTTGAAGCTAAAAATTTAGCTTGCGAAACAATGTATTCATATCAAATACACAGACTGTAAGTTTTGGGGGAATGAGCATTTTAGAAAATCAAAATAAAATACTCCTCTGGGATATGTTAACCTAACGAGGATTAATAAAGAGAATGAGTCCTCACTTGGACCTCAGACAAAATACAGGATTTGGAGTAAAGAGAATTCTCACCTGTCACCTGTCAGTGCCTAATCTCTTCCCGCTTCTCCAATTCTGCTTAAATGACAGAGCCTGAGGTTCCAGAAATTTCTGTAATTGTCATAATTCCTCAGCCATTCCTGAAGTTAATAACCTAGTGCAGGCATTTACCTCTAAATTCTTCAGCAGAGAGCAGACATTACATATTTCTTGGGCTGAAATGATCTAAATCTCTGAATGCCTGTTTACAATCCCAGGCAAGGTCTTAAATTATCTCTCTCCGCCACCTGATACTAGTTTGCTGCCCGTAACTTCTACGCCAGACATGAAAATGGAAACACTGTACTGAAATGTGTTACAATGTTACTCCTTTCTACACAGAAGATCTGCTCTGTGTCTCTTCACTGTGATGCCAAGCAATTTTCTCTTTAAATCAGGACTTAGCGGTAATACAAAGTTGATATTTCACATATTCACTATCAACTTACTAATGTTTGCATATATTTCCAAATCCTTCCAGTCCTGCTTGTTTTTTGTTGTAAAATCGGGAGACAAATGTTGCTACCAAAACCTCCAGTGTTTTAACAGCAAAGCAGCACTGTTGCTTCTGGCACTGTGCTAAGCTCTTTATTTTTTGTTTGTTTACATTTTATTTTTTATTCAAGTTATTTAGTACAGTGTCATTTTAGTTTCAGGTGTACAATATACTGATTCAACACTTCTACAGGTTACTCAGTGCTCATCAAGGGAAGTGTTCCCTTAATCCCCTTCCCCTGTTTCCCCCATGCCCACAGTTGTTTCTTAACATTTAGGTGGTCATTTCTCAAAATCTCTTAAATGGTAAACATTATAACCTGAAAAGAAGTGAAATGGACTTGCTCTTACGTCACCAAAAATAGATGGTCAAAGTAGCAGAGCTAAGTACTTCGGCATTTTCACTATGAGCACAGTACCTTGTACAGATAGAAGCTCCATGAACATTGTTCAGCTGAATTACATTCTTACGACACAAGTCTTTCTTTAGTGTGTTTCTCTTAACAGACAAAGCTTAAGACCCTGCTGGGCTGAAATATTTGCATGAAACTAAAATTTTACTAATAACTATTCATAAACACACTAGGTGTGATTAATAAATACACAGATGAATGTGAACAAGGAGACAGTGTAGGAAGCCTGACAATAATGTTATAGGCCATGTAAACAAAGTAATTTGACATGATTAAAATTTAATTATTAAAAACCTGTATATTGTGATTAAAGTGGTTAATGTGTTCATATATCCAACTTTATTAAAATAGAAGCTGGTCCATTAGCTCAGTTCAATAATGAGGCCAACATGTGAAACTTCATGCTCCTGCCCAGGCCAGGGAAAGTCACTTAAAACAAGTACAGGGTGCAGGGTACTCCAGACAGCAAGCAGCACGCTAACACTTGAAAGAAGACGGTACATCTTACAAAGGTGAATGATGAGACTAAGCAGACAACAAACAGCCAACAAATCAAAGAAAATAACAAAATGAGACACCAGAAAACAAAATGACCTAGGTTGGCTATGTTTTAAGTATTTGGCTAATATGTTTTATTAGATTTCTTTCTTTTTTCTTCCTTAAAGATTTTATTTTTAAGTAATCTGCACACCCAACGTGGGGCTTGAACCCACAACCCTGAGATCAAGAGCTGCTTGCTCTACCAACTGAACCAGCCGGGTAGCCTGTTGTATTATTTTTCTCATTAGCTTACGCATAAAGTCCAACTAACTTATTCCAACACATAGGGTTTTTGTTTTTTCAGAAAAGGAGATATTAGGAAATCATTAGAGCTTTAATGCACATAAAAGTGACGCAATTTAGCAATGTAACTCCAGAAAAATTAAATTTCTTAAAACAGGAAACAACAAGTTGCCAGCAATGAGTATTTTGAAAGATGCTGTTCAGTCAAGAATGCCTGGCTACCCTGTAAACTGTATTTTGAAAAATACTTTGCTCATAGTGACAAACTGCTTTCATAGTTAAGTGCCTAAGGGAGAAAAAAGTCACATAGACAATATATTAATAGTTATTATTTTTAAACCAGAGTGCATACAAGGCAGAGTTTTGAGCATATGTTCTGATACCCATGGTGATAATATTTTCATATAAAAGTAGCATAAAGACTGTTTTTGTGAGTGGCTTGTGAAATCATTTTTTAGTCCTGTTTTCCCTAGGAATGGAATTGATTCTGAAGGTGAATTGTCCCTTGTGGTGCCTGTTGGGGGGTCCAGACCTGGGGATCCTGGAGGGGGACAAACTTAGGCAGCACTCTTTACTGGAAAGACGGAAGGAACAAAAGCCAAGTGAATTCCTGTGGAATGTCAAAACAGGGCCCCATCTCAGACTGATCTACCTTGTCAAGCAATGTTTCCCAAACTGTTATATAAAACGCTAGATCTAAGTGAAGAGTGGGGCGTAGGTGCATGCAAACTTGTATGTGAGGTTCTCTGTGGGACTACTCAGAATCGGTAATATTCTCAAATAGGTGATGTTCACGGAACAGTTTTTCTCAGAGAACCATTATAGAAGAGTGTCGTATAGAACATTTTTAGGAAATGCTTTAGGGAAAGCTAATGCTTTTTGGGGTAAAACTTAATTTGGACCTGTATTATTTCAACCACCACTCTTGAGCTAGAACTGGAACTTTAAGAATCTGCATCATGAATGAGTGTATGAATTAAGAGCATTATCTTAGTGCACATAGCTTCATGTGCATTTTATTTTTAATTCCCTTGAGAATTCCTAATTCTATCTTTAACTGGCAAAGTGCATCATTGCATTTGTAATAGAAGCAATGGTAGAGCCCCTCCCCCAATAAAAGCCGTAGAACTTGTTGCTCATGTCCTTCGACTATTGCCACATATGCAAACGAAAACATAAAGTCAGCCAGGATCTAAAATGTTCTTTAAAAAATGGACGTGCTATCTGCTTCATAGCAGTGTTGTGCAAATGACTGGAGTGTTGGGCATGTTTCTGCTAAAATGAAGCTATTCAGGGTGATTAGGTGGATAATAATGTGGAAATGATCTGGGAAAAAAACTTTCTTCTGCCTTAAAGGGAATCGTCCCCAAAGTTTTGAAGTGCATTATTTCCTCCAAGGTTATCAAAGGACTGTAGACCTCTGCCATAAAGTAGCTGTAAAAGTAAATGGAAAAAGTAATTTTTTTTTTTTTACCGGTTTACACAAATTGATGTGATGCTTCCTTTCATTTTATGCTTCCCTCCTAGTAAAATGCATTGAAATGTTAATGTTCTTTCCCCCCTAAATTCTGTAAAACATATTAAGAACATCTACAGCTTCCCTAAAAAATTTTTTTTCAACATACAATGTTTCACTCAAGCAGAAGCTGGAGAGTTTAAGTTTATACAGAGTTGGCAAACTTCTCTGTGAGGGACCAGGTAATATTTTAGGATTCGTGAGTCAGATGGTCTGTGACGGAGCTCCTCAGCTCTGCTGTTGTCCAAAAGCAGTCCTAGAGCATATCTACAGAAACGGGCAAGGCTGTTCTCCCCCGAAAATTTCATTTATGGACACTGAAACTGAATTCCCTGTAGTTTTCACCTGTCATGAACGACTACTCCCGTCAGTTTCCAGCTGGGCAGTTTCCAGCTGTGTTAAAAACGCACAAACCACCTGCAGCCCCGCGGGCCGTGGGCTGCGCACACACAGGCAGGAGGCTGGTTTGTGCTGTTCTCTTGGCTCAGGACTCGTCCAAAGCTTGGACCTGAAGTGAACTGCTGACCAACCGACCACTTTGAGCTTCAAGTTTCTTAGTTGAAAATGGAGATGATGCCTTATTTCAAACTTTTTTGGAGGGCCTAAATAATTTGTATTTTAAACACTACACAGCCCCTGACACGTGATACAAATTAAGGTTAACAGTTATTGTTGACCATGGTGCTACCACTGTGGGACCCATTAAAAATCACTTACTTGACCTGTCGGTTTCTTCAGCAGCAAAACAGAGACCCCTGCTACTCTCCCGATCCCGCAGGACTGGTGTGACCTCGCTCGCCCTGTGCGGATCACCCGTCCTGTCAGAGCCGGACTGAGTCCTGAAAACCGCACTCCTGCTCTTAAGTTCTTCGAGGCTTCGCACTGACCCAGAGTGGCGGGAACGACGTGGTCTGGGCCTGCCTTCTCTCCTGACACTGTTCCACGGGCTTCAGGGCACAAGTCTGCCCCGTGTGCGGTGCTCACCACAAGTGTAGTCACCATCTGTCCCCATACGGCGCTCTCACCATGTCACGGACTCTGGTCCTCGTGCTGCACCTTCTAGGCCTGTGACTTACTCATTCCGTAACCTGTCCATTTCCCTACTCCTGCCCCCCAGCAACCCTCCCTTTGCTCTCTGTATTTTTTGGCTCTGTGTCTGTTTTTTGTCTATTTATGTCTTTTGTTAGATTCCACATCTAAGTGAAACCATATGGCATCTGTCTTTCTCTGACTTAAATTAGCATTATACCCTCTAGGTCCATCCATGTGGTCACAAATGGCAAAAGCTCGTCCTTTTTCATGGCTGAGTGATAGACCATCTACAGAGAGATGACATCTGCTCTATTCATGCATCTCTTGATAAGCACTGGGTTGCATGCACATCTTGGCTACTGTAAATCATGCTGCTCTAAACATCGGGGTGCATGTGTATTTTTCAAATTGGTGTTTTCATTTTCTGTGGGTAAACACCCGGTAGTGCAATGACTGGATCCCAGGGTAGTTCTATATTTTTAATTTCTGAGGAGCGTCCAAACTGCGTCCAGGGTGGTGGCTGCACCAGCGGACAGTCCCCCCAGCGGAGCATGACACTTTCTCTCCACGTCCTGACACTTGCTGTTGCTTGGGTTGTTGATTTTAGCCATTCTGTCAGGTGTGAGGTGATATCTCATTGTGGTTATGATTTGCATTTCCCTGATGAAATGTGACGGATTTCTGTATATTGATTTTGTATCCTGTGATTTTACTGAATTTGTGCATCAGCTCTAGTAGTTTTTCGGGTTTCCTATATATAGCATCATGCCATAACCTGCAAACAGTGAGAGTTCGACTTCCTCCTTGCTGATGTGGATGCCTTTTCTTTCCTCCTGTTGACTGCTGAGGCTAGCACTTCCAGTACTACGTTGAATAAAAGTGGTCAGAGTGGCCATCCCTGTCTTGCTCCTGACCTTAGAGGGAAAGCTCTGTTTCTCCCTACCGAGGATAATGTTTGCTGTGGGTTTTCGACCTAAGGCCTTTATTATGTTGAGTTTGTTCCCTCTAAACCTACTTTGTTGAGGGATTTTATCATGAATGGATGTTGTACTTTATCAAATGTCTTTTCTCCATCTACTGAAATTTTTTAATTCTTTCTCATTGATGTGATGTATCACATTGATTGATTTGCAAATATTGAACCACCCTTGCAGCCCAAAGAATAAATCCCACTTGATTGTGGTAAATGATTTTTTTAATGTATTGTAGGATTCAGTTTGATAATATTTTGTTACGGACTTTTGCATCTATAGTCATGAGAGGTTATCGGCCTGTAGTTCTCTTTTTTGTGGTATCTTTGTCTGGTTTTGGTATCTGGGTGATACTGGCCTCGTAGACTGAACTGGGATGTCTTCCCAGCTCTTCTTTAAATGTTTCATGGAATTCACCTTTGAAGCTGCCTGGTCCTGGACTCTTGTTTGTTGGGACTTTTCTGATGACTGATTCCATTTCGTTGCTGGTCACCAGTCTGCTCAAATGTTCTATTTCTTCCTGCTTCAGTTTTGGTAGTTCATGTGTTTCTAGCAATTTATCCATTTCTTCCAGGTTGCCCAATTTCTTGGTGTATAATTTTTCACAATATTTTCTTAAAATTGTATTTTTTTGTGGTGTTATTTCTCCTCTGTCCTTTGTGATTTTGTTAATTTGCATCTTCTATATCTCCCTCTCTTTTTATGACTCTGGCTAGAGATTAATATTAGGTTAATCCTTTCTAAGAACCATCTTTTGGTTTCACTCATCTGTTCTATTGTTTTTTTTTAGTTTCTGTATCATTTATTTCTGCTCTAATTTTTATTATTTCCTTCCTTCTCCTGGTTTTGGATTTTGTTTGTTCTCTTTCTAGCTCCTTTACGTGCAAAGTAGGTTATTTGAAATTTCTCTTGTTTCTTGAAGTAGACTGCATGGGCATCTATTTCCATCATAGAACTGCTTTTCCTGCATTCCAAAGAATTTGGACCACTGTGCTTTCTTTTTTCAAATTGTTATTACCTTAACTGTGGTGTAGTTAATGTACAGTGTCAGTTTCAGGTGTCCAACAGTGTTCAGCACTTCTGTACAGGACCTGGTGCTCGTCATGGTGAGTGGACTCTGGACCACCGTTTTCACTTTCGTAAATCACCATCTGTTTTTTTTTTTTTTGTAAAGATTTTCTTTATTTGAGAGAGAGAGAATGAGAGAGAAAGCATATGAGAGGGGGGAGGGTCAGAGGGAGAAGCAGACTCCCCGCCAAGCAGGGAGCCCGATGCGGGACTCGATCCCGGGACTCCAGGATCATGACCTGAGCCGAAGGCAGTCGCTCAACCAACTGAGCCACCCAGGTGCCCTATCACCATCTGTTTTCTAATTTCCTCTTTGATTTCTTCAGTGACCCACTGTTTAGTAGCATGTTGTTTAGCTTCCATGTATGTGTTGTCCAGTTTTTTTTCTGTGATTGATAGAGTTTCTTACTTTTGTGGTCTGAAAAGTTACCTAAAAAAAGATTTCACTCTTCTTCAATTTATGGTGACTTGTTTTGCAGCCGAACATGTGAGCTGTCATGGACAGTATTCTAAGCACACTAGAGAAGTATGTGTACCCTGCTGTTTCTGTATGCAGTGTGATGGATGTGTCTCTGTTAAGGTCATCTGGTCTATGTCTTATTCAAAGACACAGTTTCTTTACTAATTTTCTGCAAGGATGTTATCGTCACTGATGTAAGTGGGGTGTTGAAGTCCCCGACTGTTACTGGATTACTATCAGTGTCTCTAGGACTATTTGTTTCATGTATTAAGGAGCTCCAACGTTGGGTGCATAAAGACAACTGTCACATAGTCCTAATGGACTGACCCCTTTATCATTATGTGATGGCTGCCTTTGACTCTTGTTACAGTCTGTCTTAAAGTCCATTTTGTGTAGGTATTGTTACCCTGGCATTTTCCCCCAGTCTATATGCATGGCATGCCTTGTCCATTCTTTATCCATTCCTCACCCTGTGTATATTGACTGGAGCATTCAGACTGTGTGCAGTTACAGTAATTATTGACAGGAACTCAATTACTGCCGTTCTGTTCATTGTTTTCTGGTTGTTTTTGTAGTTCTTCTCTACTATGTGCTTTTCCTCTTGCCCTATTTCTTAGTGATTTTCTGTAGATTATGCTTGGATTTATTTTTTGTGTATCTATTATAGGTTTTGGATTTGTGGTGGCATGAGGTTCACATATAGGATCCTAAGTATATAGCAGTCTGTATTAAGTTCATGGCCCATTTAAGTTTGAACATGTTCTAAAAGAACTTTTTTATTCCCTCTTCCATATTTTATTTATAAGTTGTCATATTTACATCTTTTTAGTCATAATTTTCTTATTTCTAATTATGGCCTTTTCTTTTCCACTTAAAGAAGTCCCTCTAACATTTCTTGTAAGGCCAGCTTGTCTGGGAAACCTAATTCAATTTTGAACAATACACTTGCTGGGTAGAGTATTCTCGGTTGTAGGCTTTTCCTTTCACCACTTTGAATAGATCATGCCATTCTCATCTGGCCCTCAAAGATTTTGCTAAAAAATCAGCTGACAGGCTTAAGGGGTTTCTCTTGTACATTGCTTCTCTGTTGCTGCTTTTGAAATTCTCTAACACTATTTCTGCTATCTTAATTATTATGTATTGCAGGGTGGATCTCCTTCCTGGACCTGGATGTCCATTTCCTTCCCCAGGTTAGGGAAGTCTTCCTTTACTATTTCTCCAAGTAAGTTTTCTGCCCCTTTGTCTCATTCTTCTTCTGGGACCTGTATAATATGAACATTTGTTTGCTGGATGTTGTCCAAGATGCTCCTTAACCTAACCTCATTTTTAAAAATTCTTTTTCTTTTCACTGTTCAGCTTGGGTGTTTTCCGGGGCCCTGTCTTCCAGATGACCAATCCGTCCTTCTGCATCCTCTAATCTGTGGATTCACTCTAGTGTATCTTTGTTGACATTGTCACTGAGATCTTCCATTCTTTAGTCTGGTGAGCATTTTTATGATCATTACTTTAAACTCTGCATCAGATGTATTTTTACCTCAGTTTCATTTAGCTCGTTTTGGGGTTATGTCTTGTCCTGTGGGTTGGAAAATAATCTTCTGTCTCCACATTGTGCTTGACCTTCTGTGTGTGTTTCTATAAGTTAGATGGGACAGCTACTTAAAGTTGAGAGTGGTCTTCCCTGATTATGCGCAGACTGCCTGCTGACTCGGGCTGGCTGGCTGGAGCCGTATCTGGCATGGGCTGGGAGGGGACTGTGAGCAGGGGCTGCAGGGCATCTGGATGAGGCAGCTGAAGGTGAAGTGGTGTGTAGGCCAGGGGGGGTCCCAGGGTCCTCTGTGAAGGAGGCCCCCTGCCAGGATGGCTAAAACTGAATTGGTTGCAAGCCGGGATTGTTTTTGGGTGCTCAGTGCAGGGGTACTCTGCATGGCCACCAGAGTCGAAGCTGGCAGAGGCTGCCGTGTTCCAGGGTGCCCCTCACACCATGGTAGGGTGACTGCAGTCGACTGGCGTGTGGCCTGGGTGTTCTGGGGTGCTTCACACTGGGGGTGCCCTGTGGGGGCAGCTGGAACCAGCGCAGGCATGGTCAGGGGGTCTTGGCGGGCTCCGTGCAGGGGCACCTGGGTGGGGGGCTCAGAGACTTCTGGCCTGGGGAGCCCGAGCAAGCCCCGGGCGTGTTCTGGGGTACATACTGTGCACGGTGTCGCCCTGGTGCGATGCCGGGTGCCGTGGTGACTGTGGAACAGGGGCGTCTCGGTGTGACACCTGAGAATGATGTGGGCTAGAAGCCCCGGGCCCTCCAAGGGCAGAAGGCTGGCTCGGGCACTTGGACCCTGCTCCCACGTGTGCTGTGAAGGCGGATGGGGAAGGGGCACAGTGCTGCCCCCACCCCCTCCACCCAGAGTACGGGGCAGCAGCTCCCCTGTCATGTGGCTGATCTTTTAGATTCCTGTTGCTTTTTCAACTGCAGCTTTTTTCCTATGCCCAGCACAGATGAGTCGGCTGCCCGGGGTCCCTCAGGGCTGGCCCTCGTGGCTGCAGTCCCCAGCCTGGGGTTCCCTTCGCTACCTTGTCTCATCCCTCGTGCTGTTCTCTGCAGAGTGGGCTGCCTGTGCCATTCTCTCTGTGATTCCTGTACAAAGTCATGGTGCAGAGATGATGGTCGGTGAGCCCTCGGGCTTCCTCAGGAGGAACTGCTTTCCAGTAGGAATAGACTTGGTGTGTCTTGGAGGGTGTGGTTCAGGGTCTTCCTATGTCGCCATCTTGGACCCCACGCTGGCCCCCCTTCCCATGTACATCCCCTCCCACTGCTGGATATGAACCATCCGTCCCACACGGGCTGGACCTGCCATTCCCAGGCTACCTGGAGGTCGTGCACGTAAGCAGCTACCCTCCTGGGTGCTTTGTCCCGGAACGCTGCTTGCTCCACTGTGATTGCAGTTCCGAGAGAAGTGCCCTCCTCGTCGAGGACAACGACTTTCCCTCATCTGCTTCCATGTCCTCCACCTGAGGCCTCCCTCAGCAGCCACAGTCTGCGCAAGCCCCTGTAATTGTACTTACGACTCTGACCTGTATTTGTTTCCCCATTTGCTCGCCCACTCAGTACAAGACGCTCGGATGGAAGAAACTGGTTTGTCCATGTAAGCCCAGGAACGGAGGTATTCAGTGATGATGGCGAGCACTCGGTAAAGCACTGTGTGCAGGAACATCACACTGTTGTGGAAACAGGACGAGCAAGCCCACGCAGGAGGCACCGTGCTGGGTAAGCCTCACACACAAGAGCTCATTTACTCCTCAACACGGGGCTGCAGACGCATCACTGTGTCCAGCGTCACAGGCGACAACTGGGTCGGGGGGTCGGGACTTGGCCCAAAGCGCCCTGCTCATCGGCTGGGGACGTGGGGGCCCAGCACCCTGTGTTCTGACGCACGGGGCGGCTGCCTCGTCTCGGCCAAGAAGAGACAAAGGTGCTCAGTTATATGGAAGGAAGAGCTCGCTTTCGGGGGGGGGGGGGGAGGACCACAAATCTTTCCATTATGAAGGAAATCTGTTTCATAAAAGTAAAAAAATTCATAATATCCGAGCCATTTCTTTTATTGGCTAAATACTCAAATTCATTTTACCTCCTCTCCGTACCTGAGCTATTTTTCTAATTAAATTGTTTGTAAAGTGTGGTAAATAAAATAGGATGGAGGTGATAAAGTAAAATATTATGGAGCGATAATTCTGAGTCTTATAATGTCATGTTGCTTTGCATACAACTCAGTAATAGACTGGCATTGTCCCTAACATTACGCTCCTGATTTGCATTCAGTTTCTGGCCAATTATGTGAGTGTTGTTCAGGCCATTTTCTTCTGCGTTTGTAACTACGCACTTATTCTCTGTGCTCTGTTTATATTGCTGGGCCTCATACATATAGTCCTACTTTTTTCTCCATTAAGGTCATTATATGCTTTTAATTTTGTTTTCCAGAGAACTGACACTTAATTTGGATCCATTTGAATTAATCTCTGTGATCATATACAACTTTATATGTTATGGTTAAAAACCCTTACCAAAGTCCAACCTTAATTTTGTATATAACTTTCAGTTTTGTTCACACAGATTGGAATAAATATTAACTACTCCCTTTTCTATGTGAAAAGTCACTCCAATCTTGGAGACAATGAAGCTGACATGGTGGGGGAAAGGGGATACTTTACAAAAACGGATGATCTTTTAGGTCTCGGACCAATGACTGCCAATTATTACTACAGTCTTATCAGTTGTTCCCTAAAAAACATTCTGTTGCTTTTTATTTTTTATGAAGAGATTTATAATTATTGGAAAATTCAATGCACTACTTTTTCTTATAGTTAGCAGTACATGAAATATATTTTGCATTACATATAGAATCAAAACTTTAAAGTCTATTTACCTATATTCATACTTACATTTTAAAATTTTATTAAGTAAAAGTCACGTGCTTCATCTATAGCTGTATCCTGTTTTAAAGGCAAATGTCTCCCAAGTTCCACTGTCCAAAGTTTTTCAATAATTGAGGGTCTTAAAGGGAGGAAATGTTAATGAAATAAGTCTTTGTTAAGACTCTTTTCTTCCCTTTTTTTGGGTGGGTCCAAGATGGTGATGTAGGAGGACCCTGAACTCGAGTCCACGAAGGACGCCACGTCAGAAGCTAGAGAGCAGCTCCACCCAAAGGACAGCTAAGGGCGGGCTGGACACAGCAGACAGACCCCAGAGAGGACAGCGTGTGGGATCAGGCGACAGAGGGAACCTCCTCCAACACGGTGAACCACAGTGGGGAGCGACAGTACTGAGGGACCACAGTCAGATTCCTCTGCACAGGGGCGCAGAAAAAAAAAGCCACGGCTTAAAAAATCAACTAGAAAAGAAAGAAAGCAGCCCTAGAATCCTGCCAGCCAGTGGGGCACCTGCTGGAGCTCTCTCCAGGCCAAGAGGCTGGGGAAGACCATGGTTTTCGTTCCCTCCCCATTGAGAGCAGCGAGGGCAGGGTCTGGGTGGTATCACCAGCCCGCTGCTTCTGCAAGCCCCAGGCCCCCAGCCCGATCCAGCTCTGGACACACTGGGTCACAGAGGAACAGCGGCAGTTTAAGAGAGCAACTAGAATATAAAAGGTCCAGCCTTGGAACATCTGCCGAATGGTGGGAGAGCTGCCGGAACCCTCTCTGGGTTGGGGAGGCACCGACAGCACAGGCAGGACACACATGGGACAGCCCTCGTCAGCACTCACTGGAGCCCCAGCCGTCGTATCGCCATGTTGCTACGGGTTCAGAGCTCCCCTGCACGCTGCAGACGACTGCCCACAGTGCCTCGGCCTGCACCTGTCCCGCCAGGGCACCCTCTGCATGAAGAGTGCTGGGATGGCCCCAGCACGGAGGGTACCAGACTCCCAGCCACTGCTCCAGCCAGCCAGCCCTGAAGTCTACACAGGGGCTGACCATACACAAGACCCAGTTTAGGAGACACAGCCGTCTGCCTCGTTCACAGGAGCACAGGAAGTCAAGTGAAACGAGGAAACAGAAGACTATGCTCCCAATGAAAGAAGAGGACAAGAGTCTCAAGAACTGAATGGAGTATGGAGGTGAGCAAAGTCGTGGCCCCAAGGACACTTACCAGACTAGAGAGCTGAGGACATGAGCTCCATGAGCACGCCAAAGAACCAATCAGAATTGAAGACTACAATAACAAATGAAAACTGTAGAGGGAACCCACAGCAGAGTAGAGGATGCAGAAGAATGGACCAACTATTTGGGTGAATTCAACATAGGGTGAATAAATGGATAATAAAAGACAACCCATCTCTATGCTGCTTGTGGGAGACTCACTTTAGACCCCAAGATATCTACACACTGTCTTTTTCCATGTCTTCATTTTCAATCCATGAAAATGGTAGTAGAGAAAAACCTCAAGGTAGTAACACATATGTCAGACAAAACAGACTTTAAAACAACGATTGTAGCAAGACAAAGAAGGATGCTGCATAATGATAACAGGATCAATCTAACAAGAGGATATAACAATCGTGAATATCTATGCACCCAACATTTGAGCACCTAAATACAAAGCAAACAGTAACAGATATAATACAATAATAGTGGGGCACTTTAACACACCATTTACATCAACAGAGAGATCATCCAGGCAGAAAACAAATAAAAAAACCCATTTCTTTGTACGACACATTAGACAGATATACACAGAACATTCCATGCAAAAACAACAGAACAAACATTCTGTTCTAGCGGGCATGGTATTTTCTCTATAATAGATCACCTGTTAGTCCACAAAACAAGTCTAAATATACTGAAGAGTGAAATCATGTCAAGCTTCTTTTCTGACCACAAAGATATGAAACTAGAAATTATAAGAAAAATTTTGAAGAAAAAAAAAAAAAAAAACCCAAACAGGAAGCTAAACTGCATGCTACTAATGGGTCAATGAAGAAATCTAAAAGGAATAAAACTCATGGAGACAAATGAAAATGAAAAACAGTCCAAAAACATCTGCACAAACAAAGCAGTTCTAAAAGAGGGTAATTTATAGCAATGTAGGCCTACCTCAAGAAACTAGAAAAACCTCAATCTAACCTCATACCTAGAGGAACTGTAAAAAAAAGAACAAAGCACTTAGTAGAAAGAAGAAAAATGATTAGAGTAGAAATATATGAAATATGGACTAAAAAAAAATAGAAAAGATCAAAGAAACCAAGAGCTGGTGCTTTGATATATTTTAGCCAGACTCATCAAGAGAGAAAGAGAGGGGACGCCTGGGTGGCTCAGTCGTTAGGCGTCTGCCTTCGGCTCAGGTCATGATCCCAGGGTCCTGGGATCGAGCTCCACATCGAGCTCCCTGCTCAGCGGGAAGCCTGCTTCTCCCTCTCCCACTCCCCCTGCTTGTGTTCCTTCTCTCGCTGTCTCTCTGTCAAGTAAGTAAATAAAATTTTTATTTAAAAAAAAAAAAGTAGCAGAGAAACTTAGGAAAAACTTCCATTTATAACTGCACCAAAACTAAAAAAATACCTAAGAAAAAACTTAACCAAGGAGGTGAAATAAAAACTATAGCGCTCTGATGAAAGAAATTCAAGACAACACAAACAAATGTAAAGACAATACCAGACTCATGGATTCGAAAAGTTAATATTGTTAAAATGTCCACGCTAATCGAAGCAATCTGCAGATTCAATGCAATCCCTATCGAAATACCATAGCATTTTTCACAGAACGGTAACAAATAATCCTAAAAGTTGTATGGACCCACAAAAGGCCCTAAAATAGCGAAAACAATCTTGAGAAAGAACAACAAAGCTGTAGGTATCACAATCCCAGATTTCAAGATAAACTGCAAAGCTGGAGTAATCAGAACAGTATGACACATAGATCAAGAGAACAGAAAAGAAAGCCCAGAAATAAACCCATGCTCATATGGTCAATTAATCCATGAAAAAGGATACAGGAATACACAATTAAAAAATGATAATCTTTTCAATAAATGGTGCTGGGGAAACTGAACCACTACCTGCAGAAGAATGAAACTGGACCACTTTCTTACACCATACACAAAAATAAACTTAAAATGGACTAAAGACTTAAATGTGAGACCTGATAACCATATAACTCCTGGAAGCAAAGACAGGCAGTAAGATCTTTGTTATGGGCCTTAGCAACATATTTTTAGATATATCTCCTAGGGCAAGGGAAACAAACGCAAAAATAAACTATTGGGACTACACCAAAATTAAAAGCTTCTGCATCGCAAAGGAAACCATCAACAAAACAAAAAGGCGATCTACTGAATGAAAGAAGATATTTGCAATGATATATCTGATAAGGGACTAATATCCAAAATATACAAAGAAATTCCATAAATCAACACCCCAAAAACAAATAATCTGATTAAAAAATAGGTAGAGGATCTGAGTAGACATTTTTCCAAGAAAACATACGGATGGAAACAGACACATGAAAAGATGCTCAACATCACTAACATCAAAGAAATGCATATCAAAGAATCACAATGAGACATCGCCTGACACCTGTCAGAATGGCTAGAATCAAAAAGACAAGAAATAACAAGTGTTGGTGCAGATGCGGAGAAAAAGGAACGTTCGTGCACTATCGCTGGGAATGCAAATGGTTGCAGCCACTGTGGAAAACACAGTAACGAGGACTACCATAACTATTCACTAGTTCCACTACTGCGTATTTACCCAAGAAAAATAAAAACACTGATCTGAAAAGACACATGCATCCCCTTGTTTACTGCGGCCTTCTTTACAACAGCCAAGAGGATGCAGCCGCTGATACAGGTGCATACATGCACAGTAAGAAGCAGACCCCTAAGTACAGAAAACAATCTGGGGGTGGCCAGAGGGGAGGGGGCCGGGGGTGGGCAAAGTGGGTGAGGGGAGTGGGAGGCGCAGCCCAGGGAATACGGTCAACGGTACCGCGACGGTGCTGTGTGGGGACAGACGGTGGCTCCGCTCGTGGTGAGCACAGCACCGCTGTGGTGTTCACCTGAAACTCATGGACACCGTGTGTCAGCACACGCATCCTTTCTTCGTCTGCCTCTTCCCAGTGCAGTGACACAGTCTGGCAGAAATCAGATGTGCATTAACCTGTCGACTCGGCCCATGTCTGCATAGCTAACTAGCAAAATAAAGGAACATACTACATGGTAATCTGTATTATCATTAAAGGCTTTTTTTTTCTTAGCAGGATATATATTACTCAGAAATTAAAAACTATAATGCTATTCTTTCCATAACAAAATAAAAATTTTAAAATGCCCCATACATTTTATTTTTTAATTTTTTAATTTTTTTTTTTTTTTATTCATGAGAGTGAGAGAGAGAGAGAGAGGCAGAGGCAGAGGGAGAAGCAGGCTCCCCACCTAGCAGGGAGCCCGATGCGGGACTCGATCCCAGGACCCTGGGATCATGACCTGAGCCGAAGGCAGACGCTCAACCATCTGAGCCACCCAGGCGCCCGCCCCATACATTTTAAAAATCATAAAGGACACAATATTTTGACTCTAAATTTGTTCAAATGCAGGTGAGATTAGAAAGTAAACAAAATGCTGAGGCCAAGACTATCTTATCTCAAAGGCGGCGCTGCATTACCTGGGGAATCCAGCCCACATAGCAAGGGAGAACGGGCGACACACTGGGAGAATCGTGGTGATTTTCCAAGAGCCGGCTTCCGTCAAAACTGCAGCCTTCCAGTAACAAGCCACCCATCTGTCATGGAAACAAGCAAACCCGTGAAATCCACATCCAGTCCGAAACGTCAGGAGTTACGGTGTGTTAGCACACGATGCAAGGCAACAGACTAGGTACGCAAAGTATTCTGAAAACAAAGACGGTATTTAACCTGAGAATAAAGAAGGTGAAGACCTGGGCCAGTGTTCACAGGACTTCCTTATGTCTGTATCTATTTATTTAGCAGACAGTTTGGAAAGAAATGCTTACAATGTATTTAGTTACAACTGCAGGTATGTTGGTATTAGATTAATAGAAATATAATGGAAAATGCCCCAAAGTTAGTCTTTCTCCAACAGGGTGAAAGAAAAGCATAATTAAAGAAGACTGTGTGCTTCCTGCTTGGGGTTCCGACATCATTTTCTAAAGAAAAGAACAAAGCTCAGAAAGTTGAATGCAAAACATCTATGACATGCCGTGCAGAGCTGAAAGAATAATAAAGAGTTAATCTCTTTCTCTAGATTAACCTTAGTGTACATTTAGGGAATTATAAAAATAAAAATATAACTGTTTTGATAATATTAGTTTCATATTTCTTCTTTAAAAACGTTCACTCTTAGTTTCTGCACTGCTGATCTACCCTGAGTTTATTTAAAGTCAACAAAGGTCAAGTCAGTACTTTGTATTCAGAGCCACATCTACAGTCTCTTAATGTGGACTTGATAGAAAATACAGAACAATCTCTTCTTTTTAAAGGTTTTACTTATTTTAGAGAGAAAGCACCCGAGCAGGGAAGGGGCAACGGGAGAATCTCAAGCAGATTCCTCGCTGAGTGTGGAGCTCGATGTGGGGCTCAACCCCAGGACCCCGAGATCATGACCTGAGCAGAAACCAAGAGTCAGACACTTAACTGCCCGAGCCATCCCGGTGTCCCAATACAGAACAATCTTATAAATATTACCTAGTACCGTTAGGTTTTATCAAATGCTAAATGAAAGTGCTATAGAATTTAGAGTCAAGAGAACACTTTATGTTGGAAGACTCACTAGAATTTAGCTGAGAATGGGTTTTAGGGAGTGCTGTAGGTCTGAGGAGGTAATAGAGTATGCCTTGACAATTTTGAATAGCTAATTTTACAGTAAGATTGCTGTACCATAGAAAAGATAGGTAACTTGTTAGTGAGAGAGCTGGTATAAAAACAGAATTACTGAATACCTAAGTTCAATATTTTTTCTACTACAGCACTGGCGTGATGATATTCGGGCCACTTTAAGAGTTGATAAAGCATGGGGCGCCTGGGTGGCTCAGTTGGTTAAGCGTCTGCCTTCGGCTCAGGTCATGATCCTGGAGTCCCGGGATCGAGTCCCGCATCGGGCTCCCTGCTCGGCGAGGAGCCTGCTTCTCCCTCTGACCCTCCCCCCTCTCATGTGCTCTCTCTCTCTCTCATTCTCGTTCTCTCAAATAAATAAATAAATCTTAAAAAAAAAAAAAAAAAGAGTTGATAAAGCATGGTAGCCCTGAAAAAATGTTAAAATTTAGAGAGTACCTGCTAATTTCAGTGGTAGAATCTCTCTAGGTAAGACATTTTAATGCCTCTTCTAGAAATTTCATCAAGTTTCAAGCTGAAGTCGTCCGCCTGGAAATTCGTAAACACAGTTCTTGCTGACAGCACCACAACTTGACTGTAGGAGGAAGGAACTGAGACACAAACGCATCGCTGTTCCCTTCTAACAATGAGGGGTGCTGAGAAACCGTATTTCCTGGAGCCGTTTCAGTAGCTGGCACATCTGAGCCTGACAGACATCCTGGGCTCCCCCAGCCTCCCCTGGGCCATCAAACTGCCCAGTCCTGCCACTTCTAAGAGACACCTTCCAAATCTCTCCTTTTCTCTCGGCACCTTCCAGGACTATCCTATCATGAAATTTAAAGGCCATCGGTGGAATTTAAAGACCTCATCATTCCTGAGAGTGAAACTACAACATAAGAATGTCAAACGTAAGAATGGAAAAAAGTAATACCCTATCGTCTATATAATAAAATGGTAACATATCAGGGATTGGAATGGTTTCAACAAAGGTTACCCTTGTTTCAACTGTAGCTCTTCTTTAAAGGAAGGAGTGAAAGAAGACAGGCCCAAAACATTTCCTTTATTGCTGAAACACAGCTTGGAGGATCTAACAAGTCTCCAGGCAAATGGATTTCCTAATGTGAAAATCAAGAATCGAGCAGGCTTCACTTCTACTTATACGAGCACTGAGCTAAGCACCCAGCCACAGAGACTGCCCAAGAGGAGCAGAGCAGAATGTTATCCCCAAGAGAAAAGCCTAAGGAAGACACAGGACTCCACCAGGTCCCACGGGAAGCGCAGCGTGCCGGAATGCTAGGGGACCGCGTGTTCTCAGCATCCCGGGCCCTGCAGGAAACAAGTGGATTCGGCCAGGCATAGGACTTGTCGTTTTGCCTTCGGTGTGTGGTGGCCTCGCAATAAAGGGGACGGTGGGGGGCTCCGGAGCTCCCGGCGAGATCTGAGTGGCGAGCGCATCGGCAGCCTGATGCAAGCATGTCCCAGCACCCCACTTCACAAGGGCTGCTGAACAAACAGACAAGTGATGGCAGGGAGGACACTGTAGAGGGCCACGCTTCGGGACCTGGAAATCAATATACACACGCGTTCTCTTCAGTAAGTCTAGAGGGTCTGAGATACGGATTGCTTTGGGAACTACAGCCTTGCTTGAACACGTCAGTGGT
The DNA here is from genome assembly GCF_964656455.1 of Halichoerus grypus. NCBI lineage: Eukaryota > Metazoa > Chordata > Mammalia > Carnivora > Phocidae > Halichoerus > Halichoerus grypus. Next base: position 110,089,847 of record NC_135722.1, read on the forward strand.
TGAATTCAGTCTAAGGTAGTAGAGATTGAAAGAGAAATGATGAAAAATACATACCTTCCCGCACATGTATGTTTTCAGAGAGCCTTACAATAAATGTCTGAGGAAAGTTATTATTTAAATCCATTGATAAAGGAGACAACAAGGACTCAGATTACTCCATGAATTGCTTAAAGACACATGGTTCTTTTTTGGAGAACTAAGATTAGAATATTGTTTTACTAACTGTTGGCCTTTTCTCCCCAATCTACAAAATGTAACATAGAAGCTTGGGGTTTTCTGGTTGTTGATCATTTTATTCCCATTTTGTAAGAACAGAGGCAACATAGTTCCAGAAATATTAACACACTTTGACTCAGAATGTAACTCATTTCCCCTGCTGTTTGTACCACTGTAGGTCGGAAGAATGATGCCACATTCCATCCGTGGGACTCACAGCTGACAGAGACCACTCAACCTGGTCAAGGGCATGGCTCCTGGATGATATGTGTCCCCTCCCTTTCCTTAACAGCTGGGCAAAAGTGTATGACAGAGAAGGTAGTTCTTACAGGTTAGAGGCTCAGGTTAAAATAAAATGCCATGGGATGAAAGAAAATCCTTCCAATTCCTTCAGCTTCAGGGGAGAATTTTATAGCTATCTATAGAGAGCCAAAAGAGAAAAATCCAGCTTGTCATTAATGAACATATTTCTGGCATACGAGAACACCATTACTGACGTGACAAGCCTACCACGGTGCCTCTCCTGTCGTAGGCCCAAACTCAACAACCCCACAAGCGCTTGAGTGAGCGCCCACTATGTAATTACCGTTTGATGTATTTGGGGTACAATGAAACCATGAAAAAAATGACTACTCTCATGGGACTTACACTCCAGTGGATTAAGACAGACAACAAATAAACATAATAAATAAACTATGTAGTAAGTCATAAAGCAGTAGTGAAATGAAGATTGTTAAACTGGGAACTACAACTATGTACACAGAACTTCTGAAAAGCCAGTTGCCCACGGTTACCTAAGTTGAAGAACTGTAGTCTCACATATATGTAAAGACTGAATTGCATGTGATGCCCTGGAAGAGATAGTGGGGATTTAAGATGGGGAGCACTGCCCTCTCCTCAGACAGACCAACCGCGGGCCGGGCAGAGTAGCCCAGTACCATACGGTGCTGGGTCACAGCAGGCAGAAGGCGGAGGGTGGTCCCCGTGTGCGAACGGGAAGCAAGAATGGCTGGAACGCGCTGGGCTGCGCAGGAAGGCTGGCGTCACTGGGGACAGGTGTCCACGGCAGACTGTGACCTGGTTTTCTTATTAACATGCACATGATTACCTACCATTATTTATTATTATAAAAGTAATGGATTTTTAGTAGGAAAGCTACCAGAGAAAATAAAATCTATGCTGCAAAAGATGGCTTGACTCTTTCTTTTTAAACACATATGGCTTCGGGGCACCTGGGGGCTCAGTCAGGTAAGCAACTGCCTTCAGCTCAGGTCATGATCCCGGGGTGCTGGGGTCAAGTCCCATGTCGGGCTCCCTGCTCGGCGGGAAGCCTGCTTCTCCCTCTCCCACTCCCCCTGCTTGTGTTCCCTCTTTTGCTATCTCTCTGTCAAATAAATAAAATCTTTAAAAAAAAACCCAATGCAGACGGCTTGAATTTAACACCGAACCATTACAACACACAAACTGTAAACTCCCTGAGGACAAGACTTGGTCTATTTTTCATAAACCATACATGCTTTATTGTATAGTTAATATTTACTGAATTGAGTTTTAGAGCAGGAAACCTAAATGAACTTCAAGATTTGTATCTTTTTTTTTTTTTTTACCAAAAGTTACATTTTTAAATATGTTGTGTCCCTAACATTCTTATTTTTGCATTAGAAAGGATTTTGTTTTGTCCAAGTTGCTTCATCCTAAATCTTCACTTTGACTTTTCACATTGGAAATACAATCTATTTCTGCTGATCTTATACTAAAAAGATAAGCGACTCTGAGATTGGGGTTTCAGAGTATTTATCAGAGTTGGTAATATTATTTTTAGACTTAGATAAGCATCAAAAATTACTATACTACCTTAATCTGCAGCTTTGCTTCTTGCAGCCGACCTTTCCACGAGGCTACAAACTTAAGGCTATCCACAGAACAGCCCATCGCCCTGTAACAGTAAAGCAAAAAGAAGGAATCCTCAGGAATTAAAATACAGAGAGTAACGGTAGACATATTCCTATTTGTTTACAATTGAAATATTTACAATGTGCAAGTAAAGCAGATTTCTTAAACGATGCACAATATCTTTAGACCTCACACCAAATCTGTAAAGTTAACTGGTTATGCAATCTCCTGTTCCTTAAGCACGCATGGCCTTGCTGTTTCATTTTCAAGGTCTCCGATCGGACCATCACATGGTAAGTGTACCATAAATGCACACTTATTAGTTGAACTGAAACACTGATACTTATTATAAAACAATCCTCAGGCACTACACATTGAAATCCCCCCAAATCAACACAGAACTCAACTTGGTTCAGTTTCTTTTTCCAAGTATCTTTTATTACATTCTGATTTATTTAAAAAACCAGTCTGGGGCGCCTGGGTGGCTCACTCGTTAAGCATCTGCCTTCTGCTCAGGTCATGATCCCAGGGTCCTGGGATCGAGCCCCGCACTGGGCTCCCTGCTCTGCAGGAAGCCTGCTTCTCCCCCTCCCCCTGCTTGTGTTCCCTCTCTCACTGCATCTCTGTCAAATAAATAAATAAAATCTTAAAAAAAAAAAAGTCTACATGATACAATTATCCAAGTGTGTTATAAAAAAAAGAGCTTGATCATAACTATCAAATCCTGCTCCCCACCAGGAAGCCTGGTCAGCATGTCCAACAGAAGTGTCTGCAAAAATAAAAATGCTTCTGTGCAGGGCCAAGTGGTCACCACGGGGTGACTCGATGTGGTTGGTGTGACTGAGAAATTTCATGCTTACTTTTATTTCATGTTGCCTCCTCTAACTACACGTAGCTCCATCCCACCTACGCTCACGCTGTCAGACACGGCATATCCAGATCAATCATCACGTTTTAGAAATTAAATTTCACCTTTTTCAATTCTAATAAAAACATCCTAATTATAAGCAATGCTTTTTAAACTAAAAGTTCACTGTGTTAAGAAATGCCAAGTATTAGGAAATAACACAACTCCCTTAATTCAACAATAAGTTTCTTTCTTGACAACGAAGGGAATGTGATCCAAAGCGCAGGAAGCAGATGGACAAACCCGTCAAGAGTTCACCTTGCTCACCTTGCCGTTTCCTGGCGAAGGGCGTTGAGAAACGTGTCTGGGTGGAAGAGTTCTGACAGGTCAAGTGTATCAGAGAGAAGAGCCTGCTTCTCAGCTCTCTCTACCCAGCTCTAGAGTGGAAAAAATAAGACACACACCCATTTAAAAACTTTGTAAGCTTGAAAGACAAATCTTTTAAAGAACTCTTATGTAAAAATCATGTTCAATGAGAAAGTTATGCCATTTCCAATTGCTCTGAAATAGTGTCTGGAAAAAAAAAGATTTCTACTTTACATCGTGTGAGGTCTATTTTTTTTTTTTTTGACATAACATCCATCCATCATAAAAATAAGCTTCCTTGCACAACCTTTTGCTGGTAAAAATCTACTCCAAATAAAAAGTCTAAAATATGACAATTAATCTAACATATAGCATTTCCACGGGGACTGGCACTTCTCATGAGGAGCTACTGCTCCAAGTGTGCTCAGAAGATGAACTGAGAATGCGGCCCAAACGCGGAATCCTCAGGGCCCCCAAGTCCTGGTCATGAGAACTGAACTGGGTCCAGTTCCAGACCTGACTGCAAATTTGCCATCTTTCTGAATCAAGTAGTAGTGGAGGGTAATGTCCAAGAAGAAAGGATTCTTTGTTAAAAGGTGTTTTTGAACAGTCTTTTCTTATTTTTTTTTTAAAGATTTATTTATTTGACAGAGAGAGACACAGTGAGAGAAGGAACACAAGCAGGGGAAGTGGGAGAGGGAGAAGCAGGCTTCCCGCGGAGCAGGGAGCCCGATGCAGGGCTCGATCCCAGGAGGCTGGGATCATGACCTGAGCCGAAGGCAGACACTCAACGAATGAGCCACCCAGGTGCCCCGAACAGTCTTTTCTTCTCATCTGGCATTTTATGAACCTACTTACGTTCCATTGGAGAAATATACATCATCATCATCAAGCATGTTTTATGAGTTTAATAAGAAATTGTCATTTGGAACCAATAAAAATCACAAAGTCTTGTACGACACTTACTACGTGCGTGCTTCCCGCGCGTATCATCCAAGCCTGCGCTTCCCCCACCCCCGAAAGTGAGTGTCCTACCCCTTTCACAGGTGAGGACGTAGAGGCACAGAAGATAGACTGAAGCAGCCCCACCTGATCTGTTTTTGTGCAATACTCCGGGCAGGTGCTAAAGTGCCTTAAGGGAAAGGTAACTTACTGGTGATTGCTGTGTCAGTCTGTCAGCCCCGCTGGTGCAAACCCGCACAACCATCATCTACTCCGTCATTCACTTTGTATGATTTCTGAAGGCTAGCAAACACTGTGTTTATTACTGCACAGAAGAGCGATGCTTCATGTGCTGAAACACCCCACTATCCGCCCAAGCATTTACATCTGTCAGCCAGGTGCACAAGAGGAGAAACTCCAAAGCTACTGTGTTTGCATTAATGTCCTAAGGCCTTTGACTAGTCCTCCTACCCTGCAGCAAAAATGTTCCTGCGCCCCTAATACCACTTGATAATATGCGTATTTAAAAATCAGAAACAACTTAAAAGAGAGCTCTTTAACAAACTATGATGATTTCTTCTTGGATGTTATCCTTTAAAAGAGTAACACGTCATACAGTACCTATTTTCAATAAAGGACGTTTAAATTATTCATTGTTTACTCCCTATGAAATATTTTTATTATCTGCCTTCTATTTTCATTAGCTAAACATAGCTAACAAATTATGCTTGCATGATCTTTTATTTTAAGTAGTATTCAATGCATACACATATTTCAAATTAATACTATCATTAATTTCTTAAAATTAAATTTTAATTCAAAAATTTCAAAAGAGTTGTTGCCAGTAACAGATATGCATCTGTTCAAATTAATTAAAAATTAAAGTGTGGCTGATAATCAGATTTTTACTTAAAGTCTGAATTAATAAAATTAGTAAAAAGGGAAAAGCTTGTATAATACAAATGTTTTTATTAGTCCATGGGGGGGAAATCATCTTTTTGTCTGTTAAGCTTAAAGGCAGACTAAAACAAAGGCATATTTGATAAGATGAAGTTTAAATAACAAAGATTCTTTTAATATGTATATTGTCTATGAACAGCAAACTTCACAGTAAACACAGTGAAGCACATTTTTTACAAATTACATTTCAACCTGTTTACAGCAGTTTATTCCTAACAGTCAAAACTGGGAAGCAAACAAGATTTCCTCCAGTAGGTGACAGATAAATACAATGAAGCAATGAACTATCAAGCCATGAAGAGACATGGAAGAACCTTAAATGCACATTACTAAGTTAAAGAAGCCATGAGAAATGGCTACATTACTACAGGATCCCAATAATATAAAAGGCGAGACTATGGAGACAGGAGGAAGACCAGTGGTTTGCCAGGGTGGGGGAGAGGGGGGTGAGGAGGCGGAGCACAGAGGATTTTGAGGGCAGTGAAACTTCTCTGTACGATGCTGTAATGATGAGTATGTATCGTTATATATTTGTCCAAACCCACAGACTATAAAATATCAAGAGCAAATCTGAAGGTCAACTGCAGACACTGGGTGATTATGACTGGTCAATATAGGTTCGTCCTTGGTTTAAAAAAAACAAAAACAAAAGTATCGTTCTGGTGAGTGATGTTGATGAGGAAGGTGATGCATGTGTGGGAGCAGGGGTGTATGGGAAATGTCTGTATCTTCACCTCAATTTTGTTGTAAACCTAAAACTGTTCTAAAACAGTAAAGGTTATTTTAAAAACATTTAAACTCGTTTTTAAGAATGGAAATAAAGACTTAAGTAGCACAATTTCTAATGATCAGCAATATGCATATATGGATTGGGCTTCCAGCAAAGTTGTAGGCATATTAGTTAAAAATATTTCTCAGTAAGTGTTTTTCTTTACTCCTGGCTATCAGCCACTTTCTTTTTAAAGGATTAGGTTGGAGACTGAACATAACACCTACATGCCTCTCCGATGATTATGACACCGCATACCTCTAATTCTTCAAATGATGTATAATAAATGTAATCAGGGAGTTAAGCAAAGAAAGGGTTGCACAAATTTTTGAACATTTCATGTGTGTGTGTGTGCGTGCACACACACACACACACACAATTACAGAAGTAAAACTTCTAAACTGAATGAACCATAGAGATCATCTATTATAGTTCCCTTATTAGAATACAAATAAAACAATTTTTCTGGGGCACCTGGTGGCTCAGTCAGTTAAGCATCTGACTCTTGATTTCAGCTCAGGTCATCTCAGGTTGTGAGATTGAGCCCCATGTTGGGCTCCGTGCTGGGCATGGAGCCTGATTAAGATTCTCTCTCTCCCTCTGCACTTCCCCCAACCCTCTCTCTCTCCCCCTTCCTCTCTTAAAAATAAAAAAGAGATTTTTCCCAGGCAATACAGGATGGTTTAAAATCTGCAATATTTTATCAAACAACATGCTAGTGATGAAGCAGAATTTATGAATTCGAATGACATGCAAATGACATTCACTCACTTAGGAGCATTTACAGAAAGTAAGAGCTTATTATCTTGTTAGAGGAGATAAAACATGCACAAATAACTGTGATAAAAAGTATTAAATGGAGACAGTCTAAGATGGTGGCATAAGATCCTGAATTTACCTCCTCCCGTGGACATACGAAACCTGCATGTACCTATAGAATAATTCCTCCTGAAGAAGAGCTGGAAACTGACTGAAAGGCTCTGCACAACAAACAATAAACTATAAAGAGACCATACAGAAAGGGGAAGAAGAGATGGGAGACAAGGTAATGACAGGAACCTCATTCCCAATGTGAAGACCTGCAGTAGGGGGGGAATATCACTGAGGGGTCTTTCTCAGACTTGCCCACCCTGGGATACAGCAAGAAAACAGTGGTTTAAAGGGCAACTGGAGTAAGAGGGGAGGAAGACATTATCAACAAAATAAAGGTCATATATGGCAGACCCACAGCTAATATCATACTCAATGGTGAAAAGCTGAAAGCTTTTCCTCTAAGATCAGAAACAAAACAAGGAAGTCCACTCTTGCCACTTCTATGCAACACAGTACTAGAAGTCCTAGCCACAGCCATTAGGCATGAAAAAGAAATAAAAGGTATCCAAATTGGAACATAAGATGTGAAATTGTCACTATTTACAGACAACATGATTTATATAAAAACCCTAAAGACGCCACCCAAAACCTGTTAGAACTATAAATGAGTTAAGTAAAGTCACAGGATACAAAACTAACACCCAGAAATTTGTTGCATTTTTATAGTTAATAATAAATTGTAAGAGAAATTAATCCCACTTACAGTCATATATAAAAGAATAAAATACCTAGGAATAAATTTAACCAAGGAAGTAAAAGACCTGTACTCTGAAAACTGTAAGACATGATGAGAGAAACTAGTGATAACACAAATAAATGAAAGATACACCATGCTCATGGATTAGAAGGATATTGTTACAAATGTTCATACTACCCAAAGCCATGTACAGATTCAATGCAATCCCTATCAAAATATGACAGTATTTTTTCACAGAACTAGAACAAATAATTCTAGAATTCGTAGAGAACCACCAAAGACCCTAAATAGCTAAAGCAATCTTGAGAAAAAAGAACAGAGCTGGAAGTATCACAATCCCACACTTCAAGATATACTACAAAGCTGTAGTAATCAAAACAGTACGGTACTGGCACAAATATAAACATATAGATCAATGGAACACAATAAAGAGCCCAGAAATAAACACATGCTCCATAGTCAATTAATGGACGAAGGAGACAAGAATACACAATGGGGAAAAGATCTCCTTAAGAAGCAGTGCTGGGAAAACTGGGCAGCTACCTGCAAAAGAATAAAACTGGACCACTTCTAACATCATATGTGAAAATAAATTCATAATGGATTAAGATTTGAATGTAAGATCTAAAACCACAAAACTCCTAGAAGAAAACACAGGCAAGAAGCTCTTAGCAATGTGTTTTTGGACCAGTCTCTTCAGGCAAGGTCAACAAAAGCTAAAATAAAGAAATGGAATTATATCAAATTAAAAAGCTAAGCACAGTGAAGGAAACCATCGACAAAATGAAAAGGCAGCCTACTGAAAGGGAAATCTGTGCAAACCACACATCTGATAAAGGGTTAATCTTCAAAATACATAAAAAACTTACATAACTTAATACAAAAGAAGAGATTAAAAAATGGGCAGAGAATTAAATAGACATTTTTTCCCAAATCAGACATACAGATGGTCAACACACACCTGAAAAAATGCTCGGCATCACTAATCATCAGGGAAATGAAAATCAAAACCATGATGAGATATCACCTCACACCTGTCAGAATGGCTAATATCAAGAAGACAAAAAGTAAGAAGTACAAGCGAGAATGTGGAGAAAATGAAACCCTCATGCACTGTTGGTGGGAATGCAAACTGGTACAACCACTATGGAAAATAGGATGGAGGTTCTTCAAAAAAATTTAAAATAGAAATACAGATAAGATCCAGCAATTCCATCTCTGGATATTTACGCAAAGAAAATGAAAACACCAATTTGAAGAGACAGATTCACCCTTATGTTCGTTGCTGCACTATTTATAGTAGCCAAGACACTGAAGCAGCCTAAGTGTCCTTCAAAAGATGAATGGATAAAGAAGATCTGGTGTGTGTACAACGACATATGACTCAGCCAATACAAAAGAATAAAATCTTGCCATTTGCAAAAACAATGGTGGACATAGAAGGTATTATGGTAAGTAAAACAAATCAGACAGAGGAAGACAAATAAAACAAAACAGAAACAGACTTACAGATAGAGGAAAGAAACTGCTTGGTTAACCACAGCAGAGAGGTTATGGAGGACAGGCAACAGTGGTAAAGACGTTTAAGAGGTATACGCTCAGAGTTATAAAATAAGTAACTCCTGGATGTGTATTGTACAGCTCAGAGAATATTGTCAATAATACTGCAATGACTTTGTATGGTGACAGATTGAAACTAGATTTATGGGAATCATTATGCAATATATAGTCATATTTGAATATATTATGTAATATATAGCAAGAAAAAAAACCAAGAGTTCAGTTCAGGTTCAATATTTGGCTAAGATCTATTATTTGCCTTCAACTTCTGGTAAGCCCAATAAATAGATGCCTACTTTTAAAAAGTCCTGGCATCCCACAAAAATTCTCACCAAAATACTAGCCAATAGGATCCAACAGTACATTAAAAGGATTATTCACCACAACCAAGTGGGATTTATTCCTGGGATGCAAGGTAGGTTCCACATCCGCAAATCAATCAATGTGATATAATACATTAATAAAAGAAAGAACAAGAACCATATATCTCTCAATATAACTCTCAATAGATGCAGAAAAAGCATTTGACGAAGCACAGCATCCTTTCTTGAGTAAAACTCTTCAGAGTATAGGGATAGAGGATACAGACCTCAATATCATAAAAGCCATCTATGAAAAACCCACAGCAAATATCACTCTCAATGGGGTAAAACTAAGAGCTCTCCCCCTAAGGTCAGGAACATGACAGGGATGTCCACTATCACCACTGCTATTCAACATAGCATTAGAAGTCCTAGCCACAGCAATCAGACAACAAAAAGAAATCAAAGGCATCCAAATCGGCAAAGAAGTCAAACCCTCACTCTTTGCAGATGATATGATACTTTATGTGGAAAACCCAAAAGACTCCACCCAAAAACTGCTAGAACTCATACAGGAATTCAGTAAAGTGGCAGGATATAAAATCAATGCACGGAAATCAGCTGCATTTCTATACACCAACAACAAGACAGAAGAAAGAGAAATTAAGGAGTCGATCCCATTTACAATTGCACCCAAAACCGTAAGATACCTAGGAATAAATCTAACCAAAGAGGCAAAGAATCTGTACTCAGAAAACTATAGAATACTCATGAAAGAAATTGAGGAAGACACGTTCCATGCTCATGGATTAGAAGAACAAATATCATGAAAATGTCAATACTACCTAGAGCAATCTACACATTTAATGCAATCCTGATCAAAATACTATCAACTTTTTTCAAAGAAATGGAACAAATAATCCTAAAATTTCTATGGAACCAGAAAAGACCCGAATAACCAGAGGAATGTTGAAAAAGAAAAGCAAAGCTGGTGGCATCACAATTCCGGACTTCCAGCTCTATTACAAAGCTGTCATCATCAAGACAGTATGGTACTGGCACAAAAACAGACACATAGATCAATGGAACAGAATAGAGAGCCCAGAAATGGACCCTCAACTCTATGGTCAACTCATCTTCGACAAAGCAGGAAAGACTGTCCAATGGAAAAAAGACAGTCTCTTCAACAAATGGTGTTGGGAAAATTGGACAGCCACATGCAGAAGAATGAAACTGGACCATTTCCTTACACTACACACAAAAATAGACTCAAAATGGATGAAAGACCTCAATGTGAGACAGGAGTCCATCAAAATCCTAAAGGAGAACACAGGCAGCAACCTCTTCGACCTCAGCCGCAGCAACTTCTTCCTAGAAACATTGCCAAAGGCAAGGGAAGCAAGGGCAAAAATGAACTATTGGGACTTCATCAAGATATAAAGCTTCTGCACAGCAAAAGAAACAGTCAACAAAACCAAAAGACAACCGACAGAATGGGAGAAGATATTTGCAAATGACATATCAGATAAAGGGCTAGTATCCAAAATCTATAAAGAACTTATCAAACTCAACACCCAAAGAACAAAGAATCCAATCAAGAAATGGGCTAAGACATGAAAAGACATTTCTCTAAAGAAGACATCCAAATGGCCAACAGACTCATGAAAAAGTGCTCAACATCGCTCGGCATCAGGGAAATCCAAATCAAAACCTCAATGAGATACCACCTCACACCAGTCAGAATGGCTAAAGTTAACAAGTCAGGAAACGACAGATGTTGGCGGGGATGCGGAGAAAGGGGAACCCTCCTACACTGTTGGTGGGAAGGCAAGCTGGTGCAGCCACTCTGGAAAACAGTATGGAGGTTCCTCAAAAAGTTGAAAATAGAGCTACCATATGACCCAGCAATTGCATTACTGGGTATTTACCCCAAAGATACAAATGTAGTGATCTAAAAGGGTACGTACACCCCAATGTTTATAGCAGCAATGTCTACAATAGCCAAACTATGAAAAGAGCAAGATGTCCATCGACAGATGAATGGATAAAGAAGATGTGGTATATATATATACAATGGAATATTATGCAGCCATCAAAAAAAAAAACCCACGAAATCCTGCCATTTGCAATGACGTGGATGGAACTGGAGGGTATTATGTCAATCAGAGAAAGACATGTGTCATATGATCTCACTGATATGAGGAATTCTTAATCTCCGGAAACAAACTGAGGGTTGCTGGAGTGGGGGGTGGGGTGGGAGGGATGGGGTGGCTGGGTGATGGGACATTGGGGAGGGTATGTGCTATTGTGAGCACTGTCAATTGTGTAAGACTGTTGAATCACAGAGCTGTACCTCTGAAACAAATAATACACTATATGTTAAAAAAAAAATAGTAGAAATGGAAAGATGAAGGGGGGGAAATCGGAGGGGGAGACGAACCATGAGAGACTATGGACTCCGAGAAACAAACTGAGGGTTTTAGAGGGGCGGGGGTGGGGGGATGGGTTAGCCTCGTGATGGGTATTAAAGAGGGCACGTATTGAATGGAGCACTGGGTGTTATATGCAAGCAATGAATCATGGAACACTACATCAAAAACTAATGATGTAATGTATGGTGACTAATATAATTAAAAAAAAAAAAAGTCCTGGCATCGCAGAAATGAACATCAGTATTTGTTTTTTTTAACATATACATTACATCGTGATGTCATGTTATGTACAATCTCTATGATGTACATCACTAGGATGCACATGTGGAACTAGCAGGATGTTGTATGTCAATTATATTTCAATTTTTAAAAAAAGGTATTAAGTGGAAAGCCAGAAAAGAAATGAAAAATGTTTCATGAGAATTCTACTCCTATATGAACCAATATATACAGAATTTTGAAGTAAAAGGCTTTTCCCTGAAAAATTTTATATCTAGTTAACTTACCTTTAATTTGTGAATACAACTAGGTATCACTTTTTTATAGGCTAGAGTTCAGAAAATAAATACACAACTGTACCTTTTCTTTTAAACATTACTCAAAAATGTTCTTCAACTGATTTTTTATCAGTCAAAACTAAGATTTTTAAGGATGTAGAAGTCAGATGCCAAAGCTATTAGTTATCAGTAATGAAATCAGTTAAATATAGAATTACATCTATATCATTACTGTAACAAAATTAAATTCATATAATAAACTTTTTGAGATGAACTCAAAGGGCAAAAGAAAAGCATCACAGGCAAAAAATCCACTGCAAGTGTTCATACACATTTATGAAATATATCATATATCTTAGAAAAGGAAGCTGAACTTCCATCTCTGATCAAAATGAGAAAAAATATAAGAATTCAATATTTTATAAGGCAGCATCACAGATCACTGGGGAATGGAAAAAATATTCAATAAATGGTGGGGAAAAATAGTTTCATATTTGAATTTTATTTTATCCAATCTGACAATTTTTAGTTGGAGACTTTGAAAATATGTATGTTTGTAAAAATGTTACTTAATAATTTTTTAGGAAAAAGTGAGCTTTCAATTGCCATATCCTGTACAAGAAAATTTTAGGGTTCAAGGCTGAGCAAAATAGAATTCAATGAGCAAGATTACAGCTTCAATTTGTTTTTAACTTTTTTAAAAGATTTTATTTATTTTTTATTTGAGAGAGAGATGAGCACATGTGCAGGGGGTGTAGAGGGAGAGGGAAAATCTTAAGCAGGCTCCACAACCAACACGGAGCCTGACGTGGGGCTGATCCCACAACCCCGAGATCATGACCTGACCCAAAATCAAAAGGTGGATGCTTAACAGACTAAGCCACCGAGGTGCCCCTTCAATTTGTTTTTAGATGAAACCTGAAAGTTGCGTTTTAAGTGAAAATAGAAAGATCAGAAAATTTATTTTTTTACCATAATCATGCCTTGGTAAGATTATTTTTAATGACAAATATTCTAGTCATACGTGATAAACATAAAATTCACTGTGATTTCATTTATGAATAATGTTCCTGGCTGATTATGTGATTGAAATTAAGGCAATTGTTATTCTTTAAATGGATGAATTTAGGGGAAAAACTGGGTAAAACAGTTCTCTACCGATATCTAAACAGCACTGTTGGGCCTCCATGAACAGTTTTTGATACATGCATTAAAAATAATGAAATTTAAAGAAGATACCGTGAAGGCCTCCCGGCAACCACACGGAAGCCCGTGGCCCGCCATGCAGGTGCCCCAGCTCTAGTCTCCAGACTCCCTCACTTTTTATCCTGTACGGAAGCGAAGCCCATTCGTCTCTCAGATTCTACACATGCTGGTTCCTATGCTGAGACTTTTCTCTCTGGCATGTTCCTGGTTTGCTTCCTCACTCAAGTCTCTGTTTAAATATCACCTCCTAAGAGAGGCCTTACCTGCCCATCATACCAAAGCGATACCCTCTCCGACCCACTCACTTTCTAGCTCCCTTAATTAAACATCAATTTTCTTTCTAGCATCCTAATATTAATTAGAAATAAAGTTCAGTTCAGCTTCAATATTTGGCTAAGATCTATTATTTGCCTTCACCTTCTGGTAAGCCCAATAAATAGATGCCTACTTTTAAAAAGTACTGGCATCCCAGAAATGAACAACATCAATATTTGTAAAGCACAGATGTTACTACCCTATCTAGTAAGTGTAACAATGTTACTAATGCCAACCAGGTGTGACATTAATATTTAGTTTATTTACGATCATATATAGATGGGCATTTTATATGCCACTTGGAGTAAAAAGAACCCCTATCTGTTCTATAGGTTGAAATTCTTAGACTAAAGGATATATATGTACTTGTTATTGCAAGAGTAAAATTTTTAAAATAATGACTGTGAAATTGTTCATATTATGTGAAAAAATGAAATTTACAGTTCAGTAAGTAGAGAAACAGGTCGATAATACACATCTCAAGAGAGAATGCAATAGCTAGATAGGTGTAAGGAATAATGTTAGAAGCATTTTAGTAAAAAAAATATATAAATAAATCTTAACTAATACAAAGTATAATATGCCGATTTGGCTATGGTGAAATCCAGATCTTTATAAAACTGACATACTTGCATTTGCAACATGAAATAAAACAACACTGAAGAACAAAATTTACTTGTAGGTTGGTTAGTGCTCTCTAACCGGGAGTCCTTCAAGGGGAAGTCCTAGTCGGACTACTATCTTGAGAGAATAAAATAACAATGGCTATCAACTTCACCATTCTAAAATTTCTCAAGGAGGAAAAATCTCTGATATCATTTACCAAAATATCTAATGTGGGTCATCTTCAATTCAAACATAAAAACAAGATGGAAAAAAAAATTTTATCTAGCATATATTTATTTTCTCACTTTTAAAATTTCAGAAACAATAGACATTAAAAGAATACTTGTTTAGAAAAAAACTTTGAGATTTTAAAAACCCACAGAGGTTAAAAAAAGCTTCACAAATCACAGATATAGATTAGCAATCATCTTCAGGACATTTAGTAAAAAAGTGGTTTCTTGAGACTCACTTAAGGTGAGGCTCTCATGTTCAAGGCGAAGTACTTCGCTGGGCTATCTGCACTGGAGGCACAGGTCGGGGTTAGCAGCAGCATCGCCGAGTCCGCTTCAGTGCTCCGTGCAACCACAGCCAGATGAGCCCACAGCCCAGAGTCCCTCCACCCGGTGCGCAGGGGAGTGCTCTCCTCGCCTGCGGAGCCATCCAGGTGCAAGGAGCTCAGGACACAGGGGCCCCGACGGAAGGCACGGAACCGACGGTGAGGGGAGCCAGGACCGCGTGGTCCAGTTACACTGACCATGGAACCACGTGGCGAGGGCTTTCGGGGACTCAGGATGGTTCACGACCTCCCCGGCCAGACTCTGACTACAGCAGGAAAACCGGGGACACGTTTGCTAGAAACGGCAGGTGGCCAGGCGGAGCAGGGGGAGAGTGGAGGCCCGTGGCCGGGAAACCACAGGGACCAGCCAGCCACCGTCGGCGGGCTTGGCCTGCAGCGGGGCTGACCAGCGGACTGGCCCCCAGGCCTGGCCCTTTGGGAGCGCGCGCATGGAAGGAACCCCCACGGCTGGTGGCCCCAGGGCTGTCATGATGTCATCACAATACCATTTGCATTGCGGTGTCCCCGCCCCCTTTCCACGCAGCTGGGACGATGGGACCATGGCGGATGGGAGCATGCACCAAGGCTGAAGGGAGGAAGCCAGGGCGGGTATAGACGGGGTGTGACAATGAGCACTTGGGAGAGGGGAGACCACAGAGACCCCTAAACCCACGACGCAGCAGCCGAAGGGCTGCTACCACCCACGGCCGAGGCCGCTCCTCCTTCTGCGGGCTGGAGCCTTCCCTCGGGGAGCACCAGGCTGGGGACGGAGTCCACCGGCCCCAGGACACTTGCACTGCTCTTCTGCGGCCCAAGCCAAGGCTGCAGGACACAGACAACCCCGTGCAGCTGTGTCCTTCCCCAACTAACAAGCGGACGCCCTGGCCAGGGGGAAGCGGCTGTGTGCACCCAGGGGAGCCCTGAGAACACGAGCACCCCCACGGCTGGTCTCCGGCGGGGACCACAGCCCATCTGCTAGAACCTGCTGATTCTGCAGGAACCCTCGCGTGTCCGCTCACAGTCTGTGCACGCTTTCCACGGTAAAGAGGCTCTTACTATGGCACGCCCGGCGCTGCCGAAATTGGTATGCATGTGATAAAAGTGAGATGCAGATAAAAATTCAGGGAAGATTTTGTTATCTTGAAAGCCAGTTATGTTGCTATATTGTCACTTTTCTAGAACCAAGATTTTTCTTCTGCAGGCAGTACAAATAGCACGGTTTATAGGATCGCTTCCATAAAACTGCGGATCATCACAGACCACAGACTACCACTTAGTATTCCAAACGTGCGAGACAGTTGAACACAGGCAGAATTTATCAGCTAACAGTGTGGAGAAATTACTGTCCCCGTACAAAATGTAACTCCTAAAATCTCGTTAATACTGCTATAGCAACAGCTCTGTTTTACTGGGTAATATTTGGTTATGTACCCTAAGTTCATTCTATGATAGTGACAACACAGTTTAAAGCTTGGCTGTATGTTAGTCTTAAATCTCAGGATTTGGGCCAAGATATATTTTTTTCACAAAATTCCAATATGAATCTATTTATTTGTTTATTATCTATTTCCTTAACTAAATATAGAGATTCCTCTTGTTAGGAATTCATGATTTCCTCATTACTGTGTACTTCCAGCACTTAGAATAGTGGTGGCACAAAACAGAAGCAAAAGAAGGAAAGAAAAAGAGAGAGAGAGAAAGAAAGAGAGAGAATATGAATTAAAAAGATGCATAACATACCTCTTCTAGCTGAGTACAGTATATAAAAATAGGGATGCTAGAAGTTTTAGACCTCATACAGACTGCTTTTTCAATTCTGTTTATATGTTTTCCTATGCATAATTTTACTGAGTGCCTACTATGGGTAAAACACTGTACTAAGGACTGTGAGAGTTACTAAAAGGAGTTAGGAAAATAAAGACTTTTCTAGGAATGCAAAGTACTGCAGAACCTTCCAAAGTAGAGTAAGATACCTCAGAAAAAAAAATGAAAAATTAAAAAATATGATTGCTTTTAATATTTAGGATCTTAAGAGAAAACAAATCTTCAAATGTTCGATTGTAGAGTAAAAAATTAAACTAACATCTATTGGGCAGATTTAAATAGAAATTAAATCTCCTAAGTATGTCACAGATGCTACAGAATACATATTGGGAGGTAAATCACGCTGATTAGGAAATGTGAAAGAGATTTATGTCAGTTTCCTTGAGAATAACCCTAAAAGTGATCAAATCATTCATTTATTCATCAGATATTGAAAAACCTACTTGTGGCAAGCCACTGTTCTACACGCTTGGATAGAGCAGTAAACAGACAAAAATATCTGCCCGTATGAAGCTTCCATTTAAGTGGAGGAATACAAAGAAAATTAATTCAGTGAAATGCATGGAATGTTAGCTGGGGATATAGGCTCTGGCGAAAAATAAAGAAGGAAAGGAGGGGGGCTGCGACCTGAAACAGCATGGCCAGGGAAGACCTCGCTGAGGTGACGTTGGAACAAAGAGCTCAAAGACAGAAAATGACTTTGTGCAGAATCTGGGGGCAGCAGCCTGGGCAGAGGAAGCAGCAAGAATAAAGCTCTGGTGGGGAGTATGTTGGTCTGTTCACTGAGCAGCCCAGAGGCCAGCACGGCTGGAGCAAACTAAATGAGGGAGCGAAAAGAGGAGGAAATCAGAGAGGTAAGAAGCCTGACCTTTACCTGTGGGTTGATGGAAGGGTTCTGTGACTCTGGATGAGGTAAGGAATCATGAGGGTATTCCCAAGAGAGGAATGATCTCACCTGATTTATGCTTTAGCCAGAACATTCAGACTGCTTGGCCGAGAACCGACCAGGGAGGGAGGGGCAAGGGTAGAAGCAGTCCTAGTTAGGCGGCGGCCGCACTGGCAATGCCGTCAGTCAAGGTATTAGCGGGTGAAGAGGTATGTCTGAGTACACTCTGAATATAGAGGCAAGATCATGTTTCTGGCAGGACGGACACACATGAGGAGAGGTCGGGAGTTAACAGTGATTCCAAGACTTTCGGCCTCTGTCATAGGAAGGATGGAGTTGTCACGGACTTTCGTGGGAATGACTGTATGGATAGAAGCCAACGTAGAAAGTTTCAAGGGGGAGAGTGAGAATCTAAAATGTTGCTGATAGTCTATGGAATGATCAAAAACTCACATGTTTTTACAGAAAGGGCACTTTAGTGTGAGTTCTCTCATTTACCGTATCATTTCTGTAAACTGTTTATTTTTGAAATTGGGGTTTTATTTTTCCTATCTTTAAAAATGGAAATAACACCCACCTCGTGTGTTGTAAATATTACTAGATTTCATGTACAGCATGTACATGCCTGATCTCCAGAAAGAGCTCAGTTCTTACAAATGTTTGTTTTCTCTTTCTGTCCTTCATTAGATCATTTTAAAAGTCTGAATATATAAAGTGGTACACCGAAAAGAAAAGTGACCTGATGCTCAGATTTTACATCTAGGAAAATGCGAAGAGCTATTTAGATGAACCCAAAAAGGGTTTCATGAGACTTCTAGATCCAGAAATGCCAGTCTGAGTCCTTAGAGAACAGTCAAGGTCAAAGAGGGAAGGGTAAGAGCTAGAGGCTCACAGATTTTTTTCAGTGAACAATCAGTCTTCTTGAAGTGGAGAGGAGAAGAAAAATGTAACAGAGAAGCAATCTGTGCGGCTAAGGTCTCAAGAAGCATTTTAGCAGACACGCTAGAAACTGCCTGATATTACCTGAACAAAAGACACTGTGGCATCTAAACAGAATCTCAGGAGAACACAAGAGGGAGAGGGAAGTGTAGGGACCGATACCTGTACGACGGGAAGACCTGCCTCCCAGCACTGCTGGGCAGGGAGGGTTGGAAAGAACCCAACGTTAAGAGCACCTGCTCATAGAAGGCGTACACTGGCAATCTAATACAGAGCCCGTTTTAGGCCTCGTCCAGAATGGATCCAGGCCATGGGAGGGGGATCCATTTGGGCAGAGTGGGGACAGGAGGGGACACTGAGCATCTCTAGGTTGCATCACATCTGCTGTTTTCTCCCAGATAGATAGTTGTTCGGGGCATGTGGGTGGCTCCCGGCCTTGCGCTCAGTGGAGAGTCCGCTTCAGATTCTTTCTCCCTCCCCCTGTGCCCCTCCCCACTTGCACACACACTCTCTCTCTCTCAAATAAATAAATAATCTTAAAAAAAAAGATATATAGTTGTTTAGATTGGTGTTGCTTATTTTGTTATCTTTACTTCCTGAAAAACCTTAAGGAGAATTTATGTGACATGCTAACTGGTATTTACTAATTCTATTTATTGTTTGGATCTCCCCAGACTTCAAAGTTGCTAAAAGTTGATATAAATAAATAACAAGATTCTAACATAAGAAGGAAGGTGGCCAAATATGGTAGTATATGAGTGTATCAGCCAGTGGCTTGAGTTAAGCCAAAAAAAAAAAAAAAAATCCTGGGTGGAGCTGAAGCGGTCACTCTCAATTTTAAAACAAAAGACAAGAAACCTAAGCAGGAACTCATTCCTAAAAAATGGGCATGAAAGCTTGCCGCCGACACACGGCAGTCCAAGTCTGGTTAGCAGTGGAAGTGTGATGTGGACACAGTCAGGAGGAGTCCCTTAAACATGGCTTGTAGCTCAGGAAAGCACTGGGCTTCCTCCGGACGCTGGCCCTGCCCTTGTCTGGCGCACTCGCCTCTCCTCCCCGATGGGCTAGTCTTCCTGCGCTCTGGGCTCGGGCGTCGCTTCCCGGTTCCCCGTCCGTGAGGGGCTCCTGCTGTTTGCTCCAAGTCACTGTACATCCTTCATGGTTTGTACCGTTGTTTACTCTGCGTCTGTCTTTCCTGAGACACTGTATGGGCAGTTCCTTGGACACACAGTGTATCTATGTGCTTGCTACTCTACATGCACAACTTCAGAGAAGGGCTGGGAGCCAAGGCTTTACATGCTTTACATGCCGCACTGAATGAAGGTCAGGAATGTCCAGGCCATGAGGCAGGAGCCTATCAGCTTCCTAACCACCGTATCGCCAGCGCTTCCCTCAGAGCGCCCTTCAAGTAGCTGCTCCCGGTACCTCGGCTGGATGAGTCAATCGATGCACGAACAGCACCGCCACCCCGGCCGGTCTCCCCTCATCTGCACAGAACCCTGTAACGACACTCCCAGCAGCCTGTTCTCGTTTCCCTCTCCGTCATGCCTCCGAACGGTGTGAGCCACGGCTGGACCCGAGCCCCGGCGGCCGCACAGCGGTCTCAATGGACTCAGCGTCACAGCTTCACGAGGAAGCCAGAGCCGCTGCTCGTCACACGGTTCCCACAGCAGCTCTGTGCCCTCACCCCCTCCTCCCCGCCCGCCTGCACGGCGACATGGCTGCCCTGCACCCCACAAGCTGCTCTGGATTCTCACCTGGGACACACAGGAGGCCCCTGTGAATCCCAAACACTAGCACTGACCTCAGGAAAGCGCTTATCTCTGGACGTTTGTAACAACAAAAAAATTAACACAGGAAAACAAAACAAGTGAAAAAACCATATTCCTAAGTGGTGGCAGAAATGATAAACGCTGCATATTCCCCGGTTAGAAGGACGGAAGACAAGCTACGGTCAAGCGTAGAAGTTATCCTGAGGGCTAGGAGGGTGTTCTATCATTACAATTAAGGCTAAATGAGTATAAAGCTTTTAAGAAATTACACAGTGTAAGTGACAGTGGAGAATTTTTCAGCTGTGATGATTATTTGATACACTTAGTATAAATAATCATGCCAGAAAATTATAATTCATGTAAAATTGTTTTAAATATTAAATTCAATATCAACGTGTTTATTGTTACATGCATGTAATTAAGTGCACTTACACATATATTACACGCACAGTGTAACAGGCTGCCTTTTCCAGCTAACACAGTTCCTGCCCTTGATAGGAAAGAAAAGCGAAAAACACTGACACAAACATGGGCTGACAACTTACCAGAGCCACGCAATTAGAGCACACCAAGAACTTAGAGCACTTCTGCCTCCCTAGGTGACTTAGGGACTGTCTGTCCTTCCTCCCGGCCTGCCCCACGCTCCTGCCCGCTCCTTCGCCCCCTCCATCTTCTGGCACTTACTGCTTATGTGCAAGCACAGCTGACAGACTGACTGACAGACAGACAGACAGATAGTCAGAGTCCCTGACTGGTTCTTCTCTACCTACTGATTTTAATGTCAACTTCAGATCCAGGAATTTTTTTCTCCAGCAATCCTACAACCCAGAGGTTAGTCATATTAGAAGCCCAACAAACGTTCAGATGAGTCCTGGCGCCTTTAAAGGAGTCTCACTTGTAGCTGGCACAAGGGAGCACGGAGGGAGGGAGAGAGGAAGAGCAGGTGAGGGAAGGGCCCCTGCAGCACGGAGGGAGGGAGAGAGGAAGAGCAGGTGAGGGAAGAGCCCCTGCAGCACGGAGGGAGGGAGAGAGGAAGAGCAGGTGAGGGAAGAGCCCCTGCAGCACGGAGGGAGGGAGAGAGGAAGAGCAGGTGAGGGAAGAGCCCCTGCAGGGAGTGTCTCCAGAGCTCAGAACACAGATCAAGTGCACGGGGCTAAAGAGAAGCTTCACCAGCAGAAGGTCAGTTCTTTCTGTTAGCTCAAAGATGAGAGGGCGGGTTCAGAGAAATCTGTAGGTGGGAGAGAAGGGTCAGACTTCTCAAAGGGCCACATTTCACAGTTTGAATCTTCTCTATAAAGTAAAACATAAGGTGCTCGGCTAAGGGAAAGGGAGGTGGTGACAGAATGGTAAGTAGTGCGTGGCTGAAACAGCCACGGTGGAACACAGGGGCAGGGCCAGCCCCTCCCTCACTGGACCCCGTCTGGTGTCGCCAGCAGAGCTCAGCAGCTCGTGTATGGACAGAGACTAACCCAATGCAACACTTTCTAGGAGGGAGGCGGCACAAGGGAGAGTGAGATAGGATAATGAAGATTCTGGAAAGGGAATGGTTGAAGTTATGTGCCATGGATTCCAGGCTGAGTTGGGCAAGAAGAGTCTAGAGAGTCTAGTTCAAAGGTGTCCAGGGGTTCAAAGGTGGAGCAGTCATGAGCAATGACAAGGCTGAAGCTGCGGACAGGTACGTGCTTCATCTAGAAGGACTCACGATCGCAGAAGTCATGGAAAGGAGGCCGTTTGTGAAGCAGGTGTGACCGCGGACGACGAAGGGAGTGAGACTCCACGAAACCATGCAGGGGACAGGGGACACTGCGCACACCAACTCATCAGTACCGTTTGCTGCTCCTTTCAGAAAATCACTTGAGATCCCTCCTTATTCCATTCAGTTTTCCTGCAAGGTACCTGACTGGTCACTCTGAAGAAACTTGATTTGTTGAAAAAGGAAAAGAGAAAAAAGCAGCTCCCTATGGGGAGGGTAGGACATGCTCTAAAGTGAATTAGTCACGGTTATGAATCTGTGTCAGTTACCAACCACACAACCCACATATATTACAAGTGTAGATTCTTCTCTACATTCTCAAAAGTTATGAAGAGCCACAGTGAGTAAAAACAAACACAAAAACAAAAGGAGCACTTTAAAAGAATGCCCCGTAAGCACTGCGGACAGCCTGAGAGCGGCATCGTCCCCGGCTGCCGGCAGGACAGCGACCCCGGTGCACACGTCCGCGTCGCTGGAGTCACGCGCTCCGTCGCTCGGGGACCGACTCTCACCTGTATCGCAAGGGCCCGAGCTACGACACCTCCAAGGTACTGTAAGGGGTCTTCTGGGCCTTCCCACTTGCTCTGCCATGCCAGAGGACACTGCAATTTAAAAAGGGTCCAAATTAAGTTTACACATATAATATTACACATAATAGACCTTTAACATTAGTGTGATGGGGAAAATACTTCGGCATAATCCACATTATGTGCACCATGAATTTATTTCCTTAAGATGATGTCTGTTTTTCTTTGAATAAAATGAATGACAATAAATAACATAATAAAATGAATGACAGAGATAGAATGAATTAATCTGTTTCTCTAAAAGGAGAGTTTCTATAATTTTGCTATTGGTGATAATGTGCTATAAACATCAGGGTGCATGTGCCCCTTCAAATCAGTATTTCTATATCTTTTGGGAAAATACCTAGTAGTGCACTTGCTGGACAGTAGAGTAGTTCTAAATGTCCATCGACAGATGAATGGATAAAGAAAATGTGGTTCATATATACAATGGAATATTACTCAGCCATCAGAAAGGATGAAATCTTGCCATTTGCACAACATGGATGGAGCTAGAGGGTATTGTGTTAAGTGAAGTCAGTCAGAGAAAGACAAACACCATATGACTTCACTCATATGTGAAATTTAAGAAACAAACAGATGAACATAGGGGAAGGGGATAAAAACAGAGAGGGAAGCAAACCATAAGAGATGTTTAACTATAGAGAGCAAACTGAGGGTTGATGGAGTGAGGTGGGGGAAGGGATGGGACAGATGGGGGATGGGTATTTTTTTTTTTATTATAGCCTTTTTTTTTATTATGTTATGTTTTTTTTTTTTTTTTTTAAAGATTTTATTTATTTATTTGACACAGAGAGAGGTAGCGAGAGCAGGAACACAAGCAGGGGGAATGGGAGAGGGAGAAGCAGGCCTCCCGCCGAGCAGGGAGCCCGATGTGGGACTCGATCCCAGGACCCTGGGATCATGACCTGAGCCGAAGGCAGACGCTTAACGACTGAGCCACCCAGGCGCCCTTTATTATGTTATGTTAATCCCCATACATTACATCATTAGTTTTTGATGTAGTGTTCCATGATTCATTGTTTGCGTGTAACACCCAGTGCTCCATGCAGAACGTGCCCTCTTTAATACCCATCATCAGGCTAACCCATCCTCCCACCCCCCTCCCCTCTGGAACCCTCAAGTTTGTTTCTCAGAGTCCATCGTCTCTCATGGTTTGTCATGGGGGATGGGTATTAAGGAAGGCACTGTTTGTGATGAGCCCTGGGTTTTGTGTGTAAGGGATGAATCATTAAATTCTACACCTGAAACCAATTTTACCATATATGTTAACTAACTAGAATTTAAATAGAAACTTGAAATTAAAAAAAATAAGATTTTTTTAAAGTAAAATTCTTGAAACAATAAGCAAACATAAGCTGGTATATACCAAGTAGCAAACCACTGTTTGCTTAAAACAATATTCAGTACATAAGGAAATCAAATTAAAATTGACAAGTTCATTTTGTAAGTGGTAAAGATTTTTTTAAAAAGTCTTCATTCCTCCAGAATTTCTTCAAACTCTAAATAGAGAAGTATAATAGAAATTTCATCCCCAAAACCACACTGAACTATATGATTAAAAGAAATTAAAAAAATACTCTAAATTAAAGTTAAATAAGTAAATAAAACCATTCTAAAAAAGTTATCTTTTAAATACCTGACCTTCTATTAACTGGTATTCTCTATTAATACATACTTCTTTACTTCACAATATTCTTTACGTTCATGTGCATCATCATAGTATACCTTTTCTGTGAGGGTTTGCTGGACCTTCCAAACATTATATAAATATTCAAACTTCTAAAGTGCAATAATAAGGAGAAAACATCAATTTCATACCCCAAAACACTGCCTGATTATATAGTAGAGAAACTACACTGTGGGATATATCAACAATGCATGGAAAACAAAAATTATAAGATAGTGGGAATTCAGAGTGTAAAATATCTGGTTTAATCACTTTAGATGTGTAAAGTAAGCTTTCCTCAGAATATGGCAGAAAAGTGTCTGAACAGTGCTTTGAACTGAGACAGGTGTGGTGATTTTCACACATGACCCACTCCAGCCTACACGCCGACACCAGCGGCAGTGAGGGAGAACACCCTCCACCTAGCTTGCTCGTGACACCGCACCTCCCACACCTGCTCTCCGAGGAATATGCTCCAACCAACCTGCCCTCAGCACCATCCGTCTGAAGCATCATCACAAGCCTGGCCGTGGGCCAGCAGTGCTGACAGGGGCAGCAACACTGCTAAGTGACCCCTGCCCTGGGGAGAAGGGAAGATAACCACACACACCAGGTGGACTGCAGCCCCAGCAGTGGGCTGGGGGCAGGCATCTGGTCTGACTGCAGGCCCTGCCCACCAACGAAACCCCAGGGGACACCTGCAGGAAAGGACCCTGCAGTTCGGTGCTGCCACAGCTCTGGAAAACATCTGGTCCAACCCGAAAATGAAAAAGACAATTCCAGAATACACGTGCACGCTTATGTTCAAGGCATCATTACTTACAACCAAGACATGGAAGGAACCCATGTGCCCATCGACAGATGAATGGGTAAGGAATACGCAACACACACACACACACACACACACACACACACACACACTCTAGAATATCACTCCATCTTGAAAAAGAAGGAATCTGTTTGGGACAATATGGGTGAACCTAGAGGCTATTATACTAAGCGAAGTAAATCAGAGAAAGACAACCGTATGACTTTACCTCTATGTGGAATCTCAAACACAACAAACAGAAGAAAACAGAAACAGACCCATAAATACAGAGAACAAACAGATGGTTGCCAGAGAGAGGAGGGGAAGGGGATTGAAAGGTACAGTCTTACAAAGTAAGTAAGACATGGGGATGCAATGGACAGAATAAGGAACGTGACTAATATGGTAACAACTCTGGATGCGGACAGGTGGTAGCTATGTTCATCTTGGTGGTCGCTTTGTATTACATGTAAATGATGATCACTACATTGTACATATGAAACTAGACTCTGTGTCACGTACAGTTCAGCCGAAGTATCAAGAATGTGTTACATATCATGTTTGGGAGTTTATATAAAAATGATTTAATGAAGGAAGTCTTAGGAAAGGAAGTAGGTGCTACGTTCTGAGAGTTGTGCTGGATTTCGACAAAGGCAGAAAGAACTGGAGGGGGTGTTTTAAGCGAACGCTGGCTGGATGCTAACTCTGTGTGAGCACCGAGCGCGTGAGAGGCACCATCTCATGTGCTCCTCACAATAACCCTCAGGAACAAGGGCTGCTTTCGCTGCCATGTTACACAGGGAGCACGTGAAGGCCACATGTGTGGCCCCAGGCAACCTCACTCCAGAGTCTGTCTGTCAGCATCGGTACTGGCTGCGAGGCATCTTACCTTCCCATCGTGCTTTACGCATATTACACCATGTGAGGTTCAACGCAAGACAATTATGAATTAGGAATTAAAATTATAATAATGGGGAAACTAAGGCTTAGAACAGGTTAACTTATCAGTGTTTTTAACTAACTGTTATAGAGCTGGAGCCCAAGTCTAACCCTAAACAGAACCTCTTTCTCCTACCCATCCTTTTCATAACAGATGTCATAGCAGGGGAGGGGTCCACTGCTCATTTCCTTCCCTCTCTTCAAGTATCAATTAAGTACATGGTTATTGCATCAATTAAGTACATGGTTATTCAGCAAGCTTGTGTTAAACAGCTGCTATTTGGCAATCATTTGTTAGGTGCTCTGGATACAAAATGACAACACAACCCCTGTTCATAACAACTTGTGTGAGAAGACAGGGAAAGAGACAAAAAAAAGGGACACTGCAGTTGGTACAGTAACTTCCCTGATAACGACAAGAGCAGTGCTCATTATACACAGAGCTAGCGTCCACCAAATCCACACTCCGTACGAGGGCGAGAGTCAGGGAAGGCTTTCTGGTGGAAATAACACCCGAGGTAAATCTCAAGGAATAAACAGTCTACACTCCGGGAGAGAACGACAGTAGGAAAAGGGAGGACAATTAATAAGGGAGACATTAATTAAGTAAGGACCAGACCAGGAAGCTTTTTGGGGTCTATACTAAGGAGTTTGATCAGGAAAGCAATGATAAGACCAAATTAAACTTGAACCGGGCATGTGACACAATCGGATCTGACTGTAGAGACATTACCCCAGTAGACACAGGGAGAAGCGGCATTCGGGGATGGATGGGGTGGCAGGAAGGGAGTCAGGAAGCTGCTGCACTTTGTGAGGCAGGAGCCAGCGAGGACCTCCACAGGAATGAGGAGAGGAGAAGGGTCCTGACAGCAAACACGTCTGCAGTTGGCGGCACGGACGGGGCAGGCACTGTTCCGAGCATGGTACTTCCGTGCACACCTCTACCCTTCAAAACAACCCTCTGAGGGAGGCATAATCATGAACCACGTTACAAACATTTAGAAACCGAGGGAAGGAAAGTTTAAGTGACCTGAACAAGAAAGCACTGTAGTATAATCTTGGATATTTTCATTTCTACTCTATAATTTCAGTGTTTATTATTACGTGAACTTTAAACACAGCGCCACTTTTAGTGACTCATTTTCCTCTTCTATTGAATATTGTAGTTGTTTATCACACTGCCAAACACCACCACTGCACTCAGAAGAGCCACGTGCTGATGTTCGCCCAGGGGGACGATAATGGTAATCCACGACGTGCACCTGCTGAAGTTACAAGAGATGTCTGGACAGCTTCATGGGATTCAAGTTTACTGTGGCTCCCGAAAATGGGAGCAGCCTTGTAACCACTATTTATTTCAAACACTAGAAGTTGCAATGAGATGTTATAGTGTAAAAAAGGATTCAGTTTAAATTTTTTTTTGAAAAAGGGGGTAAAGAAAAAGAAAAAAACGTAGTTCACTCTAATTCCAATTGTGGATGAAGTGCTTGACAATAGGTAGAGTTTACAACTTATCACTAACTCCTACACTAGCCATAATTTACTTTATAAAAGGTTCCAACTTAATATTACTAAGACCTTTGCTTAGCTACCAAGATTTTACTTTTCTTATCAATATAGAGAAAGAGTTTGCAGAACAGCCCCAGAACTAAGGACTTTCAGACCCGAGGGACGTATCTAATGGAATTGCTCTCTGAAATATGAACACCACTGTTAACAGCTGCTGCCCCGGGAGCCAGGGAGGTGCTGCAGGAGGAGGGCCGGAGCTCACCTCCCCCACAGACACACTAAGGCAACAAATACAGGTAATGCAACTGGTTCTGAAAATGACCTGAGACTGGCAGAGCAGACTGCCACAACTAAACACATAAAGAGGCCACGTCAACGAGGTCATGAACACAGGTGCAATCAGGAACCAAGCCCCCCACCCCCCCGCCGTGGTGACCCAGAAGCAGGAGGGACATATATCCCAGGCACAGAAGAGTGATGGGATCAAGCCCCTCAAGGAGCATCCCCAGCCCTGGGTACTTGCACCAAGGAGAAATACCCCCACAACGTCTGGCTTGCAAAGTCACTGGTGCCTAACTACGGGAGAGCCAGAGGGCAACAGGGAACGGGGTCTCCACTCCCGAAGGACCCGTACTCTCTGTCTCTTAGCCTGAGACCCAGCACAGAATCAGCGGTTTCCAAAGTGCCTGGGGTTTATTTACGGACTAATTTTAGGACATGTGCTGGAGGGGCAGGGATCTGGAGAAGCTTTCCCAAGAAATGGAGTGCAGGTGGGCACCGTTTCTGTCGCCCTCCTTGGGCCCAGCTGGCCACAGGCTTCTCTCCATTTACTGTGCTAGCACCGCTTCTTCACCCAGGTGTTCCATTATGGGCCCACCCCACCCAACTCAGCTGCCCTGGCAGGTGCCACTCCGAAGTGCCTCTTGCCCCACCACACCCAGCGAGTAACCCTGGCAGGAAGTGGCGCCCCTCCAGTGACTTCTGCCCTGAGGAGGTGAGGAGCCAGCAGGGGCCACAGCTGAGCCTCCCGCTCGGCTGCATGGGAAGTTCCTCCGCCCACCCGTGTGACCACAGTTCCTACAGGTACGCCTCAGCCGGCTGTGCCCAGGGTGAGACCTGCCCACACGTGTGATGGTCACTGCAGAGAGCTGAGCTGAGAGCCAGCTCCGCCCAGCATAGCCCGTGCAGCCGTCACAGCCCCGCCACACAGGAGGGGGCCCGCACCCACACTGGGGACACTGGGGAGCGCCTGGCGCTGGCGACCAGTGGGGAATGAGCTAGCAGGCACCACAGGACACCTTCTACATGAGCCCACTACTTTCAAGACCAGGACACATAGCGGACCTATACACTACATAGTCACAAACACAGAGTTAAACAAAACAAAGAGACAGAAGAATAGGATCCAAGTGGGGAAAGAACAAGACAAAACCCTAGAAAAAGAGGTACATGAAACAGAGTTAAGCAATCTGCCCGACAGAGAGTTCAAAGTAATGGTCATAAAGATACTCACCAGACTGAAGAGAAGAGTGAAAGAACTCAGTGAAAACTTCAACAAAGAAATAGAAAGTATAAAAACGAACCAGTCAGAGCTGAAGAATACAATAACTAAAATGAAAAGCACACTACAGGGATCATCCACACATTAGGGGATGCAGAATGGATTAGTGATCTGCAGACAGGGTGGTGGAAAGCAACCAGGGTAAACAGCAAAAAAATAAATAAATAAATAAAAAGAACAACAACAAAAAATAAGGACCAGTTAAGGCTATCTACCACAACATCAAGTCATAATATTCACAATACAGGTGTCTCAAAAGGAGAAGAGAGAAAGGGAAGAAAACGGACTTTGAGAAATAATAGCTGAAAACTTCCCTAACCTGGGAAGGAAACAGACATCCAGGTTCAGGAAGCACAGAGAGCTGCACACAATGAACCCAGAGGTCCACACCAAGACACATAATAATTAAAATGCCAAAAATGATGAAGACAGAATTTTGAAAGCAGCATGAGAAAAGCAACTAGTTACATACAAAGGCATTCATACAAGGCTATGATTTGATTTTTTGACAGAAACTTTACAGACTAGAAGGGAGTAGTAAGATATATTCAAAGTGCTGATAGGAAAAACCTGTAGCCAAAAATACTCTACCTGGGAAGATTATCATTCAGAATTAAAGGAGAAATAGAGTTTCTCAGACAAACAAAAGTTAAAGGAGTTTACCACCACCAACCAGTCCTTACAAAAAGTGTTCAAGAAACTTCTTTAGGTAGAAAATTGTGAAATGGAAAAATTTCACTGGTAAAAGCAAACTTACAGTAAAGGTAATAAATTAATCACTTATAAAACCAGTTTGAAGGTTAAAAGACAAATGTAATAAAATCAACTGTACCTATAAAAATTAGTCAAAGAACACAGTATGAAAAGATATAAATTATGACATATATATAAAATGTGGAGAGGGTTGTAAAATGTACTGCTTTTAGAATGTGTTCAAACTTAACTGACCATCAACTTAATATATATTGCTATTCATATAGGATATTATATATCAACCCAATGGTAACCACAAACCAAAAGCTTTATAAGAGATGCACAAAAATGAAAGAAAAATAAATCCAAGCCTTACACTAAAGAAAGTCATGAATCAAAAGGAAAGAGAAAAGAGAGAAGGAACAGAATAAGAACTACAAAAACAATCAGAAAACAATCAACAAAATAGCAGTAAGTACAAAACTGTAAATAATTACTTAAAATGTAAATGGACTAAATGCTCCATTCAAGAGACACAGGGTGTCAGAATGGATAAAAAACAAGACCCATCTATATGCTGTATACAAGAGACTCATTTCAGACTTAAAGACACACACAGACTGAAAGCGAAAGGATGGAAGAAGATACATGATGCAAATAGAATGAAAAAAAAGGCAGCAATACTTTCATCATACAAAATACTCTTCAAAACAAAGACTGTAAGAAAAGACAAAGAAGGGTATTGCATAATGATAAAAGGATTAATCCAACAAGAAAACATAAAACTTGTAAACAACTTTATACCCAGATAGGGGCATCTAAATACATAAAGGAACTATTAACAGACACAGAGGGAGACACTGACAGTAATAGGGAACTTTAACACACTACTTACATCAATGGACAGATCATCCAGGTAGAAAATCAATACAGGAATACTGGCCTTGAACAACATATTAGGTCAGATGGATTTAATAGATACAGACAGAGCTTTCCATTCAAAAATGGAATACACCTACTTTCCAAGTGCACATGGAACATCCTCCAAAAGAGATCACATGTTACGCCACAAAACAAGTCTCAATACATTAAGAAAGCTGGAATCATGTCAAGCATCTTTTCCAATCACAATGGTATGAAACTAGAAATCACAAGAAAAACACCCTGAAAACCACACACATGTGGAGGCTAAGCAACATGCTACTAAACAACCAAGGGGTCAATGAAGAAATAAAGAGGAGATCAAAATACCTGGAGACAAATCAAAGTGTAAGCATCATGATCCAAAATCTCTGAGACACAGCAAAAGCAGTTTCTAAGAAGCAAGTTTATAGTGATAAAGGCCTCCTTCAAGAAACAATAAAAATCCCAAACAACCTAACCTTACACCTAAAGGAACAAGAAAAAGAACAACAAACATAACCCAAAGTTAGTGGAAGGAAAGAAATAACAAAGATCAGAGGGGAATAAATGAAACAGAGATTTAAAAAAAAACAACAGAAAAGATCAATAAAATTAAGACCTTGTTCTTTAAAAAGATTAACAAAATTGATAAACTGTTAGCCTGACTCATCAAAGAAAAAAAAAAAAAAAAAACCCAGACATTACTCAAATACATATTATCAGAAATGAAAGAGTATAAGTTACATCCTATGCCACAGCAATACAAAGGAGTATAAGAGACTACTCCAAAAAACCTACATGCCAACAAATTGGACAATCTAGAAGAAATAAATTCCTAGAAACATACATTCTTCTACAACTGAATCAGGAATAAACAGAAAATCTCAACAGACCAATAACTAGTAACAAAATTGAATCTGCAATCAAAAACCTCCCAACAAAAGTCCAGGGCCAGATGGCTTCACAGGTGGATTTTATCGAACATTTAAAAAAGAGTTAATACTGAATATTCTCAAACTACTCCAAAAAATAGAAGAGGAAAGAATGCTTCCAAATTTATTCTATGAGGCCAGCCTAAACCACACAAAAAGGAAAAGAAAAGAAAAGAAAAGAAAAGAGAAAGAAAGAAAGAAAGAAAGAAAGAAAGAAAGAAAAAAAGAAAAAGAAAGAGAAAGAAAGAAAGGAAGGAAGGAAGGAAGGAAGGAAAAGGAAAGGAAAGGAAAGGAAAGAAACAAAACGAAAAAAAAAAAAGAAAGACGAATGAAACTGGAGGGGGAGACAAGCCATAAGAGACTCTTAATCTCAGGAAACAAACTGAGGGTTGCTGGAGTGGGGGTTAGGGTGGGAGGGATGGGGTGGCTGGGTGATAGACATTGGGGAGGGTATGTGCTATGGTGAGCGCTGTGAATTGTGCAGGACTGTTGAATCACAGACCTGTACCCCTGAAACAAATAATACATTATATGTTTAAAAAAAAAAAAAAAAGAAGATAGTAGGAAGGAAAAAATGAAGGGGGGGGGAATCGGAGGGGGAGACGAACCATTAGAGACTCTGGACTCTGAGAAACAAACTGAGGGTTCTAGAGGGGAGGGGGTGGGGGGATGGGTTAGCCTGGTGATGGGTATTAAAGAGGGCACGTTCTGCGTGGAGCACTGGGTGTTATGCACAAACAATGAATCATGGAACACTACATCAAAAACTAATGATGTAATGTATGGTGATTAACATAACATAATAAAATTTAAAAAATAGAAAGAAATAAAGAAAGAAGAGAAAGGAAAAAAAGAAAAGAAAAGGAAAGGAAAGGAAAAAAAAGAGAAGAGAAAAATACAGGCCAATATCACTGGTGAACACAGATGCAAAAATCTTCAACAAAATATTAGCAAACCAAATTCAACAATACATTAAAATAATCATTCACCAAGATCAAAATGGGATTCTTCCCAGGATGCAAGGATGGTTCAATATCCACTTATCAATCAACTTATCTTAACTACTTCTAATTTCTTCCCTAAAACTACTCTGTACCCATGTACCCACTTCTCAATTTCCCCATGAACAAAGGATGATTTTTAATTTATTTTAGTCTTTAATTTCTTTCAGTGATGTTTTGCAGTTTTCAACATACAAGTCTTGCTCTTTTTTCTTACATTTATTCCCATGTTTTTACTTGTTTCAATACTATTATAAGTGGAGTTGCTCTCTTAATTTCATTCTGGATACTCTAAATGCTATGAACTAGCTATTCACTACTACTGTATAGAAATGCAACTGACTTCTATATATTGATATTCTTATTGTAACTTTAATATCCATTTTCCTAATGACTGATGATACTAAGCGTTTTTTAAAATGTTTTTATTTATGTAAGTAATCTCTACAGCCAACATGGGGCTTGAACTCACGACCCCGAGATCAAGAGTCGCATGCTCTACTGACTAAGCTAGCCAGGTGCCCCTGATACTGAGCATTTTTTCATGTGCTTCTTTGTCATCTGTATATCTTTTTATTTTTTAATTAAGTATAATTAACACAGTTTTATCTTAGTTTCAGGTGTACAATATGATTCAACACACCTGTCAGAATGGCTACAATCAAAAACACAAGGAATAACAAGCGTTGGCGAGGATGTGGAGAAAAAGGAACCCCCGTGCACTGTTGGTGGGAATGCAAACCGGTGCAGCCACTATGGAAATCAGTATGGAGGCTCTTTAAAAAATGAAAAATAGAATTAACATATGATCCAATAATTCCACTACTGGGCATTTATCCAAAGATGATGAAAACACGAATTTGAAAAGATAGATGCACCCCTATGTTTATTGCAGCATTATTTGCAGTAGCCAAGAAAAAGGAAGCAGCCCAAGCGTCCATCCACAGATAAAGAAAATGTGGTATATGTATACCTCTTGATAAAAAAAAGAATACTTGAATAGACACTTTTAATTTGGAATGCTTATCTTCTCATTAATGAGTTGTACTTAAAAAAAATTTCTAGATAAATGTTCCTTTGTTGGGTCCAGCTAATCTTTCTCCTGTCTGTGGCTAACTTTTTATATTCAAAACTGTATAATCAATTTGGGGATAATTTTTATATATGTTTGGAGATACAGGTGAAGGATTTTAATTAATTTTTTTTTGCTTTGGCTCTTCAATTGTTCCAGTAACTGTCTATTAAAGAGATTTTCCTTTCTCTCTTTAATTGCCATAGCATATCTGGTGAAAATCAATTGATCATACATCAGTGGATCTTTCCCTAGACTCTGTTCCATTCCACTGAGCTATATATTATTAGACTTTTGTCTAATGCCTTTTCTGTGTCTACTGAGATAATCATGTAATTTTTACTAGTCTATTAAAATGATAAATAACATTTTTTTAATTCAACCTAATTTATATTCCTAGAATAAACCCCACTTAGTCAAAATGCATTATCCACTTTTATATTTTGTTGAACTTAATTTGCTAATATCTTGTCAAGAAGTTTTGGGTCTATGTTGAAGAAGGAAATTTATCGATAGATCTCCTTTATCATGATGTCTGTGTTAGCTTCTGCTATCAGGCAATGCTGGTCTCAGGAAGTTCAGGGAAGTATTCCTGCCTCTTCTATTTTCTGGAAGAGTTTACAGAGAGTGGGTATTTCTTCCTTGAATATTAATTAGATTTCAGCAGTGAATTCTAGGAGCTCTCTTTGTGGGAAAGTTAGTAACAAATTCAAATTCCTTAATAGATAGAGAGTATAGGCTATAGACTATTTCTTCTTGAATGAGCTTTGGTAGTTCCTATCTTTCAAGGAATTCATACATTTCATCTAAGTTGTTGAATTTATAAGCGTAAAGCTGTTAAAAATATTCCATTATGCTTTTAATGTCTGTAGAAACTGTAGTGATGTCTCTTGTCTTATTCCTGATACTGGTAACTTCAGACTTCTCTATTTCTTCATCTTTCTCTGGACTATTTAAGTAAAGGTTGTACTTCCATCTTATGTCCTATATTGGCTCATTACACATACCTCTGTGGTATTTTAATTTTATTTTTATTGGTTGCTTTAGGATTTATAGTACACATCTTTAACTTACTACAGTCTACCTTCAAAAAACAACAGCTATTAAGTGATATTAATGAAACTCCAAATAATATTAATAAAACTTCACATATAGCACAAAGGTCTTACAACACTATAATTCCATTTCCACTTGCTAAATGAATAAAAAAGGACAAGGGGAAGAATAAATTCCGGAGTTAAAAATCTCTGCTAAAAAAAAAAAAAAAAAAAGTATATATTCTCTTATCATGCACATTAACAGTATTAAATTAGGGATACTGAAGGAGAATTCCAAGATACTAGAGATTCTGGATATATGCAGGCCCCGTCGTACTGACATAAATCATCAGGAACTGATTTCCATTTGTAAGTGTATCTAATAAAATTCAGATTTCAGTGAAGCTAGAGACGAGGAGGTGGGGGAGTTCCATCCCAGTATGTGATAAGCCTTTGGAGATGAGTATGAGGAGTTCAGTGTTCACAAAGCTGCTAAGTTCCTCTTGTAACAAAGACTACCCTACAACTTCATGATAGAATTAAATTACTCAGTGACAGAGGAAGTGGGGAGAACATTGATGTAGGAAACACAACACCAGGACTGCAGTATGGGCTCTGCCACTTTATGGGACATTTTCTGATCTAAGTGAAGGGGCATGATGAGAGCAGAGCACAGAAGCGCTCTCACCTGGTAAAGTGTTACATAAAACATAAGGTATTTATTCTAATGGAAAAGTGCAAATCACTCACAATTAATAATTATCATTAGGTAAGGCAGCTGATGACTTTTTAAAGCACTATTTGCACGAAGATAGATAAATTTTACAAGAGGGACCCTTTAAGGAAAGTTGGAAGTCTTCCCAGACATTTCATAAGAATGAGCATCTTTTCTTTTCCCCCAAGATTTAGAGACCAACGATGGAGGTGGTCACAGATACTGACGAGTGGAGTGGGGGGGCTGAAAGGTGATGTGGCAGGTGCTTCTGCCAGTTTTTATGGGAATTCTGTCTACACGATGCATTTCTAAAACCTTGGCCTGCATCAGAACCATCTCAAGGGACTGATAAAATGCAGACTGCAGGAGAACACAGAGTTTGATTCACACAGTCAGTCAAGACTTCACACTCCCAAGTTCTCAGGTGATGTGGACGTTCCTGGTCTGCAGACCACACTTTGAAAACCACTGCTAGAAAGAAGACCATGGCAGAGAAAGGAGTGAAAGGAAAAAACTATCCAGCAGAGGAGATCCTAACTCTTAGACATCCTGAAGCTATACAGTAAAGCTCTATATGTATATATGTGCATATCTGAACAGAGGGCATTGCTCAGCAAGAAAGATGAAATGATTTCGTATTCTATCTTTTCAATTTTTATTCATTTAAATTATAATTTAAAGCCCATGTCCTAATATGTAAAAGAAGAGTCACAATATTTAACAGTACTATTCTCTTTAACAAATTATAAATATTGTGACTTTTTACAAAAAAAAAAGTTTTCATAGATTACCAGAAGCTGTCAAAGAAATAAAAAAGTCGTAATTCTAAGAAAATTCTTAATCCAATCATGTCAACACAGTAAGAAAATGTCAAGTACTGAACTATTTCCTAACTTACATTAAATCATATCACTTAATACAGAACTTGTCACATTCAAATGTAATAAAACATTAAATTTTTATCTTGAAATAAATGGGATAGTACTGGATTCACAATTCTTGGTAAAACTCATTGGAAAGTAAATGTCAGAAACTTATTTTATGGATCTTGTCTTGGTGAAGGTCAGCCCAGTCTGAGTCTCATCAGACACCAGGAAACATCTCTAGAGATATTCTCTGTGGTATAATGTAAATGTGCTTTGCAAAACATGCTTTCATCCTTGGAAAGAATTTTAACCAATTTGTTTTCATGCAAATTATAAAAATATTTCAAAAATAGTGATATTTTAGAGGCTGTATTTCTCAATTCAAAGTGTAATATATAGGGGCGCCTGGGTGGCTCAGTCGTTAGGCGTCTGCCTTCGGCTCAGGTCATGATCCCAGGGTCCTGGGATCGAGCCCGGCATCTGGCTCCCTGCTCAGTGTGGAGCCTGCCTCTCCCTCTGCCTCTGCCTGCAGCTCACCCTGCCCTACTTGTGCTCTGTCCTTCTGACAAATAAAAAAAAAAAGTGTAATATGTGTAATATATAAAACTTAATTTAATACATTAATAATGAGATTGTCTACATCCTCAACACACTGTAATTAAGAAGTCGTCAGGCCCTGGTGCTATGCCAAATACAGAAACACTGAGGAGAACTTACTGAGTCAGGGGAAGAGAAAGAGGCGCTATCAAGAATTAAAAATCTATGACTTCTTTATAAAATGCCATTCCTTGGTTTTACTCATGGAAAATGTTTCATATAATAAAGCCAATTTAACTCTTTATCTTTCACTATGGTCTAATAAGCCACATTACAAAACCATTATAAAAAATGATTTCTTCATTTTTTTCAAGTGTTTATGCCAAAGATCACCCAAATGGTTTACAACAGCAGAAGCAAAACAAGAAGCCAGGTCTGCTGATGACTTTTTCTATTTTTCATTTATATCACATACAACCCTCTTGAGCCACCCTACTCCATGCCCTAACCAGCTCTTACTGAGATGAGTAAACAGTAACCCACATGATACCCCTACTTCTATAAACTAGTTTTGTATAGTGTTACCAGTCAACTGCTCCAAAAGCTGCTTTTTACCTAATAAAGTTCTCCTACAGTAACAATAACAAGAGCAACTATCATTTAGAGGATGCTTGCTTTGTACCAAGCACTTTACTTATGATTTAATTTTCATACCAATCCCATAGGGTAGGTTATCTTTATTATCCTCATTTTACAAACGAGAAAAGTAATGTTTAGAGAGGTTTACCTGACCTGCCCAAGTCACATAGCTACCAAGTGGCAGATAGACCTATTCCACGGGCCACTTTCTTGGCCTTTTGTGACATTATTTCTACATGAAAATATTCTTATTGCCTATGGCATTTAATCCAAACACCTTTTCTTTGGCTTTAGAAACCTCAAAATCTGATCTAAGCTGAATTTTCTACACGTCAGTGTGTGTGAGTTCCACCAAACTTGCTGTCCTCCTCTACACTCGTGCTCTATCAGTGTGATTCTCCTCCTAGACCTCACTCAACTGTCATTAAATGCAATCCCGTACATTTTGCCCTTAGACAGCATGAAGTTGGATTTTAAAGAAATACACTCTCATGAAAATTTATCTTTTGGTAAATTTAAATCATTTCTATTTATAAAGGCACCAGACCCGCCTAGGTTCCTGACTCTACAAGTTCTCCCTGCGTGACTCTGGTTAAGTGACTGAGCACCCGCGCCCGTCTGCCTCAGGCCCCTCCCAGTAGAATAAAGGTAACAGGAGCACCACCTTGCACGTGGTGCTTACATGAGCTAACTAATGTAAGCTCTTCAGAGCTCTTACAATCCTTTCTCAGTGTTTCCTTGAAATGCTCAAGGAGCTTTCATGATAGATAATGTATCACTTGAAATAAAAAAGAAGTTAGATACAGCTTATAGAACAATATACTACTACTATGGTATTTTGAATATCATCGTTGATTCAAATAGTCATCTATATACGAAGAAAAACCATTTAAATGCAGTACACAACACAAAGCTGAGATTTCCTTTCCAAGGTAAAGGGAAAAAGGAACATAAGGTTGCCAGAGTATGCCTTTTTGTCTATGCAGAAAAGGAATGGATATTGCAGTGGACTGAAAGTTTGTGTCCTCCCCCAAATCCATATGTTGAAACCTTAACCCCCTAGGTGATGATATTTGGAGATGACGCTTTGGGGAGGTAGTAAGTCATAAGGGTGGAGCAAACATGATGGGATTAATGCCCTCCTAAGAAGGGACAGGAGAGGTTGATTCCTCTCTCTTTCCTCTGTGCTACGTGAGAACACAGCA
Source organism: Halichoerus grypus (assembly GCF_964656455.1). Classification (NCBI taxonomy): domain Eukaryota; kingdom Metazoa; phylum Chordata; class Mammalia; order Carnivora; family Phocidae; genus Halichoerus; species Halichoerus grypus. The sequence continues at coordinate 110,128,731 of NC_135722.1, forward strand.
AAAAGATGGCCATGAGCAAAGCAGGAAGCAGGCCTCATCAGACACCAGATCTACCAGCAATTTGATCTTGAGAACTATGAGAAATAAATGTTTATTGTTTAAGCCACCCAATGTGTCAGAATTTGTTATAGCAGCCTGAACTAAGACAGAAATCTTTTTATGTAAGATACAGGAACTTCCAGGAAGATGATCTTTTATGTAGAAGACTTTAAGTTGACCATCAGAGTTTTCTATATTGAGGGTAAACAGTGTTGGAGGCAGGGGGAAAACAAAACTTTTTTCTTTCTAAATTCCTATGGAACCCTAGTGAAATCTTTTCCAGATGCCAAGTTCTGTAAGGTGTATATTTTCCAAATAACTAAAGTAAATATATGTCAGATACTCCATTTTTTTTGTTTCTAGCCAATAGATCTATAATACATGGATTTTACTGATATTTAAAATGGTTTAATTGGGCATCTGGGTGGCTCAGTCAGTGAAGCGTCTGCCTTCAGCTCAGGTCACGATCTCAGGGTCCTGGGATCGATTCCCACATCCATGTTGGGCTCCCTGCTCAGCAGGGAGTCTGCTTCTCTCTCCTCCTCTCCCCCTCCCCACCGCTCATGCTCGCTCTCTCTCAAATAAATAAAATCTTAAAAAAAAAATAAAATGGGTCAATTATTCAGCAAGAGAAGTGGATTTCCCTTTCTTCTGCTAAAGTACCTTGATTCTCCACTGGGTAACCATCCTTCCCTTACTTGGAGTATGCCACATTACAGATGGAGCTGAATCCATCCTAGCTGCTGGTATACATATTTGGCTGAAGCTCTAGCCAATGAGAACTTTGCAAATCCTGAACAGAGAATTTTAAAGGGGCTAGGCATCAAACACAATCCAATCAGTTTGGATTAAAGCTAATCCCAAGATTTTTGCCTGAGTTACCAGGAGAAAGGTGTTCTTTCTGTTGCTCAGCATGCTAGGATACCATCATGTATAGACGACCTGCCCCAAAGTGAAATCAACATGGAGGCTGCATGTACATACACACACAAGTAAATACATATATATACGCACTCACACACAACATGACGAGACAGATAGACAAGTAACACAAGCTAAGATCCTAATGACAACCTGCAGCTCCTGCGTCGAGCTGACTTAACGCTGGCTACCCTTGTCCTTCCATTGTATCAGCCAATTAATTCCTATCTGGCTACGGTAGTTTAACTTGGGTTTTCTGTTACTGTTAACTCTAAGACTTGGTAAATGTATACATAATGAAAGAGTCATTTATAATAATGAAATAAAAACACATATATTTAATTTTGGCTTACCTTTTGGTTTAATAAAGCACTTGCCAGTTTCTGTACTTCTGAACTCAGTAAGGTAGTTCCTCTGATGACTTTGCTGAGAGCGGCAAGAGATTGATGAATACTTTGGACTAAGCGAATGGCATTAAATTGTTCCAGAATGATGAATGACAATATTGGAGATCCTTGTCGATCACTAGGAGGAGACACCTTCTGATGAATCAGGTTTGAATTCTAGAAGAATAATATGTCAGGTCATACTTAACTGAAAAGCAGCACAAATCACTGACACTAAACACTTCAAAACTTACTAAAATTCCTTGTTGTCCCACTCCGTTTTGAAATACTGTTGTTTTACAGTGGCCAAGTTTATTCAATCTGTGAATACACAGGAAGGGAATTCTGGAGTTCATCACCATTTGAAGTGGTATGGGGGTGGGAACAGGGAATGGGGGAGCCACCCTGAGACGCAGCAGTCAATACAGTAGGAAAGATGGGAAGAAAGGCTCTATAAGCCAATGCAAAGACAGAACAGCTACACCGAGAATAACAGAATTATGGATTTGAAGTAAAAGGTGGTTATTTAACTCAATTTGAAAATTCCCTGTATGTATATTACAGAACCACACTATACATCTTGTACTCAAGGTCAGTGAGTATTACATCTTCATGTTTATTTCTCCATCTATACTTTAACAGAGATTCTGACGCATGGATTTCTAGGATTTCTCAAATTAGTAGGAAAAACTCAAGGAACAGGAGTTGTAGCTAAAGAGCTTATATGGTTAAGAAGAAAAAAAATTACCTTCAATAATATTCTAAAAGTGCTAAAATACAATCAAGAGATAAATGTGGGAAGTCCTTTTCTCTTACCTACTATATGTTATCCTAACTTTCTTTATCTATTCTGCTTACAAGCCTGGTTAAGGATCCCTTGTCTTTGCTCTAATGGTTGTCACATTCATATATCCATGAGAGCACGGTCTTTTTCATCTATTGAGCATGACAAATAATTTAATGACATGATGATCTAGCATGGCTATTGCCATTAAATAAATTTTATTAGCTTAAGATTATTCCTGAAGACTGATTTGGGTTAAGACCTCAAATTTAGACATGTTTACTTCTATTATCACTACATAGGCATACCTCACAGATACTGTGGGTTCGGTTCCTCACAACCACAATAAAGCAAGTATTACAATAAACCAAGTCAAATGAATTTTTTGGTTCCCAGTGCCTATGAAGTTATGTTCATGCTATGCCGTAGTCTCTTAATTGTGCAATAGCATTGTCTCAAAAAAAAACAACTTATACACCTTAATTAAAAAATACTTTATTGTTAAATTTGCTAACATCATCTGAGCTTGCAGTGAGTCATCACCTCTCTGCTGGTGGAGGGTCTTGCCTCAGTGCCGAGGGATGCTGACTGATTGGGGTGGGGGCAGCCGAAGGCTGGGGCGGCCGCGGCAAGTTCTCAAGACAAGACAACAATGCAGTTTGCTGCGCGGATCCACTCTTCCTGTCAGGAACAAGTTCTCTGCAACACAGGAGGCTGTTTGCTAGCATTTTACCCAGAGCAGAACTTCTTTCCAAACTGGAGTCCATCCTCTCAAACCCTCCGCTGCTTTATCACCAAAGTTGACGTAACATTCTGAGTCCTTTGCTGTCACTTCAACAATCTTCACAGCACCTTCGCCAGTAGATTCCATCCCAAGAAACCACTGTCTTTGCTCATCCACAAAAAGCAACTCCTCATCTGTTCAGGTTTGATCACAAGATTGCAGCAGATCAGCCCCATCTTCAGGCTCCACTTCTGATCCCGGTTCTCTTGCTGTTTCCACCCCGTTGGCAGCGACTTCCTCCCCTAACGCGTTGAACCCCTTCAAAATCACCCATGAGGTCTGGAATCAACAGCGTCCCAAATTCCTGTCCACGTTGATACTGTGATTTATATCTGGTATCTCATGAATCACAATGTTCTTAATGGCCTCTACAATGGTGAGTCCCTTCCACGTACTCTGCCCAGATCCACGAGAGGAACCACTCCTTCGGCAGCTCCAGCCGTACAGAATGTATTTCTTACGTAGTAAGACGTGAAGGTCAAAACGACTCCTGGATCCATGGGCTGTGGGCATGAGAACAAGATGCATCTCACTGTCCGTCTCCATCGGAGCTCTGGGGCGACCAGGTGCACTGTCCATGAGCAGTAATACTTTGAATGAAATCTTTTTATTCTGAGCAGGTGGTCTCAGCAGTGGACTTAAAATACTCAGTAAACCACGGTGTCGACAGCTGTGCCCTCACCCAGGCTTTGCTGTTCCCTTTCTAGAGCGGAGGCAGAGTCGACGGAGCATAATGTGTATAAAGGCCCGAAGAATTTTCGGAGCGGTCAATGGCAGCGGCTGCAGCTGACAGTCACCAGCTGCATTAATTAAACATATCAGGGTGAGAGACTTTCCACCACTCTTGGATCCATAATCTAAGAAAACAGTTCACTGTACTGAACTTTTTAAAAGGGTGATTTAGGAGAGCATCAAAAATGCCTAAAATTCAAAGAGAGTTCACGTAGGGACTATGGTTTACAGATGTGCAGTAAGTGTAAAATGCAAACTGAATTTCAAAGACTTAATATGAAAAAAGAATGTAAAATATCACATTAATAAATTTTCTACATTGATCACATGTTGAAATGCTTATGTTTGGGATACATCAGGTGCCACGAACTATATTATTAAAATTAAGTTCACCTGTTTTCACTTATTACAGATGACATCTACAGCTCCCGTCTCTGTTTCACATCCTACTTCCATCACACAGTCCTGCTCTGGAGACTAGCAAGTCAAATGCTGTATGTTCAGCAATAAGAACAAAAAGAACAGACAAAAAATATACAGTACAGTCTCAAAAGTGATTAATAAAAGATGAAAAAGCACTGTGAAGGCAAAAAAGAAGGAGGTAGCAAAATGCACTACATAAGCTGCGGTCCATTCATCAGTGGAAAAGTGTCACATAGCAGGAGGCCGCAAACTGCAGTGCATTCTAGATTGTAACATAATCCACTTCAAGGCCTCCACAAACTTTTCATAAAAAATTCACGTCAAATAACTAATTCTAAAAATAAATGCAGCTATTCTGCACACCCAAAAGGATGAAGTACAGAGAGAATTCATAGTCGTAGCGATATGTTATAATCTTAAGACAAAAAAATTGTGAATAATGTATTTTTTAATTCAATATATATACATACCTTAGCTAAACTCACCATGAATAATTACAACAGGCATGCAGCATGATTTCTGGTGACACGACCAAGGGACTACAGTTTTATCTTTTGTCAGCTGATTTACTATAAAAGCCTTTTCTAATGACTAAACACAAATGAGTAAACTGTGTTCCTTTGAAGGATGGCTTTGACATTTTAAAGATCATCTTGTCATGAAAAAGCTGAATGTGTTCAGAGAAAATCATTAAGTGATTATGGAGCTGCTGGGGGAGAAGGTTACGGGTATTTTAAAACTTAACTATTAAGCAAGGAGTATCTTTTGGGCCAGAAAAACGACCCTTATTTGGCATAATATAAGTGTGAATCCAGGGTTTCTGTGTTTTGATGGACATAACTGTCTAGACTCCAGCAGAATGGATGACACGGGAAGCGGTGGTGTTTTGTGTTTGACAGTTAGAGGTGTCCGAAGATGGCTCTTTGTGAGAGAATTTCCGTCACGAGAGCAGATGCTAGCACTGACCAGGCCAGGGGCTGGCAAGCGTTCCCATAAAGGTCCTGAGAGGAGACTGGTCAGGCTGCGTGGGTCGCTGCCGCTCCCGCACGCTGCTATAGGGCAGGGGGGCTGCAGACGGTCGGCAGACTAGCAGCCTGGCCGGGTTTCAGTAAAACGATTTCCGGAAAAGGAGGGCAGGCCGGGGATGTCCCTTGGGCAGTGGCTGGACAACCTCTCGAGGACACTATCACTTATTCAAGGTGTAATGGAAATCCAGGTGTGGGTCCTTCCCACATCTGCGATGCAATGAAATTAGTAAGATTATAGTCTCCGTGCATACTTGCCACAGCTTATAAAAGAGTGATCAACAACCAGAGGTTTTCTTCCCCCCCCGGTCACATGATCATGTCTTGGTTCAAGATATTCTTTCTATTGATAAGGAAGATATTAAAAAGACTCAACATACAATCCGTTAAAAAAACGAAAAAGGAAATGAGAAACAAAAACAAACAGTTGGGTGGTTCTATAAGGGTTACATAAAAGGGGGTAATATCTTCATTTTTGGGGGTGGAAATTGTACTTTCGCCCTCCAGGAACTCCTCATTCTTCTTTAGATAATCATTTCCTACTATCTCTCTGGGGCAGAAACAGCCTTTCCTAAGTCTTAGTCCATGTAGTTCTATAAGAGTTTACTCATCTCAGTTGCAGAAATCAGTGTGTGGCTAAAAGCTTCACTAATAAGAGCACTCCGTTCTCCCGACCACATTGATGGCCAACAAGACAGAATCCAAGGCAGTGAGAATTCTGCTGGGTCTTCTGAGAAAGAGGCACCTGTTTCCACTAGACTTGAACCTAAGAGATCCTAAGGTGGAGAATAGGTGCAGCCATTCTGTGACAATGGAGAGACAGCTCTTTTAGTTATTACGTATGTGTTATATTATATAGAGATAAATGCACTCCCTTTCAGAACAGTCAAAAATTTTGACATATCTCCATTAAATTATGTCTTTCCAGAAGTGGATTTCTGACAAGACTGTGGGAGAGAGAGAGCAAGGAAGGGAACAAAAAGGGAAATAAGGAAATAAAATAATACTATCCATTTGGTAAGTTCAAAGGGGAGAAAGATCTATAGAATTCCTGGCATCCCGGGGGGCGGAGCAAGATGGCGGAGGAGTAGGAGACCTGGATTTCGTCTCCTCTCAGGAATTCAGCTGGATAGGGATCAAACCATTCTGAACACCTACAGACTCAACAGGAGATCGAAGAAAAGAATAGCAACAACTCTCTGAACAGAAAAGCGACCACTTTCTGGAAGGTAGGACGTGCGGAGAAGTGAATCCGAGGCGTTATTCGGGAGGATAGACGGCGGGGGAGGGGCCTCCGGCGGCCGCTTCTGGCAAGTGATCGAGCCGCGGAGCACAAAATCGGAACTTTTAGAGTCGGCTCCGCTGAGGGACGTCACTCCGGTGGCGAAGTGGGGGGTGGAACCCTCGGGACAGTGTGGTCTCAGGACCCTCGGGGTCACAGAAAGACCGGGGGTGCCTGAGTGCGGCAGAGCTCCCAGGTATCGGAGCAGGGAAGCCGGCTGGAGAGACGGAGCCGAGGCGCAGGCTCTCAGCTCGGGGTTGTCATAAACCGTGATCTGCGGCACAGTCAGGCCACTGCTCCTCCAGCAGGGACCCAACAAGCGGCAGATCCGGGGAGACTCACCTTCTTCCCCCGGGAGGAGAGGTGCGGGAGCGCACCGCAGGGATCTGCTGGGTTTGGAGACTCCACCCGGGGTCGGGTGCCAGATAGAAAGGCGCGGTCACAGGCCGGGTGAGCACGGAGTGTGGCCGGAGACCGGGAGACGGGAGTGACTGACTGCTTTTCTCTGGGGGCTCGCTGAGGAGCGGGACCCCGAGTTCTCGGCTCCGCCGGGGCGGAGACGGGGAGGCCGCCATTTTCACTCTCCGCCTCCAAAGCTGTACGGAGAGCTTGCAGGGAACAAAAGCTCCGGAGAGCAAACCCGAGCAGATGACTTAGCCCGGACCGGCAAGGGCGGGGCAATTCCGCCTCCGGCAAAGACATTTGGGAACCACGGCAACAGGCCCCTCCCCCAGAAGATCAGCGAGAACAGCCAGCCAAGACCAAGTTTACCGATCAGTGAGAACGGCAGAACTCCAGCGCTAGGGGAATACTGCACATAGAATTCATGGCTTTTTTACCATGATTCTTTAGTCTTTCAAAGTTAATTATTTTTTTTAACTGTCTTTTTTTTTTTTTTTGAATTTTTCTTTTTCCCTTTTTCAACCAACATCTTATCAATCCCTTTTTTAATAAAAAACATTTTTATTTTTCATTTTTAAAGTCATATTCTATCCCTTCATAGTAGTTACCCGTATTTTTGGCATATATATATAAGTTGTTCTCTCTTTAAAATCTTGAGATAGTTTCTTCTAACAGATCAAAATATACTCTAAATCTCTAGTGTATGGTTTTTTTCTACTCCCCTGCCTGATCACATTCTCTCCCTTTCTTTCTTTCTTTCTTTCTTTTTTTTTAATCTTATTCTTTCTTTTTTCAAACAACTTATCAAATCCTTTTTAAAAATTTTTTATAATTTCCATCTTTACAGTCATATTCCATCCCTTCATCATATCAACCCTTATTTTTGTACATATATAAGTTTTTCTTTCTTTAAAATTTTGGGAGGGACTTTCTTTTAACAGACCAAAATACACCCAAAATCTAGTGTGTGGCACTGATCTATAATCCAGCCTGATCATATTTGATCACATTCTGTTTTTGTTTTGTTTTGTTTTGTCCTGCTTTTGTTTGTTTTTATCTTTTTCTTTTTTTTTTTCTTTCTTTTTCTTTTTTCTCTCTTTCCCTTTCTTTTCCCACTGCTTCAGGTCTTTTCTGATTTGTTTAGAGTATATTTTCTGGGGACGTTGTTACCCTGCTAGCATTTTGTTCTCTCATTAATCTATTCTCCTCTGCACAAAATGACAAGACGGAAAAAATCACCTCAACAAAAAGAACAAGAGGTAGTACCGACTGCCAGGGACCTACTCAATACGGACATTAGTACGATGTCAGATCTAGAGTTCAGAATCATCACTTTAAAGATACTAGCTGGGCTTGAAAAAAACATGGAAGTTATTAGAGAAACCCTTTCTGGAGAAGTAAAAGAACTAAAATCTAACCAAGTAGAAATCAAAAAGGCTATCAATGAGGTGCAATCAAATATGGGGGCGCTAACTGCTAGGATAAATGAGGCAGAAGAAAGAATCAGTGAGATAGAAGACCAAATGATGGAAAATCAAGAAGCTGAGAAAAAGAGAGATAAACAACTACTGGATCACGAGGGCAGAATTCGAGAGATAAACGATACCATAAGACGAAACAACATTAGAATAATTGGGATCCCAGAAGAAGAAGAAAGAGAGAGAGGGGCAGAAGGTATAATGGAGCAAATTATAGCAGAGAACTTCCCTAATTTGGGGAAGGAAACAGGCATCAAAATCCAGGAAGCACAGAGAACCCCTCTCAAAATCAATAAAAATAGGTCAACACCCCGACATCTAATAGTAAAACTTACGAGTCTCAGAGACAAAGAGAAAATCCTGAAAGCAGCTCGGGAGAAGAGATATGTAACCTACAATGGTAGAAACATTAGATTGGCAACAGACTTATCCACAGAGACCTGGCAGGCCAGAAAGGACTGGCAGGACATATTCGGAGCACTAAATGAGAAAAATATGCAGCCAAGAATACTATATCCAGCTAGGCTGTCATTGAAAATTGAAGGAGAGATAAAAAGCTTCCAGGACAAACAAAAACTAAAGGAATTTGCAAACACGAAACCAGCCCTACAAGAAATCTTGAAAGGGGTCCTCTAAGCAAAGAGAGAGCCTAAAAGCAACATAGACCAGAAAGGAACACAAACAATATACAGTAACAGTCACTTTACAGGCAATACAATGGCACTGAATTCCTATCTTTCAATAGTTACCCTGAATGTAAATGGGCTAAATGCCCCAATCAAAAGACACAGGCTATCAGATTGGATTAAAAAACAAGACCCATCGATATGCTGTCTGCAAGAGACTCATTTTAGACCCAAAGACACCCCCAGATTGAAAGTGAGGGGGTGGAAAACCATTTACCAATGGACACCAAAAGAAAGCTGGGGTGGCAATCCTTATATCAGACAAATTAGATTTTAAACCAAAGACTGTCATAAGAGATGAGGAAGGACACTATATCATACTTAAAGGGTCTATTCAACAAGAAGATCTAACAATTGTAAATATCTATGCCCCTAACATGGGAGCAGCCAATTATATAAAGCAATTAATAACAAAAGCAAAGAAACACATTGACAACAATACAATAATAGTGGGGGACTTTAACACCCCCCTCACTGAAATGGACAGATTGTCTAAGCAAAAGATCAACAAGGAAATAAAGACTTTAAATGACACACTGGACCAAATGGACTTCACAGACATATTCAGAACATTCCATCCCAAAGCAACGGAATACACATTCTTCTCTAGTGCCCATGGAACATTCTCCAGAATAGATCACATCCTAGGTCATAAATCAGGTCTCAACCGGTACCAGAAGATTGGGATCATCCCCTGCATATTTTCAGACCACAATGCTTTGAAACTAGAACTCAATCACAAGAGGAAAGTCGGAAAGAACTCAAATACATGGAGGCTAAAGAGCATCCTACTGAAGAATGAATGGGTCAACCAGGAAATTAAAGAAGAATTAAAAAAATTCATGGAAACCAATGAAAATGAAAACACAACTATTCAAAATCTTTGGGATACAGCAAAGGCAGTCCTAAGAGGAAAGTATATAGCAATACAAGCCTTTCTCAAGAAACAAGAAAGGTCTCAAGTACACAACCTAACCCTACACCTAAAGGAGCTGGAGAAAGAACAGCAAATAAAGCCTAAACCCAGCAGGAGAAGAGAAATAATAAAGATCAGAGCAGAAATCAATGAAATAGAAACCAAAAGAACAGTAGAACAGATCAACGAAACTAGGAGCTGGTTCTTTGAAAGAATTAACAAGATTGATAAGCCCCTGGCCAGACTTATCAAAAAGAAAAGAGAAATGACCCAAATCAACAAAATCATGAATGAAAGAGGAGAAATCACAACCAACACCAAAGAAATACAAACAATTATAAGAACATATTATGAGCAACTCTATGCCAGCAAATTAGATAACCTGGAAGAAATGGATGCATTCCTAGAGATGTATCAACTACCAAAACTGAACCAGGAAGAAATAGAAAACCTGAACAGACCTATAACCACTAAGGAAATAGAAGCAGTCATCAAAAATCTCCCAAAACACAAAAGCCCAGGGCCAGATGGCTTCCCAGGGGAATTCTACCAAACATTTCAAGAAGAATTAATACCTATCCTTCTGAAACTGTTCCAAAAAATAGAAATGGAAGGAAAACTTCCAAACTCATTTTATGAGGCCAGCATTACCTTGATCCCCAAACCAGACAAAGACCCCATCAAAAAGGAGAATTACAGACCAATATCCCTGATGAACATGGATGCAAAAATTCTCACCAAAATACTAGCCAATAGGATCCAACAGTACATTAAAAGGATTATTCACCACGACCAAGTCGGATTTATCCCTGGGCTGCAAGGTTGGTTCAACATCAGCAAATCAATCAACGTGATACAATACATTAACAAAAGAAAGAACAAGAATCATATGATCCTCTCAATAGATGCAGAAAAAGCATTTGACAAAGTACAGCATCCTTTCTTGATCAAAACTCTTCAGAGTATAGGCATAGAGGGTACATACCTCAATATCATAAAAGCCATCTATGAAAAACCTACAGCGAATATCATTCTCAATGGGGAAAAACTGAGAGCTTTCCCCTTAAGGTCAGGAACGCGGCAGGGATGTCCACTATCGCCACTGCTATTCAACATAGTATTGGAAGTCCTAGCCACAGCAATCAGACAACAAAAAGAAATCAAAGGCATCCAAATTGGCAAAGAAGAAGTCAAACTCTCACTCTTTGCAGATGATATGATACTTTATGTGGAAAATCCCAAAGACTCCACCCCAAAACTGCTAGAACTCATACAGGAATTCAGTCAAGTGGCAGGATATAAAATCAATGCACAGAAGTCAGTGGCATTCCTATACACCAACAACAAGTCAGAAGAAAGAGAAATTAAGGAGTCGATCCCATTTACAATTGCACCCAAAACCATAAGATACCTAGGAATAAATCTAACCAAAGAGGCAAAGGATCTGTACTCAGAAAACTATAAAATACTCATGAAAGAAATTGAGGAAGACACAAAGAAATGGAAAAACATTCCATGCTCATGGATTGGAAGAACAAATATTGTGAAGATGTCAATCCTACCTAGAGCAATCTACACATTCAATGCAATCCCCATCAAAATACCATCCACTTTCTTCAAAGAAATGGAACAAATAATCCTCAAATTTGTATGGAACCAGAAAAGACCCCGCATAGCCAGAGGAATGTTGAAAAAGAAAAGCAAAGCTGGCGGCATCATAATTCCAGACTTCCAGCTCTACTACAAAGCTGTCATCATCAAGACAGTATGGTACTGGCACAAAAACAGACACATAGATCAATGGAACAGAATAGAGAGCCCAGAAATGGACCCTCAACTCTATGGTCAACTAATCTTTGACAAAGCAGGAAAGAATGTCCAATGGAAAAAAGACAGTCTCTTCAACAAATGGTGTTGGGAAAATTGGACAGCCACATGCAGAAGAATGAAACTGGACCATTTCCTTACACCACACACAAAAATAGACTCCAAATGGTTGAAAGACCTCAATGTGAGACAGGAGTCCATCAAAATCCTAAAGGAGAACACAGGCAGCAACCTCTTCGACCTCAGCCGCAGCAACTTCTTCCTAGAAACATCACCAAAGGCAAGGGAAGCAAGGGCAAAAATGAACTATTGGGACTTCATCAAGATAAAAAGCTTTTGCAAAGCAAAGGAAACAGTCAACAAAACCAAAAGACAACTGACAGAATGGGAGAAGATATTTGCAAATGACATATCAGATAAAGGGCTAGTATCCAAAATCTATAAAGAACTCATCAAACTCAACACCAAAAGAACAAAGAATCCAATCAAGAAATGGGCAGAAGACATGAACAGACATTTTTCCAAAGAAGACATCCAAATGGCCAACAGACACATGAAAAAGTGTTCAATATCGCTCGGCATCAGGGAAATCCAAATCAAAACCTCAATGAGATACCACCTCACACCAGTCAGAATGGCTAAAATTAACAAGTCAGGAAATGACAGATGTTGGCGGGGATGCGGAGAAAGGGGAACCCTCCTACACTGTTGGTGGGAATGCAAGCTGGTACAGCCACTCTGGAAAACAGTGTGGAGGTTCCTCAAAAAGTTGAAAATAGAGCTACCATACGATCCAGCAATTGCACTACTGGGTATTTACCCCAAAGATACAAAAGTAGGGACCCGAAAGGCTACGTGCACCCCGATGTTTATAGCAGCAATGTCCACAATAGCCAAACTGTGGAAAGAGCCAAGATGTCCATCAACAGATGAATGGATAAAGAAGATGTGGTATATATATACAATGGAATATTATGCAGCCATCAAAAGGAATGAGATCTTGCCATTTGCAACGACGTGGATGGAACTGGAGGGTATTATGCTGAGCGAAATAAGTCAAACAGAGAAAGACATGTATCATATGACCTCACTGATATGAGGAATTCTTAATCTCAGGAAACAAACTGAGGGTTGCTGGAGTGGTGGGGGGTGGGAGGGATGGGGTGACTGGGTGATGGACACTGGGGAGGGTATGTGTTCTGGTAAGCGCTGTGAATTGTGCAAGACTGTTGAATCTCAGATCTGTACCTCTGAAACAAATAATGCAATATATGTTAAGAAAGAAAAAAAGAAGAAGAAGAAGGTAGCAGGAGGGGAAGAATGAAGGGGGGGAAATTGGAGGGGGAGAAGAACCATGAGAGACAATGGACTCTGAAAAACAAACTGAGGGTTCTAGAGGGGAGGGGGGTGGGAGGATGGGTTAGCCTGGTGATGGGTATTGAGGAGGGCACGTTCTGCATGGAGCACTGGGTGTTATGCACAAACAATGAATCATGGAACACTATATCTAAAACTAATGATGTAATGTATGGGGATTAACATAACAATAAAAAAATTTAAATAAAAAAAAAAAAGAAAAGAAAATCTTCAGAAACAGGAGGCCCTACGGAGAATATTGGGAGGAAACAAAAAAGAATATAGTAGTGGGAGCCTGTGTCTAAACTGTTTAAATGTTAAATAAATGTTGTCAGTCTGAAAAAAAAAAAAAAAAAAAAAAAAGAATTCCTGGCATCCCATTTCCCAGAATAACGGGCTGCTTTGTCGTTTTATTTTCTTGTACCCAAAGCCAGTTATTAGTAACAAACAGAGCTTAACGTAAACTTGGTAACAGCTATTCCCAGGATCATGCCAAATTACCAAATGGATCAAAGGAAACCAAACCAGTCACGTTTTAATGCTCATTTCATTTAGTTTAGTTACGATTAAATGTATGTTCACTGAGCAAGCAGAGCTCAACTAGGACAAGTGTGTGCTCATTTATGCAATAAACTGTTTAAGTCACACGTGCTGAGGAACTAGACTAGAAGGCAGACCTGCTGGTGAGGAGCAGGGCAAGCAAAGCCGAGGCACAAGGATGGCAGGGCAGGAGTTTGAGCTGATGCACTGAAGCTGATGGAAGCTATCGCATCGTCTGAAAACTGAAAGGAAGCTAGGGAGTGCCAATAAAAAAAAAAAAAAAAAGGAGCTTTTGTTTTAAATATAAATTACTTGTTAATTTTATGTGCCTTGAAAACTTCCCAGCTGTGATGTACAATACTACGATATTAACAAACAGCAAACCCAGCAGTCACCCCCAGGGACGGACACCAGTGCCAGGAGCACCTTTAGCTTTGTGGATACCACCCCTTGGTCTGTTGAAAGCCATTTTCATATCAAACTTGGGCACACAGAATAAAATGGCATATTAATAAGAGCATACGTACTTCCGGGCAAGTCTGTTGCACAGGCTCTCTGCTCCGTGAGGCGTGCAGCTCTCAGGGGAGGAGGCAACAACAGTCTCCCACTGAGAGACGTCCCATGGACCAGGGTCCCTGAGGGGAAGGACGACCAACATTCCAGAGCAGGGACTATGCGCCAGGCATACCACGTTATTCTGTTACGTGGTAACAGGTGGATCATGAACAATAACAAATGTCACTGAATTTGAAAATTTTATGCAAAGTGTACCTAAGATGAACAGCTACCTTTCTTCAATGCCCTCCTAAAACTGGGAGGCTGATGTGTACACTCTCAGAAACACAAGACAACACAAAATGCTGTGTGTGTGCATGCTGTTTCGAAGTCTGAGAAGAGCCCAACATTCTTGTGCAGCAAGCGAACTGGTTCATGACGTGAAGGCTGAAGGGAACACTCAGGTTCTGGCCAGTCGGTGCCCAGACTCAACGAGAAGAAACAATTCCAACACCGCAGAACCCACTACTTCACAGAGAAAGGCAGTCAACAAAGCACAATCACTTAAAAGACACATGCAACTTATTTTACGACCATTCCAAGTAAGAAATAGAGAATTTCAGCTTCTGATTTTAGCAGAGTAAGATGGGGCTGACAACAACTATGTTGAATAAAATACTAAAGCATATTCTTAAATACACCCAAATGCAACCTTGAGAGGAGAAGAAAGAATTATTCAAACAATTAAGTGCTGAGTATTCCATTTTCATCTTTATTAATTTCATCCTGAATGCAAACACAAAGTATTCTGGATTAGAGATAATTATATGTTGATTACCTCACAGTAAATAGTAAGTGTGTTGCTATTGTCCTTGTCCTCTGGGCCTGACCTTTAGGATGGTCAGGTGAGAGCCAGATCAATTATCCTACACAAGTAGCCAGATGCCCCATGGGGGAGGTAGACAAGGGATGGGAGAGGTGTGATGCTCTCCTTATAGAGTACCAGGCTGCCTCCTTCCTCTTCCCCTCCAAAGAGGATGTTCTAGGAAATGTATAATGGGCTTGAATTCTAACCAACACTGTGGTGGGTAAATAAAATCTCTCAGGAGCCAAGCCATCTAAGAGATGACTCCAAGTTTGGGCTTCACCCCTCTTGACCTGTGAAAACCCAGGGAGACAATGCTCTGGTCTCTCCAGCACCTTGGGACTTAGGAACTTAGGGTCTACCCTGTGGCCCTCTCAGAGAAATAGTAATAGTTTTATTATCCTTTCTGATCAGAGCAATTAACTAGACGAATGGCTACAAAGCTAATTCTCATGGTGTGTGAACAGTCACACAAGACTGGGGCTTTTTATAGTAACACTGAGAATCCAGGAAGGTTTTTTATTTTTTCCACACTAAGAGTGGGAAAATGGCAAGCAAGCCACTCAAGTCCACTGACGCCAGAGAACCCGAGCTTCTGCACTCATAAATACAGGGCTGTGAGACCAGAGATCCAATCCAGTATCTGCTCAGGTGCAGAGGTTAGAAAGACAGTCCCCAAAACTGAAAGCCCGGACGAGGACGCTCTCAGGAGAAGAGTGACATAGAAATAATCCCCCTTTACCTCTGTCCCAAGGACAAGTAGAGAAATCGTGGATGTTAAAATTTGGTAGTAACTGGACTGGGGAGTGTAGGCGTAGGACTCTCTCCTCAAAATTGTCACAATTGGAACTTTAATGTTAGTCTGTGTGCACTACTTTGGAGGTTCTAATGCACTTCAAAAGAATAATTTAGTTTATACAGTTCCAGAGCAGGGCTATCTCAAATATTTGAGGGGTGCATGATCCTGACCCAGACCTAAACCAAACCAAACCAAACCCTAATCCTACATTCTAAACTGAATGGCAGAACACATTTTAATTGTAGGCTACAAATAATTCTTTTAGGTAAAGTTACCAAAATGATCAGCAGCTCATGGCTTTAACAAAAACAACCCAAACTATTCTATAAGTAAGTAAGGCATGCTATCAAGTTATCATATACAGTGTAGAAAAGAATCAAATCCACAAAGACTTCAGATATTGGAATAATCACACGATTATTTATTTACCACAAAAAAATTATGGTAAAGGTTTCTAGAATTGATAGAGAATCTTAAAATAAACAAGCAGATCTCTGGCAAAGAAAACTTTTAAAAACTAAAAAATACATAATTAGGGATGCCTGGGTGGCTCAGTCAGTTAAGCATCTGCCTCAGGTTATGATCTCAGGGTCCTGGGATGGAGCCCCACAACCATCAGGTTCCCTGCTCAGCGGGGAGCCTGCTTCTCCCTCTGCCCTCCCCCTGCTTGTGCACGCTCTCGCTATCTCTCTCTCTCTCTGGCCGCACTGCGGTCAGCAACGTGGAGAGAAACGCCAACAGGAAGAACCGGACCACAAAGCAAGTCTCAACAAGTTTCCAAAGATGGGTGTCATAAGACCGCACTCTCCAATCACAGTATAGTTATAGCAGAAATCTATGACCAAAAGGTAACCAGGAAAGCAACTCATCAATAAGAATGCATGAGAGAAGATGAACTCATAATGGAATTTAGAAAATATTTAAAACTGAGCAATACTGAAAACACAAATGTAAGAATTGGAGGGATATGGTTAAAACAGCAATTTCACCTTCAGTGCTGAAACTAAGAGTCAGAAGAGGGGAATTACTGAAGCAAACCCCCAATCAAGAAGCAGAAACAACAGGAGGAAGAACGAACGGCTCCAATCAACCCACTTTACATCTTCTCTGTGTAGCTCTGTGATGCTGAGGCTCTACCTCGTGGAATGTCCAGAGGGGAACGGAAGGCCCGAGCGGGGGAAAAGGAGCTCCATCCTTCTGCTAGCTGGGCTTCTCCCAGGGGTGCTCCCGGCAGCACGGGCAGTGGCGGCTCCAGCCCCGGGAAGAGCCTGCCGCTCTGCAGAGGGCCTGGCGCCCCCAGGAGGCAGCGCTCCCCTGGGTCTGAGTCGGGCTCCCAGGGCGGGCGCTCTCCACGGCTCCAGGTGCTGACCATCTAAGCCGCTTCCCTTGGTTCGGGAAGGGCGTCATTTTTTGCACATATCTGCGTCCAGTTCTTCCTGTTGGCGTTTTCTAACCCTGTAAGACTTGTATAACCAATTTGCCGTATTTAACCATCTGCTGAAATACCTCGGGTTCTCTTCACACTGCTGATCGCAATGCCACGGGCAGCATGTAAGTGACTGTAAATGTGGCTGAAAGGAACCAGACTTGTCAGGGTGGGTGGGGAGAGACAGGTGCTGCATAAAACTTCACTAAGAATGAAATTCCAGGGGAAATCTTTCACCTGAGACTGACTGAAACAAGAGATTGAATGTGCTCAGTTTTAAATGTTTCAGAAAGCAAAAAAAACCACAAAACAAACAAAATAGCTCTAAGTACAACTGAGAAATGCTTTTATACAACAAAGGTGTGTATTATAGATATGTTCCCTACCTTAAATTTTCTAAAACCAGGACACAGTAATCATATTTTTATGATTTCACCTTAATCAAAAGGGAAGAAAATTGAGTAACAGTCTGAGAAGAAATCATTTAGAAGATAATGTTAGGTTAAAAATTTGAGAAAGCACTAGTCCTATTGTTTATTCTAGCATTATTTTAATTTTATTTAATTGCAATCCATTCTTTTAAAATTAGGCTACTGAATCCAAAAGTTTAATTTGACAAATATACAAGCTACTTACCAGTCTGAACATAGAAATAATAGTTACTGGATCAACAGATTCAACTATTGTTCAGAAAAAAAAATCCATCACCTATTTTTCCCTCAAAACTCTATCAGCCTAGAAGAGATGCTTTTATATGTACCTCTTATCACATGGGTAATTTCAGTGAGAATTAATGGGAGTTCTCACATCATATAAAGGAGATGTAAATTGGTTAGAATGTCCGTAATTCTCATCAGTTCTCACCATCAACCAGGTATTAAAAATTGATGAGTGGTAGCTCGTGTAATAAAATTTTAAAGCATGAACTGACCTTTCGAATGCAAGCATGCAGAATATTAAATGAGATTAGGTTTTTATCTGTTAAACTATACAGTATTTTGCTTGTCAAATTGGTTTTCAAATTACTATTTTTCAATAGAAATACCAAGAAAAATGTCATAAAAACGAGAGATGTTACTAAATTATGCATCTGAACTATTTAAAAAATGATATAACATAAATGATTAAGAAAGTAATGCTAAATGTTAGATATTTATATATATTTTTTCCTTAGATATAATCACTAATATAGTGACTAAAAATGTAGAGAATCAGCCTCAAGCATGAAAGATTAAATTAATAAAAGATCTTAAATATGGCCATGTTATCAATACTATACTAGGGCTTGTTATACTAAGCATTTATGTAAGTATGTATGTATTTAAGGGATGGGGAGGAGCAGAGGAAGAGAGAATCTTAAGCAGGCTCCATGCTGGGTGTGGGACGTGGGACTCGATCTCACGACCCTGAGATCACGACCTGAACTAAAATCAAGAGTCAGATGTTTAACCGATTGAGCCACCCAGGTGCCGCTATATTAAGCTTTTAAAAATCCACAAATCTTTAAAGAACTAAGAATAAAAAAATGTTTGATCCATGAAGGGTTCATGTTTTCCAAACCATGTTCACATCTACTTTTTATTAGATCCATACAAGAGTCCTGTGATGACTGACGCTACCTGTGAAATGTCTTGGACACCTCTCACTGTGCGTTCACACTGCCACACTAAAGGATGAAGTGTAGCACCCCAGCCAGGTCCTGTTGAAGAGTTCTGATCATTAACATTATAATACTTCTATTTTTTGAGTATTAATATCAACTCTTAATAAATCATAGCAGCACCTAGCACATAAGAGGAACATCAACAGATACCTGATGAAGGACTGAATGAAATGAGTAAATGAATAAATGAATGCAGAAAAGAGGTTAGTGTTCCTTTTTTACACACAAAAAAAAGCTGAGAAAAAGTTCAGAAGTGATTCAACTAATGTCCTCTAGCCATTTAATGGGGAAAGAGTAGGACCTGGATGACTCACTAATAATTACTTTTCATAAAATTATTATTATTGTTTAGATATAATTAATCTTTAAGTTTAGCTAGTAATTAACCATAACCTGATAGAAATAATGATGAAAAACTCTAAAAAAGGAATGTGGTGTTGTTTCATTTGAAACATTTACATGCATAGATTTTAAAACTCCTCCAAAATAAGAGAATTCCTATTCCTAAGGGGCATAGCTTAATTTGCCTATTTTATGAGAATTGTTATGCAAGTTATAAATTAGTATTCTAGAAACACGGAGAAGGAACTGAGTAACAGTGGAGACAGCTTTTGAAAGATGCTGGGACTTTTTGTGGCCATTACTGGTTGCTATCATAGTGAGCAGATGCAAGGAGATGGAAACAGCACTTGGCAAGTCCTCACAGACAAATCTGCAATGGTTTGTTCATACAACACTCAGATCTGCTTTACTATGGAAGAGGCTTAGAAGTAAGGCTGGATGTGGAGCCATCTGGCCAAAGACTTTTTTCTTTAAGAAAATTAATGGAATAATGATATGAAATATGATTTGAGGAAGTATATATTAGAAGGAGAGTCAAATTTGGAGTTTTCTGCTATAATCCATGTGAAAGAACGGAAGTCTAAATTATGGCAATGGCTTCAGGAAGGAAATGGAAGAGACAAGACACAAAACATTGTAACAGGATGAAGTGCAAGATACCTGATACATTAATATGGCCACTGTGAATTTAATATAATGGTAATTTTTAAATAATCTATATCTTACAAACAAAAGTTAAAATGAAGTTTCAAAAGTTATGCTTGTTTCTGGACAAAATGGCAAACTGTCTCCCACTTGTGAATCTTGTCTTCAACAAAACGAGAGGACACTAAAGCAGAAGATGGCACACCAAGCATGGGAACCATCTGGGAGACACCTGTAAATGGGACGCTGTGGCGACCAGCAGCTGGAGAGGGCTGGGTGCCATGGCCGGGGCCAGGCTGGGAGAATTTCAGGCTGCTAACTTTTCACATTGCCCTGAATGGATCATCTTCCACCATGTCACCACTTCTGGCTAAAAAGAGCAGTATGAAGCGACAGCCATGTAAGCATGGTGCTTGACGTTACATAGCACGCAGCCCGGCTGCATGGGAAACGGGGTTAAACTGGTTTTAGTAGAAAGGCTGGCATTTGGAATTGCAAGCTTTCAGATTACCAAGCAGAACAGATACAAAAAGAAATCCACACCTAAATATATTATGGTAAAATTTAAGAGATCAGAGACAGAATATTCTTAGAGGTAAAACACAAATCAGTTACAAAGAAATAAGAATAGGAATAACTGAACTTCTTCAATAAAAAGACAAAGGATAACCTTATACCTAAAGGAGCTAGTAAAAGAAGAACAAACAATCCCAAAACCAAGAGAAGGAAGAAAATATAAAGATTAGAGCAGAAATAAATGATACAGAAACTAAAAAAACCAATAGATCAATGAAACCAGGAGCTGGTTCTTTGAAAAGTTCAAAAAAACTGATGAACCATAAGAAAGAAAGAAAAGAAAGAAAGAAAGAAAAGAAAGAAAGAAAGAAAAGAAAGAAAGAAAGAAAGAAAGAAAGAAAGAAAGAAAGAAAGAAAGAAAGAAAGAAAGGGAGAGAGAGAGAAAGAAAGGGAGAGAGAGAGAAAGAAAGAAAGGAAGGAAGAAAGGAAGGAAGAAAGGAAGGAAGAAGTAATTTAAATAAAGGACTCAAATAAATTCAGGAATGAAAAAGAAGAAATAACAACCAACACCACAGAAATACAAAGGATTATAAAAGAATATTATAAAAAATTATATGCCAACAAATTGGATAACCTAGAAGAAATGGATAAAGTTCTAGAAACATATAACCTACCAAAACTGAAACAGAAAGAAATAGAAAATTTGAACAGACTCATAATCAGCAAAGAAACTGAATCAGTAATCAAAGAACTCCCAGAAAACAAAATTCTCGGACAAAATGGCTTCACAGGTGAATTCTACCAAACATCTAGAGAGGAGTTAATACCTATTCTTCTCAAACTATTCTAAAAAACAGAAGAGGAAGGAAAACTTCCAAATTCATTCTATGAGGCCAGCATTACCCTGATACCAAAACGAGATAAAGACACTACAAAAAAAGAGAACTACAAGCCAATATCCCTGATGAACATAGATATAAAAATACTTACAAAATATTAGCAAACTGAATCTAACTCAACATTAAAAAAATCATTTACCACAATCAAGTGGGATTTATTACTGGGATACAAGAGTGGTTCAATATTTGTAAATCAATCCATGATACATCACAGCAAGTAGGAAAAGGGTAAAAACCGTATGATTGTTTCAATACATGCAGAAAAAGCATTTCACAAAGTACAACATCCATTCATGATGAAAACCCTCAACAAAGTAGGTTTAGAGGGGAAACACTTCAACATAACGAAGGCCTTATATAAAAAAAAAAAATGCACAGCTGGGGGCACCTGGGTGGCTCAGTTGTTAAGCATCCAACTCTTGATTCTGGCTCAGGTCATGATCTCAGGGTCCTGGAATCGAGCCCTGTGTCAGGCTCCTTGCTCAGCGGGGAGTCTGCTTGAGGTTCTCTCTCTCCCTCTGCCCCTCCTCTCCCCACCCCCACCCCCCGCTCATGCTCTCTCTCAGTGTCTATCAAATAAAAATAAATAAATATTTTTTAAAAATGCACAGCTAACATCAGATTCAATGGCAAAAAACTTAGAGCTTTTCTGCTAAGGTCAGGAACAAGACAAGGTTGTCCACTCTCACCACTTTTATTCAACCTAATACTGGAAGTTCTAGCCTCGGCAATCAGACAAGAAAAAGAAATAAAAGGCATCCAACTTGGTAAGGAAGGAGTAAACTTTCACTGTTTGCAGAAGACATGATACTATATATAGAAAACCTGAAGGACTCCATCAAAAAAATAAAAGTGATAAATGAATTCAGTAAAGTTGCAGTGCCATTTACAACTGCACTAAGAATAATAAAATATCCAGGAATAAACTTAGCCAAGGAGGTGAAGGATCTGTACTCTGAAAATTTTATAAAACACTGATGAAAGAAATGGAAGATGACACAGACAAATGGAAATACATTCCATGCTCATGGACTGGGAGAACAAATATTGTTAAAATGTCCATACTACCCAGAGCAATGGACTATGAGGTCTGTTTTTAGTCTTGGAGCTCTGTCTCTGTCTCTCTTTCTCACATGCAGCCCTAAGAACTTGAAATGACCATTCAAAATACCTGAGACAGCGCATTGATCCTGTCTTCATAATGGAAAGTGACCCTTATATTCAATCCAAAAAGACACTGAGGAATGTTTCACTTGCATCATTTCCTCCAAACTCACCCATCTGATACCACCTAAAACGACTCTGACTATCCAGTTGTCCCCACTGCCATGACTACATTTTACACAAACGGAAGTTCAAACATGCTTCGTGCCTACAGAATTGTAAATACTCCTCTCTCCTAAGATGTGAGTTCTGGCCAAAAATTCTCAGTTATATTGTCCTGCATTCAAGTTCACTTTACAAAGCTGAAGTAGTTTGTTCTTAATGGTTTCTTTTAAAGATTATGATAAAAACAGTTTATGATTCATAAAAAGCTGCAAATTAACCCAAAGTGCATGAGCACTACTTCCTTGTTTAGTTTCAACCAATGTGAACACAGCTCAAAAGCCTAAATCCAAATATAATACAGGTTTTAAAATTTATAAATACAATTTCTTTGTAAAATCAAATCTTCCAAAGGACAGCGAGGGTAAAATTTCCCTGTACAATAAAGGAAGGCAGCACTAAATCCATTTAGCTTACCACAAACCCCTCCTTGGGCTATATTAAAAGTGAAGATGGGAAACCAACAGCCCAGATCTCAACAATGAGCTAAATTCACACATTTTTCTGAATTCAATTTGATCAACAAATATATTTTTGGCCTCTCTCTGAATATAATACTTACTGTGCTCTTGTGAGTTCTTAATTTGTTTAGTTTCACATGCATAAAAAGTTAAAATTTCTGGGTTTTACATAAGATATCTTGGAACGTCCAGTAATCTCCTCTAATTTAACTCAACTGCGAAAGGTCCATACATATCTTCAGCTTATCAATCTAAAAGATTCTACAAATAATTGTTAAAAAGAGAGAGAGACATCTTTGTTAAAAGTCATCAGTCATGCCTGCCCTGGGCAGCAGAAGGGATGCCAGGTGGAGGCTCTGGGCAGAAGTCTGACCTCTACATCGTCCCTGAAGTGAAGGACACTGCCCCCGCCCACAGCCCCTGTGGTCTGCATGCTGACCTCCACCCCACTACCGCGGCAAAGAGCGGTGTCCCTCCCGCTCCCCGTCGGGCTCCATCCACTGCAGGGGGATAGTCCTGTCTGGGAGGACACACTGAGGCGTGCCAGAATAGCAGAGGCTCTGTGCACTAAACTGACAAGGAAACACAGCCCGAAGAAGAGACACAACACGCATTCTGAACCTGAACAGGCTGACTACCTGCTGAAAAAGACAATTTAAACGGGCACTAGAATCTTGTAATACTCAAAACACTCAGAGTATAGTCCAAAGTTACTCATTATGTCAAGAGCCAGTAAAATTTCTACTTGAATAGGAACAGATAATGGATCCAAACCCCATCGTGACTGTGGAAGGTGGGACTGCTGAGCAGGCGTGACCCAGCGGCCGTAACCGAGTGCCAGTGGGCTGCGAGGAAACCGCTGTAACAAACACAAGTCATGAATTAAACCTCTCCCTTGGACTGTTAAGGAAATTATCCAAGTGAAACGGCTTTCCCCTCTGTCTCCTGGATCCTCTATTTGTCAGTGGGTCCCTTCTGTGTATTTAGCCCTTTTGCTCGGAATCGAAGACTCAAATTCTTAGAATCTACTCAAGCTTTACAACCCTGACTCAGCGAGACTCTTCACAGGCATTGTCCGTAAGCGTTAACACTACAGAAGGCAAACAAGTAAAACTGGACTCATCCCCAACTTCCTTTAACCACGTCCTTTCCTTCACTCTCTGCCAAGTTCTCTGGAGCGGTCGGGAGTTTCCATTTGTCTACTATGGAGGCTTCCCTGCTTGCCTTCCAGGCCGCAGGTCCTCACGGGCGAGGAGGGAAGTCACACTGCTTTCCCCCAGGAACGTCGGGAAGTCTCTGGCTTCATGAAAACAGAACAATGTCCACTGTCACAATAAGCTTAACTGGCCTTCACCTTTTTTTTTTTTTAATAAGTTTCCTCCCCCTCCCCAAACACAAAACAACAGAGAATTCATACTAAACCAGTCACACTAACATGTTTGCGTGCCTTTCATTATTAGTGAGACATAGTAATATAGACAATTTCTATTTCCCAGTCCCTTTATTTGCTAGAAGTATTTCAGGATCTCCGTCCCCCCGTTCCAACACAAGGCTCGACTAGCATGGCGTAGAAGCAGAGAGCACCAACACCCAGACACAAGGCGCTCCGGTCCACCGCTCGCTCACTCTCTGTGGCTGGGCCCTGACACCTGTTACACAGACCACGGATGTCTTATCCACATGCTTTGGGTAACTTTTCAAAACTACCTGAAACAAACAAACAGTTATTTTCCTGTTTCTCCACGTACTGTTTGACTCACAACTTCTCTCCACCAGTTTTTCTTTTTCTAATTATATCTAACGGGAAAATTCTAAAATGCTATAAAAAGGTACACAGATTAAGTCCGTATCTATGACTACTTCCCTTAAAGGAAATCAAAGTTAAAAAAGAACAGACTCATCCTACTTTTTAGATCAGGGTGAGAGATCTATGGGGTAAGCTTTTAAGTTAAATCTTAATCTAAACCTCTCATAGTAATTTTAGAATTGCTAGATTCTGGAGTTCTTAAAACTTCCTGATAAATGTTCTCTCACAGCTAGAATAACAACACTGGTAGATCCCTTCTCCATGTCACTCATAAACACACTAAATAAACAGATTTTGTCTTAAGCTAATAGTTCTAATTAAAACGAGGAGAGAAGAGAAACTAAATGTGGAAAAATCTACTTGAAAATAATTAAAATATGTTTACACATTTATTCCTATTTTGTTACGAAAAACAGGTTTGAAGATATTTCAAAGAACTGCAGTAATACGACGGCAACCAGGGCGAAATAACTCAGGATATGAATCAAGCTAAAACTGGACCAAGAGTCAGTACACTCACATGACGTGACCTTATGTATTACACTGTGTGAGGAGTAGATAAATAAAGATGAAATTAGGAACAAGGATATCGGGCAACTCTACAGCAGTTTAGTTGAATAAGCAAAGTCAACCAAGGAGGAGAAAGCTGGAATATGGCTGTCTGAACGGCACTGAGGTGAGGTGTTGGGGAGACACGGGGTAATGGCAGGGGCCTCATCCGTATGTGTCAAGAGTGGGAAGAGCGCTTCCGATGTCCCTGGTGGGCTAATAATTTAAAAGAAACACAAATACCAAATAATCCTGTAACTACTGAAACAACAGCATTCCACGCAGCCCGCAGCAAGGACAGAAAAGCCAGAGTGAAGGCTCAGGACGGCTTCCCACTAAGAGAAGGAGTAATACAAACTTACCCTAAACCTCTGGGAAAAAAAAATTTTTTTAAAGAGACTTCTAGGTAGAAAAAAGAGTACACACCAAGATCCTGAGGCAGGAAAAGATGCGCATTTTTAAAAGATTTTATTTATTTGAGAGAGAGCGAGCAAGCATGAGTGGGGGGAGGGGCAGAGGGAGAAGCAGGCTTCCCCCTGAGCAGGGAGCCCGATGTGGGACTTGATCCCAGGACCCGGAGATCATGACCTGAGCTGAAGTCAGACGCTTAACCCACTGAGCCACACAGGAGCCCCTCTGAAAAATTTTTTAAAAATATACTTAACGGACAGGAAATTTCTGTATTTCTCACTGACGCCTTATTTAGCAAAAACTCACAGTTTCTGTTTTCAGAACTTTGCCAAATTAATGCTTTGGCATCTTCAACTACTTCCTCCACTAGATCATCCCACTAGCCTATAGATACTCCAGGACTTTCCGGCCTTAAGAAAAACCATGCAGGGCTCCTTACTTACCGAACCACCTTACTCCCTCACTCTCCTGAATAGCACATTCTATGAAGAACTGCCTCTCCATACTGTCTCCCCTCGTCCCACAGGCCAAGGTAGATAGCCTTCAAACATAACCTCCAGTTTCCTGGCTCCACCTCAGTTCTTCCTGTCAAGGTCAAGGCCACCAATGATTTGTATTCTGAAAATCCAATGACCAACTCTGTACTCAGTTTCTTCACCTCACACCAGCAATTCAGCACGGTCAACAATCCTGTTCCTAATGAAAGACGCCCTCCTCGAGGCTTCTATGATGCTTCAGCCTTCTGTGTTGCTCCCTGCTTTGGGTTTTTATTGTGTTTCCTCAAGGAAAGCTTGGTCACACCTTTCCTGCCTCTAACTCTAGGTGTTGGACTCCTCAGGGCCAATTCATGAGTCCTCTTCCTTCTCTCTCGAGATGCTGTAATGCTTTGTCATCACTTAAATGTTCCCTAGATGCTAGTAAGTCCCAAGTCCTAGCAACCTTTCTGAGGTCCCCACCAAGCAGCCAACACTCCCCTCGATGTCCACAGGTAAAGTCTCCACCACCCTGCAGCAGCACCGCCACTCCGCCCCGACCCCCACAGCCCCCGCGCTCTCTCCCCGTTCCCGGGCTCAGTAAGCGGCGCCACCTCTGCCCAGTCACTCGTCCAGAAAACCAACATGCAAATCCACGGAGAGTCTCTTTCCGCAATACTTCCAGGTCTAACCTGACGGCACCACCACATCACCTCTTACCCCAACGACAGCCCCCTGCTTGTTCTTCCTTCCTCTTGAACCTCACTCCAAACTCACACAACAGCCGGGGAGAGCTTTTAAAATCATCAACAGGATCCCAGCCACTCCCCCCTCCAATACTCTCTCCGTGGGCCTCACTGCACTTGGGATAAAACACAAACTCCTTCCTGCATCTTGGGCATCATCCCTCATTGTCATCTCATCCCACACGACCCTTTAGTCTCTGTGCCCCAATCCTTCCTCTTGGGTTCACGGACTGTACTTGCCGTCCACTTGGAGAATGTGTTCACGCTGCCCCGCTGCTCAGAAAGGTCCTCCCCTGCAACTCCGCCTGGCTAGAGCCTTCTCATGGCTCACTTCTCAGATTCAATTTCACTCCCTCACTATCCAGTACAGAATAGGACTTTGCTTGTTTTCTTCATAATAGCACCTGTGTTTTCCTTCCACAGCATTTGCAATAATTTGTGATAATTATTTTTGCTTACTTTATTTACTTGAATTTTTTAAAGGTCTCTCTTATAACCCAACTGTAACTCTACGGGTTTTGCCTTCCACACAGTCCTGAACACAAAAGCAACGAAACAAACGAGGTGTTCCATGAAAATACTCTGAATGAATGACTGAATACGTAATTATACAAATGATAAAAATATCTTGCTCTGGAAAGAGACACATATTACATGTACGACTCTCCTGGAAACAGACCTTCATACATCGTAAGTCTTCGCACCTCCAGTAACAGTAGAAGGACTACTCGGCCGAGAATGCCCACAGACACGAGGCACTGCTGTGAAAGCCTTCCGTATAGTAGCTCATTTAATCCTGACGAAACATCTAGGAGGCAAATACTATCATTATCCCCATTTTACAGATAAGAGAACAAAGACACAGAGACGGTGAATAATTTTCCTACGCTACACAGCTACGAAGTACGAGCGCTGGGATCTGAGCCCAGCAGTCTGGCTCCAGAAGCCACCTTCTCATCCTGTGTTAGGTGAGTGACGAGCCGGGTCCTGCCAGTGGACAGCAGGGCCCTCGGTCCAGAACCAAGTGCAATGGCTGGGGTGGGGGGCGAGGGGGGTGACGAAGAGCCTCGCAGTCCCCCCGTCTGAGCAGCTCTTGGGAGTCTCTGCACAAAGTTTCTTCTCAGTCCTCCCCAGAGGAGAAAGAGTCAGTGCCAACAGGACTTGTCACAAATTGCATTTACTCATCCTTGAACAGGAAGGAAAAACAGTTATGTCCCAATAATGACATATCCCAAGACAAATGGACAAATCATCTCATGCTTAAAACATGTTTATATTGAAAATACAACATAATAGTAACTGAGAGTTTTATCCTGGGAAAGAAATTACAATCTTTTTCAATTAGAAAATTCCTTCATTCCTATGTTGCTCTGTATAAAGAAATAACTATGAAATTGCAAAAATGAGGAAAATTGTAGGAGATGACTAAAAAGGGGCTCATGTAATAAACAAATGGTGAAAACAGAGCTAGAGTGATCCTTCCTTAGATGCATCACTTCTGTGAATCCACGTGCTAAGTATTTTTTTGAGTTTAAGGACAGGATGATGGTATGCTCGTCTATATCACCACAGCGTGTGCAATGTGCAGCTCTGCAAAGCTAGAGAGATCAGTGGTATTTGTATTAGACTAGTTAGGTTTCTAAACAAAAGTTATCCAACTGAACAGAAAGCAAGGAGAATCTATGCAAAGGGAATCACAAGAGCAGATACAAAAGTTCCAAAATGCCTGGCATGTTGTAAACCAACCAACCAACCCACAGAAAGCCCCAGCAAGTACCCTGGCATACAGAAACGGGCCACACAGTACCAGGAGGTCAGTATGGGGACCGCCAGCCAGTCCGAGAAGAGACCACACATGGCTGCGCTAAGAAGGTGGCATTCTAGCTGATTCACAGAGGTAATTCAGAAGAGTGTGCAGGATGAACTGAAAGACACAGCGGCCGGGCGTAACCTGAGCACGACACCCACCATCTGCAGTCGGAACAGTGAATGCCGAAGCAGCCACATGCCAGTGGGTCTGAAGACCTAACCCAGGATCGACATCTCACCCCTGCTGGGATCCACCCGCTGCACCGTGGAGTCTTCCAGGATAACACCTCATTTGAAGAGCTTACTGAGCTTAACAATGGGACTTCTCCCCAAGGTGCTTAGCCTAAAATAAATGATTTCAGCATCATATACTTTAGTCTGCTCTGCTGCCCCCACACTGAGCGCCATGCGCGGGACGGGGGCCGCGAGGGGTGTGCTGTGGCACGAATCCAACATCAGAGAGCTATTAACAGGCCATGCCTACAGCCCAAAGGAGAAAAACGAGGGTTTGGGAAAGAGAATTAATTTGAATTTCTAATATTGGGTTGGGCCTTACAAGGTAAACAATTCATACAGACCTTTGAAGTCACTTCTGTGGTCCTCTCTACGTAATAACTGAAAAGACTTCTCCAGAGTTACAAAGGAAGTATGAGTATGTGTCACCAGAAGGGGGGTGGGGAAGCAGGTCGGGAGGGAAGACCAAACAGCATATTCCAGAAAATGTTGCATGGTGCCAAGAGCCAACACCAAGAACTCTGAGAATTACCCAAAGCTGTAGTATCTATTTATACAACAGGCTTGCGAAGGGTTCCCCAGTTTACCATCCGGGGCTCGAACCCCTTTTGTCCTGTCCTATTTGGTCACAACTCTGCACTCTTCATCAAACCTGGCATAAAAATACTCAGGTTTAACCACTTTTTCAGGCCTTCATTTCCTTATAAGGCTCCCGTGTCACACAAAACTTGTGTTCAACACGTTTGTGTGCTTTTGTCTTGTTCATCTGTCTTCTGTAGCAGACGCAGCTGAGAATCTCAAAGGGTGAAAGAGAAAAGATACCTTTCCTTTCCATCGCTACAAAATAATAGGGCTGGATTTCTTGTGTGACACACACACAGAAGTTGCACCTTCCGGCCAGATCGCAGGTGAGATAAAAATGTGACCAGAGCCATTTCAGTTAGAGACCAAGAAAATTGTAAGAAAGTAAGGTGACAAAATCATGGAGTAGACTTCAATCTTACTCAAACTTGAAAAATGGGTCAAACAAGTTCATTTATACTTCAGAGGGAAGGAAGTTAAGTCTCAGATATGTGGATTATGTCTCTAAAACGTAAGATGAGATCTTTGCAATAATTAGGATTACTTTTATAATATTTTTGCAATTTAGTAGGGGATAAACGTAGTAGTTCCAATCATTTTAATTTAGTCTCTAAGTGAAGCCTTTGAGAATGAGTTTACATTATTAATCTCAGAATAGCTATTTCATAATATGATATAATATGCATACATTTGAATATATATGTGTTTGCATATGTGTACATATTTTAAGGATTGCATGGCCCCAAAAATCAACAGAAAATTCAAAATAGCCAATGACATATTAAGAAGGAAACCAAGCTGGAAACTGACAAGAAGCTGCATGTTGACAAGGAGAGTACTATCATACATCAAGATAAAAAATTAACTGCTAAGAGAAAATTAAAATGTGCATAAATTTGGTTATTAATTTAAAGAAAAACAACGGCTGGTTTAAGCACAGAGGGAAGGAGAGTAACTTCACTATGAATTGGTACAAAGACTGGATCGCAGTCAAGAACGCGTATAAAGTGCTTACTTGTGGGCAGAGTGGGGAACAGGGCTTAGGATGCCAGTGAAAGTCGTATTTCTCAATGTGAATTTCTCCTCAAGCTGACTATATCAAGCTTTATCAATGTGATGATCTGAATAAAAGCAGTGATTCCAGTTAGCTGGGATCAGTGCTTATCCAGACTCCTGACAATCACCAATTGTTGAGACTGTCCTAATAACTCAAAATTACAATACTGTAAGGTTTGAGGACTTTGAATTTTTAGAAGGTTTAAACCTTTTTCACAGGTTCTGAAATTAGCTTTATTTGACTTCCCTTATTTTAGAAGGTTAGATCTGATATACAGGCATTTTTACAGTATTACTAAATGGATGAACTGCATAGTTATATTTTTTAAATCCAGAGAATAAACCCCTATTCACCAAGAATAGAATCACAATACTCCAATGGCTTTGCCTAGTGAGAAGCAACTATTCTACAATACCAAAACCACACCAATTTCCAACTGACGAACGGTTTTTGCTCAGCACCTTGAGTCCTTTGAAAAATGCCACTTTTAATAGCAGTTGTTCACTTTACAGGAAGAGGAGAGAGAAGGCAAGCAGTGCACAGAGGAACGTCCAGCAAGTGCAGACGAGCGAGCACGCTGCCCCCGGTCACACCCTGCTTCTCAGGCTCATCTGCGTCTACTATTCTGTCCTCCTCCTTCCAGGAAACCGGTACACAGTAAGGGCAGATCAGTGCACAGTTTAACCAATAGGGACAATCTAGGGAGAAAACTGGAAAAAAAAAATGGATAGGGAGGAAAAAGGGGAAACAATTGGAATAATATTCCAGTACTAACCTGGTTTAGTTTCTTCCAGAGATTGAGGACAGGGGACAGCTCATTAGACCAGATTTCTCTATCAAATTTGCAACCAGCTGTTGCTGATCTGCCCAAGATCCTCAACTGTGAAATCACCTGAATGAAGAAAATAGGAAGTAGCAAAAAATGAAGAGAGAAACAGTAAGTACACAAAAATAACTATACTGACTTTATAAAAGTAAAGACCAAATATAAGCAAGTTTTAATCCCATTATCTCTTCAATTGGCTTAACATTTAGTTGATTTAGTTAAAAAATAAGAGAACTTAAAAGTTAGAGAAACCATTATAAAAACTACATGTTATAAATGGCTCTTATTTGAGAAGCGGCTTCTCTAGTCAAAAAGCTCCAGTTATCTATTATTAATGATCTCTTAGTGTCTCTGTATGCTCATGTCTGAAACCCAAAATATTTTTCGGTTTGACTGACTTAAACTTTGTAATTTCCAAACACTGATTAATTAAAGATAGTTTTTCTGAAAAGAGGAAATGGTAGGAAAGATAGTACATAGCCATACCAAACTACAAAAAATAGTAAAACAATTCTAAGTAATTATTTGTTGTCACGAATTATCATAAATCTAAGTCTTAAGGCTCTGTATTTTTAGTTGTCATGTAAATGTTCCCTCTACGCTTCAAGTCCAACGAACGACATGTGGACGGACTGGTTAGAACGAGGTAAGGTGCACAATGATTCCCCCCTCCACAGAGCGTCCCCTCTGTGACTTCCTCCTGACCAGCTTCGCTATCACCCTGCTCACCAGAACCCCTCCCCTCACTTCTGTCTTCTCAGGCAGTCCTTAATGACTTCCATGTCAGGAACTCACTTGTTAATCATCTGCCAAGAGGGAGGCAGCTAGACCAGAGGATGCTCAGCACTGGACTGCAGAGACTGGGGTTTGTGTATCAATCAGTAAGGGATCCACTGACTCACCTTCACAAATGTTTCAACGAAATGTGAAATCTCCTCGCTTGCCTGACATAAAGTAAACCCACAACAACAGGCCTGTGTTTTCCTAAGCTAGTATTTTAAACATCAACCTTTGCAGCATGTTGACTCAATTTCTGTTTTATTTTTTGAAAGATGTAAATTGTTTTTCCTTTTTTAACAGATTGGGCTATATTTCGTATTTTGTTGGATCCTTGTATTAGTCAAGTTCGTAACAAAATAAGGGCTATAAATCTTTCAAAATGAACACACTACTTGATTGTTAAACATCCACAATCTCACTGTAAAACTCAAGTTACTTCTAGAGCTTTTGATTGATTCTCCAATCTTGAAAAACTCGTGGTGATTCAGTGTTTCATTTTCTTTGTTTTTCTGATAAATTATTTTCATTTGCTCTAGCTGAACCTTACAACAGCACCTAATTTATCAGCCTCGCTACACCAAAAAACATCACTAGTTGATAGTCAGAAGAAGTACTATTTTAACTCTGGTAACATCTGCTATCACTTATTTGTGTTTTAAACTTATCAAACATGACAGAAAACAAATAAGAATGCAAAGGGATGTCTAAAGGAAAAAAGATTAAAAAAATTTTTTTACATGATGTAAAAAACTATTTTAAGAATAAAATATTTACCAGCCCCAAAAGGTCGTGTTTTCTGCCTTGCAAAAATAATATGTGAGGTGTGCTTTTCTTAATAACACTATCATAATATATTATAAACTTTAATAAACAGACGAATAAAAAGGGAGTTCAAATATCTAATCCATTTATTTTTACAATGAGGACAAAGCTGTAACTTGAAAGAATGGACCATCTTTTGTTCGTATAAAATCTTACATATGTATCTTTTTACAAAGGTAGTAAAATATCTTTCCATTATCCATATTTTAAACCAATTAAAAACTACTTTATTCAATAGTATTCCTTTAAAATGGTATCAAAAGGGATGAGATTTTCCATGAACAAACATTTGCATCACTTCTTCCCTGCTCTGTCCATGCTGAACAGCACCGGATGCTGCCCTCCATGCCGCGGGGCGCCCGTGCCCTGGGACGCCCACGCCCTTCCTTCCCACGCCCTGGGACGCCCGCGCGGCTGCAGGGGAGCTACACACGATGCCGCCACCCCCGCTCCACTGTCCTCCTTCCACGAACAGTAAGCTGCATCTGAGGAATACCTATGCTTCTCCTGAGCAGTGAGTGTGTCTATTTTAACACACTAAATCTTACACTGAATTGTATTTTCCTTTGGATATTATGAAGGACACAGAAGAATTTCTGACCAAACAATACTGACTTTATAGAACATTTTACTTATTTGTCAGAGAGAGCGAGCACAAGCAGGGGGAGCGGCAGAGGGAGAGGGAGAAGCAGGCTTCCCGCTGAGCAGGGAGCCTGATGCGGGGCTCGATCCCAGGACCCCGAGATCATGACCTGAGTCAAAGGTAGACGCTTAACCCACTGAGCCACCCAGGCACCCAGACTTTATGGAACTTTAGAGCATGAACTTTGTTGTCTGTTTTGTCTTCTTTTGGCATAAACTGTTTCCCTACTTTTCTTTTCTTTTCCTTTCCTCATATTCTCTTTGGCTGATTTCCTCAACTATTGATTTTACTCCAATAGATTACTTAATATTTTTTAAGTTGCCTCTGGTGTAATCCTTCTTAGAATGAGAAGGAAAATAGATTTTGAAAACAAACACTCCCAATTTACCAATGAGAAAATGGACTGTCAAAGAGATGAAATAAATTAACACCCTAAGAGAATTAGCAGTTCCTACTCTGGCCTTGGAACTCTGAAACAGCTTGCGACCTTCTGAAAGATGAAAGACAAGGTCGGTGAAAACCAGTTCACTCCAGCCAAGAGCCAGCGTCATCTGCAAACATGGTAAGGCCGTCTTGAGCCCTCCAGCCCTGTCAACTCTCCTAATGAAGGCAGCCTCACGTGTGAAACCGAAGATGAAAACAAAAAGAAATAACCCAGCCAACCCTCAGAATCATAAAAAAAAAAAAATCATAAAATATTACTGTTTCAAGTCACAAAGTTTTGGGATGGTCTGCTGTGGAGCACAGACTAAATCATCAAGAATAACAGAAAACTTCTTTAAGGTATGTTATGGACTGAATGTCTGCATCCCCCCAAAATTCATAGTGAAATCTCATCTCACAGAGATGGTCTTGTGTGTGAGTGGTGTACGTTTTTACTGAAAGACATGAGAGATATAGAAAAGGGGTTTTTCTCCCTCTTTGTTAACGTAAAGATAAACTGGACATTTTTCTATATCCTACTCTAATGTGTTAGTGTACTGCTTCCTTTCTGCAGTATTTGGGAAGATAAATATGCTTTGTTACATCTAGATATGTTAGATGACACAGCTAAACACACTGTACTTGGCCCAGCACCCAGTGGGAGCATGGAGATGTTTAGGGGTAGGGGATGAGAGTATTGACTAAGTAACATTTTAAGGGCTCCCAGTAACTGTTGAAAAAGGACATAATACTTGAGCTGAAGTTAAAAAATATTATCTAATGAATTTTTAAGATTTTATTTTATTTTATTATTAAGATTTTATTTGAGAGAGAGCTGGGGGTGAAGAGATAGAGGGGGAGAGAGAGAGAGAGAAAAAATCCAAAGCAGACTCCCTGCTGAGCACACAGCCCGATGTGGGGCTCGATCTCACAACCCTGAGATCATGACCTGAGCAGAAATCAAGAGTCGAATGCTTAACTGACTGAGCAATGAAGAGTATGAGCAGGAGAAACACAACTGTATGGAACAGAGGACCTGCTCTTAAAGAACTCTCTCTCTCTCACACACACACACACACACACTCACTCCAGACCAAGTGCAAAGGCAGCAGCTTGAAAAGTAACTAGACAACTGGTAAAGGAGACCGACTTACTAATCTTAAACTGACCACTGGAAAGACAGGAACCTGTGGGGACTCTTACCAGGGACAGAAGCACCGGTGGCCATCATTTCTGCAGTCTCATTCTACCTTGCTAATGCCGAC
Source organism: Halichoerus grypus (assembly GCF_964656455.1). NCBI lineage: Eukaryota > Metazoa > Chordata > Mammalia > Carnivora > Phocidae > Halichoerus > Halichoerus grypus. Next base: position 110,164,176 of record NC_135722.1, read on the forward strand.
ACTTGACAGGTGCAATGCTGGCAATCATTCTCTAACCCGTTAGCCCCGCACAGCATGCCCCACCCCAGTGTGCTGCAGCCGCTTAACAGTAACAGAATGAGGGTCCTGCCCCAGGAACCACAGCCCCGCATCAACGGCCAGGCAAGCCCCCACCACAGCCCCAACACAGCCAGAGTTGTTACCTCCCCCCACCCCTTGGCCTCGACGGATCATCAGCTGGGCGAGTGTCCCACCCCCGTCGCGCGGCATCCAGGGCTGCACCACAGTTGAGGGGCACATGAAGCCCACAAATTCCCCTGGAGCACGGGCCCTCATGCCCACCGGGGGTTGTGCTCCTGGGACCCACCAGTCATCTCCTACGTAAGGCGACTCCTTTAAGAATGGGAGAGGAGGTGTTTCACCTAGCACAGGGAAACACACACGGACCATCAGGCAAAATGAGGACACAGAGGAATATGTTCCAAATGAAGGAACAAGACAAAACTTCAGAAAAAGAGCTTAATGAAACAAAGCTAAGTATGTAGCTAATGAAGAGTTCAAAGTATGGTCACAAGGATGATACTGAACTCTGGCAAAGAAGGGATGAACACAATGAGAACTTCAACAAAGACATAAAAAATATAAGAAAGTACCAAACACAAGTCACAGAGATGAAGAATACGATAACTGCACTAGAAACACACTACAGAAGTTTAACAGTAGACTGGATAAAGCAAAAGAACAGATCACAGAGCTGGAAGACAAAGCAATGGAATTCTCCCAGAATAGCAACAAAAAGAAAAAAGAATTAAAAGAAGTGAATATACCTTAATGAACCTAGAGGCCAACATCCAGCAGACTGATATACATATTATAGGGGTCCCAGAAGCAGAAGAGAGAGATAAAGGGGCAAAAGCTCATTTGAAAAAATAATAGATAAAAACTTCCCTAATCTGGGCAAGGAAACAGACATCCAGGTCCAGGAAAGCCAATGAGTTCCAAATAAGATGAAACCAAGACATATTATAATTAAAATGGTAAAAGTCAAGGGTAAACAGCCCTAAGAGCACCAAGAGACAAACAACGTGTCACAAACCAGGGAACCGTGTGGTGTAGCTGTGGCCAGGAGGCTATCAGCAACTTTTTTGCAGAAACCTCGCGGCCAGATGAGAGTGGCATGACATACGCAGAGTGCTAAATGGAAAATAAACTTCCAACCAAGAACACTCTGCCTGGCAATGTTATCATTAAGAACTGAATGACAGAAAAAGAGTTTTCTAGATAAGCCAAAACTAAGAAGTTCACCACTAAATTGGCTATACAATAAATGTTAAAAAAAATCTCTTTAAACTGAAAAGATGATACTAATTAGTAACAAAAATATGTAACAATCTCAGTAGAAAAATATATAGGTAGCCGATTAATCTACCACACATTCAAAGAAGATATTAATAACTATAGTCAAACTCTTCCAAAAAACTGAAGGGGAGTAAAGGCTTCTAAACATACTTTGCAAAGCCAGCTTTACCCTGATACCAAAAGCAGACAAGAACACTACAGAAGAATTACAGGCCAATATCACTGATAAACATAGATGCAAAAATCCTCAATAAAATACTGACAAACCAAATCCAACAATACATTAAAAGGATGATAAATCATGATAAAGTGGGGGTTATTCCAGGAGTTCAATGATGATTCAACATCTGCAAATTAATGTGGGACATCACATAACTAAATGAAAGTTAAAAATCCTATAATCATCTCAATAGATGTAGAAAAAGCATTTGACAAAATTCAACACCTCTATCTGATTAAAAAAAAAAAAACTCTCAAGAGAGTGGGTATAAGGGAAACATGTCAACATAATAAAGCCCATATATGACAGTCCTACAGCTAACATCACACTGATGATGAAAAGATGAAAGGGGTTCCCCTAAGAACAGTAATAAGACAAGGCACAAGATCGGAAGACCTAACCACAGCAATTAGGCAAGAAAAAAAAATGTATCCAAATCAGAAAGAAGTAAAAGTATCACTATTTGATGATGACATGACACCATATATGGAAAACTAAAGAATTAACAAAAAAAGTGTTAGATCTGATATGTGAATTCAGTAAAGTCGCAGACACAGTATCAACATACAGAAATCTGTAGTGTTTCTATACACAAATAATGCAACATCAGAAAGAGAAATTATAAGTGGGTCAAAACAAAGTACCTAGGAGTACATATAATTAAGGAGACGAAATACACTATACTCTGAAAATTATACTGATGAAAGAAACTGAAGAAGACACAAATAAATGGAAAGACATTCTATCCTCACAGACTGGAAGAACAAATATTGTTAAAATGTCCACACCACCCAAAGCAACCTACAGATTCAATGCAATATCTATAAAAACTCCAATGGCAATTTTCACAGAACTAGAACAAATAGTCCTAAAATTTGTATGGAACTACAAATAACCCTCAATAGTCAAAGCAATCTTGAAAAGAAGAATAAAGCTGCAGGTTTCATGCTTTCTGATTTCAAACTATACCATAAAGCTGTAGTAATCAAAATAGTATGGTATGTGCATAAACAGACTTATAGATCAATGGAACAGAATGGAGAGGCCAAAAATCAATGCACACATACATGGTTAATTTACAAGGAAGGAGGCGAGAATACAGAATGGAGGAAGGACACCCTCCTCAGTAAACAGTGTTGGAAAATTACACATTAAAATGGAAAACAATGAAATGACGAAATGACCACTATCTTATCCTGCACACAAAAAGTAACAGAAAATGGATTCAAGACTTGAATGTAAAACCTGAAACCATAAAACTCCTACAAGAAAACATAGGCTGTAAGCTCTTTGACACGGTCTTAGCGACGGTTTTTTGAATCTGACAACAGCAAAAGCAAAAATAAACAAATGGGACCACATCAAACTAAAAAGCTTTTGCATAGTGAAGGAAACCATCAACAAAATGAAAAGGAACCTACTGAATGGGAGAAGATATTGGTAAACCTTATCTCTGGTAAAGGGTTGGTATCCAAAACATAGGGAGAACTCATAAAACTCAACACCAAAAGCCAAACAATTCGATTTAAAATTGAGCAGAGGACCTGAAGAGACATTTTTCCAAAGACACACAAATGACCAACAGACACATGAAAAGATGCTCAACATCACTCATCATCAGGGAAATGCAAATCAAAACCACAATGAGCTACCACCTCACAGCTGTCAGAATTGCTATTATCACAAAGACAAGAAATAACTAATGCTGGAAAGGATGTGAAGAAAGGGGAGCCCTCGTGCACTGTTGGGGGGAACGGACCCTGGGGCAACCACTATGGAAAACAGTATGGAGGTTCCTCAAAACATGAGAAATAGAACTACCTTATGATCCAGCAATTCCATGTCTGGATATCTACTCCAAGAAAATAAAAACACTGATTGGAAAAGATAAATGCACCTCCACATTCACCGCAGCATGTACAACAGCCAAGATGTGGAGACAACTTAAATAGCCACTGACAGATGAATGGCTAAAGAAAAACATGGTGTTTATATGTATGTGTGCTATGTATGTACCATAATACATATGGAATATATACATATATATATATACACATACACATATATACAATGGAATACTAAGCCATAAAGAATGACAGCCATTGAGTCAACATACATGGACCTTGAGGGTGTTATGCTAAGTGAAATAAGTCAGAGAAAGACAAATACTGCAGGATTTCCTATGTATGTGGAATCTAAAAAACAAAACAGAACAAAACCCAGATTCAAAGATACAGAGAACAGAGTGGTGGCTGCGTGGGAGGGTGAGGGTGGACAAAAATGGGTGATGAAGAGGTACAAACCTCCAGTTATAAGTTAAGTGTTGGGGATGTAATATACAGCATGGGATCTATAGTCAGTCACACTGTTATTAATTTTGTATTGACTTATGGTGATCAGTTTGCAATTACACAAATGTCAAATCACTAGGTTGTGTACACATCAAACTAATAGGATACTGTATGCAATTATAATTTTTAAAAAAAGGTTAAGAAGTTCAGAGGATAACCAGGAAAAGTGAAAACATGGACGTTAGGGTCAGTACAAACACTAGCTAAAAAATTCATCTGTGTCCTATAACATCCCACACTTATTTAAATTTTCCTGATGGGCTCAACATCTGGTGGAAACAGGCTGCTTGAAAGGTCATGCAGTTGTGATGTATTTTAAGTCCCTCCAGTATAGATCAGTTTCTCGGAGCTTCCATTTTTGCATGTCTTTAACATATTGATAAAACTGAGTCCATTATCTTGCAAAATGTCCCACATTCTGGATCCACTGGTGTTTCTTAATTTGTTCCTTACCCCCTGTGATTCCTGTTAACCAAAAAGTAGTTCTAAAATCTCGACTGGGTTCAAGTTCACTTTTTTTAAAAGAGGTCTTTGGAAAATGTACTTTTGATGGCCTCACATCAGAGGCACCCAGCGTCTCTACAACCCCTCTCTCTGATATGAAGACTCCTCACCGGGCACAGGGAGCAGCAGCTGATCCCCCTCTTGCAAACTTCCCCATCAACCTTCCACTTCGTGGTTTCAAATTTCAGTAACAAGTTTTATGAATCAATTACTTTATTAGGATTTGTAAAAGTGATTTTTCAAATTCTGCCATCCTTCTGTTTATTATTGAGAATTATTCAGTAAAGAAGAACATTCTTCCATCAATTTTCCTTTCATTATCATGAAATCTCATTCACAAAGCAAAGATAAATGCTGGTTTCCCTTTAACAGCCACTTTTCAAACTAAGAGACATTTTTATTTCTTACTAAATGATAACATAGAAAAGTAAGGTATCAAGTTCATAATATTAGTGAACTTAGTGTTTCCTTGTAAACTAATAAATATAAAATCATCGTGTATGTTACAAAATTAAATAGACTGATAATGACTTCCCATTCTTTTGCTTTTGTCTTAAATGGTCTTAGAACTTGAAAAGCGGCAGGTATTCAAATTCAGACTGGCCAATGCATAGAAAATACTCTGCAAACCGAAGTGCACAGCACCTCTGCTGCTGATGGCGCGATGGCAAGGTCGTAGCTAACAAACGTGTTCCTGAAATCCCAGTAAATATATTCCCACAGAAGGATATGAGAGACAGAGGAGCATCTTCAGCTTCCTGATTTCACAAAATAAATGCAGCAGGACCATGTGACTTCTGCAGTAACTGAGGAAGAGCCCGAGAGTCAGGATCAGTGCACCTGCTGAGAGCCAGCATCCACAGCTGCAGAGCTCCTAACAGCCAAGCCGCGCATCACGGCTCAAATTATACGAGCCATTAATCCTCAAATCTTCGGCAGTAGAAAAACCATCATTAGGAATAAACAAAACTCCTTTCAGGAACTTTGCGATGAAACTGCTATTGGGTCTGAAGAAATAATCAAGTTCTGGAACTTCAAAGCGTGTTTAGGAAAAAAAGTAACTGAATATGTAGCTAGCAGTTAAAAATACATAGCTCTTACAGAAAAACAACTATGTTACTTTAATAGAAAATCTTTTTATAGAGAATTACAGCTAGTAAGGAACTTGATCAGTAAGAACCTCCTCCCCAAATGTGCTACGTTTCTGAGCAGGATGAAGGCCCCTGCAGCAGCTCCCTACCTTGTCTCTGCTCCCAGTCCCTCCCCGCTGCGGTCACTGCTGCCAGATGGCCCTGCACTCACCATGGCCCACTCTCTAGGCTCCCCACTCTCAGGCCCCCCGTGGCCCCTGCGGCCTCCTGGCCTCACATCCCACCAGCCCTCCCCCTTCTCCCCCTGTGCTGCAGCCCCACCTGTCTCACTGCTGTCCCTCCAATTAAACATCAGGGATGCCCCGTAAGTATATAGAAGGATGTTCAATCTCAGTAATAAAAAATACACAATGAGATACGATGTTAACCCAACTAGATTAACAAGTATGAAGGCATTCAAAAATACCACCTACTGGTGGGAATTAAAGGATGTAGATACTACAATCTTCTGGTGAAAATGTAAAGTACTACAACCACTAAAAACATTCTGACCCAATTCTATTCGTAGATACATACCCTAGAGCAAATCCTGCTCAGACATACCATGAGACATGTACACAAATGGACATACTGCATTGTTTGTCATAGCTAAAAATATGAAGTTTTATTTATATAACATATAATGAAATATTATAAAGCAAAAATAATGAAACTACAGCTAAACCAGTAACATAAACAGATACTAGAAAAATAATGTAAAGTGAGATTCCAAGTCCTAGAACACCACATGCAATACACTGTTTCATCAATTTAAAAATTAGCAAAATGAAGCAATATACTTTTAGGAACAAGTGTGTGTCTGTGAATGCATGCATGTAATACAACTACTAAAAAAGTATAATTAAAAAAGTTTAAAACAAAAGAGAATGTTGGCTCGTTTAGCAGAATGGGAGAGGAACAGAACAATCATGGAAATTGATTCAAGTTACTGGTAATATCATTGTTCTTTGTTACTGGTTCATGAGTTTCATTTTATCATCATGCTTTTAATGTTTTATATATGTATCGTTATATGTATAGTCCTTATACATATAACATATAGATGAAAGACTGTATTTTGAAAAGACAGTGAAAATTTCAGAACTAAAGAAACACACACAAGTCCTATAGAAACATAAATCTTGAAGGGAAACTTCTGAACTCATTCTATGAGGCCAGCATTACCTTGATCCCAAAACCAGACAAAAACCCCACCAAAAAGGAGAATTACAAACCAATATCCCTGATGAACGGGGATGGAAAAATTCTCACTAAGATACTAGCTAATAGGAAAAGGATTATTCACCACGACCAAGTGGGATTTATTCCTGGGCTGCAAGGGTTGTTCAACATCCGCAAATCAATCAATGTGATACAATATATTAATAAAAGAAAGAACAAGAACCATATGATCCTCTCAATCTATGCAGAAAAAGCATTTGACAAAATACAGCATCCTTTCTTGATTAAAACTCTTCAGAGTGTAGGGATAGAGGGTACATACCTCAATATCATAAAAGCCATCTATGAAAAACCCACAGCGAATATCATTCTCAATGGGGAAAAACTGAGAGCTTTCCCCCTAAGGTCAGGAACATGGCAGGGATGTCCACTATCACCACTGCTATTTAATATAGTACTAGAAGTCCTATCCACAGCAATCAGACAACAAAAAGAAATAAAAGGCATCGAAATCGGCAAAGAAGTCATCAAACTCTCACTCTTTGCAGATGACATTCATACTCTATGTGGAAAACCCAAAAGACTCCACCAAAAAATTACTAGAACTCATACAGCAATTCAGCAACATGGCAGGATATAAAATCAGTGCACAGAGGTAGTTGCATTTCTATACACCAACAAGAGACAGAAGAAAGAGAAATTAAGGAATTGATCCCATTTACAATTGCACCAAAAACCTAAGATACCTAGGAATAAACCTAACCAGAGAGGTGAAGGATCTGTTCTCTAGAAACTACAGAACACTTATGAAAGAAATTGAGGAAAACACAAAGAGATGAAAAGACATTCCACGCTCATGGATAGGAAGAACAAATATTGTTAAAATGTCTATGCTACCTAAACAATTTAAATTCAATGCAACCCCTATCAAAATACCACCAGCGTTTTTCACAGAGCCAGAACAACCAACCCTAAAATTTGTATGGAACCAGAAAAGGCCGCAAATAGCCAGAGGAATGTTGAAAAAGAAAAGCCAAGCTGGCGGCATCATAATTCCGGACTTCCAGCTCTATTACAAAGCTGTCATCATCAAGACAGTATGGTACTGACACAAAAACAGACACATAGATCAATGGAACAGAATAGAGAGCCCACAAATGGACCCTCAACTCTATGGTCAACTCATCCTCGACAAAGCAGGAAAGAATGTCCAATGGAAAAAAGACAGTCTCTTCAACAAATGGTGTTGGGAGAACTGGACAGCCACACGCAGAAGAATGAAACTGGACCATTTCCTTACACCACACACAAAAATAGACTCCAAATGGTTGAAAGACCTCAATGTGAGACAGGAGTCCATCAAAACCCTAAAGGAGAACACAGGCAGCAACCTCTTCGACCTCAGCCGCAGCAACTTCTTCCTAGAAACATCACCAAAGGCAAGGGAAGCAAGGGCAAAAATGAACTATTGGGACTTCATCAAGATATAAAGCTTCTGCACAGCAAAGGAAACAGTCAACAAAACCAAAAGACAACCGACAGAATGGGAGAAGATATTTGCAAATGACATATCGATAAAGGGCTAGTATCCAAAATCTATAAAGAACTTATCAAGCAGGGAACATGATGTGATGAATGCTGGGTGTTATACGCAACTGATGAATCACTAAATTCTACCCCTGAAACTACTAATATTCTGTATGTTAATTAATCCGATTTAAATTTAAAAAAAAAAAGAAATATAAATCTTTGGAGAAAAATGAAGGTTTGCGGGAAGTTGCTATTTTATGTAAGTCAGGAAAGGCCTGCTTGACAATGTCACCTGAAGGTAAGAGTAAGCCATGCAGATGTCTAGGGAGTTAAAGTGCCTGGCAGAGGAAACAGAAAACACAAAGGCTTATAGGCAGAAGCCCGCGGCCAGGGTGGTCTGTGTGCTGTCCCGAGTGAGCCAGGAAAGGAGGTGCAGAAGACAATGACTTCTGGGGTGTGTAGGGGCTTGGAGACCTTTGTACTCTGAGTTGGATGGGAAATGACTGGAGGAAAAAAACAACTGCTACCACCATCTAAAAACTATGAAAATGACCATCCTTTTGTTGGAACACCTTATTTCCTGAGCTGGGCTGGCCTTGCCCGAAAGCCAAAATCCCTCTAGGAAGATTTAAGGACTTGTGTAAATGTCGATTCAACTGACTTAAGACTTTTTTCTGAATCATGCAGGGTATTGACTAGATGCAGAAAAGTAAGAACAACTTGCACCAAAATTTCACAACAGTTATCTCAGATTGCTCTAGAGATTTATGGATTTCTAAAGAAAAGAAATGGTTTTGTTGAAAACAATTTTAAGACTGCAGTTTAAGACTGCATATCCCTGAGTTTACTAATTCCATAAATAACAGCTCAAAACTGTTAAAGTGTAAAGTCTTACATACTATATCCAATGATAACACATCTTTTTCTCGTAGCCGTGGAACCAAATCACAAACTCAACATAAACAACATTTGTTATTTTCTTTTTTTGGTTTTAAATGGACGAGAGAAACTGACAGTTACCAAATTCACAAAATTCCTAGGTTTAAAACACTCATTTGAGAAAAAAATTCTTAAGAACAGTGAATTCTTGGGGATAGCTTCCTACATTTAATAATTCAAGAAACCTGGGTTATAGCGCTGGGCCTACCACTTACCAGGTCATGACAACGGGAACTCACTATATCTCTAAGTGAAGTTGTGAATAGATGATTTCTAAAGTCTGTTCCTGCAGTACAATACCTTTTGTTTGTTCTTTGTTTTTAAATTCTGAGCCTACAGTCAAGTAAGAAATCTAACTTTGACTGAACTGTCAAAGAGAATCTGATACGCAGTTTTCATGTTATTTAGAATACCAAAATGAGAAATTCTCTGCAGTTTCTCAAAACTCTAGTACAGATGCTTTCAGCGCTGAGGGTGCCAAAGAATCACCCCAAAATATGAAATTCAAAGCCCCATTCCCCAACAGTCTGATTTCACACATCTTGGATGGGAACTTAGCAATCTACCTGTTAAAACAAACTTCCCAAGTAATTCTCATGTAAGTGGCCCACACCACCACCCTCAGATATTCCCTAGGGGTTAACTTAGCAGTAAGACACATACAAAGCTTGATGATTAATCTACACCTGCAATTGTGGGTGAACAGCTAACTTCAAAAGAGGGAAAGAAAAGAAAAAAGTCATAAAGTGACAGTGACAAGGAGACAAATCTGGGAAAGAGAAAGAGAAAACAACAAATGCTTGGAGAGGTGAGATCCCTCAGATCCACGGCCACGGTTTTGAACCAAGAGGTCACGTAGAGAAGGACAGAGACTGTAGCCATGTGTCACTGGTGCAGGCAAGCTCATGTGGTCACTGGACACACTTTCAAAACCACCAAGTAGATAACCTATTACTTCTCTGACTGCTTCATTCTGGCTTTAGGGTCGCACCAACATGGTTGAAGCTTCCCGTTCCTTACTGATACTGCACACCTAACATCCAATTCCTGGTGAGAATCTTGCGGCTCCCCAGCCGGCCTGTGGTCGGACCTCACCACAGTGTCTGCTGTCAGACGGTCTACTATGGATCATTCTCTCTACCTTCATGATTTAAGAAATGTTATACCGGAATGTTAAAAAATATGTAAATTGACATATTTGAGGTAAAATTTTCAATTGCTAGAGAGATCAAGACCCTTGAGGAGTAGAAGTAATTGTAGGCAGTTTACACTGATTTTATGTGTTAGATGTTATTTAACTCAAAATAATAACAAGAAAAAGGAACAAAATATCAATTAAAAGATCCAAGTAATTAAAGAGATGACTTCATTATATGGAATCACTGGATTACGTTTCATAATGGCAAATCCTACTACACGGCCCGCCTCTGGTCCTCACTGTGGCAGAGACCGCAACAAGTTAGAGTGCTTACTCTACAGAGGAACTAAGAGATGGAAAACATTTGTGAATTAAACTTTTATTGAATCTTAATTTCAGTTTAACTATTAAATTGCTTAGTACAGTTTCACAGTTTTCTCCTATTTTTCTGACCATTTGTTCAAATTTCACACTATTTTTTTCTAAGCTATGTGCTGCACGTTTTCTTAGTCTGGAGAATATGCTGTCACTGCATGATTATCAACAAATGCAAACATAAGAAGAAAAAGTAAAAAGGAAATTAAAAAAACACAGCTGTTAAATAAAACTGCTATTATTAAAAGAAGGGTCTCCTACAGTTGAAGTCATTGCAGGTATCTTCAACACCTAACTTCTTTTAAGAGAAAAATAAACTTCTATATGACAAAAAACTAACTTTCCATGGTTCTTTAGTGACTATGATGATTAACAAACTTGTATTTGTTTTATTCTATTTATTAGACTTTGTGACAAATGAGTGAAGATGTACAATAACTAAAATCCATCCTTAGAAACCAATGAAGGGGAAAACCACCAGATGCCATACAAAAAAAAAACACACAAGAAACATACCCACAGGTACCTCCTTGTCTGAACACATATAACCTTATAAAAATTCTACCTTTTCTACCTATTTTATAAAAATTGTACCTCTGATTCAGGAATGATATAGAAATACTTTCATGATAGCTATGTTTGTACTCATTCAATTGTATATAATATGTAATTATATTTATATGTACATATACTTATGTATACACATGTACATTTCATGAATCAATTTATTGATTTACTTATTTACTACTTCCTGTTGACTTTATAAGATCTGAAAACTTCCTGAAATTGCTTGCAAAATTTTGTGTGTACATGTATATATTTTTCTGAGGAGAGAATTCAGAGCTTCAGGTGCTAAAAGGGATCCATCCCACAAAAGCAAAGGTTAAGAACTACCCTAAACTATGATTGTTACTGGTCCTGATGCTTTCAAAGTATACTATAACTCCTTTTACTACTCTCCTACTGCTACCATTTTGAATTTATAAAATACTGCTTTATAAATAATGCTGAAATGAGACCCACTATAACTTTACAACTGGTTATTTACTAAGGATCAACTTTAGAAACGCAACTGCTATCTCATACTCACATACTGCGACAATTTCTCCAGGGCATCCACTACACTACGTTCAGGTCTGCAATTGGCTCAAGGATGCAATAAAAACTAATGATGTAATGTATGATGACTAACATAACATAATAAAATTTAAAAAAAGGAAAAAAAAATATGAACATAAACAGCTATGGTGTGGTAGAACTTCCCCACACGATGAAGGTCCTCAATCAGACAAGAGCGCTCTCCTGGCTGGTACTACAGAGCGCAGTGGACACAGGCTTCTCAAGTTCTTACCAAGAGAAAAAGAAACTACCCAAATTAATACAAAGAGACTGAAAAAATAAAGAAACGCCAGTAAGCAACAGGATAGTATGAACAATGTGATGAAAATTTCAGAAGTAATGATTGACAGATTTTTTTTCCCAAAATTTAATGAAAATTATAAAACAGGTTCAAGAAACCCAATAAACACTAGTAGTAAGATGAAGAAAAAAAAATCTACACCATAATCCAACTATTTAAAACCAGTTACAAAAAGAAAATATATAAAGCCGTGAAAGGGAGGGAAAAAGAACATTAGGTAAAGAAACACAATAACCTAGAGACTCGACATTAAAAGGATAAGAAAGTTATGAATAACATTACAACAAAAAGCTTGATTATCAAGATGAATGGATGAATTCTTTGAGATATCTATATATAACTATAGATATGAAGATTACCAAAACTGACCCAAGAAAACTAAAATAATAATCAATAACCTTATAAGGATGAAAGAAATTGAATTTCTATTGCGCTACTGTTCTTGCTTATCTCACTTTTACACCTGCTGTAAATACACGAGACCGAAACCATGTTCTTCTCCCCTTGGCCAGTCAGTTCTTCCAGAGAAATTACAGGAACGATACAGTTTAACTTCATTCATGCATGGATCCCAGAACTCTTCATTTTCTGTGTGGGTCCAAAATTATGTCTGGTGTCACACCTCTTCCTGAAAACATCTGGCAACCGTTTCGTAGAGTCAATCTGCAGGCAATAAATTCTATATTTATTTGTCTTCCTTTATGGAAGATACTTTGCTGGGTATAGAACCAGGTTCAAGAGTTTCCTTGTTGAGCCCTTCCCAGTTACCATCCCACTGTGTGCTCGTGCAACTCCAGAGAAGGCCGCCCGGATAATGGTCTTTGTTCCTCTGTGCTCTGGTGGGACAAAGTTCTCAGTATTTTAGTCTTTTGTTTTGACAGTTCAAATATCTGTGCATCTCTGTGGGATCTTTTCCCTCGGGATGGGTGAGGAGTTACCTGGAACAGTGCCCTTTGAGCTTCACGGATTTGTGGACCCGGACTACCTCGTGGTCAGACTGTGTGATGTTGTCCCACAGTGTTGGATACTTTGTGGTTGTGTTTTTCCTAGTCTGTTTCCTCCTGTGTTTCAGTCTGGGTAACTTCAATGATCTATCTTCAAATTCATGGGTTCTCTCCTTGGATGTTTCAAGTCTACTGCTTAGCTCGAAGATCTTCTCTGTTAATACTCCGCTTATTTCTAGTACTTTCATCTTCTCCAGTCTTGTAGTCTCTACACCACTGCCGAAATTAACTAGTTTTTCCATCAGAACCTTTAACACACAAATCATCATTATTTACATCACCTAGTGGACCATTGTGACACCCAGGTCATATCTAAGTCTGGTTCTACTGACTGCTTGGGAGACAAACGTCTCGCGAGGGTGCGGCTTGCTTCCTCGCGTGGGGCACGTCCCCATTTCCCGCACTGTTGTTGAGAGCAGAGCACCTTGTGTGGGGCAGCAGAGACCCGGGCAGTGTCGGTGCGTGGGAAGGGCGCGGAGCCTGGGAGTGGGGTTCGTGTTCTGTCAGGGGATTGTCGCTAGAGTTACCCCGAGCACGCTGCGGACTCCGGGTTCCCGTGGAGGTTCTCTCACTTAGGCTGGGGGCTGGCGGGGCGGGGGGCTTTCATCGCTGTCCCCCCCCTCAAGATTAGGGCTCCTGTTCCTGCACCTCAGAGAGGGTCGGTCACCCATGACCCCGCAGGAGGCTCAAACGGCCCCTTGTTACTCACTGTCCACCCACCGTCTGCTGCCCCGATTATGTGTCTGTCTTCGGTGGACATGGTCCCCCAGGTCAGGAGATGGGCCTTCTCAGAGCCCCGTCCCTGTCCCCCTGCAGTTCTAGGACAGGCACGGATGCGGCCCCTGTGCACAGGTCTGGAGGGTGTTTCTATCTACCAGTATGCCTGGTAGTTCTCTAGTCCTCCCTTACAAGCCTTCTGGTTGTGGAATTGCTGTAGACCTGATACTTACTAGCCTGCGGGTAGGAGGTAAAAGACGGGGACCCTCTTGTTGAAGACCAGTCTGCAGCTTCGGGGGATGTGGCCTTCTCACTGCTCCTGCCCTCCGAGCTGTAATCTGGACAGATTTCTTCCCCTAACAGAAGGGTGAAGAGTTTTTTCCTATTGCCTTCTACCAGTTGCAGTGTTTCAACAGTACCCTAAGGGCGATGGTGCAGCTCCCCTCTGTTGTCTTGGTTTTTTGCCTCCTCCCCTGAGATGCAGGCTTCTGTTCAAAAGGCGGACGGAGACAGATCCATGTGCCTCGCCCCACCGAAGGGACTTTGTTCTGCCCCCCCAGGCCATCCCCCGGAAGGAAGCTTTCTACGACTAGCATCAGCAGGGGTCCACGGAGAAGAGGCCTGCAAGAAGGGGAGATCCAGGTCTGACCACGCCTACGGGCACTCGTCTCCCCTTAGGTCTCAGCCAGCTGGTGTTCATCGCCTCTCTGAGGGGTTCAGGAAAAGTCATGACCCGTCTTGTTTGTTAGAGGAGGAACAATGCTCCCTGCGCCCATCTCGATGCCTGAGTCTAACTCACTGCTGAGCACAATGGCCTTCCTGCGGTCACAAGCCTGGCCACCAGCAGGGAAGATTTCTGATGCTGCAGTGCATCTACCCGATGACAAGAGCACCCTCCGGTCCCGTGAGTGAGTGCCGACCCAGGGAAGGAGTCTGGGTGGCCCTGCTAGCACCTCACTCTGCCTTCATCACCCAGGGAAGAGGGCCCTTCTTGCTTAATTTTAATGCAAGAAAACAAGAGATGGAGAAGGATGAAGAGAACGGCACTTCATGAATCCCTCCAGAACCACAGAAACTAATGGCAACTACTGTTTCTTGAGGGCTATTTCAATGATTTCATAGATCTGGGCAGACAACCATTCATTTATGGAAGATGAGCACAGCGTGGGAGGGTCCGGAGCTCCCTTCTCCTACAGACACACCGAGCCAACGGCCACACGTGCTGCAACTCGCTCTGGAAACTGCCTGAGTCTGGCAGACCAGGTCTTCCGTGGCTAAAGGCATCAAGAAAAGGCCACACAGAGGAGGTCAGGAGGGAAGGAGGCCCGTAGGGAACCAACCCCTGGCTAGGCGGCGACCCATAAGCAGGAGGGATGCCACAGGCCGGCATGGAGACATTCACTCCCTGAGCAGGGGGTCGAGCCTCAACTTGGGCCCCCCGGTCTCAGGGACCTGCACTGGAAACCAGAGCCCCCATCACGTCTGGCTATGAAAATCGCCAAGCCTGGCTCCGGGAGCTCACCAAGCAGGAGAGCAGGAGGGTTATAGTAAGCAGAGTCTCTGCTCTTCAAAGGCCAACACACTAGATCATTAGGCCTGAGATCTAGCACACAAGCACCTTTTCAAAGGGAAGTTTAAAAAGTGCCCAGGAAACAGACCGAGGGTTGCTGCAGGGCAGGGGGGGTGGGAGGATGGGGTAAGTGGGGGATGGGCATGAAGGAGGGCGCGTGATGTCATGAGCACTGGGTGTAACATGCAACGGATGAATCGCTACATTCTACCTCTGAAACTAATAGTACTCTATGTTAATTAACTGAATTTAAATTAAAAAATAAAAATTTTTAAAAATAACAAAAGAGTAAAAAGTGCCTAGGGTGTAAGTGAAGGAGATTTCCTAATTTTAGGACTTGTCCAGAGAGACGGGACCTGCAGGAGCTTTCTCTGGGAGAGAAATGCGAGCAAGCGTCACTTTTCTTTCCTCTCATCAGCCCAGCTGGCCAGACCAATTCCGACACTGGGGCTACCGGAACCCCCGCCCCACCGCGGCATCCCGCTACCATCCGGCCTGCCCAACCCCACCGCCCCAGAAGGCACCATCCAAGTGCCTCCCAGCTGCCACAGCTGCTGGGCAGCCCAGGGGTGACCAGCTCCCCTGCGGGGACTCCGCTCTTCCCGCACTTTGCAGGCGGGATCCGCAGGAGCCGACAGCCCCGGAGAAACGACTGTCCCGACACAGCGGCAACATGTACACAACTGTCCACAACCAGCTTAAACAGAAATGGACGAAATGCTCCAGCCAAAAGACAGAGCATCTGGATCAAAAACAACAATGAAAACAAGACCCACGTACACACTGCCCTTGAAAGACCTAAAGACAATACAGAGCGGAAGGAGCTGAAACAGAGAATCCATGAAGATAGAGGAGAAAACCACAGGTCAGTGACAACGCTCAGATCAGACAACACAGACTAAAACAGACCGCACAGGAGAGACGGAGCAGGGGTCGGTCCACCCAGAGTAACCGTGAACGTTCATGCACCCAACACAGGGGGCGCCCGAACATATAAAGCAAATACTGACACACACACAGGACGGTATTTATGGTAATTCAGTAACAGCAGAGCAATTTAACACCCCATTTACATTAATGGACAGATCATTCAAACAGAAAGTCAGCACGGAGACACTGGCTTTCAAGGGACCAAACAGATATAAAGAGAATATTCCATTCCAAAAATGGAGAACACATACCCCTTTCAAGTGAACATGATTTATTCTCCAGAACAGACCACATGTTAAAACACACAAGAAGTTTCACAATAAGTTTAAGAAGACTGAAATAATATCAAGCACTCTTTCCAACACAATGATGAGAAACTAAAAATCAATTACAGTTAAGAAAACTGGAAAAAAAAAAAAAAAACCCATAAACACATGGAGGCTAAAACACCAAGCTACTAAACAACCAATGTGTCAATGAAGAAAGACAAGAGAAAACAAAAAAATACCTCAAGACAAATGAAAATGGAAACGCAATGGTTCGAAATGCTTGGGAAGCAGCAAAAGCAGTTCTAGAAGGGAAATTTATAGAGATACAGGCCGGCCTCAAGAAACAGGAAAAATCTAACTTTCCACCTAAAGGAACTAGACAAGGAACAATTAACAAAGCTCCAAATTAGAAGAAAAAAATAATATAGAGCAAAAATTAAAAAATACAGATTTAAAAAAATAGAAAAGATCAATAAAACTAAGATCTGGAAAAGATAAAACAGTAAACCTTACCAGACTCAAGAGTAGAACAGAGAAGAGCTTCCGGGGATGATGGTGGAATAGGAGCCCCAAGCTCACCTCGTCCCACAGACACAACCGGGTAACACCCTCCCTCATCAGCGAAGATAACCCAGGGAACGAGCGGGAGCCGCAGGGCAGACTCCACAGCTAACTGCAGGGAGCAGGCCACACAAAGACGGGAGCTAGCCGGACCGTGGTACCCTCTGTGGGGGCACGGAGAGGGCAGAGGAGCAGACCCCACACCAGGTGCCCCAGATGCAGGGGGACGCACAAAGGGAAGATGAATCAATCCCCTTAACAGTTTGCTTTGAAAACCAGAGGGGCCTAACTTGGCGAATTCTTACCATCAGTGGAGTTTGACGCCTGGAACTTTAAAAACTAGAGAGCTCAGATCTGGGAGACCCGAGAGTCCCCACCCTCGAAGACACAGCACAGCCCACGGCCTGGGGAGGGACGGCACAGAAGCAGCACTCTGGGCACCATTTCCCTGCCTGCCGTCCGGCCTCAACACGGGGCCGCCGCGGGCACGAGTGCAGCAACACAACTCGCCGCCTAGCGTGCCCCCCGTGCAGCCCGCACCCGCATTCTCGTGCGCCTGGGCACCAGACCTCTCACGGAACACCGGTGCAGCCCTCGCTAACACAGCCCGCCCCGCCCCGCGCTTCCGCAGATGCGTCCCGTCCACCCCCACGGCCCGAGGTCCTCAGTGGCTGCAGGCCCCTTGCTAGCATTCCGCGGCCCGCCCTCAAGTTCTCCCGTGCCGAGCCCTCGGCTGGAGCCTCCCGGAGACGTGCCACAGGCTGGCAGTGCGCCCGTGGCGCAGACAGGGGCCGGCACCCCTGCGAAGGGACCCCTGCGAAGACAGGGAGAAGGGAAGACAGCCACACACACCGGTCAGACGGCAGCCCCAGCAGCGGGCTGGGGGCAGACAGCTGGTCTGCTGGGGACACTGCCCACCCGTGACGGTTTCTCAGGGGACAACACAACTCTACTCTTGAGTCTGGTAACGGTTTACCGTTGTCCTGCGCTCCGGTACCACGGCATCTCGGGCGAACTCCAGGCTGGACTCAACACAAGCCCACCGTGGCCCCAGACTGGCCCGCACATAATACAGAATCCTCCCCCAGGCAAAAATGAACTATTGGGACTGCACCAGAGTAAAAAGCTTCTGCACAGAGAAGGAAACAATCAACAAAACTAAAAGGAACCTGCGGAATCAGAGAAGATATCTGCAAATGACATAACCAATAAAGGGTTAGTATCCAAAATCTATAAAGAACTTACACAACTCAATACCCAAAAATCAAAGAAGCTAATTAAATAATGGGCAGAAGACATGAACAGACATTTTTCCAAAGAAGACATCCAAATGGCCAACAGACACATGAAAAAGTGCTCAACATCACTCACCATCAGGGAAATCCAAATCAAAACCTCAATGAGACACCACCTCACACCCGTCAGAATGGCTAAAATTAACAAGTCAGGAAACGACAGATGTTGGCGGGGATGCGGAGAAAGGGGAACCCTCCTACACTGTTGGTGGGAATGCAAGCTGGTGCGGCCACTCTGGGAAACAGTGCAGAGGTTCCTCAAGAAGTTAAAAATAGAGCTACTCTATGACCCAGCAATTGCACTACTGGGTATTTAGCCAAAGAATACAAAGATACTAGTTTGAAAGGATACATGCACCCCTGTTTTTATAGCAGCCAAATTATGGAAACAGCCCAAGTGTCCATCGACTGATAAACAGATAAAGAGGATGTGGTGTATATACAATGGAATATTAGTCATAAAAAAAGAATGAAATCTTGCCATTTGCAACGACGTAGATGGAGCTAGAGAGTATGATGCTAAGCAAACCAACTCAATCAGATAAAGACAAATACCATATTATTTCACTCAGATGTGGAATTTAAGGGAAAAAAAAAAAAATGAGAGGCAAACCAAGAAACGGACTCTGAACTACAGAGGACACACTGATGGTGAGCAGAGGGGAGGTGAGCGGGGGGATCAGGGAACAGGGGACGGGGATGAAGGAGCGCAGCTGTTGTGATGAGCACCAGGTGGTGTACAGAATTGTTGAATCACTATACTGTACACCTGAAACTAATATTACACTGTGCGTTAAAAATACTGGAATTAAAATAAAAAACTTAAAAAAAAATGTTGCCTTAAAATAGTCACAGGAAGTAAAATAAATATATTTTGGAGAAAGTGAGAGCATTCAATGTTATTCTACTAATTCTAACAATTGTATTAAATATAGAACTCTTTGGCTCTTTTAAAATTTATTTAAGGTAGAGCTTGAATCTACCATGTTAAATAAAATGAAAATTTTAAATAACAGCTTGTGGGGTCTGAAGTATTAAATCAAATTTCACATTGTTTCTTTCAGGTTCAGTGGCAACATTTCCCCAAACAGCACCTCTCTTCTCAGGTTACCTGAGAACTGATCATGCGCTGCGACGAGCGAGCTACGTTGGCAGGAAGACCAAAGAAACTCGGTCTGTCATCCTCCGGAAGCTTGTCGATCACAGCACGATAGTCCTAAATGTAAACAAGTGAAAACAGCGTTTCTACAAAGATTGAACTTACAACCACTGAAATCAGAAAGGAGAGACATTGGCAAGTATTAAATTATTAGTTACTCATATGTTCACATTTTCTAGGGAAATCTAACGTTCAGTCTATGTAATACTTAGTTGTCTACAAAAAATAGTCTTGGTCATTACTACTTCTTCATCCCTAAATTTAAAAAATACAGTATCACATAATGTAACTCACCACATTCAAAGGAACACTGCGTTAATTAAAACAGAAATACTTCGGTGGCCAGGGCTCCTATGTGTAAGAGATCGTGTGAGATGTTTTTAGGAAAGCCCCGAACCTACCCGAGACTCATCTGCAGACTGCAGTTGTGCTTATTCCAAGAAAAATATTCCAGCTATCGTCTGAAACTTACAGAAACCCCAGGAACCTCTCTGCACACGCTCTGGTGAGCAAGCACGGCTTTGTCAATCACGTGACATGAAGCAATTTCACGGTGCGACTTCAGTGCTCCGGTGAGGTGTAGGGAGACGCACTGACCACCGGATCGTTTCCTCCCAGAATTGCTGTACGCATCGCAAAGGGTCACGTATCGAGCCAGCGTCTGCAGTTACGGACTCTAAACTCCAGATGGGAAACTGGAGCGCAGACCAGGAGGGTTTATCCACTTGGACTCCAGGGTAAGAACTGTTTTGTCTGGCTGTTGTCCTGCAGAGGGGGTCCTGCATACGTGTCTACGCTGTTGCTGCCCCTCCCCTCATCCCTTCTCATCCCCGGCCGCTGTCCGTGAAGCCCTCCCCATGCAGCGGCTGGACTTCAGGAAGCCCAGGGCCAGTAAACATGTCAAATTTGGGAAAGACATGCTGTTTTTGAAATTTTTCCCAGCCTGTAACTCAGCACTTGTTACTTCCTCAAGGTGTTCAATCGCAACGTATACGTGTATGCATCAGTAGGTGTGTGTGTTTGAGCCTGGGGTACATGCTTGTACACGCGTGTGCGTACACGATATAGGGCACAAAGCAGATGTTCTCATCCTCCTGGGAAATTCCAGCCTCCTCCTCCTCCAGAACTGTGTTAGAAACTTAACACTGATTCTCATAAATCATCCTACAAATATAAATCTGATTCTCTATTGATACCCTTTGCTCATTTCAAAACAGCTGTGAACTTTTCTCATGTACGTTGGCTAGAATCTGCCCCTGACCCCGCAACCGTACACAGACACGTTTCCTAAATGACAGACAGCTGCACATCCACACCGATGTGTCCTCACTTGGATGCAAAAGAATATACACCAAATGATACCATCTACATGAAGCTCAAAAACAGGCCAAGTTAATGCAGGCTGGGGCGCCTGGGGGCTCCGTCGGTTCAGCGTCTGACTCTTGTTCTGGCTCAGGCCATGACCTCATGGTCCTGGGATCAAGCCCTACATCGGGCTCCGTGCTCAGCGGGTACTCTGCTCGAGATTCTCTCTCTTCCTCTGTCCCTCCCCCCCACTCATGTGCATTCTCTCTCTCAAATAAATCAACCTTAAAAACAAACAAAAAAAGCTAAAGTAGGCTATTAGAAGCCCAGACGATGTACCCTTTGTGGGGCAGGCAATGACTAGAAGGGAACACGAGGAGGACTTCTGGGGAGCTAGTCATGTTGTGTTTCTGGATCTCAGTGCTGGTTACACTCCTGTGTTCAGTGTATAAAAATTCATTGCATAGTACATTTATGATGTGCACTTTTCCGTAGGAGTTTTATTTTTCAGTTTAAAGCTCACAGAGAGAGGGAGGACCTGTCAGTGCACTACATGAAATAAATGGCCCATGAATAGCCATGGGATGCGTCTATTTGCTGTGGGAAGCCCTCCCACTAGAAAGTCAGCCCCAGAGACGCCCACGGTGCCCATGCAGTCTGGAACAGGGCCACCAGGGGCAGACAGATAAACAGGGGCTCCTACTCAATAAATGAGTGAATGAATGAAAGATACTGAAAACCAAAACAGATGGGATACATTTAACTGGCAAGATATTCAGTAACATATTTAACATTGGTTTTTATACTTTGACTTTTGACAACTATGTCACTGAAACAGAAGAATTTTCTCAAAAAATACTTGGGATGAGAGAAAAATCCACAATCCTGAGAGAACTATATAACTGAATATGTATCTCTGTAATTCATGAAAAGATATATGATCATAATATTCTAGGTAATAAAAGCATTATTTGGACATTAAGCAAAGATAAGTTTGTGGGAAAATAAATTAGAAATGAAATCTCTCAGCTATATTTAGTACTATTTTCTGGAAGAGATGACCTCATTCCACAGGCTTTTATAGGACGACTCACGGCGAAAAGCTCCAGGCGGCTATAATACACGTTCACGGAAATGTTGCCATCAAAGCCACCGCGAGCGTATCCCTCCTACGGCTGGTTCTGCCTTCAACTCATCAGCCAGAAAGTGAAGATACGTGTGTTAAGTATTTGATTTCTTTCCTGGTCAGTAACACACCCGAGCCCTCTCGAGCCCACTAGGAACTAGTATGCACTCTCCTTCCAGATCTTCAGTCTTAACTCTAACGTCTTCCTTACCGGAAACTCTATCCTATTATCACAAGCAGTCCCTAAGTATCCAAGGATGGACAACACACTTCACTAGAGGTCACAGAATCCGGCCGCATATTGGCATAACAATAATCTGTATTTGTTAATAAGAATTACTTGTGCATTTGAAAAGAAACATGTATTTAACAGTTTAAGAAAGGATTCAAGTATCCGGTAATAGATTAAAAATGATGAATTTTACCTACCAGAATGCTGCAGGATTTTGGTAGAGATAAGGAATACGGAAAAACACTTTTCTTATTCCTTTGGTTTAAAACATCAGTTATTGAAGAATTAAAAAACTGTTTCAGATATGACTGAAGAACTCTAAGGTCAAAATAGTTATCTATGCGTCCACCATAAACAGCATTTTCAAGTAAACCGTGTAAAAATTCCCACTGCACATCTTTGGTACCTATAATTTTAAAACATACTTTTATTAGCTTTATCTCTAAGATATCAGAAATATTCTAAAAATATTCTAAATTATTCTAAAATATTAATTAAATTCTTGGCTCCAGATACATTTATAGGATACAACAATATACATTTAACTAAGTTAAATCATTCCTTAAAAGGCTCATTAATAGGAATGTAAAATTCATTAATTCTTATTAATAATGATTAACATTAATATAATCACAGAATGGCTAATATTTATTGAGATTATTTAATCAAGTAAAATTCCCCATTTTTCCATGTATAAACTCACTTAAGCCTTCTAACATAGAAGTATTAAAATTACCCAGTTATACCAATGAAGAAATTGAGGAATAGGGAGGATGAGTTACCCTAATCAGAAAATCACACAATCCCACAGATCTGAACCAGAATGAGGTGCTCTGAAACCATACTCTTATCTGTCACACAACACTGCCTCCTTAAATGGGAAAATTCCTTAGAATATATTCAAAACCTAATATTATACAATGATGAAAACCTCAGTTCGTCACCATAATCTGAATAAGGAAACTCTACAAAATAACTTCACATGTCATAGTCTTGTAACGTCATGATTTGAACAGCCAACTGTCCAGTTTCTATTCTAAGAGAAATGTAGTATAAAACAACACAATGACACTCTGAAGTTAGTATTTCATTTTGCAGCAAGAGCATCCTCTTAATCACAGTTCCGTGGTAATTTTAAACCGTAAGACTAATCTCAGGTCTGCAGTAACTACGGGACACGGCTGTACTTAACTCCGGCGACCGAGCACACTGCCGGCACTGCTGGTTTCGTTACTGGTTACTACACAATTCGGAGATGAGCACAAAGCCTGAGGCAGACTAAGGGCAGCTGCAGCAGGGAAGACTCATTAAAGCTGCTTCCAGGGCACCTGGGGGGCTCAGTCGTTAAGCGTCTGCCTTCGGCTCAGGTCATGATCCAGGGTCCTGGGATCGAGCCCCGCATCGGGCTCCCTGCTCCGTGGTAAGCCTGCTTCTCCCTCTCCCTCTCCCTCTCCCCCTGCTTGTGTTCCCTCTCTCACTGTCTCTCTCTCTGTCAAATAAATAAATAAAATCTTAAAAAAAAAAAAAAAGCTGCTTCCTGCCGACCTCATAATCATCAACAGCGGCCAAGTAGCCATCACAACGGACTTCACCAGGACTCCACATCCTAGCTCTGCCTCGATCTCCACTGATGATGTATTAGTAATGGACAGCTCATTCATTCACAGGTAGGTCACCAGGGCACACAGAAACACTGATGTACCTTCCAACTTATAAAATACAAATAGCTATTATGTAATATATTTCATAGAATTTTTAAGATCTTATACCCACTGTTCTCCGAATGTTTCATTTTGTTTAGGATTAAAGAAAAACAGAACTGAAATTATAGCAACAGCAGTAACAGTCAACAATCACTGCTAGCTTACTCAATATATTCACTGAACTGAATGTTAAATGTTTCCTGTGGCTTTTCTTATTCAAATTTCCCCAAAATCGAACCTATGGATACAGCATCTGCTACTATTCACATTTTACAGATCAGGAAGCTCGGGCATCAAGGTTATACATGTACTCCAGGTCTTAGGAGCTACGTAATTTCCATACCAACTCACCCCTATAATTAGAACTTTTTCTCTTTTTTGCATTTAATTCTGTACATGTGGAAGTCCCCATTATCAAGAAATTCTATAATCCTGAGTTTATACAGTTATTTTGACCATGAGATTCACCATCACTTTGAGGCACTGGCTTCTTCTTCACATCAATTCAATGGTGTGGGGCATAAAGTAACATGAGTATTAATACGCTCACAAGCTTCAAGCACAATGACAAATCATTCCAACTCCCTGCTTGGGATTCTTCATCTTAAAAAGGCATATACAATGGAATGTTACTCGGCCATCAAAAAGAAGGAAATCTTGTCATTTCCAAAGACGTAGATGGAGCCAGACTGCATAATGCTACAGGAAATAAGTCGGTCAGAGAAAGACAAATACCGTGTGATCTCACTCATATGTGGAACTTAAGAAACAAAACAGATGAACATAGGGGAAAGGGGGAAAGAAAAGAAAAAAAGGAGAGAGAAGCAAGCAATCCATAAGACTTTCAACAATAGGGAACAAACCGGATGGACAGAGGTAGGTGGGTGGGGGATGGGCTACATGGAGGATGGACACTAAGGGGGGCACTTCCTGTGATGAGCCCTGGGTGTCATATATTAGTGATGAATCACTGAATTCTACTCCAGAAACCAAAACTGCACTATATGTTAACTAACTTGAATTTAAATAAAAACTTGAAAAGACAAAAAAAAGAAAAAAAGAAAAAGAAGAATCACCAAGTTTCACTGCAAGCTATAACATTAGTACATATTCTCCAGAAAACTCTGTAAAATTAATGCTGAAAACAACAGCTTATAGAATCAGAAAAGTGGTTACCCTTGGCATGGAATGGGGCAGTGTTGGGTCATATGCATGAAGGAGTAGGGGACACACTTCTGGTAATACTCTATCGATTTGCAGATAGTTACAAAGGTTCAATATATGACCATTCATTAAACTGTAAGTTCACGTACAGTTTTCTGATGTAGAATTCAAAATTTATTAAATAAAGAAAAACTCACTTGGAATGTTATTTGGCATTCACTAAGGATGAACAAATGGTGAAGAAATGAATATCCTACCTACTCGTACATATCCACTCAACATAAATACATCAACTATCTACCCAAAGCTCTAGCAGCATTATTCATAATCACCCCAGAGGACCCACAGGACCACCCAGGGAAGTATTATGATCAAAGAGTGGCATACTATATAGCACTGAGCATAAATGATCTCTAATTTACGTAACCACGTAGATGAATCTAACAGAACATTAAATCAAAGAACCTAGAGACTGAGGAGTATATGCTGCATGATTCCAGTTTTACAAAAACAGACAGAACTGATCAGATGCTAAGATGCTAGTGTTCACCGCCAGAGCTGGGGTGGTGGGGGGTTGGGATACGGTCACAACCGCAAGGCAAGGGCACTGGCGATGTCCTGTTTCTCGATTAAGACGTTGGCTAAAGGAGCATGTTCATTGTGTGGAAGTTCCACTGAACTGTGATACATGATTTTAGTACTTTTTGTACACAAATCATTCAAAATTTTAATCTCATAAACATATTAAATTACAATGGGACTTGGACACATCCTAGATGTCTAATCCTATCATTCTGCCAAAGACAAGTTACAGAATCATTTCTGATATCAGGTATTAATTCAACTAACAGCAACTGAGTGCGTACTATGGGCCAGGTCCTGCTACAGGTGTTAAGGACATAAGTCGTTAACAGAACAGTCAGAGACGTTGCTTTAAGGGAGATTACACTCTAGTGGGAAGAGATAAAATAACAAATGAATAAGCAACCAAACAATACTAGGTAGCACCGATGTACTCCCAACAATACAACAGAACAAGGGGGGAGAGAGTAATTTTCAAATTCCTTTAGACTGGTGGTAATAGGAAGCTTATCTGAAGAGGATACTTGGAAGGTGAGGTGTGAATGGCAAGAAGAAGACAGACATATTGAAGGTCTGGGAGAAAAGCATTTCAGACAGAGCACCTACCAAAACCTTCAGGTAGGAACAGGCCTGGCTCGCTAGAGGAAAGGAAAGACTAGTGTTGTTGTAGGTTTTAAATGGGAATTCTATACTTTACTTTTCTAACAGTTTCTTTACCATGTGGAGAAGTTTTCCCAAAGGGTGCTAAAATAGAAGACTGGGTAAGCAGCTCTTACTTGGATTCCCAAGGCACTGATGAAGTTGCAATAAATGAACAGAATCATGATCTGCTTTGGACATGGAGGGGACAGAAACTGCCTAAACACTGGGATGTTTAAGGATCTAAGAATCCAGGCTGATTCGCAACGACATGGATGGAACTGGAGGGTGTTATGCTGAGCGAAATAAGTCAATCAGAGAAAAACATGTATCATATGACCTCACTGATACGAGGAATTCTTAATCTCAGGAAACAAACTGAGGGTTGCTGGAGTGGGGGGTGGGGTGGGAGGGATGGGGTGACTGGGTGATAGACACTGGGGAGGGTATGTGCTATGGTGAGCGCTGTGAATTGTGCAAGACTGTTCAATCACAGATCTGTACCTCTGAAACAAATAATACATTATATGTTAAAAAAAAAAAAAGAAGATAGCAGGAGGGGAAGAATGAAGGGGGGGAAATCGGAGGGGGAGACGAACCATGAGAGACGATGGACTCTGAAAAACAAACTGAGGGTTCTAGAGGGGAGGGGGGTGGGAGGATGGGTTAGCCTGGTGATGGGTATTAAAGAGGGCACGTTCTGCATGGAGCACTGGGTGTTATGCACAAACAATGAATCATGGAACACTACATCAAAAACTAATGATGTAATGTATGGTGATTAACATAACAATAAAAAATTTTAAAAAAAATTAAAAGAATCCAGGCTGATTCATAGGTTCTGAACCTGAACAGATACGTGAATGGTGGTGCCATTTACCAAAGCGGGGCAGACTCAGGGAAGGGTGGTCTGGCAGGGCTGCAGGGTGGGATGAGGAGGCAGGAATCATTTTTAAGTTTGAGATTCCAATCAACATGCTCTCTTCCAATCCACCACTGCTCTCAACTCTCGTGTCCCCTTGCCCAGGCCCTAGACAACACATTTCAGAGATTCAACTGCTCCTGGCTTGAGGAGGCAGAGAGTTGGATGGCTTCCGCCTATCGGATCACATGGTCTTGTCTGTTGTTCTACTTCAATCTATTATTTGTACCTTGATTCTTGACTCCAACTTAATCTAAGTTAAGATTCTATAGATGTACAGTACTGACCTTAGCCTACCATACTCCTGGATTTTAACAGTTCCAAGATCTGAGTTATTCCTCATAAGCCTGAAACTTAGGAAGGCCACAAAGTGAAGACAAGGTCTTTCAAGCTTTCTATTTCCTGAGAGCTACAGATCAGCCAGAAAACTATGGCATATAAAAAATGACCACAACAGATCAAGAACTATCCAATAGCATAAGCATGGCAGTCAGGACATAAAACACATGAAAAGCAAAGCAAAGACCACATTTTATGATAGGAAGTCACTCTTAAAGAAACCACTTTATTAGTAAGACCTCAAAAAATTTTCCCATGAATACCAAAGATGACAATTACCAGTAGAACTTACCATCAAAGAGCCTGTCAATAATGCTGTACCCAGCCCGAAGATCTGATAAAGAAAACTCGTAAAACTTGGTCCAACCCTACAAAACAAATTTACAAATATTGAAGAACTACAGTGTTCAAAGATTATATATATATATATATATATATATATATATATATATATATATACACATCATGACCCTTATATTCTTAAGAATGTTCAAAATATGCTAAAAAAATAAAAGGGAAATTCCTGAAAATTTATAATAAAAACAATAACTCTAAGGTAACAGTAGTTTTTAAGAAGAAATTGACTGACCTCCATAGCATGCCAAAGACTTTTAATACGAGAACACTTTTTATCATTTAGTATTGTGGCAATTCAGTCATAGATCAAAAATTGGTAAATTTTTGAGTCTAAGTATGATGTACACACTGAGACAGTTTCTATAATTTTGTCCTTCAGATTGTGTTTTGTCCACAAACATGACAACAGAAATATTATAAAAAATTTTTTAAAGGCCCAAAGACATACAGCATTATTTCCTGTATATTTCACCCATGAAGCATTCATGTTGGAAGTAATTATAAATGTAGAGTTAATAACTACAATGCTTGTATAAAAAGAACTTTCATAAAGCTCTATGTTTTATAAAAATACAAAAAAGTAGAAATAATTTTGATGGTACTTCCATTAACTTTAACTAATTAGTTTAATGTAATACGTTGAAACTAAAATCTTTTCAGACTTTAATAGTATTTAGGAGGATCAACACAAATTTCATTCATCCATTAATCATTCAGAACAATGTTTATTAAATGCATATTACATGTAAAGCTCTGCGTCTAAGAGAATGAACGCAAACATAAATAATCCCTGCCCTCCGGTCGCTGTCAGTCAAACGTGGGTGAGGGAGAGTGGGTGGATACGATGCAACACTGGAATACACCTTCAAGCCAAGGTACAATGCATCTGATGGAAGGAAATATACTTGGTATATACAAGAAAGAAGTCTGACCTCAGCTAAGGGGTAAAGCAAAGCCTCCGTGGTGGGAAGGGGAGTAGAACAGACAGGAAGAAAAACGTAGATGGGTAGTCAGGACAATGAAATTAAAGAACGTTGATACTGCACGGTCATGGAAGGTGAAGATACCAAGAAGAAAGGTGTTAAGAATGACTTCCAATGGTGTCACTCGATGCTAAGTGCAGCACTGAAAGAATGCAAGGCTTGGAAAGGTTCCATGAGCTCCCAGAACAAAAGTGTTCAACTAAAGGTTACCGAGTGCCTGTTCAGGTCAGTGAGAATATAGCAATGAACAAAAGAGAAAAATCCGTGCTCTTGAGAAGCTTATGCTCTAGTATTTGGATCCAGAATATGTGAGTTTTCAGTCATTTTTTTAAACAAACTAAGTCAAATAAATAGCTGGATACATAAACCTATATCTTAGGGAACTGATCTGAGTTAGATATATAAATTTGGGCATCACTAACATTTGGATCAAAAAAATTACAGATCCTGTAAAAAACACAAGAGGTTTAAACTTCACTCATTAAGTTTTAGTACAGCTAAGAATTGAAGATCTGTAAGGGGTATGTGCCCATCAACAGTTAACAAACTTCCTGCAATATTTTAAATAAATTTCCTACCAACTCAAAATAAAGTCTTATTAATAATATTTCTTTTATCACTCTATTAGACCTTATTTATGAATGTTGATTCAAAATTTTTTCAATACTTTAGGGTGCCTGGGTGGCTCAGTCATTAAGCGTCTGCCTTCGGCTCAGGTCATGATCCCGGGGTCCTGGGATCGAGCCCCGCATTGGGCTCCCTGCTCTGCGGGGAGCCTGCGTCTCCCTCTCCCACTCCCCCTTCTTGTGCTCGCTCTCTCTTGCTCTCTCAAATAAATAAATAAAATCTTTAAAAAAATAAAATAAAAACTTCTCAACACTTTAAAGATTAGTATTTATAAAACCCTCCAGTACGAGGACGGCAGCTCTCAGTGTCACCTAACAGCAGTTTCCAAGTGAGACACTAATTCTAAAACGGTAAGACCTGGGCTCTGAGTCGCACCATTACTGACATGGGTATGTGATGAAGGATTTTAAAAACATGGTACAAAAAATTTGAAAGGTAGTATTTGTTATTCATGTGATATTTTCTAATAGAAATCATGTTATAAATTGTGGAGGGGTTCTCTAGACGGCCCATGGAATCCTGCTCAGCCCACCTGGAAACCCAGGCATGGTGGGAAGCGTCCTATAAAGACGAGTGGGGTGAAGCCTGTCATCAAGGTGCTCACAGTCCAGGAAGAATAACAAGACAACCAGGAAGAACAAATACCCAATAAAAATGACATTCCGTGAAGCACAGTATGAGAAGGACAGCACACATGTGGAAATAGAGGAGGTTAATTCTGCAAATACACCACTACAACGAAAAACAGCAAAAAATCTTGTACTAACATGAGGAATGAAAACTAAGTTGAATTGGTGGTGGATCTTTATCTCTACAAGTTGGTGGCTGAGGAGGAAAAGAAGGAAAATACAGAGTTTGTGGACTGCATTTGCCTGTGACACTGTCCCTAGCACTTAATGGTATTTCGGGTTTTGACTGGGTTTTCCTCCAATTTCATCATTTTTACAAGAGAGCAACTTAACATGTTAAAAAAAAAGTAATACTTTCAAATATTTTTTGTGTGTGAAAGTAAATTGCTCTAAAAAGAACATTTTGGTAGCATTTACAATTCCTTAAAATGCACATATCTTTTGACCCAAACATTCCAAGGTAGGAATTGCCACTGTGAATAAACAGGAAATGAGGCAAATGTAGGGATATCCACTGCAGTATCTTCTGTAACAGCAAAGACTGAAAGAATATGTATATCCACCCAACAAAACAAAACTGCTTAACAGGAAGTATGTCGATATAATGAATACAAATGATACTTAAAAATTAGGCATGAAATGGTTACTAAGATTTAAAAATCTCTGAAATGTATTGGTTAATAAAGCAAAATACAGAACCGTGTTTGTAAAATGCTGCTGTTGGGAGTTAAAAAGAACGTATGTCTGTAAACACATGGAACATGCTTGCTTACTTATACGCTCTTTCTGAAGGACCCGAGGAGTTGGGGGCAGCAGCTGCCCCAGGAACGGCAGTAGGTGTCAGGGAGACAGCACAGGAGGAGAGACTAAATTTTAGTTGCAAATCTTCTCATAGCTTTTTATATGATGTGCATGTATCCCTTAATTAAAAAAATCTAATTTCATTTAAAAAATAATTCCTGGGGCACTCCTTTCTTCAATGACTTCTTCTATGACTGTTGCTGTTGTTCCCGTCAGGATCACTACGAGGACACGGGCTTTGGAGGAAGGTGGGCCTGGCCACCTCCAAGCTCCAGAGTCTCTGAGGTGTGACTCCCTCAGCAAGTTAACTGCCATCAGGAATCACTGGCCTCCTTGGTCAAATAAGAATAATCAGCACACCCTTCCTTTAAGTGTACTTTGCAAATTATATGCAACAACACACTGCTGTTTTTAGTCACTACTTCATCAGTCTGACAAATCTTTAGTAACAGGTGATGTGCAAGGCGCTTCTAAACACACACTATTTCATCCAACCCTCACGACAAAGGTGCAGCTGAGCGTTCCCACTATGCAGCTGAGGTCGCACGACTAGGAAATCTAGAGTCAGGACTCAAGCCCAGGTCTGTAACTCCACAACAACCTCTTATTTTGACATATTACTGAGACAGAGAGAGAGGCTAAATCGGGGGCCACTGGGGAGCACAGGCTCAGGGGGAGACAAGCAGGCAACACTAAAAAAAGAGGGAACAATTAAATCTGGACGTGAAGCGATATATGGCTTAGGCATGTGCCAAGAAGAACAGACTACGGGACCAGCTCGGACTACGTGGCAAGGGGAAGATGTGGTCTAGTGGCCGTGAGAACAGTCAGAGCCACAACCTATGGCGACAAAGAGCAGCATGAATTCAAAGACCATGAGGAAGAGCAGAGAATGAGCAGGAACAGGGGTCTGGGAGGAGGCCGAGGACAAAGGCAAGTCTTTCCTTCTGGACCACAGCAGGAAACATGCACAGTTCCTCACAAGGACTACAGAAAGCCATCTGATGGGCTGTATGCAGAGTACTAAAATAATCCACCTTACGTATTAGAGAAACATGTCTGGCTGCTACGTGGACAGAGCAAACACAGGAGGAAGATGATCTCGGAAAGTATAACAGGTAGGGGGCGAGGAGGCTCGGGAAAAACAGTGAAGAGAAATGCACAGATCTCAACTATACTTTGCAAGGAGAATGAACTGGCTAGGGGGGCTGAGAAAGAAACATGTCAAGAATGATTCCTAGGTTCCCAGCTTGAGGAAATAAATGGGTATCAATAGCTTTTACTGAGGGGGTACACTGACAGTAAAACAACTATGGGGAATTCAGTCTTGAACTCTGAGATGACTGTGACCACAAAAATGATACCTAACACAATCAATGAGGGTTTATGACGGCTCATGCATTGTTCCAAACAATGTAATTCGGAGATGTGAACTACGTAACTACTTGCAAGTCCAGAAGATGAACAGCAAAGATAGAATTAAAGATACAAAGTTATGAATCATGAGCCATTAATTAAGTAATCCTAGCCATTTACACTAAATTGTAGAAACACTAATACAAAAATATGCACAGCTTACAGTGTGTCCAAGACATGTTCTAACTCACCTGTGGAATATAATTTCTTCTTTCTTGACATGCAGCATGAAACCATGCAAAACTAAAGAGAGCGTGAGCTCGATGTATGTTATCTTTTTTGCTGATTTGCTCAGGAGTCCAAGATTCATAAGTACGCATTAAATTCTTCTTCAAACCTGGAGGTGACTGAAGACAAAATATTGACATCCTATTGTTTCAAATCTTACAAATGAAATTAATATTTAACATTTTTAAGGATTTATTTTAATAAAGTTTTCACTATTACCCAGTTCAACTTACTATTATGTTACTTCAAAATGTATGTATCTAAAACTAGTTTTAAACTCCTTGTACCTAACAGTTCCCTCAATTATAAATTCAAAAATTTCAAATTAAAAAACTCTAAAGCCAACAATATTCAAAACAACCAAGTAAGTTTTATATGATCATTGAGGTAATCTACTGAAACTGAATTGTCATTTACACAGTGAATTTGACACAGATTGTTACAGGGCATGTGATTTTTACTTTCATAGAAGGTTCTCCCTCTCCAGGTGCTATGTGAATTTCCATGAGGCCTTCCAAATACTATTTCATACAATACAACTAATGTTTCTTGAACATTAGTCCACCAGAGGTGAAGTGGGTATCAGCTGACACTGCAAGGCTCATAAACACAAATTCAAACCCAGAAACTCAAAGTGTATATTAGACTAGTATTCAGTCAAAAAACATTCATCCACATGTCCAGAATCTGTTTATATTTTTCAGTTTTCCAAATGAAAAAGACAAATTTTGAATTCTTAGAAAAAGAGTAAAATAAACCCATTTCTTAAAAAAAAAAAAAAAAATTCTTCCCGTTTTTTTTAAAACCAAATGCATTTGTATATTAATAATTGGTTCCTTTACAATTTTCTAAGGCTGGGGAGCCTGGGTGGCTCAGTGGGTTAAGCATCTGTCTTCAGTTCAGGTCATGATCTCAGGGTCCTGGGATCGAGTCCTGCATTGGGCTCCCTGCTCAGTGGGGAGTCTGCTTCTCCCTCTCCCTCTACCCTTCACCCCTGCTTCTCCTCTAATAAATAAAATGTTTTAAAAAAAATTCTTCTAAGTTTAAAAAAAATTAACGTGCATTTCTCTGCCAAACTTATTTTAATTAGCTTGCACTAAAAGTAAAATTTTTCCTCTAAATGGTTTCTACCACAAAAAGCATAATTAATGGAAGTCAGGACCTTAAGAAGCCTGCTGCAGGGAACTCCCTTTGCAATCCTTTCCATTCTGTTTTTTCTCATATAAAAAAACTTCTTTAAGATTAGAAGAAAAAAAATACCACTAATTTACTAAGTACACATCCAAATTTATACTTTTCAAAATGAAAATTTTTTGTTTATGAAACATTTACAAAAAATTATGATAGAATAGGCTAAATTTCCTGAGCACTATTCAATAAAACATGAAATTAACAGGAAACTGAACAACCACTTGGAGTTTTTAAGACAATAAAGATTACACAAAATGAATAAATCCTATATAATTACAGAGAGAGTCGTACATAAATAAAGAGTATTTGAAAAATAACAAAATGAAGACACTACTATGTCAAACTATGGGATAAGGCCAAACACATTCTCAGCTGCAAATTCACAGACATAATAATAATTTTAGTATTATTTCAAGTAAATATAAGTCAATGGACTCAACAGAAGAAATCAGTAAAAACAAAAGCAAATATAAATCTAAGGACAACTTTAGAAGAAAAAGAATAAAGAAGGAAATTCAGTGGAAAGAATTACTAAGATAAAAGTAAATGATGAAGTATGACATTGGTTATTTGGAGTAAATTTTTTAAAAGTCTGTCAACTAATCAAAAAAAGTAATAAAATAGAGATTTAAAACCTTCAAAGTTACTAGATGCATGTGTGTACATATATGCACATATATAGTAATTTTGGGGTTTTTTTTAATTTTATTTATTTGAGAGACAGCGAGAGAGACACACAGAGAGAGAGAGAGCACAAGCAGGGGGAGTGGCAGGCAGAGGGAGAAGCAGGCTCCCCGCTGAGTAAGGAGCCCAATGCGGGGCTCGATCCCAGAACCCTGGGATCATGACCTGAGCTGAAGGCAGACGCTTAACTGACTGAGCCACCCAGGCGCCCCTATATTTATAATTTTGAATATAATTAACTGCACTCTTTTCTAAAATAGTTAATTATCCACATGGATTTAAGAAATAGGAAAAAAATCACCAATTTAGATTAAACAAAACTTCCATAAAAAAGTAATCAAATAACCTCATGAAAAAAAATCCTGGAAAAGACTGCACATTAAGTTAAAATGTTCAAGGAGGGGTGCCTGGGTGGCTCAGTTGTTAAGCGTCTGCCTTCAGCTCGGGTCATGATCCCGGGGTCCTGGGATCGAGCCCCGCATCAGGCTCCCTGCTCAGTGGGGAGTCTGCTTCTCCCTCTCCCTCTCCCACTCCCCCTGCTTGTGTTCCCTCTCTCGCTGTGTCTCTCTTTGTCAAACGAATAAATAAAATCTTAAAAAAACAAAATGTTCAAGGAACAGTTCTCCTGATGTTTTAACTCTTCATGTGATGAAATATTTACTGTGTTCTTCATAACTGCCAGTTATTTTAAGTACAAAACTCAAGAGAAAAAATATCCGCTGCCCTTGTGGCTCGGATAGGATATATGGTCAAACAGTGCACTGGGAAAGCCGCTGGGAAGATTCTGGAACTGTTCTTTCTTATTAGACACTGTAATGACTTTCAATTAACATATTTCCAAATATTAAACCAACTTCACATTCCTTGATTAATCCTTATCTTTTTTCTTTCTTAAATGAGACTAACACCTTCAGATAAAAAAAATAAGAAATACTGATCTAAAGCAACAGGTAGGTAGTTATAAACATTAAGACGTTTTTCTTCCAAAGATTGTAAATAACAAAAAAAATTCTAGAAACAGAAAAAAAACAAGCAGAACCTCTCTTACCAGTTTTAAAAAGTTTTAATTAAGTTAACTATTTTATTTATGACTTTGACCAGTTACATAATAACACTGTGAACACATACAGTTTTGGATACACCAGGTTTGGACATTATGTGTCCGAAGCACGATAGACTGGAACAAGGAAACTGACACTGAGAATCTGACTTAGCTGTGCCAGAAAACAAGTTAAGAACACCAGATACTCACCTGCAAAGAACAAAGCTGAACCCTTACCTGACACCATATGTAAAAATTAGCTCACAAGGCACTCAAGACCTAAATGTAAGGCTCTGAAACAATAAAACCAGAAGGAGGCCCAGGAGGAGGCTCCGTGACATCGGCTCTGGCAACGATTCTTTGGAGAGGACACCAGAGCAGAGGCAACAAAAGCAAAGAACAGGGCGCCTGGGTGGCTCAGTTGGTTAAGCGACTGCCTTCGGCTCAGGTCATGATCCTGGAGTCCCTGGATCGAGTCCCGCATCGGGCTTCCTGCTCGGCAGGGAGTCTGCTTCGTCCTCTGACCCTATCCCCTCTCAGGTGTTCTCTCTCTCATTCTCTCTCTCTCAAATAAATAAATAAAATCTTTAAAAAAAAAAAAAAAAAAAAAGCAAAGAACAGACAAACGGGACTCCATCCAAGTTTACAGATGTCTGAGCAACAGGGAAACCATCCGCCCAGGGAAGAGCGACGACATGGAAGACAGTGTCTGCTGGCTACACATCTCATGAGGGACTCCTCCAACTCAATGACAACTCCAAGTCAAAACGGGCAAAAGACTTGAAGAGACCCTTCTCTAAGTAAAATATGCAAATGGACAAGAAGCCTAAGAAAAAATTCTCACCATCACTAATTATCAAGGAAATGCAAAGCCAACCAACGGTGAGCGATGAGCTTGCAGTGCTAGGACGGTTACTATAAACACACGCAGAAGTAACAAGCGCTGGGGGGGTGTAAAATGGAGCACTGCAAGGATGAACACTATGGAGCTCCTCGAAACATGAAAAACGGGTTTACCTCTGATCCAGCAGTTCCAGCTGAACACAGGATCTCATAGAGTGCTTGCCCACTCACATTCACTACAGCGTTCCTTACAGCAGTCAAGAGGCAGAAACCCCACCTGCCCACGGACCGAGGAATGGATAAGGAAAACGTAGGATGTATAGACACAATGGGGTATTATCAGCCCTCAGGAGAGACAGAAATCCCGTCCCATGCTACGACATGGATCACTATCTTGAGGACATTCTCTTGAGTAAAATAAGCCAGTCTCCAAAAGACAAATAATACATGATTCTACTTACAGGAGGTATCTAAGGTAGTCAAACTGCTAGAAAACAGAGCAGAGATCGCCAGGGCTGGAGGAACAGGGAAATGGGGAGTCACTGCCCAATGGACAGAATCGCAGTTTCTCAACATGTGAAAAGGTCTAGAGATGTGCTGCACAACAAAGTACATATGAACACCACCAAACTATGTAAATAAAAATGGTTACGATGGTAAATTTTGTGTTTTTTACTGATAACACCAAAAAAATGAAATAAAATTTATAAAAAGAAAATTTAGATGTATTTTTATAAATACCATCTTATGCGCTTATTTAGGTTTATTTTACTTCACCGAAACAAAAAGGGGTTTTTCTGAGTCTAGCTGACACAGAGTGTTACGGTAGTTTTGGGTGTACAACACAGTGAAGGGACGAGTCCATTATACCTGACGCTGCGCTCACCTTGGTGCAGCCCCAGCTGTCCCTGCACCACCACGGACCCTGCTCCCCGGGCTGTGCCTCCCAGGCCTGCGAAGCCCTCGTTCCCTCACCGCCCTCCACCCGTTCTGCCCGTCCCGCTCTGCCACCCCGGGGCACCAGTCTGTTCTCTACCCAGAGGTCCGATTTTGCTTTTTGTTTGTATATTCATGTACTACATTCCACTTACGAGTGACATCATGGATTTGTCTTTCTCAGTCTAACTTATTTCACTGGGCATGATACCCTGTAGGTCATGCATGTGGTGGCAAGTGGCAAGACTTCGTGCTGTTGTATGGCTGAGCAGCAGGCTGCCCCGTACGTGCACCACATCTTCTTCACCCATTCCTCACTGATGGGTACCCAGGGGGCTTGGGGATACTGGCTACTGTGGATCATGCTGCTATAACGTCGGGGTGCATGTGTCTTTTTGAATTAGTGTTTTGTTTTCTCTGGGTAAACACCCGGTAGCGCAATGACTGGATCCCAGGGTAGTTCTGTATTTTAATTTCTGAGGAGCGTCCACACTGCGTCCAGGGTGGTGGCTGCACCAGCGGACAGCCCCCCCAGCGGAGCATGACACTTTCTCTCCACGTCCTCACCGACACTTGCTGTTGCTTGTGTAGTTGCTTTAGCCATTCTGACCAGTGTGTATCTCACTGTGGTTTTGATCTGCATCTCCCTGAAGAGGAGTGATGCTGAGCATCTTTTCATGTGTCTGTTTGCCATCTGTGTGTCTTCTCTGGAGAAATGTCTGTCCAGGTCCTCCACCCACTTACTCATTGAACTGACTGTTGTAAAGGAAACTCTGGTGTGTTTTGTACGACCGACAGTTCTTTACAGAGCTTTAGGAGGAGCATGGAGACTAGGGCACTTCACGCTGAGTGACTCAGGGTTGAAGTCTCCTTACCTCGTAGGTGATCTTCAGACTTGACTGTAGTAAGATAGGGGTGAAGTGGGGATGGACTTCCGCAGTGAGCCACAGACGAAAGGTATCTTTAGGCTGCAGAGTGTTCAATTCCTTGTGTACAAAAACAGCAACAAGAAAAATCTACTTAAACACACACACACTAATTTCCATTTTATAAATATATTAGTAAGTAAAATTTCTTTCTAAAATCCTTCTGTGACATTCTGATACATTTCCTTCTGTTGCTTATTTGCTCCATGACCTTGGGGTCTAGGACTTACACCAGCTCCAAGCAAGGACAGTAACAGTACACACCCTGTAAGACACTCGTCACGGTGCCCAGTGCACAGTCCGTACAAAGTAAGCGTTGGCAGCAACTGAGAGCCTCAACTAGCAACCACGTGCGGGACTTTGGGTTCTCACTGCTTCGATCCATGCCTCACAGAGTTCTTTAAGGACATCAATTCCTTTATTAGCAATTTTTGTTGTACACTATTGCCTATAATATAAATTCAAAGCTTCACCACCCGAATTCCTCTGCCCAAGCTGTGTGCGTTGGTCACTTATTCAAATTTTTATGTCTCTGTCTTTACAAATATTATTCTTTCTACCTGTTACTCTCTTTGGAACCTGGCAAATTCTTACTCATCTGTCAATTTAAACATCCTGTCTTAGGGGGATATCTTCTTCAACTCTTCATTACCATAGTCCCAGGCAGAATTCATCACTGATGGCAGTTTGTAAATTCTCTTCCATAGTGTTTATGATGCTACAATATAGTTATTAAAGTGGCCTGTCTCTTCTAAACCAAGTTCCTTCCCACGGAGCAGGTTACAAATTTTGTATGCAACCCACACTTAGGGCAACTGCTCGTTTTTTTCTGTACTAAACAAGTGCTTGTAGAATAAAGGAATGAATGAATGACAGAAGAACTGTCAAGAGTTCTAAAAGAATTGAGGTCTAAAAATTACTTTAATAAATATAATCTATGTCTGATACTAACATTCATTATTATAATGTACAATGCAGAGTGAAAGTAACCAAAAAAATTTAAAAAGGAAAAGAATTGGCTTTTATAAAAATATTTGTGTATGTTTAGAATTGTAAATTATATACTCTTATACCACATAATAGTATACCATAATATACCATTTATACCACATTTATCTGAATCTACCTTTTCCAGAACTGGCAGCCAAGACACCACCAGATGTAAGTTCTTCAAACACAGCCAGTCCCCATTGCGGGCACATTCTTTCAGCATCTGAATTGCTAAATCAGCTTGACCCTGACCCATAGCAACCTGCAAAAACAAAATGAAAAACAATACTAAACAACAAATCCGATGACAGGTAACAGGAGAGATTCAAATTAACCTGTCATACATACTGAACTCAATTATTTTGATGAGAGTTCTAAGTTTTTAATAACTCTGTTGCCATTTCCAACAGTTGTCTTGTTTTTGCCCTTTATCAGCAGATTTCTAATACTTTCTGTTTATTAAAAATACATTATCATGATAGCTTTGCAAGTTACAGAAGAGTATAAAGAATTATTGAATAGTTTTATTTTTGTTTCTCATTCCCCTATTTCCTGCAATTCTAACCCTCTCAAACATGAACCTTAAAAAAAAAAGGAAATTTTTTTAACTGTCGTCTTGAATTCTTTGAGGGTTTAATCATTAATGTTTAATCATTAATACTACCACTTACTTGAAATTTACTTCTGATTTTTCCAACAACGCACGTATCTGGCTCTCAAGCTACAGGTCTAACTGTGTAATGGTGTGATTCCCTAGCTTTCCGTCATCCAGGAAATCCTCACGGGGCAAGGACTCTACACTCTGCCCACTGCTCCTCTAGGGCTGCTCAGAGAGAGGGGGCCGAGGGGGCTGAGGGCCAAGAAGAGAATAAAGACAGAGCGGGAATGGGCGTCCCGAGCTCACTGGAATCCCAGTGCCATGTTCCCAGGTGCTGCCGTCCACCTGTGCTGAGGATGCTCAGCGAGGGGCCCGGTCCACCTCGTAGAGCAGACAACCTGCAAGCATGTTCGGAGCTGGAAGGCCGAGACGACGGACTGCGCTCAGGCTGCACAGTCAGATTCTGCAGGTGTGAGTACAGAGTCCAGGTGGCCACACCCACGGACCACGTGCAGTCTGGGCTCCTCAGCCTGTTTGTACAGGCCAGCTTACAGCACACCTGTGCACCAGGACAGCCAAGGTGTGTGCATGTAGATAATTTATGAACAGACACATGGAGAGTCCTGGCTCAGCTTTTATTGGGTACACGGTCAAAACGCTTTCAAGGCTACGGTTATAGATTACTGCAAACCACAGTGATTTGTCTCCATAATGAATACAACATAGCATTTCATTGCTTTTTAGTTGACTTTTACAAGTATTGATTTTGTTTTTCAATTAGACTATAAAGTTATTGACAGTGGGAACCATGTCTAACTCATTGCATACTAAAGCATGCAATAACACAGATAATAAATACTCACAGATTGATTTTTTAAAAAGATTTTATTTATTTATTTGACAGAGAGAGACACAGCTAGAGAGGGAAGACGAGCAGGGGGAGTGGGAGAAGGAGAAGCAGACCTCCTGCAGAGCAGGGAGCCCGATGCGGGGCTCGATCCCAGGATCCTGAGGTCATGACCCGAGCTTAACCAACTGAGCCATTCAGGTGCCCCTTGATTTTTTTGTTTTAATTTCAAGGTCTAACCCTGAATGAAACAAATAGGAGGTGAAACAAAGTGGCTGAATTGTTTTGATGCACTTACTAGTTTGCCATTATTAAAATGCAAAATAAATCCCACAAAAACAAAAACAAAAACAAAAAATGCGAGCATAGGCATGTACAACAGAATTAGAGAAAAGGTTAAGTATTTTGCTCAAAGGAAATGACAGCTAAAAATAGGCAACTCAGCGTTTCCCATAAAGCATCAATTATATGAAAAAAGCTTAAAGATTCATAAAACCTCAGAAAAAAATATTTACTATACAATTTTTTTTAAAAACCACAACAGGAAAATGTTAAGAAGATGGTTAGCTGCCCATCCCCTCTGAGATCTACACAACTTCTGCCATTAAAACTTAATTTTGCGGCGGGGGGGGGCGCCTTGGTGGCTCAGTTGGTTAAAGGTCTGCCTTCAGCTCAGGTCATGATCCCAGGGTCCTGGGATCAAGCCCCGCATCGGGCTCCCTACTCAGCGGGGAGCCTGCTTCTCCCCTTCCCTGTGCCCTTCACCCTGTTCATGCATGCTCTCTCTCTCTGTGTCAAATAAATAAAATCTTTAAAAAAAATTAATTTTTTGCATCAAGAATGTATTAGCCTTAGCATATACATTCAGCACAGCAACAAAACTTTAAAATAACAGAATCATGAATAATTATGTCCATATTGAAAGGCTTTACTTTATTTAACAATTTTGCAAATTCAGTACACAAAACTTTACATGTTTAAATAGTCAAACCTATTGCAGATGCAAGTAGCTCTACCCTGCAGCTAAAATCAGTACCAACAGACACAAGGTGCAGACAAGGCCCCTCATGCAGGCTCCTCACTGACCGCTGATGGTACCCTGCTGAGGCGTCAGGACACCCTACCTAGGGTGGAATCAGACCCCCTCGCCCGAGAACCACTCCCTGCTCTTAGCTGCCTTCCGTCCAGGTTCCCCACAACATTCTGACTTCTCCATTTGCTGCTTAATCATTATAATGAAAGCGGTTTATTTATTCAGTTGTCAAAAACTGAGAGTAAATTAAATACATATTCTGACTAGCATGCAAACTGAATTGCACAAAGCAGGCAACCTGAACAAGGTAAACTCCTAAATTTACCTCAGAAAAATGGTGCTCTGTTACCTGAGTTTTAGTCACAAGTTTATGTAAATATTGCTGATTTACTGTAAAAGCATCCAAGTAAAATTTAAAAATTATTCTCAAAAGCTTAGCAAATATATTAGTGTCCTATTACTGCTATAACAAATTACCACAATTTAGTACCTTAAAACCAGACAAATTTATTACCAGATTTCTGGAGATTAGAAGCCCCATCTAACTTCAAGGAGTTTGGCTTTACTACAAGGGTGTTGTCTGGAGGCTCGAGGAGAGAATCTCCCTCTCGCTTTTCCAGCTTCTAGAAGTCACCCGCATCTCTTCGCTTGCGGTCCCTTCCGGCACCTTCCAAGCCAGCACCCCAGCGTTTCCCACTGCTCTGGCCACTGCGCCATCAATACACCGGTGCCTCCACGCGGCCCCCCCAGCTTCCCCCTTGGAAGGACCCTGTGATGACCCTGGGCCCACCTGACTCATGCAAGACGTCTCCATGTGGAGACACTTACGGAACTACACGTTCTGCCACGGAAGCTAACAAATTCACGGGCTCCGGGGAGCAGGACCTGGGCACTTTGGGGGACGTTGGTTGGCCTACCACCATGAAACATGTTTCCCTAACAGGATCAGGCAAGGCAGGAAGAGCAGGTAACGGGCGCTGACCTGGTGATAGCACTCTCCACTTCTCTCCGCGTTGGCGAGCTCCTGAAGTTCCTGAGAAGGGTCGGCACCCGGGGAGATAATTATCAAGATGGGTTCAATTTCCAGTGTCTCTTTGTAGAGCCGTTTGAGATTCAGGGGGAGTGGGGACAGCTCTTTCAGTCCTGGAAAATATATGTGAAAGACATGAAAACTACAAAGCAACGTGATTACAGGATGTAGCAGAAAACGGAGGTGAGTGATAATCCCGTACATGTTACAGTTTCCTCACTGTAAAACCACTCACTGACTAGCAATAACTACCATCTCACGGAATGCTTCCAACCGCTCTGCACCTACGATCTCCGCGAATCGCTGCAACAACACGGACTGCTGGGCACCCAGACGGCCACGCCCAGCGCACGGAGAACACACCACCAGTGCTGTGCTCTTACTATGCAAGTTTCTGCCTGCAAGAGAAGACTGAACCAACTGCCCAGCTACACTACTTTTCGTTCATTTCTGTGGCAACTCAGTGCCGACCCCGTGCTGTGCACTGGAGTCAGATTCCCACATAATCTAGCG
The DNA here is from genome assembly GCF_964656455.1 of Halichoerus grypus. Lineage (NCBI taxonomy): Eukaryota > Metazoa > Chordata > Mammalia > Carnivora > Phocidae > Halichoerus > Halichoerus grypus. The sequence continues at coordinate 110,207,494 of NC_135722.1, forward strand.
AACAGCTTCACTGTCATGATACAGGATGGCTATTCCCTACCTCCACGCATTACGAGAGAAAAGAAAGTGGTATCGAATGAAAAGAATATTCGTTTGGAGACAGAAGTACATAAGCTCTCAGGTTAGCCAAGTGACCCTATACAAATCACTAAAATACAAGGTGCCTCGGTTTCCTCAGTTGTAAAACAGGCATAAAACAACCCGTAGGTCATTTGGGAGCAAAAGAGGATAAAATAATAAAAACAGATTCCATTTACTCATCACCTACTCTGTGACACCAGCTATTTATTTTACATAAAAGAAAACTAATAGAAGATTGAATGTCTTGCCAGAGGTCACCCAGCAGCTAACTGCTAACTGTATTCAACATAATTCACCTGTGCTTTTTTTGAATCTGAAACTCGTAACTACAAAGTCCTATACAGACAAGAAATTGTAATTTTGCTATTATGTTAAAATCTCTTCTACTAAAATTTAAATGTTTCCATGATTAACGTATTTAGTAAAAGCCAAGCTAAAGAAGACCCACTTCAATTGCTAATCAAAATATACTTGTTTGAACTGAGCTAAAAAGAGGAGTATGACACAAGAGTTGAAAAACAGATTAGCAGAACGTAACAGAATGACTCCACAGGCAAGAAAGGTAGACATGAATAGACAATATTGCACCTTAGAAATTCTAAAATCACTGGAGAAACACATTCTTAATGATTTCTGTAGTCAGCACTTTAAAATATAAATTCAGTGCCCTCCAGATGGGCCAAAGAAGGCCCTTCTAGATAACCATACTGAAGAGACCAATTTCACACCTGCCCCATTCCCCGCCACTCGTCACATCATCAAGTCGTCAGGATAAGTAAGAGCTGTCACAGGCAGAAATATTCCTACGGGCGCCTGGGTGGCTCAGTAGTTAAGCATCTGCCTTCTGCTCAGGTCACGATCCCGGGCTCCTGGGATCGAGCCCCCGCATCGGGCTCCCTGCTCCGCGGAAGGCCTGCTTCTCCCTCTCCCACTCCCCCTGCTTGTGTTCCCTCTCTCGCTGTCAAATAAATAAATAAAATCTTTGAAAAAAAAAGAAAAAAGAAATATTCCTAATCACCACTGAGTTTGCCCCAACTGCCTCTGAAAGTTGATGAACTGCTTCTAGGGGTATATTGTATGAATTTTATTTTTAAATAAGTTGTTGTTGCTAACTATCATCCTGTTTTAAGACCTAATTGAAAACAGTTCTTAAGTACTTGTGGCAATGTAAGTAGACAATGCTTCTGTTCACTCATTCATTCATTTATTCATAAACTCAATAAACATTTCTAGGCCAATTAAATGAACTGATATTATAATATGTATCAAAAGTCTGAAAAATATGTCTGGCCTTTGACTCAGTCATTGAGATTATAATAATTTAAGAAATAATTCAGGATGTGAATGCAGAAGCAGGTACAAAAACTTTCACTGTAGCTGTTGGTATTAGTGAAAAATCTTGGGGAAACACCCTGAGGAGTCTGAGTAATTTCTGATAGCCATACAATTGGGGCTGAAATCACAAGAATGGTGAGTTAAGTGGTAATTTACTGAAAAGCAGATTACTCAACAGACAACATGATTCCATACCGCGCTACCTGCACATTCCTGCGCCCAAAAGGCATAGAAAGGTGTGCATTATCACGTTAACAATGATTATCTCAGGATGATGGGACACCAGGGGCTTCCTATCTTTGTCTTCTTCTGTCTTCTCATAGAGCTCTACTGAGACGTATTATGTGATAAACGTCAGAACATATACGAAGATAGGTTCCTATAAGATAACTACTGAATGAAACATGTGTTTTATTTGGAAATTATATACTAATATAAAAGTGTCTTTAAAAATTTAAAATACAGATTACCACATCATTTTTTTTTAAGATTTTATTTATTTATTTGACAGAGAGAGACACAGCGAGAGAGGGAACACAAGCAGGTGGAGTGGGAGAGGGAGAAGCAGGCTTCCCGTGGAGCAGGGAGCCCGATGCAGGGTCTGATCCCAGGACCCTGGATCATGACCTGAGCCGAAGGCAGATGCCTAACCAACTGAGCCACCCAGGCGCCCCAGATTACCACATCATTTCTTAAATTAACAAATACAGACTACAAACTCCAGGAGGACAAGAATCGCGTCTGTTTTGCTCACCATTCTATAGGCATACTCTAGCACAAATTTAAATATTCTTCCTAAAGTTAAAATTCCACAGAAGATAAACAGATGTTCATTAACTCATTATTTACAATATTTCAAAGTACTGGAATGTTTTGGGTTAGAGAAAAAAACATGAAAAAATATACCATTTATAATAATATAAGTAATGTTCATGTTACTTGGAATTCCGTATTAGCCATTCTGCCAACAAAACTCCCAATAAAATAACCCCACTGCATTTTAATTGAACTGATCTATACATATAATCACTGGTTTTATTAATCCAAGTACCTTTCACTCACTATATCACTAGAACTGTTAGAATGAATCATCCAAAACTATTCAATGAAATTGAAGAGCCACAGATGTTCACTGCATTGTGAATTATCACAGGATAAAACTACTGAAAAATTACTGGGATCTTAAATTTTGACCATACATCTTTAAAACGTATCATTTCTTTCAAAAGGAAAAAAAGAACAAAAAATGAGTCAAAGAAATAACTTACACCTTTACTGCATTTTATTTTACTCCGATAAAATACCAAAATCATCAAAGAAGAATTTACAGTTTAAAAAAGAAAGAATACCAATCCTGCACTTTTTAGGTACCTGAGTAAAGAAAGTAGCAAATTAACATCAGACTATTATAGGTGGTAAGCATGAAAGATTCATTCTTCCTCACTCATCGCATCCTCCCCAACAGAGAGACTGACAAGTTTCCGGAGTACAAAATTACACTTCCTTTATTAGTGAGAAAGGACAACTCTAAGAATGTACCACGAACGTCAAGAAAAAGAAGGAAAACTGAGAACCACTATGGAACCCAAAGTACATCAACCAATTAAATGGGAAGAAACTCTTTAGAAATGGAATAATACTCAAGCCTAGAAACAAACAGTCCAACATTCTGTGGTAGGCAGAATGCCATCTGTTTCAAGATTCCTAACCTAGGTGCTGCTATGAAGGCATTCTACAGGCATAATTACGGTTGTGGACCTTAAAACAGCATTCACCTCCATTATCCTAGTAGGCCAATTTAATCACTTGGATCCTTAAAAGCAGTAAGTTTCTCCAGCTCAAGTCACAGAGACACAGCAGAAGAGAGAAGCAGGACAGATGAGGTGGAGGGGAGAGTAGACGGATGGGAAGCCTGAGAAAGAGCCCCCCTACCCTTGCTGCCTGTGACCGTGGAGGAAGGGGGCTGCGAGCCAAAGAACCCCAGCGGCCTCTCCACCCTGAGGAGGGCTCCAGGACAGGGAGGGAAGGAGGACCTCAATTCTATAAGGCATGCAGCTGATTCTGGGAGAGCCTGAGTGAGTTTGGAGATGACTGCTTCCCTGAGCCTCCTCCCCCTGAGAGCGCAGGGCCAACGCCTGGATTTCACTTTGTGTGACTGGGAGCAGAGAAACCAGGCCAGCCCAGCAGGCCTCTGACCCCCAGAACCGTAAGACAGTACACGGATATCGTCCAAAGCTGCTAATTTGTGACGATTTGTTAACAGAGGCAACAGAAAATGAATATGCATGTCCTTCTGTCCTTCCCCTTTCCTCTCAGACACAGATTTCACGAGACAGATGGAGCCATGGAAGCAAGGTGCCTGGGATGGGACGCAGGCCCGCATCAGGGAAGGAGCTCTGAAGCAGGAAAGCCACCCCGCTCACATCGACTCTTAATGGAGAGCCTCCCTGGGGCTGCTGTAGGGTCTTCAAGGAACCTGCTCCTGATAACCTCACATACACAGCACAACACCTGCTCAGAGCAGTTACTTAAAAAAGTCAAAATTCGATCAAAATTACTCAAGTCCCAATATTAGCATCTGGTAACTGCTATTTTAAAAAGTAATATACTAGATGTGGCTCATATATTAAAGCTTGGTTTGCAGCATTAAAGTGACATGCCTAAAAGTTTTGAGGATTGCCCTATCTTGAAATTAACACTACTTTCATAAACACATTTTTTAAGTGACTGTTTGAAAGTTTACAGATTACAAAAAAGATTGCTAAAACTTAATAAAAATCTTCCCATACAAATGATGCTTGAGAAATTACATTTGAAATCAAATCTTTACAATCTGATTAAAAAGAAATAAGTGCTTGGGGCGCCTGGGTGGCTCAGATGGTTAAGCATCTGCCTTCGGCTCAGGTCATGATCCCAGGGTCCTGGGATCGAGTCCCGCATCAGGCTCTCTGCTCCGCGGGGAGCCTGCTTCTCCCTCTGCCTCTCTCTCTCTCTCTGTCTCTTATGAATAAATAAATAAAATCTTTAAAAAAAATTAAAAAAAAGAGATAAGTGCTTGTCATTCTCTAGTAATTTGAATTTTTTAAAACTTATTCATACATTAAAAACTCCAATTTTATATGAAAACTGTATTAATAAAACCATCTGACCAAATACAAAGTCATCCAGCCATATACCAATATATATAACTTTCGCTTAAAAATAGGCAGAATATGATTTTAGAACTATATTAAACTTTCAAAGCATTTGAATATGTGAATATCATGAGGTTTTTAGTTAATGCCATTAAACCTTAAATGTCATTTAACCAGGAGGTAAAACAGTACCATAACAGAAGTATTCCAAAGAGTTGGCAGAAGGTCAGACTACGAAGTAAGGAAGGTCATGTGCAATGTGGTACAAAGAGGACATTTTTAAAGACTATGGGAATGAGGAAAGAATAGACACTGAAGAGCCTCTCTGAAAATTGCCTTGTTTTACTGAAACTTGCACTGAGTTATAGAGCAGACAATAAATATAGAGATAAGCCAAAAACATTACATAGTGTTGGGTCCTAGAGAATTAAAACAGGCTGATGTGTTGGTGCTGTTTGGTGGCCCAGAAAGACCTCTATGAAACTGCAGTATTGTAAGTTAACATCTGAATGACAGAGAGGAGTTATCCATCTAAAAAAAAAAAAAAAAGGATTCAACATGTCCATGCAACACCCGGTGCTCATTACAACAGGTAATGTATGCAAGTGTTGAATCACTGTTATTTTTCACCTGAAACTAACACTGTATGCTAATTATACTTGAATTTTAATAAGATAACATTTTTCTAAAAAAAAAAGTATTAAAGGGAATAATAATAATAATCTTGGAGAACTAAGAACTATTATTCAGGTCGTTGGAAGATAACCCTATATTAAATAAAGTCTCCAGAAAAGGATCCAAGAAAAAGGAGGGAAAGCACAGAGTAAACAGATGGTGCAAAGGTGCTAAGGCTGTTTTGGCACTAACGCCCAGAGGCAAGCAAGAATGGCACAAGATGGGGTCAGAGAAGCAAGCAGAGTCTTGTCAGCTTATGTAAGGAATCTGGAGTTTATTTTAAGTGTTTTGAGAGATTTTTGAGATCTTATGTAAAAATGGAGATGGTTTGGTTTCACTTTTTTAAAGATTACACAGCTGTACAAAGAGAATGGATCAGAAAGGAAACAAGCACTCAAGTAGGGAGACCAAATAAGAACAAACATTTCTAGCGCTTCTGTTCCAGAAGCTATTTAAGGCCTGGGGCACAACCATAAACAACATAAATATGTGCCCCCATGTGACTTATATTCTAGTTGAACATCAGTTAATAACAGTATGTCAGATGGTAGTCACAGTATGGAGGAAAACAAACAAGGTAAAGGAGTATGAGTACGTTATTTTATACAGAGCGCTCAGGGAAATCCTCGCTGAAAAAATGACATCTGAGCAGAGAAGTGGGGAAGATAATGGGGGAGGGAGAGAGCTCCCTTGGAAGAAGGAACAGCAAGTGCAAAGGTCCTGAGATTGCAGAAACTCACTGAGGGCTCTGGAAGAACAGGAATAAAGGGCTATCATGGTTGGAAAGGACTGAAAGAGGGTGGGAGTGGAAGGAGAGGAGATCTAAGGGGGGAACCAAGGACCGGAAGATGTAAGACCCTTTAAGACAAGGTAAGGACTCAGGCCCATGAGATGCCATCACAAGACTGAACTGAGGAGCAATATGATCTAACTTGTATTCCTAAAGGCACTCTGGTTGCTATGCTGGGAAGAAACTGGGAGTGGAAAAGAAAAGAAGCCTGAAGAGCAGTAATCCTGCTCTGAGACAGTGGCTTAAACAGAGGGGGCAGATGGTAGTGGAGGTGAGAAGTGGATTCTGAATATATCTGAGGGCAGAGCCAAAGCTACGGCAGTGACTGAGGTGAGAAGAGATAATAGTTTGCATTCGGCTGGTAGCAAATTAATTCAGAGCAAATTTTAGAGATGGAGCGAAAGAACCTGCTGGTCGATGGGAGTACGGGGAGTGAAAAACAAAGAGAAAAGGTTTCTTTGGGGTGTTTGGTTTGAGCAGCTGAGTGGATACTGGCATAGCTGAGTCAGAAGTTCTGTACTGGTCCTGGTAAATTTGCAATATGACATTGCTGTGAAAACATCAAATAAGCACTTGGACATATGAGTTTCGAATTCCAGGAAGAGGTCAGGGCTCAGAACAGGAGATCAAAGAGTCAGGCATTTAGAGATGACACTGCAAGTCAGGGATGGGCTGAATTTACCAAGAGAGAGGATGTAGTGGAAGGAAGAAGAGGCCAACATTTCAAAGACATGCAGAGAAACAGCCAGTAGAGGAAAATCACAAGGAATAGCCTGAAAGGGCTGAGGACTGAAAGAAGAAACATAATCACCAAGACAAGAAAGTAGAGAGCATTTAAAGGAAGAAGAAAGAACAGTGTTGCTGAGAGATGAAATAAGCCAAAAGCACAGAAGTCACTACTGAACACAGCAATATGGCAGAAGACACGGCCGAACGTACCGAGAGCGAGCTCATGGGACCACCAGGACGGACGCACAGACGAGCAGGACACAGAGGGAGTGCCGAGGGACTGGGTTACTGCCGTCTCTCACGAGGGACACGCTGCCCACACGTCCTGCTGCAGAAGCAGCTAGAGAGGGAAACGTGTGTAGGACAGGGGTATGGAGAAGGGGATGATGGCAGGAATAAAACACAAAGGGCAGACGGGCTGGCCTTTCATAGGGCAAGGCCGTCACCCATGGACAGAAGGGAGAGCAAAACGAACAGAGTGCCCGTGCTACCACCTGGAAGGTTTGATGACGACAAGTGCAAAACTCCTGTCTCACGGCTTCTGTTTTCTCAAAAAAGGCTGTTAAAAGGCTACTTCCATCAGCCAACTTCCAAGTGGTAAATACAGGGACTGTTTTCATATTTATTAAATAAATATGCCTACCCTGCACAATTACTTACCATGTGTGTCTATATTTGGCAACACGTTAAATGTCTCAGTCCCAAGATTCAGTATGCTCCTGAGTATTTTTTAACATGGACACTAACATCTTTTTTCAAACACCTCATTTTCCAGAATCAAAAGTTAGATATTTTTAACACTTAAAGGAGTCAGACACTCAAAATGCACTTTATACATGAATGGTTCAACTAGCAAACTACTGAAATATGAGAACCAGCTAAAGCACTTCACACGTCAGCTTATTAGAATGCATATCGTTTGACTGGTACCAGCAGCTCTCCCCTCATTTCTGGTAGCAGTCCTTCCCCCACCCAGGATTTCTTTGGGGGAAACTGCAGTTTCATGTATTTCTAGCAGGATTAGCTGCAGAGGGGATCGTGTTACCCAAGCCGAGCACAGCAGAGTCCTTCCTGGGATTCTGAAGGTGAGGCTGGGAGGGAAAGTTCTCTTTCATCACAAGCTTTAAATGCTACCCCAGGAGGTCGGCAGCCTTATGCACAGAATACACATGAACCCCCAGACTAAGGGCAACACACAGGCAGGAAGGAGAGAACAGGGACACAAATATGAAGAGAGAAGAGGAGAGAGAGAAGAGAAACAGAGAGAGACCAAGAAAGAGTCCACGAGACCCACAGGCGCTGAGGCCAGCCGCCCTGCCTCTTCCTTTCTGAATACTGGCTCTAGCTTTTTCCGTTTCACTGGAGTGACTCTGAGCTGGGCGTCTGTCACCTGCAACCAGGAGTTAGGTGTATAAACATTCTGCCAGACCTGAGTATAAGTAATCCAGGAGACAGACGTTCCATCAGAGATAGACAGGGAGACATTTCCCCCTCATGCTTAAGGAAAGGGAAGCCCAGAGCAGGCGCAGATGCATCTCCACAGACCCATCAGCAGCCAACCGAGTGACCGGTCTAACCGGAGCCTCAAAATGCCTGCGCACGTGTGCACACGTGTGTTCTGCCAGAGGGTAAAGCAGAAGACGGCCGATAGATGTGGGCTGAATGCTGTCCCCCAAAAAAGAGAAGCTGAAGCCATAATGGCAATACCTCAGAGTGTGACCTGACGTGGAAACAGGGTCCCGCCAGATGGAACTACTTAGCTTCCGGTGAGGTCAGACTGGGGTAGGCCCCTCATAAGAAGTCAGACAGGGAAGAAAGAGATACACAGGGAAAATGCCATTTGGATCAAGCAGCTGTAAGCCAAGAAAGACCAGACAGCCAGCAAACCACCAGAATCCACGGAGGGGCAGGGAGGGGTTCTGCGACAGGGTTCGGAGGGAGCGTGGCCTTGTGGAAACATTGATCTTGGACTTCCAGCCTCCAAAACCGAGAAACGACACATCTCTGTTGCATGAAGCCACCTGGTTTGTGATACTTACGGAAGACCCAGGAAACTAATATATTCGGTGAGGGTGGGGAAGAATGTGTGTTTGAAATAACTTAATCTAAGGTTTAAGGATACATCTTATTAATAAGAACATGAACAATGGAGCTGGGTTTGCATTCTGTCATTTATTAGCTGTGGGATTCTGCTTCCTCAGAAGTAGCCCCTCATAGTGCTACCCTGAGGATTAAGAGCAGATATGAGTGCAGCGCATAGTGACGGCAATTTAAGGGTTAGCTGCCGTTAGATCACCATGAACGCCGAGTTTACAGGAGAGAGCGTGTCCACTAGAGTAAAACTGAAGCTAAGACAACTCCTCAAAATACGACCTGCTGTATCAGCCCCAACAGCTTTACAGCGAACACTGAATGATTCCTCAGTAAAGGTTTCCAGGGAGGAGCGTGGAAAACCCAGGATATTTTTTTTCAATTTCCTAAAATTCTGTGCTAAGCTTGTTTATATGAAAAATTCTTATTTAATGAAAACATACACTATAAAAAATTTTTAAAATTTCAACATAAAATTTAACAATGAATAAAATGTTAAAAGAAATAGAGAATTTCTAGAAAAAAATGTCAGCATACTTTTTTACTTAATGCCAGATTCTTCATTTCCAAACTTCCTGTGGTTTAGAATAAAGATTCGCTCTTCTTGGATCACTCCATACTTCAACTAAAATACTTTACATCGTCTTTCCCTAACACAGTTTTCCCAAATTCTCTTCAGCAAATCATAACATGGTATACTTTATTGACAAATGAGTAACTTTTAGCTCTTTCTGATAAGACTATCTGAGAGATTTTAAAAATGGACTGCACAGATTGTAACCCAAAAGACAAACAAAGCCTTCATTTTTTGTTGTAGAGCAAAAATAATTCATTTTGAAGGCTTTTCCCCCTCCAGAAGTATGATTATTTCTTTGTTTTACTTTAATTATCTAAGTCCTAATTAAAAACGAATGCATAAATGTCTAAAGGGCTTTCACCATAAAACGACTTTTTAAGTTTCAAACCGTAACTAAGTCCAGGATGTGAACTAAGCACTGGACTTGCAGTCCCACCCAACACACATTCTCGAACCCACAGAGATCTGCAGACACGCACAACGAAGGAGACGCCCTTCCGGCCTTGCCAAGCGAGGCGTCCACGGAAAGCACGGGGATGCGGGGCGGGGCGGGGCGGCCGAGGACTCACCCAGGGCTCTGCAGGCGAACAGAGCCATGGCGCTCTGCAGTCTGTCCGGCCGGAGGGCCTGCACCACGAGAAGCTGCGGACAAAGCGCAGAGCAGTTTCAGCAGGAAAGCCCCCGAGCCCGCTTCCAACAAGCCTTAACGCTGGTGAGCTAAACCAGCTCTGCCCAACCACGTCCACGGCGAACGCTGTGCACGTCCGTACACAGGGCGTCTCACAGGCCGTCACACAGAGCATCACAGAGGCCGTCTCACAGGCCGTCTCACAAGCAGTCACACAGAGCGTCACACAGGCTGTCACACACAGCATCTCACAGGCCGTCACACAGGCCGTCTCACAGACCGTCTCACAGGCCGTCTCACAAGCCGTCACACAGAGCGTCTCACAGAGCGTCTCACAGGCCGTCACACAGAGCGTCACACAGGCCGTCACATAGAGCGTCTCACAGGCCGTCACACAGAGTGTCTCACAGGCCGTCACACAGGCCGTCTCACAGACCGTCTCACAGGCCGTCTCACAAGCCGTCACACAGAGCATCTCACAGGCCGTCACACAGAGCGTCACACAGGCCGTCACACAGAGCGTCACACAGGCCGTCTCACAGAGCGTCTCACAGGCCGTCTCACAGACCGTCTCACAGAGTGTCTCACAGGCCGTCACATAGAGCGTCACACAGGCCGTCACACAGAGCATCTCACAGACCGTCTCACAGAGCGTCTCACAGGCCGTCACACAGAGCGTCTCACAGACCGTCACACAGGCCGTCACACAGACCGTCTCACAGGCCATCACACAGAGCGTCTCACAGGCCGTCACACAGGCCGTCACACAGACCATCTCACAGGCCGTCACACAGAGCGTCTCATAGGCCGTCACACAGAGCGTCTCACAGGCCGTCACAAAGGCCGTCTCACAGAGCGTCACACAGGCCGTCTCACAGGCCATCACACAGGCCGTCACACAGAGCGTCTCACAGGCCGTCACACAGAGCGTCTCACAGGCCGTCACACAGGCCGTCTCACAGGCTGTCACACAGAGCGTCACTCAGACCATCTCACAGGCCGTCACACACAGCGTCTCACAGGCCGTCACACAGGCCATCTCACAGGCTGTCACACAGAGCGTCACTCAGACCATCTCACAGGCCGTCACACAGAGCGTCTCACAGGCCATCTCACAGCGTCACACAGGCCGTCACACAGACCGTCTCACAGAGCGTCTCACAGACCGTCTCACAGGCCGTCACACAGAGCGTCTCACAGGCCGTCACACAGGCCGTCTCACAGGCCGTCACACAGAGCATCACACAGGCTGTCACACAGAGCGTCTCACAGGCCGTCACACAGGCCGTCTCACAAGCCGTCACACAGAGCGTCTCACAGGCCGTCTCACAGCGTCTCACAGGCCGTCTCACAGGCCGTCACACAGAGCGTCTCACAGAGCGTCTCACAGAGCGTCTCACAGGCCGTCACACAGACCATCTCACAGGCCGTCTCACAGGCCGTCTCACAAGCCGTCACACAGAGCGTCTCACAGGCCGTCACACAGAGCGTCACACAGGCTGTCACACAGAGCGTCTCACAGACCGCCACACAGAGCGTCTCACAGGCCGTCACACAGAGCGTCACACAGAGCGTCTCACAGGCCGTCACACAGGCCGTCTCACAAGCCGTCACACAGAGCATCTCACAGGCCGTCACACAGAGCGTCACACAGGCTCACACAGAGCGTCACACAGAGCGTCTCACAGGCCGTCACACAGACCGTCTCACAGAACGTCTCAGAGACCGTCACACAGAGCGTCACACAGGCCGTCACACAGAGCGTCTCACAGACCGTCTCACAGGCCGTCACACAGAGCGTCTCACAGGCCGTCACACAGAGCATCTCACAGGCCGTCACACAGACCGTCTCACAGAGCGTCTCACAGGGTGTCACATAGAGCTTCACACAGAGCATCTCACAGAGCGTCTCACAAGCCGTCACACAGCGTCTCACAGGCCGTCTCACAGGCCGTCACACAGGCCGTCACACAGAGCGTCTCACAGGCCGTCACACAGAGCGTCTCACAGGCCGTCACACAGAGCGTCTCACAGGCCGTCACACAGAGCGTCTCACAGGCCGTCACACAGAGCGTCTCACAGGCCGTCACAAAGGCCGTCACACAGAGCCTCACACAGGCCGTCTCACAGGCCGTCACACAGGCCGTCACACAGAGCGTCTCACAGGCCGTCACACAGAGCGTCTCACAGGCCGTCACACAGGCCGTCTCACAGGCTGTCACACAGAGCGTCACTCAGACCATCTCACAGGCCGTCACACACAGCCTCTCACAGGCCGTCACACAGGCCGTCTCACAGGCTGTCACACAGAGCGTCACTCAGACCATCTCACAGGCCGTCACACAGAGCGTCTCACAGGCCATCTCACAGCGTCACACAGGCCGTCACACAGACCGTCTCACAGAGCGTCTCACAGACCGTCTCACAGGCCGTCACACAGAGCGTCTCACAGGCCGTCACACAGGCCGTCTCACAGGCCGTCACACAGAGCATCACACAGGCTGTCACACAGAGCGTCTCACAGGCCGTCACACAGGCCGTCTCACAAGCCGTCACACAGAGCGTCTCACAGGCCGTCTCACAGCGTCTCACAGGCCGTCTCACAGGCCGTCACACAGAGCGTCTCACAGAGCGTCTCACAGACCGTCTCACAGGCCGTCACACAGAGCGTCTCACAGGCCGTCACACAGGCCGTCTCACAGGCCGTCACACAGAGCATCACACAGGCCGTCACACAGAGCGTCTCACAGGCCGTCACACAGGCCGTCTCACAGGCCGTCACACAGAGCGTCTCACAGGCCGTCTCACAGCGTCTCACAGGCCGTCTCACAGCGTCTCACAGGCCGTCTCACAGGCCGTCACACAGAGCGTCTCACAGAGCGTCTCACAGACCGTCTCACAGGCCGTCACACAGGCCATCTCACAGGCCATCTCATAGGCCGTCTCACAAGCCGTCACACAGAGCGTCTCACAGGCCGTCACACAGAGCGTCTCACAGACCGTCTCACAGGCCGTCTCACAAGCCGTCACACAGACCGTCACACAGGCTGTCACACAGAGCGTCTCACAGACCGTCTCACAGACCGCCACACAGAGCGTCTCACAGGCCGTCACACAGAGCGTCTCACAGGCCGTCACACAGGCCGTCTCACAAGCCGTCACACAGAGCATCTCACAGGCCGTCACACAGAGCGTCACACAGGCTCACACAGAGCGTCACACAGAGCGTCTCACAGGCCGTCACACAGACCGTCTCACAGAGCGTCTCAGAGACCGTCACACAGAGCGTCACACAGGCCGTCACACAGAGCGTCTCACAGACCGTCTCACAGGCCGTCACACAGAGCGTCTCACAGGCCGTCACACAGAGCGTCTCACAGGCCGTCACACAGACCGTCTCACAGAGCGTCTCACAGAGCGTCTCACAGGCCGTCACATAGAGCTTCACACAGAGCATCTCACAGAGCGTCTCACAGGCCGTCTCACAGGCCGTCACACAGAGCGTCTCACAGGCCGTCACACAGAGCGTCTCACAGGCCGTCACAAAGGCCGTCACACAGAGCCTCACACAGGCCGTCTCACACAGGCCGTCTCACAGGCCGTCACACAGGCCGTCACACAGAGCGTCTCACAGGCCGTCACACAGAGCGTCTCACAGGCCGTCACACAGGCCGTCTCACAGGCCGTCACACAGAGCGTCACACAGAGCGTCACTCAGACCGTCTCACAGGCCGTCACACACAGCGTCTCACAGGCCGTCACACAGGCCGTCTCACAGGCTGTCACACAGAGCGTCACTCAGACCATCTCACAGGCCGTCACACAGACCGTCTCAGAGACCGTCTCACAGGCCGTCACACAGAGCGTCTCACAGGCCGTCACACAGGCCGTCTCACAGGCCGTCACACAGAGCATCACACAGGCTGTCACACAGAGCGTCTCACAGGCCGTCACACAGGCCGTCTCACAAGCCGTCACACAGAGCGTCTCACAGGCCGTCTCACAGCGTCTCACAGGCCGTCTCACAGGCCGTCACACAGAGCGTCTCACAGAGCGTCTCACAGAGCGTCTCACAGGCCGTCACACAGACCATCTCACAGGCCGTCTCACAAGCCGTCACACAGAGCGTCTCACAGGCCGTCACACAGAGCGTCACACAGGCCGTCACACAGAGCGTCTCACAGACCGTCTCACAGGCCGTCACACAGAGCGTCTCACAGGCCGTCACACAGAGCGTCTCACAGGCCGTCACACAGAGCGTCACACAGGCCGTCACACAGAGCATCTCACAGGCCGTCACACAGGCCGTCTCACAGACCATCTCACAGGCCGTCTCACAAGCCGTCACACAGAGCGTCTCACAGAGCGTCTCACAGGCCGTCACACAGAGCGTCACACAGGCCGTCACACAGAGCGTCTCACAGGCCGTCACACAGAGTGTCTCACAGGCCGTCACACAGGCCGTCTCACAGGCCGTCTCACAGGCCGTCACACAGAGCATCTCACAGGCCGTCACACAGAGCGTCACACAGGCCGTCACACAGAGCGTCTCACAGACCGTCACACAGAGCGTCTCACAGGCCGTCACACAGAGCGTCTCACACGCCGTCACACAGAGCGTCTCACAGGCCGTCTCACAGGCCGTCACACAGAGCGTCTCACAGGCCGTCACACAGCTGCGCACGAGGACCTGTGTGTGGTCGTGAGGACCGCACGAAAGCCCGTGGACTTGACCACACGCGGGAGTGCAGCACTCCCCGTGGACGGCAGCCCGCGCCGGGGCAAGACCTCCACACGGAGGGTCCGGGACCCCGCCCCAGGGCGCCCAGTGCGGGCGCGCGTGAGCAAGGCGGCCCCGCAGGGCTCTGCGTCCAGGCGGACTCCCTGGGGGCGGGGGCGGGGGCAGAGGGCAGGCGGATGGCGACCCTGAGCAGCAGCTCCGCCTGGATTGCGGGGCACACGCCCAAAGCCGTCCCCACAGTAACGCGCTGAGGGACGGACGGACGTCAGACATTTTTAGGCAGTTCGGTAACTCACCTGCTGAAAGGAGGACACTTTCTTCGCCAGAGCAGATGGAAACTCGTGCTCACACGCTGAATTGTGGTAGTAGGTCCGCCACAGAGCCGCGTCGTCCAAGCACAGGGTCTGATAGAGACTGGGCAGCGCCACCTGCAACACAGCAAGACGGGCCGCAGAGCGCGACTAGCAGACGCCGCGGGTGCGCGCGCGGTGCGTGCGCGGGGTGCGTGTGCGTGCGCGGGGTGCGTGTGCACATGTGTGGGGGTGCGCGTGCGTGGCGCTGCGCGTGCGTGGGGTGCACGCGTGTGTGGGGGTGCGCGTGCGTGCGTGGGGTGTGTGCGCGTGTGGAGTGCGTGTGCACGTGGGGGGGTGTGTGGGCGTGTGCGCGCGTGTGTGTGGGGTGCGTGCGTGTGCACGTGTGGGGGTTGCGTGTGCCTGTGGGGGCTGTGCGCGCGCGTGGAGGTGCGTGGGCGCGCGCGGCTGCGGATCAACGGAGGCGGTTACGGACGGACGTCTCCCCGCCGTCCTGCCTTCCCGTGGGCTCATCTAATCCTGCCTACGTCAGAAGTGTGGTCGACCTGCCCAACCCAGAATTGGATAAAATCAAACACTTCCAGCCGGTGTTTGCAAGTGAGCGCGTCCGGTCGGTGTGTGCACACGCTGCCCAACGGCCCGCTGGTGGCCGCGCACGACAAGCGCCGCCGCCCGCGCCACGGCGGGTTATACATCACGCCCGGCCTCCCAGCGCGTCCAGTCCTTGTGGGAGCGCCGTCCGCCCGCCCCCCGCACTCCGCGGCGTCGCCCTCGCAAGCACGTTGCTTCCTTCGTCCGCAGCCTTCCGACCCTCTGCTTCCCGGGCTCCAGCCGCGCTCCCGCCTCAGTCCCCCCGGGGCTCTCCCCGCACAGTCCTCTCCTCCTGCGCACCGAGGACCCGCTCTCCCGAACTCCGTTCTTCATCTTGCTCAGCCTCACCGAGGTACCGACAAAATCGTATTTAATAAGTGCCTCGATAAGCATTTATACTGTGAAACAGTTACCCTAATGAAATAAATCCACATTAACTCACAAGTTACCATTTTTTTTTGTAGCGAGAACACTCAGAATCTACTCTCTTAGTAAACTGAAAGTATATTAAGCAGTACTGTTAACATAGAGCCACCAGGTTACGCTAGGTTCTCCAGAACTCACCTTATTTTCAAACATTTGTACCCAGTGTCCAACTTCTCCCCATTTCACACCACCCTCAGCTCCTGGCAACCTCCATCCCCCTTGCAGCTGTTCTGAGTTCTAATTTTTGTGGATGAATAATACCCCATTATAGATGGATAGATCACATTCTCTTCATCCATCATCCACTGATGGGTGCTCTCAATTACAGTAATAAACATGCGAGTGTAGGTATCTCTTAGATACTGATTTCATTTCCTTGGGATGTATGCCCAGAAGTAGGAAGTAGGGCTGCTGAAGCATACAGTACTTCTATTTTTAATTTTTTGAGGACCCTCCATAGTGTTTTTCATAATGGCTGCACCAATGTGTATTTTCACCAATGCTGCACATTCTCCCTTTCCTCATAAGCTCGCCAGCACTTGTTATCTCTTGTCTTTCCAATTACAGCCCTCCTAAGACTTGTGGACTGATACCTCACTGTGAGTTAATTTGCATTTCCCTAATGATTAATGATGTTGAGCACCTTTTTTGTGTATCTGTCGGCCATTTGTATAACTTCTTCAAAAAAATGTCTGTTCAGGTCCTTTGCCCATTAAAAAACAATTTTTTTAGTATAGTATACTTTTTTTGAGATGCGACATCAGTCTCAGGTGCACAACACAGTGATTCAAATCTCTGAACTATGCTGTGCTCGTGCAAGTGTAGCACCACCTGCCCCCACACAACTACTACTCAACACCCTGACCACACCCCTTGCTGTGCCTTCTACTCCCATGACTTACTCGCCCCACAGCCTCACCCATTTTGCCATCCCCCCTTCCCTCCAGCAGCCTCTCCCCCAGACTTTTACCAACACGGGGCTACAAGATCAGAAATGTAAATCTGTATAGATGGAGAACTTCTATTGAAAATAATGGTGAATTCGGAAGACCTGTATCTGGAATACTAGAATGTCACATAATATAAACCCAAATCAAATACTTAAGGATGCTTCATCCAAGTAGCTATATTCATTTCTAAATAACCCATTATATTGCCCAAATTTCATTATGTAACTTAACTAAAATTAAACTTATACAGCAGAAAACTAAGTACATTTCACGTTATTTTTAATAAGTGATCTAAGCCTATTAGGATAACACTTGATGGTAGCCTATTAAATTTAGTGGCAATTAGTGTATAAGGGCCTACTGCTACCAATTTATGCTACACATTGTATAACCAAGATGTTTTTGGCTAGGAATCCGAGGCAGTGAGGTGGCGTGCTGGTTTCACGTTAGACTCTGGTCAAATCCCCAGGCCTATACTCAGTGTGGCGCCAGCCGTATCACACTCGAGTACCTGCTAGATTCTCTACAGGCAGGTGTGCTCAGCACAGTCTCTTCCTATCAGAAAACATCGACTTGTCACTCTACGGGCACTGTGCTGACTAGTCATAGGCACTAAGTATATGACTAATGAGAAAAACGACGGACTGGTAACAGAGCAGAATCGACTGACTTGATTCAACAGGTATTCGTGAACAGCCGGCAGTCCAGAGTGGTGAACAGCTCCGACTCGACCACAAAGAGCCCCATTTCAAATCCTGACTCTACTTTCCAAGTGACCACGTCGCTCTGTGCCTGGTTTCCTCACCTGTCAGGTGAGGACAGTAACAGCAGGTACCTCATCGGGCTGTAACAGTCGGTGAGGTGATCTCCTTTCAAATTCTGCATAATGCCGTGCACCCAGTAAGTCACCAGTAAGTGACCAGGAACCGCGAGCCGCCCCTGCAGCCTTTACTACGTGCCATGCGACAGCAGCTGCACCGGGCAGGGGAGGGACGACGGGGAACAGACAGACGGACACATTCTGACAGAAGTCTGTCTGTCTTGTCTTTGGCTCCCCACAGAAGCACCCAGGAGGCCTGAGTCCAGAACGCAGACAGAACTGTTGGCAGCTGAACTTCGGAACCGCGCTTCTGCCCCACGGCCCGCGCCCCGCAGCCTGCCCTTGGCACCCACCTCACACTTGGGAATGGGGAGTCGGGGGAGACAGAGAGAAGGAAAACACTGTAGTTGGAAAATCGAGAAACTGAGGGCTTGGACCTTGGTGTCAGAAGGCCTGAACTGAAATCACAGCTCCCAAACCTCCCACCTGTTTGATCCTGGCTCAATTATTTAGCCTCGCTCCACCTCCTGTTCCTCTTTTCTAAAACAGGCATAATTACGGCCTCATCAGGTTATTGTGATGATAAAGTAAGATAATACATGTGAAGTATTTAGGATGATTGCTTGGCACATAATAGGTCTTCAAAAATTGTGTTAAATTAAGAAAAAACCTTAGGCTCATTCATTTAACTCACTACTACTGACTTTCATTTCTCATCTGTAAAAAGAGAATTTAATAATACCTGTCTCTTAAGGTTGGTATGATAACTAAATAAGAAAATTCACATAGAATCACTAAATTGTATGCCTGAAACTAATATTGCACTATATGTTAACTAACTGTAATTTAAATAAAAACAAAAAAAATAAATGAGATAATCCACTTAAAAATGTTTTATAAACTGATAATAAAACATTAATGTGTATTATAAACCTTCTTTGAATAGGAAAGCTGTCTTCCCTAAATATTTTGCATTTCTTTACTTAAATAGAAATGAGTATGTGAAAAAACAAGCATCATTACAATTTTTAGGTTACAAAAGTAAGATGTTTCCCCAAGTGTGACTGGAGATCAGCTGTTCAAACAATAATTATTACTTTTCCCATTAGGAGTTTATGAGCCAGGTCTTATAACTGTGTCAAAAGTGTTTCACTAGGTGACAAACTCCTAGAAAGAAGGAACAAAGACTTTTATACATCTGTGCTCTCCACTGTCAACCAGCATATTATAAATACTTAATAAATACCTTAACTCAATAGAATATATGAACAATGCAAAACTTACATCACCTATTTTGTCATTAGCTTGTCCACTCATAATCTTAATTTGTGCAACCAAAAAAAGTACCTAACAGAAAACTAACTATGCATCTGGAGTACAGGGGGCACTTACTGAATAATCAAAGGAATGTACGAGTCAGGTTTTGCACTGGGTGTCAGGACATCAAGTTTGACAAGGCACGGATCCTCATCTCAGTGCACTTACAACCTGGGAGAAGAGGCAGACACACTGCATCGTTCTGACTCAGTATGACAGGTGCTATGATGTAGGGATGTTCAAGATGTATGCCAACAGAAGAGACAGAATGAAGAAGGTAAGTCTTCAAATGTGAAATCGATGTCTGACAGGTAAACACAGCCACAGGGCATTCCAGGTAGAGGGAGCAGCAACGCGAACTGTAAGTGCAAGAAACAGTGAGGGGTGGACTGGAGATAAAATGGAAGAGGTGGGCAAGGAGCAGGTCATGGGCTGTCTTATCTTTCATGCAGATGTCGATGGACTTTATCCTGTGAGTGACAGAAGCCATCAGAAGGTTTTAACAGAGTGCAAACTGAATTATAAGTCAACTTTAAAACATAGAGGACACAGTGAAACAGAGAGGCCTGAGGTCAGAAGCAGAGGCTCTGCAGCAAAGCCCAGGTGAATGATGAGAGTCAAAACTCGGGGAGTGATCGCAAGGATGGAGAGGAGCTGCGGGTGAGGGATATTTCAAAGATGAATAAAAGAGAAACAGTTTGAATTTGAAACTCCTAAGCATCATACTGCATCTCATTACCAATCCTGAATTATTCTATAAATAAAGCCTCCACGTTCCATATTAGATCTTTTGTTTACTTATCCTTCTATTCCCTGTGGGTGTGCAGCACAGAATCTTGTGCAATGGAGACCAAATATGTATATGTTGAATGAAAGATTTAACTAAGGATTAAAGGACTAATCAGAATAGAATAATTCTCTGATATCCTTTTACCCAGGGATTTGATGGCATATACACAGAAATATCAACACTGAGTATTAATAGGGAGCACGTAAAAAAAAATAAACAGATAACTCAAATAGAGAAGTTTAAGTACTCCCCACAGTAGAAAAGTCATGAATACCTTCAGTGTCGCCACCGCCCAGCTTCGTTCCTGGTCTATCCAAGACGGGAGCTGATCCCGGATCCTCTGCTGAGAGTCCTTTATAAGAGCAATTATTCTCTTTGGTATATTTGGTAAAATTCAAACTTAGAAAAATCAACAAGTGACTACTAGCTAATTTTACGAACACTGATTTGAAAACTCATTCTATGTATTATTACTTAATTTATTTTACTATTGTAAAATTCTATATAACAAGGTATAGACAACCATTTACACAAATGTTGCATTCGTTTTCATTGTGCATAATCTTTTATGAAACTTCAGAAAAATGTAATAAAATAAAAAATTGCCATAAATTTTACATTATTTTTAATAATATCTTGCATTTCAGACATAATCTAGATTTTGCATTACAGTTTGGGTATGCTGCTTTGAAGAAAAATATTATTCATTACATGTGCAAATAGAAAATTAGTAAAGAAAAAGCTAAATTTGAATGAAGTTACCAAAAATTTTTTTAAAAATTTTAAACTTCAGTTTTAGGGAATTTTCCTAGTCATAACACAAAATTTTATTTTTCCAGGATTATAAAGTATATTACTTTCTTAGTATCTAATTAGTATTATTCTCATAAGAATATATGTCTCTAAGGACAAAAAATATTTAGGTCCATTTTATAGTACAGTAATAGAGGCAAGGACCTATTGCTCTAGTTAAAGTATAATTTCAACAGTACTTTAAAATTCCTCTGAAGCAAATAATATCTCATGAAGTCAAAGCCAGAACTATTTTCCCTAAGAGTGAAAGAATTTTATTATTTTTACTTACAGCTCTCCGCAACATGTCTCCAACAAACACACCTGTAAACGTATCCCATTCCTATTGAATAAAAATATGAGTAAAACAAAAAATATAAAAATACAACCAGTTAACAGAATTTTCTCAATTTCCCTAAAAGATAGCTTACAGTGCAGCTTTCTAAGGACATGGAAAAAAAATAGAACTCATGTCACATCTTCCCACTTCTGGTACAACATTAACATCAAGAATGAGTTCAGGTACAACATAACACATTCCTATGCAAAGTACGAGAAATCATTTTATTAAAGCAAAAAATGTAACTACAATTTCTCTCCCTATATATATAATGTTTCAACATCGAAAAATTTACATGTCATGTTCAGTCAGCATTTGTCTTAATTTGCCCCATTACATGCCATTTTTCACTAATAAATAAGCAATAAAGTGCACCAAAAATTTAAAAATTGTGTATGCTGGGAAAAAATAGAGAAAAGTACTTCCATTAACTTATCTTTTCCAACAAATTAGAACACTGCCATTATTCTTTTTTTAAATTAATCCACGGAATCATGACTGACCCAGGGTTACAGAATCTAGTACTCCAATAAAATCTGTCTTTACCCTGAACTTGCCCAAGATAATAATGGGCACTATCATATTCTTTGTTACATATTTTTCAGCAAATAAAGAAAAAACATACAAAATTTGAGAGCAATATAGAAAAAAAACAAAATTACTTCCTGCTTCCACCCAGCATGACCACTTACTGAAATTATACAGTCACAAGAGACTAGAAATGATTACTATTACTAGGTGGGAGTCAGAGAAAAATGTTCTCCTTTCCCAATAATTACATATACTCCAACAGGGAACACTAGGGAATATTAAATCTTACACAGTGTGGAACGTACTGATCATGGTGAAAAACATGATACAGGAGGGGGGAAAGGCATCAAAGCTAATGGTGGAAATAAAAGGAGTCAAATTAACAAATTTAGGAGAAACAATACAAGTCAGCCAGCGCATGTGGAATTAGAAACAAAGAGAGAAAATAGGCATGTGGAAAGGTCTGCGTTCTTTTAAGTATACAAATAAGGAGAACCCAGGACATGAAATTTGACCACGTAGAGGTGAAGGTCAAAGCTCACTGTCCATATACTATTCCCTCCCACCCTGCTACTCTACTCACTTGATGATAATGGCATCAAAACCAGAAAATCACTTACAAATAATTTGTTTTTAAATGTTAGAATCACACCAGAGATGGATTAGTTAGCTCTAACTTGAAGGAGGTTCTTTTCAAGTTGGAGAGAGGATGATTGTCAGACCAGAAATAAAGTTACAGACAAAGAAGATAAATTATACATAAAAAAGACTAACATAAGGCTTTGGGCCCCAGGAAGCCTCTGAGAACTGCCCACCCTCTTGCTTCACATGCTGACTCGGAGCAAGTCAGTGAAGGGAATAAATGAGGCCGCTATACACCCATGTTGCTCCACTTTGTACGTGTGTTAGCTCCACTGCCCGTACGAGCAGGACAAGCAGGGCACAGGGGTCTAGAAAGGTCCAGAAGCACTGTGGTAAGCCACGCTGCCTCACCATACCTCTGAATAAATACTTGGCTCACCCAGAGGGGAGAAGCAGAAATCAGCATCTTACACTAAATTCTAACTTAGTAAAAAATTAACAGGTTGATAGATAATTTCCAGACTAAAGTTATTTGTAATCCAACCATAAATCTGCCCATTACCAAACTTCTATGTAACTCTAACATTTTCCTCCTTTATTCCCACTTACATTTTCTTGAAAAAGTTCAGGATGCATGCCTCGAACAAAATGCAAAGCGAACATCAACTGATCAGCCTAAAAAGAATAACAAATGTTATCTTGCTGTTTCTAAATTTGTGTTTTTGGAAAAGCATAGTCCTGAAATTTCAGTTCACAAAATCTGTGTTCTATCTTTAAATTATCTACTTTTAGCAATATAAGAAATGACTATTCAGGTGGCACCTAAACAGAACACTTCTGAGTGGCAGGCGGGAAGGATAGAGAAAGTACCCAAAGTTTTAGAGAAAGTACCCAAAGTTTTAGAGAAAATGCTAAAGATTAGTCATCGTATACAACCCATTAAAAAAATGTGTTTATTTAACTAGCTGAAATCCAATTTTGAGGTCTGAATCAGTCATTACCAAGAAGATCAACCTCCTGCATTAGTTTTCTTCAATTTGTCACTGGGTATGCTTACATGATCCAGAACATTCTATATGCCCCTAAATCAAGACATTTCATTTCTAGAAAGTTATGCAAAGGGATGATGAATGTATTCATAGATAAGAAATGAGGATACTTAATGCAAGATTTTTTATTATGGAGGAAAAACTGAAACAACCTAAATGTTCAAAAGTTTATCATAAACAATATTCAAATGAAAATATATAGCATAGCCCATACAATGGAAGGAGAGGCAATATGTTTACATAAACATATATGGATATATATCTGCAGAAAAAAATTGGAAAATTGGTATCAATTTTTATCAGTGATTTATTTTTACAACTATGGGTTATTTTTGGTTTCTTCCTTTTTTCTTGTGTATTTTGTAAATTTTCTAAAATAAGCTTCTCTCATTTCTGTTACAAAATACAGTAAATGCTTATTAACAACACCAACAAGCCTATCTACTCAAGCACCACCTTTTCCCACCAGTTTATAATTTAAGCATTTTATATAGCTTCTCCCATACTATAAATAACACTTTATATCTAATACATGCTTATGATTATAAATCTACACATAGACTAACTGTAAGGGCTGTAAAGATTACCAGCAGGTAACCTCCTTGCCTGCAAGAAAATCACCCCTCTGTTGGAAAGATTCAGTGTCTTAAGTAATACAATACAGAGGAATAACTGACTTCATGAAAGTGTATGTTGTGTATGTATACACAGCAAGTACTCAACAAATGCCTATTAAGTGAATAAATAAAAACCATGTGTTTACAACCATAACATAGTCAAGGACTTAAAAAAAAATTCTCAAAATAGAAAAATTTTAAGCAGATGGCCATCACTCGGTGTGGAAAGAAAGGTACAACCAACCACCATGTATAGGAAGTAAGTCCCATGTGACTTGAAACTATAAAAATCAAGACATGCCATCTGGGGGCTGTGCAGCATTCTTAGGTGTCAGAAAGTACAAATTCAGGTTTGGGGTTGAACGGTGACTGGCTGGGTAAGCCTCTAAGATGTTTATTTTACACATTAATGGATATTTAAAATGCATCCCTCCTCTAAGGTAAAGAAATAAGGATTAAGGTATACACACAAAGTCACACGCAGTATTCCTACATTTATCTTAGCCATTTCTTCCTTTGACCTGAGGAAAAATAACGCAGTCTCCAGGGTTAATGAAGAAAAGGCCAGGCCCTGCCACTATGATTCTCAGATTAGCCGCTGTGGTCAGTGAGCTAACTGTTCATTATTACTGAGGCAAAGCTCCAAAATGTTGGCAGAAAGTAAGCCACATAATATACAGTCAATAAATGGATAATGGTGGCCCCCCTTCTCTCTGTGCTCGGTCCCAGAACACATCGTGGCCTTAGGGATCAGCATATAATCACACGGAGCCAACTCTATGATATCCTCCACAGATAATGGCATACGTACCCCATGACCTAAACCAGGCTCCCTGGGATCTCTGTCAATGGCTTTCCCAACCAAAGATGGCCAAAGAAGCTGTTGCTGGCAGCCGTCTTTAGCCATATGTATTTAAGAGTAACAGTATAATAAAGAACAATTATGACTCAGAAATACTCCTAAAAATACAATTTACTGAGAGACAAGAGAACACATAATTTCCAAATAAACTGGAGCCAAGTTAAGAATGAATAAACCAAGCTTACAGATTTTCTACATACTTACTTCAAACAATAACAACAATAAAAAAACCTGTCAATATCCAGTTGAGAAAATATTTTGTACCTCTAATGTCCTTGGATCTACACTGCTCATCAGATCAGAAAATTTAGGTGTTTCAGTTCAATGTCAATTTATCTCATTACACTTGGGTTCTGTTACAAATTTCTTTACTATCAAGGGGATATATAATAAGCAGAATCTCAACTGATCATCGACAAAATGAGCTGAATGAAGGAAAATCCTAAGAGACGCCTGCACAGTATAAATCAGTAGCATCGATTCATATGAGATACGGGAATCCTAAAGTCCACTTCTTGGCTGGGATAGGGTTCACATTTCCAGATGCGACGATTTTGTTTCCCCCACACTATCAGCCTGAGTCTCCGGCATCAAGCAGAGTGGCTTTAAATTCCAGTTCCAACATCCTCTACATCTGAAAAACCTACAGAAAGGTGCTAGCTCTAGATCTTGATTTCCTCCTTTCTAGAATGGTATTGTTGTAGGAATTAAATAACAATGTATGTAAGATACTTGTACAGT
This sequence comes from Halichoerus grypus, assembly GCF_964656455.1. Classification (NCBI taxonomy): domain Eukaryota; kingdom Metazoa; phylum Chordata; class Mammalia; order Carnivora; family Phocidae; genus Halichoerus; species Halichoerus grypus. The sequence continues at coordinate 110,232,994 of NC_135722.1, forward strand.
GCCTGGAACATTGTAATGTGACAGATAATAACTACCCACTTTATAGTAACCTGATGTACTACATAATACTGTATTGAAGAGGAAATTTATCTTAAAGAATTCTATAAACCTCATGATTCTCAGAGATTAAGAAGCAGTAGAAAGAATAATAAATCTATTTCTTTTATTGGTACTCTACACTATTCATCGCTTTCAAATACATTCAAGGAAAAGTATAAAACAGATGTTACCATACGAAGCCTTGCTCTAATCTAAAGAATACCGAGATAGCATAGAACTTGAGTACTCACATTTGTGCTTGAAGTTAAGTCCCACATTTTATTTTATTTTATTTTTTTTTTTTTTAAAGATTTTATTTATTTATTTGACAGGGAGAGACAGTCAGAGAGAGAACACAAGCAGGGTAAGTGGGAGAGAGAGAAGCAGGCCTCCCGCCGAGCAGGGAGCCCGATATGGGGCTCGATCCCAGGACCCCGGGATCATGACCCGAGCCGAAGGCAGACGCTTAACGACTGAGCCACCCAGGCGCCCCGTTAAGTCCCACATTTTAATGAACAATTCTACACAATCCAATTCTACTTATAGAAAATCTAAAGGGTTAGATGCTAGGTTTCAAAATTTTCTAAGCAGAAGAGATGATCTAAATTATCAGGATTCATTTTAATAGCAACAAGTTATAAAATTTATAAACATCCAATCAGAGAAATTCCACTTCTCTGTTAAAACAAAACACATTTTGACAGAAAAAAATACCAGAACCCAAATTAAATGACTTGTCAGATAAACACAATCATGAGACGCTATCATTTTATTTTTTAAATGTATGATTGATTCATCCGTATTTTACTTAACCAGCAAATTCATTCGAAGAGGGAGGTGAGGTGAGCGACCCGCCCCCCCACCAGGCAGTCCTCCTGCCCCAGAGCCGAGCTCTCTCAGGGAATCCTCCCACGAGGAAGGGCAAACACAAGAGTAGATGCTCTCCAAACACTCTTTCCAACCCTTTTCTGTATTCTCATCCAATACATGTGGAAATTGTTTAAGCTTCCAACAGCAACTTCCACTATTTTGTATCTGTTCCAAATGATACACTGGGATGAAGAATGATATGGAGAAGCACTAATTTGTACACAGTTCCATCATAATCCTAAATTTTGGGGAACTAAATATGCTACTTATCCTATAATTGTCCAAAATACTTAGTTTACTGAAATAAACACTTTTGATTTCTTGGAAAGAAAGAAAAAACGGCAGACCCAATAACCTCAAGTGAAACTGCTCACCAGCTTTCTCCATTTGGTTTATAAAGTTTATTAAAAGTCTAAATTTTCTGCTACAAAACAAGTCAATCATTCTTTGTTGCAGGTCAAGCTGCCTTCCCTTGGGTGTGATGTGAATACTAATCGCAGCCTCTGTTTTAGGGTCTCTCACTGTCACCAACACGACAGCAACATCAGCAACAGACTGGCAGGCACTTAATGTGAAGCTGGTTGCTGAAGCTCCAAACACCTCTCACTAAAATATGAATCAGTTCCATCCCAAGTCAGATATAATGCTAAATCTTGAGAAATGTACCTCATTGCTTCACAATTAATGTGCTTTCTGAATTATTATTCAACACTGAAATTCCGTGGAATGCTGAATTCACAATGAACAAATTTAGTATTACTGATAGAGAAATATGAATATTAGAAACTACATATTCCATCACCAATTAAAATATGTCTTAAGAATTATACATGATAGCTTTTTAAAAGTAAGTGTAATTGTTCACAACAGAAAAGTATTTCTCAAGACGGGCAATAAAAAAATTCCACTTGGGCACTACACTGTCAGGATGTTCAACCTTCCAAGCTCTCCCCTCGTGCAATCAAACGCTGGCTGGAGCCTCACTTCAATGTATTTTTACAAGAAGTGACCCTCACTAAACTGCACTGATACATTAAATCGTCTTGATGCTGAACATATAGCTTTCCCTAATTACATTACAAAATGTACGACATAAGGATTTAAATCTCACCAGTAAATATACTGTATTGCTAAAAATAAAGTAAGAATATAGAAGCAGAGCACAGATACATGGGTCAAAAACAAGAAATTCCTAATAAACTACTAACCTTTGGAATGAATATGAAAGTTTATATTATCTTTCCACTTAAACATTTTTCAAGAGTAATACTTATTTATAACACATCTACTTTCATAAGGATTTTGGTGGCACCTTAAAATAAGTGTAGGTCTGTGATACTTTCACAAATCACAGCCTATTTTAGTGCACAGGCCTTGAAAGGAAAGTAAAAAAGCATTAAATATATTATTAGGAGAGTGATCGAAATGAAACCTTGCAGCTCTAACATATTCACTAGAAAAATAAGAAAGATTAAAGCTACATTCAAAAACTAATTATAAAAATTCATAACATAGCAATCACAAAATAAATCCAATAAAGCAATTAAAAATAAAAAATACAATATAAAAACAATTACAATAAAGTAGACTTGTTCTGTAATGTAAAGCGTATTCTTTAAAATATCAAGGAAATCAACAAACATAGCAAACAAGGGAGGAAGGTAAAAATAAAGTTTTAATAAAAATGCAGAGGAGATAAAAAAATATTTGTAAACCATAACTTGATTAAAAATAGAAAGACTAATAATATATCCAGGGTTGACAAGGATACAAGGAAGGAGATACCTTAATTACTCTGTGGGTAAAATTATTAACTGATAAAAAACTTCTAGAAGGCAATTTGATAATATTCAACAAAATTTGAAAGGTATCTTTTCTTGGACCAGCAATTATACTTCCATGAAGAAATCTAATGAATAGAAATACTTACATATGTACATAAAGATAGATTTACAGAATTTCACTGTGTTCACTCATAATAGCAAAAAAAAATATATAAATAATATCCACCAACAGAGTAGTAGATAAAACAACATATGACCATATTACGGAATACCACACAATCACTAAAAATAATGAGGTTAACATAGTTCTACTTTTGGAAAGATCTTCAGGACCTGTCACAACAAAAGAAATGCAAGAGAACAAAATACATAATAAGGAAAAGAAAAAACATTATGTATTTGCACACATGCACATGAAGAGAAAGGAAATAGACAATAAAGAGCCAACTGAGCCTTGGACTGGTTTACTCTAATGGAGTGAAGCAGCGGAACGGGGAGAAATGACGAAAGGTTCTTCTATATAGTTTTTCTATATATGTATATAGTCCCATAAAGTTTTTCTTTTAAAGATTTTATTTATTTATTTGACAGAGAGATAGAGAGCACAAGTAGGCAAAGTGGCAGGCAGAGGGAGAGGGAGAAGCAGACTCCCCTCTGAGCAGGGAGCCCGATGTGGGGCTCAATCCCAGAACCCTGAGATCACAGCCGCTTAACCGACTGAGCCACCCAGGCGCCGCTATATAGTCCGATAAAGTTTGAAAGTCTTTCAGAAAATATTTTTAAGTTGTGTCTGTGTAATAAAAGCGCTTAAGTACTATGTGCAATAATACATCATACAAATGTTAGAGATGCCATCCTCATATCTATCTAAGGTCATAACGTTTTAGGGACAAAATGGGCTTTGAGATCATCTGCTTATAATTCCAGACACATATGTAAGTTAAAACTGGGGGTCAAATAGGTGATTTTTAGAGGGAAAGACCTCCAAAATACACATATATACTGTCTATAGACCTATAAAGGTATCGCTAGAGTTCTCATTAAAGAAACATTCTGCAGAAATACCCAACTATAGGTCTGTAAGCTTCCAGTAATACCCCTTGTCTCAAGTAAAGATCGTCAACATTTTGACTCTACTCATAAGTTACTGTCCCTTTCTAAAGAATGTATTAACTCTATCTTTTCCAAAATTTTCTAAGAACTCTACATAACTGTACCATAATAACTCTATTTCTCTCATGCAGTTAATTGCCTTTACAAAGCTCTTCCTCAACCTATCCCCAAAGATTGGTAATTAAAAAAAAAAAAAAAATCCTAAGACAAAATCCTCTGTTTCTACAATATTCAAAAATTTCTAAAATACATTTCACTTTATATTCCTCGGAGGCCCTTGTAATATGAAGACGTCTGTGACAAATTTCATAACTCAGGCATTAGTTTACTGCCTAATGCCGGGAATGGAACCAGTTTCATCCCCTACCTAGGGGACACTGGCAATGTCAAGAGATAGTTTTTATTTTAACAAGTGTGTAGAGGAAGAGCACCCAAACAGACCCCACAACAAATACTAATGTGGTGCAAACTGGCAACAGTGCTGAGGCAGGGACACCGAGCGCAGCTAGAAAATGACCCGTTCTCCTGGGATACTGGGCGTCCAGAGCCACGGCGGCTGACCTGCGGCATGTCTGCCCTCCCTTCCTCACGCGTCATTCTCCTCCGTCCCAACCATATCCCGCAAGGCCGTGAGACCTTCTACTTAGCAATGAACATCATTCTGGGAAAGTATCAGAAGTGCCAATTTCAACACCTTTCCAGTAGGTAAAGGTTATACAACTTAACTGTAACACTGTATTAAATCAAAGTACAAGTAGTATTTTACACATGAAAAAACAGTATTTCTTACCTTAAATAGACAACGGCATATATATTCATAGACCATATGTTTTAATGAGCTGATAAGAGACTGGATTCTCTGTTCTGTATTTTCAGAATCCTGTAGATTATAATTTGAAAACTGAAAAACCATTAGGAAATTTATAAACATTTAAATGATACCCATAGCGTAATCACACTTATATATTGTTCCTCCAGACTCAAAGCTGATTCTGGAAGAACCATCTTTGTCAACTCAAGGGACCAAACAAACAAGGGCATTAAATTTGTACACTAATATGATAAAAATACTTGATGTATTTTTCTTTAATGCACAGAGTTAAGGCTCTCAATGAATGAAAATTACAGTCAACTTCCAATAATACAACATGAACTGAATTTGATGATACCACTTTGACACCTAATGGCATTAATACTACTCTATGAGTATGGGTTAAACCCATCTCATTCCTTGTATTACAATGATCAATCCAGCCTGAAAACACGGGGACCAGAACCACACCCAATATAGAATTTTCTCATCCTCAATATAAGAACCTAAACAATCTTAAACCATGCCTTCCTGTTAACTAACGATGAACAACAAATGTGATGCTGATGCTGTTTAAGAAATCAGAGCACCTTTAGTTTTTCATCTGTTTTGTATTTCTGTATCATACACGACTGCCATGATTTGGAAAATATCACTAATGGCTATTTCCTCTGCTTGCTGAAGAAGAGCTCGGTGTAGAAACGGGCAGAGGAGACTGTCAAGGCTGGGCTGTTCCCTAAGTGTGACAGGTTTACCTCTCACCTCAGGGAGCACTTGGGAGGATACAGGCCTTGAAAAGTTCAATCCTGGTATACTATGTAGGCTAAATTTTATTTCCTTATGATTAAAACTGACAATAAAAACCTCATAAGACAATTGTAACAGTTTAGAGAAATGCATCCAGGATAAGCAGGGCAATGTGTGACCAGCACAAAACCTCACGGGGTGGCGCTCAGATGTAGCAGACCTCGGTCTGGCCCTGGTAGTACCTGTCCTACCTGACAGCTCACATGGAAAACACCCGCTCCTTTCACTACTCCTTCACGAAGACCACATGTGACACGGAACCCTGGATCCACTGAAAGACACTCTATCGTGCACTGCTGCAAGATCTAATGGATCTCCAGCACACTGCAGAGCAAGTTTTGTACTCTACATATTTGAAATTATATGCTTTTAAAAATGAATTCAAGCACACACACACACACATATACGCGCGCACACACATACACATGTGCATACACGTGAACACGCACACACATGCACATACACACAAACATACACACGCACACACATATACGCACACATACATGTGTGCATACACATGAACACGCAAACACGCACATACACATGCATACACGTACACACGCACACATGCACACACACGCAAACACATGCACAGACATGCACGTGTACACGCACAAACACGCACACACAAACATGCACACGCACAAACATGCATTGCATCCACACGCACAAACATGCACACGCAAACATGCACACACAAACATGCACACGTACAAACATGCACATGTACACGCACAAACACGCACATACACATGTACACAAACATGCACATGCACACACAAACTCGCACAAACATACACATGCACACGCAAACATGCACACGCACACAAACTCGCACATACACACGCACACACAAACATGCACAAGCACAAACATGCATTGCACATACACACACACACAAACATGCACACGCACAAACGTGCACATGCACAAACATACACACGCGCACACACACAAAGGTCAATGTTATTCAGTAGCCACACTACCGAAGACCGGCGGCTCCTGAGGAGACACTGAGCTACACGCTTTTGTAAAGAGCACAGAATAACCAATGTTCTCACTGGGTTCAGGCAGAACTGCTAACCTGTTCATCGGTTCTCATACTCCTTCAGAGTCACTGACTTTTCACAGAAATATTTTTTGACGAAAGGACAAGAAAGAATTTAAAATGAACTTATAATTGTGTACTTTCTAAGTAATTTATGAGAAATTTCTCATGCAAAAATGATCGCAGATATATATATAATCCATTGTTGGCGGAGCTATAGATGGACAAGGTGCTCTCGCCGCCTCCGTTCCACACGCCAACAGCACGTTTCCAAAGGTAATGAGACAACATTTGTCTGAAAGCTTACACGCGGGCACTTTGGTCCCAGTCATCCAAGTCTGGGGATTTAACTGAGAAGAAAACTAGAGGAGCAACCCACTGAAAAAAGGAAACCATCAATAATGTCTGTCGCTGTCTTAATACATAGGCACATTCTGTGACATCCTTCTGTCAGGAGGTGAGGCCTCCTCCCCCACCCTCTCGACTGCTTCCGCCAGACAACAGACAGCACGGATGACACCGACCCCAGGCTGACTTATCACAGCTTCCGCCTCACGGCCCGGAATACACGTGTGGCCCCCAAGATGTCCTATCAGAAATCCGCTACTCTGTGCGCCAGGAAGCCCAGCACAGGGTCCTCCTCACCCAGCCCTCAGGCCCCAGGCCCCAGCCAACCCCCCCTTCCCCTCCCCTCATGTCCCGACTGAGGTCCCAACACTGTGAAAGAGAGGTAAGCCATCTCTGCTCGGCCCTGACCCAATTCCCACAGAACCCATGAGCCGAAGAAAAACACTGTCTGATCTGCCAAGTTAGGGGTACAGTGACATTCAGCACAGATCATCAGGAAAACGTCCACATGGCACGTGCTGACAGGGCTCACACTGCACAGCCTCTCAATCTTCAAAAATACTACGCAGGTTCTACTTCTGGCGTCAAAGTTGTCTGCAATATATGAATACTCAACGTAAAGCCAGCGTGCTACCTTCGGGTTAAGACCATTTATATCCGTCAAGATCCCCTTCCCTCTGTCAGCACACAAACTTGATCGCGCAGAGGGCACTCCTCTACCCCCTTAACTACAGCACCCGGCATGCACCACGGCCCCAGACGGCACACAGGGACATGAAATCTTCAAGGTTGTTTTCCCCCAAGGAATGAGATCATGTAGATAATTTCTTTATACCATTTTAATGATAATCTATTACTTATTAATTTGTGCTCAGAATTGAAATCATTTCCATTAAGAAGACTGTTGCACTGGGGTAGTTTGTTAAGAACATAAAATACAATTAAGGAGCTAGTTTCTTTAGATACACTTTAAAATTGTTGGATGTGGTCTTCTGAAATAGAATTCTGACGTTTTCTCAGGAAATTCTTTCTCTAAGTACCTAGTCAAGGATCTCTGTTACTCAGCATCAGCTGTGGGGTTAACAGAGAGCATACCTGTTTGTTTTGCAGAGCTCGCTGGAAAAGTCGGAGAAATGCAGCCAAACTAAAACGGTACATGTTATTAATTTTGGACAAGTCAGAGATAATGAAGTACATCTTGCTGGCATTCTCGGCCAGAGGAAGGTAGGCGTCCCGCTCCTGTGGATCAGAGGTTGGGTGGGAAAAACATCTTAGTGCTAGTGCTCGCCTGCCACCTACAGGCCGCTCCGCTCCCAGCTAGCCGCCCTTACCAGTCCTACATAACGTGCACCAACTACGACGACCAATCACAGAACTGTGTAACTAAAGGGAATAATACCATCTAGTTTCCTTGTTCTTACAAAACGGAGGGCAATGTATTGAAAGAATTCTCTAGCTCCCGGATGACAGAGGTAGAAGTGGTTCACGGGTCACCGTACGGAGGACCAAGAGCACTTGTATGACGGAGAAGGTAAGGAGAAAAGGTACGCAATTCTGATCCGAGAATGAACGATGCCATCTTGTATTTCAAGAGAGAAGCGGTTTAGGTGATGCCAGGGCCTGGCTCCACTACCCCCCTGCAGGAGAGGAGAGTCGCAACCCCGAGTCGAGAGTGTGTGGGGGGCTGGGGCCCACAGGAACGCTGACGGGAGCAGAGACTGGAACAGGTGTCTGCACCCAGTAAGAAAGCCCCTGGCACTGTTCGGCGTGCGCACAGGGACTTCCTCTGTGGCAGAAGGGAAGGGATCCTCGAAGTGAACGGCCTCAGGTTCCCAACAGGACTGTGAGGAGTCACTGTGATCTGAGCACCAGGATAACAAATGTGATGCTGGGAACGTTACAGGGCTGACTCAGTGACACCTGTTCAGAAGGAGAAGGCCAAGAATTTCGACATCCCCGTGCTGTGAAACAGAAAATGAGAGGTGCAGCAACACCATGCTAGAGAAACCGAGGGGGCTGGGTTAGAAGCGGGCTATCAATCTGTTCCTATTCTGCTTCAACAGAGCACTTTCCCAAGTAAGACAGTTATGATATGTAAGTGTACAAATTTGGACAACGGCTGAAAAATACTGAAAGGAAAACGTGACAGGGTCACCGAGACGACCTGGCAAAGAATGAAAGGACGTTGTCAGCGAGGGCCCAGGTCACGCTGGAGCCTGGAAATGCACACTAACACTCATCTGTTTGAGCATCTGTTTGCCTTCAAGCAAAGCTCAATCATTAGAATGTAGGAGAAGAAAAGATAGACTGTTTTGAACTTGGGTTAGAACTTTGCAAAAGGGATTATCAAAAGAAAGGCAAAAAGCATTTTAAGGGAAGAAAATTTTTTAACGGAAAAGACACCTTACAACTCTTACTTAATATACGAAACATGCCTTAATTTTAAAAAGCTCCAGGAATGGCACAGATGCTTTTAACAGTCAGTTCCAATACTCTCATTTTCAATTTCAGTATAAAACTGTCGCCCCAGAACTTGAGATCACGTTATTCCAGAAGTCAGCAGAGGCTGGCAGACCTTATTCTCGGTGCCCTGAGCCTCTCACCCCCTCTCTACAGCAGGATCGATCAGACCCACGGCTCTGGGGTTTCTGAAGAGCTCTCTCTTTTTGTAATCGTCATTCCCCCAAAGTCCTGACTCTATACTGTCTAGTCATATTAACATAAAAATTTAAGAAAACATGATATAGATCACCAAAAAGAAAAAAAAGGGAAATAAGTACTTGGTCAAGGGAAATCTGGAGTTTGTAAGATTCTTTCAGTGACTCCTGAATAAGTGCACTGCTTGCTTTCGTCTGATTCAAAGATTCAATCAAATCCTTATTTTCCAAAATATTCCCTTGGGATGTGGCAAGTGTCTGCAGCAAAAATTAATAAAATAATGTGAACATTATCATACATATTAAAATAACCAATTAAAAGAAGCCCATATTAACTATCATTAATTTGATGTTTATGAAAACTTGTATTATTTTAAAAGAATTTCAACATTTTATAGCTTATGAGAATGATAGAGTTAATCATGATATACTATATCATCAAAGCATTGCATATGTATTAATTTTATCAATCTAATAAAAATAAAAACTACTTAAAGTTACAGATTAAATCATAATTTTATGCTACATTTTAATGCTGCTTGAAATTCTAAGCATATAATAGATAACTAAGTATTAGTGAAACAATACAGTATACAGTATTACTTAAAAATCACTTGTCTTAGACATTAATTACCATTATTTCTTAAGATCTTGTATTCTAAGACATCTACTTTTCTCTCTTTGAATTTTGATTTTAAGGTATATATTGACATGTCTTTGGCACAACCAAAAACATGTGGAAGGTACTATTAAATTTAAAAAAAACCTGCTAATTATATTCACTAAAAAAATGTAATATAAGAAAGCATCCTGAATAACTAAATTTTACCTCTAAAAGAGATTCCTCAAGCTTGGCTAACTGTATTTTCTTATCTTCTTCCTGTTGTAATAGTTTTGTTTTCTGCTCCTCTAAGTCAGGTTTCTCATGCTGAATAGTTAAAGCCAAAAGCTTAAAAAAAAATTTTTTTTAAGTCAAAGTTATTTTAGCGGTAAAGTTCAAACAAGACAAAACATAAACTTCCCACAAACAGGCCTTGTGCTTGACCAAATTTATTACGATTTTATGTACCTCATTTGATTCTTTCTAGTTAAACATGAGACACTTCACAATTATTTCTGACAAAAAAAGAAGCAAAATAAACTGATCAATAAAATATTAAATACTATAGGACATCTGTAAGAAATTGCATTATGTAACATATCAATATGTAATATTTTTCTAAAATTAGATAAAATATATAAAAACTATGAAAACTAGTTTTTTTAGTGTCAAATATTCATATAAAGAAATAAAGAGATATATTACTTAAAATACTATAACATCACAGTCTCAACAAGATACCATTTCATCCCCATTAGGATGGCTACAATTAAAAACACAAATAACATGTGTTGGCAAGATGGGGAGAGAGCGGAATCCTTAGACGTTGTTGGCGGGAAAGTAAAGCACAGTCACTTCGGAAAAGTCTGTTCTTCAAAATGTTAAACAGAGTTACCATAAGACCCCGCAAGTCCACTAAAAAAACCACTGAATTGTACACTTTAAATGGGTGAATTAATTGAATCTTAATAAAGCTATTTTTAAAATGCTATGTCAAATTCTTCATTTTGAAACTTTAAATTAGGGGATGACATTGGCAGGTCATAAAACATGTAAATGCGAATCTGCGGGACAAGCATTCTCACTGAGCACTTCTTACGGATCTGAACAGCCCCTTTCGCGAGGGGATGGACAGGTTCTAGAGAGAATGAGCAATTCTGTCAATTAATTCTGCCATGCTTTGAGTAATCCCTTCACAGGTTTATTCATAAGACGTACCATCAAGTAAGTCAAAAGATACTATCCATAAAAATACATGCTGTGAGCTGTATGTTATTATAAGAAAACATACTTTAAAGGAAATTCTTAAAAATTATAATTAAGTAAAAATTGTAACAAATATACACATACTATCATATTAAATCAAAACAGGAAGAGTCTACAATTGTTAGGTGAGTAAAAAATGGAATGACTCAAAGTCAACAGGCATGACAGCCTTAAAAGGAAAATGAGTAAGGAACTACGTAAGTAAAAGCCTAGATATAAAAACTCATTTTGAGAGTCAAATAACGTTCTAAATTATAAAAAGTCATACACAGATACGAAAATTCAAAGACACGTATGTTCTAGTGGAAAAAAAAATGTCAGATGGGGAATCCAACACCCGCCCTCAACCAGCAAACAGGTCAATTAAATGCAATTCTCACATTTCAACTTCAGTTTTTCACAATTAGAAAACGTAGCTGATCTCAATCTATGAGCCTTCTCTCTCTCAAACTCTACCACACATGACAGAAATCGACCCCAAAATTAACGTAATAGTGGGAGAAGCAGTGATTCGATGTTAACAACAAGTGTGCAAGTCCAACACAAATGATAACGTAAACCCGAAAGCTTGACTCTAACTCACAAATGTAGTTTCAAGATGGTTTCAAAAGTTTAAATACTAATCACTTCCACAAAGTTGATTCCAATTCAGAGTATCTCCTGAGTACACAAAGCTACAGGATATTCCTGAGGTCACTTCTTATTGCCCATACATACCTGTCCTCGCAACCCACTTCTTGTTGTAGTGAAGTTAACCTCCGTAATGATGGAGGCTGCATCTGGCGGGATGAAGGGATTCGGGTTTCTTGTTGACAAGAAAAGGCGGAATTCTTCATTGTAGTCAATAATTTTGTCACCTATTTGTACCACATAACGCGGTCCTATTTGTTTAAAATGACACAATTAGTTGGCTTCAATATTCTGTCTTTTGCTTCATGACATTAAAAAATATAATTTATATTTCCTAGTATTTCTAAATAGTTGGTAGCATAGGCTTTTCAGTAGAGTACAGAAGAGCAGCAGTTAGCTGGCCAAGAGACTATTAACCAGAATGCCCTATTAATCAGCACATATACAAACAGGGCTAAACACTAGTCATTAACTTGATCCCAGGATACTGAAGTATCAAAGAAATATATACGTATATTACATTTCATTCCAAATTTTTCTGAAATGACTGGTTATAGATGACACAAAAAATAACTCAATTATATACTATTCTCTACAGAATTCATTAGTTAAAAAGTGTTCATTGGGGGGGCCTTGGTAGCTCAGTCAGTTAAGCGTGTGACTTCAGCTCAGGTCATGATCCTGGGGTCCTGGGATTGAGCCCCACATAGGGCTCCCTGCTCAGTGGGGAGTCTGCTTGAGATTTTCTCTCCTTCTCCCTCCATCCCTCCTGCTGCTCATGCTGTCTCTCTCTCACTCTCTCTAAAATACATAAATCTTTATTCAAAAAGTGTTCATTGTACTAGTTTTTAAGACGTACTACTTAAAGACAGAATGAGCTGGTAAAAACCTAATATTATCAATAATATGAGTAATTGCAAAGATGCCCATTATTAACTTCAAAAGGATTTATTCAGACTGCCATATACAAGTGATCTGAGATGAGAAATGAAACTAAGAAAAAACAAAGTTCTGCCTCATAAAGGAGTATATTCCAAAATTTAAAAAAACGGTGATATACAACACATACAGAGAAATAAATCAGCAATTATACCCACAACTTACAATTTTAAACTGACACAAATAATTTATTTTTTAAGTACAAAATACACACTTTCAAATATTATTTTCAAAGACTAAGAAAAGTATCGTAAGGAATTTTTGAGAACTCCAGGATAGATTTTTAAATTTTACTTAAAAACTTTTTTAAGTTAATATGAAAATAATTCAATAAGCACTTTATGAAAAAGGATATATAAATGTCCAAAAAGGAATCTTTTGTAGCAAAACTACAATCACCATTATAAAAACACAAATTTAAAAGCCCAGTGAAATACTTCTACATCAGCTGGAATGTTTCAAGAAAACTTAAGCAGGATAAATGCAAAGAAAACCAATCCTAAGGACATCATAATCAAACCACTGAAAAACCAGTGACAAAGAAAAGTTTTAAAGCATCCAGAGAAAAATGACACATCACTTACTAAAGAGCAACAATAAAACCAGCAGGTGATTTCTCAACAGGAATGACATAAGCTAGAGGATGAAGGAATAAAAACTTTAAAGTGCTAAGGAAAACAAATACCAACCCAGAATTCCATGTCAGGCAGAAAAACAAATATCCTTCAAAAATACAAGAACAAGAAGTTTGTTTCCAGTGGGCCTTCACTAAATGAAATAGAAAAGGAAATGCTTCAGACAGAAGAAAAGTAACGTGGACGGGGATGAAGAGCACACTCACCACGCTGAGCACTGAGCACAAAAGTGCTCAATCACAGGATCGCACACTTGACACTAACAGAACCCTGCCTGTAGACTAAACAAGAATTAAAATTTAAAAAAAGAAAAATAACCTAGATGTAAATGAGGAGATGATGGAAATGATGGGAGAATGTGAGAACCATAGGAAGGATCAATCTGTGTAAATACAGATTTTAAAAGCAGTCATTATAACATCATGTCACCATGACAACATATCACAACAATAATGCAAAGGCAGGCAGGGGTCTACGGAGTAAAGTGCACTGGAGAAGTGGCAAAGTATTTATTTGTAGTAAAATAAGAAGTCAAAGATATATACTGTTATATGTAGGGTGACCCATCAAAAAAATAGGAAATGTTTTATCAAAAAATAAAATCAAGTTAATTACAAAACTGGATCAGGTATCACATGATCTGGTTAGCTGTGTTAAATTATGCGACAAACAGGAAGACCGCACAGTGAGTGAAAATGAAAACCAAGTGATAAACTGAAGAGAGGTGCCCTTGAGAAACAAGACCAACAGAAAATTGAAAGTAAAAGAATAAAAATTATTACCATGCAAACACTAGGCCCCCAAAGTAGTGTATCCATTCTAATATCAGACTCTAAAACTTGATACATTTCTGAAGAAAAAGGAGGACATTTCATAACGATAAAGAAAATAACCCAAACAGGAAAAATCACATTTTCAAATACGTATGCACCCCAAAACACAGCTTCAAAATATTTAAAGCAAAAACGAAAAGAACTGAAAGAAAAACAAATTCAAAAATCATAGAACCTTTAAGAAATTCTCAACATGATTGAGAAAAACAAAGCAAAAAAGAGTAAAGACACAGAAAACACTACAATGAACAAACCCGACCTGACTTTAGAAAAAATTAAAACAACAGCAAATTTCACATAATTTTCAAATGTACATGGAAAAATGAAATGTAATGAAATGTCCGATTATAAAGAAAGCACAACAGGGTTCAAACAACTGAATACTGCAGAGTAAGTTCTCTGGCCATAATGGAGTTATGCTGAAAATCAGCAACAAAAACGGGAACGAGAAAATTTCCAACTACCTGGAAATTAAGTAACAATAAAGCTACATAATTCAATGAATTGAAGAAGAAATCAGGACTCTGGTATGAAGCTGGAGGAGGGCTGAGAGGGAAATTTATAGACATAAATGCATATATTAAAAAAAGATTAAATATCAGTATCTTGAATTTCCATCTCAAGAATCTAGAAAAAAGAACACCAAAGGAAACCTAAGGAAAAACAACAGGAATGAAATAATAAAGAGCAAAAACCAGTTCAAAAATACAATAAAGAGGGTGATGGGCATTTAGGAGGGCACTTGTGTGGGTGTCGTATATAAGTGATGAATCACTGGATTCTACTCCTGAAACCAATATTGTACTGTATGTTAACCAACTAGAATCCAAATAAAAACTTGAAACAAAACAAAAATTAAAATTAAAAAATTTTTAAAAAAGGAAATCAACAAATATTGGGGTTCATGTAGAGCATGAAATCAGCCATAATACCTGGCTTGCTAAAATGTAACACAGAGGCTGCTGGGGGGGTGAGGGAAGGTTTCGGAGGAGGGTGTGGGCCTTTGGAATGACGAGGCCCGCATGACCACTCTGCCGTAGGAATGTCGCGGAGAGTTGCCTTCCCCAAAACTCTCTAGGCCAAACAGCCGCCCGGGGATCTACGAGATGTGTGCATTGTCCCCTCGGCTATGTTTAGCAGAACTCATAGAACATGCAGATTAGCACATCGTAGCTTTCCCATAAACAGATCCTCCTAGTTCCAGTTAAGACCCCTTGTCACACATCATGTGCTTGAGAAACAGTGTTATTAAGGATCTGTGACTATCCTGAAGGACCAATAAAAGCGGGAGCAAAGAAGAGCAAAGGGTCTTCGTCTCTGAGCTATGACCCCTTGCCCTTCCCTCTCTTTCACAGCAAAGTTTGGAGTCATCTTTCATCCTTCGGTACAGAGGTTGCTGGCCGTTCCCGGCAAACAAAGTTAAAAGTTGGTATTTTGAAAAGATTAGTAAAACTGATAAATGCTCCCTGAAGATGGATGGAGGATAAAAAGAAAAATTATCAATGTCAAGAAAAAGGGAGACATCATTACAAAACCAACTGAAATCAAAAAGTTATGAGAACATTACATAAAAAACACACCAATACATTTGGCAATTTGTTTGAAACGAACAAATGCTTTAAAAATACGTAACTTTAGCAAACTTGACATACACACAAACTGTAGAAGACAAACAGAACAAATGCTGCCGGCTGGCAGTTTGCAATGAGAGGTCCTCCTGAGACTCTGCACGGCCGCAGGAGGACGGTACAGAGACACGGGGCTTAGCACAGGACAGGCCTCACGGCAGGTGACTGGAAAATGGTTCAAGGACAGTGTGGTTTTGCTGGGGAATGGATACAGACAACCCTATGACTGGTATCTTAATAATGTTTATCTAGGAGGGGAGAGAAGTGGAGGGGAACTACATAATTGATTTAAAAAAAAAAAACAAAAGCAGAAGTCACTCCAATTAGCTGGAACACTAATGTGATACGGGATGCACTCTTGTTCGGGGCTGCGACTTGAGTCCGGTCATGGCGTGGCCTGTGGGGTGCTGGTGCTGAGAAATGACTCACGTTCAACAGGGGAACACCGAAGCCGGGCTGTGGGAGCCAGTCCACCCACAGGACTCCGGCGCCTCTTCTCTTTTGCATTTACGCAACAGACAATACAAACAAAACTATCTATGGTGTTGTAAGTCAGAAACACGGTTAGCCCTATGGGGGAGCGTGGTAAATAAGGGGGTTTCTGGAGTGCACATCAAGTTCTAGATCTTGACCTGGGTGCCTACACAGGTGTATTGTTTGTAAAAATTCATAAACTGCACACACACACACACACACACACACTTCAATAAAATGTTAAAACTGAAAAATACCTGGTTTTCTCTGGTGAATAGGACTAGTCAGGAGGAGGGGAGGGACAGAACACTACTGCCTTCTGTACTATTTGGTTTTGTAAACTGTGCATGTATTATTTTGACCTAAAATTTTAAAAAATTTCCAAGTAAATGGTTCACTGTCTAAATAGGACCCTTGGATTTAATCCAATGTCCTACCGTTAGAAACTATCAGACAAGGAACTATTAAGCCCGACACAGTCTGAATGACATCAGGCCTCGATTTACACCGGAGCTAACCTATAGAGTTCACGGCGAAGTTTGTTTTGACTGTTTTTTCTTTGGGACACAAAATCGTCAGTGTACTTTTGAGAACCCCAGAGACAAAACGATTGGATACAAGTATAAGATTTGGTCTCCTACTTTCTTTCCAGGGAAAGTCCAAATTGACATGTTTATTATCTTGGTTCTGAACCTGGATCAGGTTTGAGAGTTGGGTTTGGTTTGGTTTGGTTTGGTCAACATTTATAACAGACATTGTATCTGCTTCCAGGTCCAAACTCTTCAGAACTATATTATCATCTGACCTAGATAAATCCAAGTACCATGTGAACTGCCATCTAGGTCCAAACATTCCATTACATGGATAACATCTTGGTAATGGTCTCTCCTGACAAAACTGCTCACACTCTATTGAATACCATTCCAGGCTGACTACCTAAAGATGAATAGGATTAAGTGAGGACAAATACAAAACCCTACCAACCAAATAACCAAACTGACACTGCCCAAGGAGACAGCCCACACAGCCCATTAAGAATAAACTGCTGTCGGTTCGCCTGGGTGGCTCAGTCGTTAAGCATCTGCCTTCGGCTCAGGTCATGGTCCCAGGGTCCTGGGATCGAGCCCTGCATTGGGCTCCCTGCTCGGCAGGAGGCCTGCTTCTCCCTCTCCCACTCCCCCTGCTTGTGTTCCCTCTCTTGCTGTGTCTCTCTCTTCAAATAAATAAATAAAATCTTTAAAAAAAAAAGAATAAACTGCTGTCGGGGCACCTGGGGGGCTCAGTCGCTAAGCGTCTGCCTTCAGCTCAGGTCATGGTCCCAGGGTCCTGGGATCGAGCCCCACATCGGGCTCCCTGTTCAGCGGGAAGCCTGCTTCTCCCTCTCCCGCTCCCCCTGCTTGTGCTCTCTCTCTCACTGTGTCTCTCTGTCAAATAAATAAATAAAATCTTAAAAAAAAAAAAAAAAAAGAATAAACTGCTGTCTTTATAGTCACTGTATACAAAGAGAATGATGATTACTTTCTTGGCCCATTAGAAGCAGCATATTCCATACCTGGAATTTTTACTATTGCCTATTCATCTGGCTAACAAACGTGTGCCCAGGCTTGAATCGCAACTCTTGCAAGGCTGCAAAGGGCAACCTTGGAAGGAATCTAAGCAATTATAACCCAATCATTGCCTGTGACCCCTCTACCCTCCAGGTGCACAGAATTACTGATGTCTGCAAATAATCGCAGGTAACAAAATCCTAAGGAATGCTACAGCCATCCACTATCCATAGGTAAAATTTCTGGCAATCCAGAGCATTGAATATCCCGTACAATGAGCTGACCTCGGGTAGTGTTTCTGGCAACAGAGCATGTCACAAAGAGGCTTACTGAACAGATCAGTACAGGGATTGATAGGTCAGAACTAGAGGAGCTCGACCTCAGCACTACGGGCAACTTGTGCTGGAAAATCATCTCGTGAGGAGATGCCCTGTGCATTTTAGGATGGCCCTGGCACGGACCTCCCAACTGTGATAACCCCAGGGGGACAAAATCACTCCTGTTAGAGAAACACTGGTCTGGCTGTACTCAGGCCACTGGGCCATCCAGATCCAACCTGGCTCCACAGACATACCCATATGGGGAACCACACCCACTGGAAACAGATACAACAATTAATCACAAACTTAATCTCTATGTTGCACATCCATAAGCCCGGATGAAGCAACCATGACTAAAAGGAAGCATCTGGACTAAAAAGCCAACCACAATGTTCAGCCTTCATCTCTACTCTAATCCCTGATCCATATTCAAGCCCAACATGGAAATGAAAGAACCATAAAGGACTGGAATGATTAACGACGTTGTTAGTGAAACTTGAACTATCTGCCAAATACACGAGCCTCTCCCTAGATGACTTCTAAGTAGCTAGCTGATCCCGGGTCTTCAATTACGTACCAACACCACATCGACCTTCTGCATGGCTGAGTGACCAGCACACATGAATCGGGAAGTAAAAAAACAATGAGAACTTGAAAAAGAACCGTGCCTTGCCGTTCCTTTCGATCAGGACACATGTGAGGGGATTGTTGAGCAGCATAAACGTGAGGAGGAAGTCTATTCTAACCCTCTTATTCGTGCCAACTTTGACCTCAGTATGAAGAAAGGCAGTTCATATTGCTCAGATTAGGGACACGGGGATGTAAATGAGACTGGACACAGACTCTGTTTGATGTGGTTCTAGGACGACCATCCTCTGTCCCCAAAGGAAATGCATGATGACAAAATGGCAATTCATGAGCAACGCAACACTCTGGAAAAGGACAATCGGAAGTATACTCAAAGATGGTAAAGAACTTCAACTACTGTGATACAGATATGTCCAGCCCTGGGGGATAGGCAGGAAAAATAAGGTAAGGGCAGAGATTAACTCTCTTTTCCTAATTCTGAAATAAACAAATTAACCCAAACAGCCCTACACAACCATCTGGAATAGTGGTTCATAATGTGAACCAATCAGCATGTGAAATATGTAACTTGGCACCAGATCCAACTTCAAGGGACCTTGTCAACACCCATTCTCAGACAGATGGCCACTAATTACTGCCACAGATACTGCTAAAACCTGACACCAATCATAGCTGATAGGGGCTCATATTTAATGAGCCGTCAAGGGCCAAATATAGACTGAAGGAAGTCAAATCCAGACGGCCCTCAAGCTTCATTTCCGCCTCCCCTGTGAGACAGCATAGCCCCCAAAACAAATAATCCAGTCAAGAAATGGGCAGAAGACATGAACAGACACTTCCCAAAGACATCCAGATGGCCAACAGACACATGAAAAGATGCTCAACATCACTCCTCATCAGGGAAATACAAATCAAAAATACAATGAGATACCACCTCACACCAGTCAGAATGGCTAAAATTAACAAGTGGAAACAACAGGTGTTGGCGGGGATGTGGAGAAAGGGGAACCCTCCTGCACTGTTGGTGGGAATGCAAGCTGGTGCAGCCACTCTGGAAAACAGTATGGAGGTTCCTCAAAAAGTTAAAAATAGGGCTACCCTACGACCCAATAATTGCAATACTGGGTAGTTACCCAAAGGATACAAAAATGCTGATTCAAAGGAGCACATGCACCCTGATGTTCATAGCAGCATTATCTACAATAGCCAAATTACGGAAAGAGCCCAAGTGTCCATCGACAGATGAATGGATAAAGAAGGTGTGGTATATATATACAATGGAATATTATGCAGCCATCAAAAGGAATGAAATCTTGCCATTTGCAATGACGTGGATGGAACTGGAGGGTATTATGCTGAGCGAAATAAGTCAGTTAGAGAAAGACAAATACCGTATGATTTCACTCGTACATGGAATTTAAGAAACAAACCAGATGAACATGTGGGGAGGGGAGGAAGGGGATAGGGAAATAAACAGTAAGACACTCTTAACGATTGAGAACAAACCGAGGGTTGATAGAGGGCAGTGGGCAGGGAATGGGCTAGACAGGGGGTGGGCATCAAGGAGGGCACTTGTTGTGATGAGGACTGGGTGTTGTATGTAAGTGAGGAATCACTGAATTCTACCTCAGAAACCAGTACTGCACTGTATGTTAACTAATTAGAGTTTAAATAAAAATTAAAAGGGAAAAAAAAGATAGCAAGAGCTAGCTCCACAGATCTGAGTTAGTACCAGTAAGGAACAGACTGACTGAGAGCAGGGACTGCAGTCTGGAGGGTAGCTCCAGGTTGCAAAGGCAAAAGTCCCACTACTAGAGGTCTCTTCACAACACATCAGCCACTGCCAGGCCACACGTGCTGGCCTGTGAGATAACAAGCGATCCACGAATGCATTTTTTGCTCTGCTTCTGGTTTGCCCCAATAACTCCAATCCTATTTCAAGCTTGCAGGGTTAGCATAAGTCTTGTAGTGCTAGCACCATGCGTGGTGTAAATATGTGCGGTATGTATGTATAAGTATGTGTCTTTGTACACACTTTGCACGACATGGTCTTGAGTTGAAAAGCATTACATTCTAATCGTCAAAGGCTGGGTTAGGTAGCTGTGCAGGAAAGAGGAAACAGCAGTCCTGAGACTCTATCCTTAGAAAGGCCTGCTTGTGAGACAGGCCCGTAACAGGCTTCTGGAAATTTGGATGTGGGGTGGGTTCTCATGTAAGAGTGCTCACTGTGCGTAAACTGTTTGTACAAATAATGTGGCTTATGCAGAACACCTGCTTTTGTGTGAGGAGTCTGGAATTTTGTCTCATGCTAGGCGGAATGTGCTGATACAAGCAGCCCCCATTAAGTGTGCAACGGAGAGTCTAAGAAGCTTCCTCGGTACATGACACTTCACAGGTGTTGTCACAAGCTGGTCCTGGGAGAAGCAGCTCATCCGGTGGGACTCCAATGAAGAGGCTCAGAAGCTTACACCTTGTTTCTTGACTCCTGACTTCACGCTACATGCTTTTTGTCTTTGCTGACTTGACTTTCTATCTTGTCCCTGCGAAACATCTTAGCCACCAGTGAGAAGACTTTTCAAGTCCTGTGTCTTCCGGTCACATACTGTCCCTGGGAGCAGTGCTGGAGAACCTGATGCAAGGCCACCTCTATAAAGGCAAGAGCTTGTCGACTGTTCCTGTTAGACCATGACGGCATTCCCACCATTCAACCAGAGAAATCAGATTCAGTGGCAAGACCAAAAGGGTCAAAGTTAGTTATGAAGTTAATTACTTTGGAAATTTTAAAAACAGTTACTCTCTGGAAAATGTCAAATATTTACCTTGAGCAACCAGATCTCGTCTCAACAATGGATAAAGAACAGGTTCTACACCATCCATCTCTTGTATAATAAGGGTTTTCCCAAAACGTACCGCCAACTCAAGAGCTGTAATAAAGTTACTATCCTGAGAAAATAAAAAAGAATACACATTAATTCCTTTATTACCTTAATATCTACAAAGGTCCTTACAGATAATGAAGGAATCTATTAATAGGAATAATATGAATATTTTAAAATTTAATATGCATGTTAATAATTCAAATTACTCATGACTGCTTTTCTAGTTATAAGTACTTGCTGATGAATCATTTTAGTTGAATAAATTATCAAATAGATTTCATAAATAATTTAAATAGACATACAAAAAATAAAGATTTTTACAACAATAAAAAAGCTTTTTTCAATCCTTTACTATGATTTCAAATTTCTACTTGATGCAGAAACAAATTTTCAAATTCTTTATGTAAGTTACTCAAGTATTAATAAGAACTACTTTGGTTATGTTCAAAATCAAATGCTGAACGGAAGAAGAAAGACAAATGATGAATTCTAGCCTACTTTCCTTGGTGTGAAATGTGATAGGTCTAACCACTGTGGGGAAAAACCTCTGGACAAAATTCTGTAACCGGGCAAGAATTTTAAGACTTTCTAGGTAGCAAAAGGGTTTTAAACATCACTTCAAGCCTCCAACTATGGTTACAAAAATTAAATATTTGGAATAATAATTATTAAAATCTCCTCCCGTAAACCATAAATGGCATTAAAGTATTTTATTATCTAATTTATAGCTATTCTTAACACACAAATGAAGTAAATACCCCTATTTTATAAATGAAATACGTTTGAAAGAGGTAATTGTTCAAGCACCTGAAGAATATCTATGAAAATGAATACAAAATACACTAGGCCTTCCGCAAAGGAAAAAAAAAAAAACTGACCCCAAAGAATTTTCTCAGCAAGATAAATATGGCAGTGAGAGGTCACTACCCCAGAAGACGATGATTACATTTTGCAAACCAACATGTCTAATGTTGGGACACATGAGAGATGCTCGTTGGTGAGGTTGCAGGGACATGAAATGACCATATGCTGCAAGTCTGGGAGGCTGTCTCCAAGTGGAGTCGGGAACTCTTACTTCTCTAGGATCCTATACTTACATCTTTAATCATAATGTAGTATAAATGCTTATTTAATTGTCTCTCCAACCTACCGGACCGGCATCACCACTAGGACAGGAAGTGTGACTACTTTACTCACTAATGAATTCCCAGGGCTTAGATTAATGCCTAGCACACATGAGCAATCAAATAAATACTCTCATCCCTTTTGTAGTAAAGCTAAAAGTTACGCTTCCTTCCGCGGGTCCCATGCCAGGTAAGTCACAGGACCGAGTTTGTGCCCTCTGAATACAGACCCAGCATTGTGTCCACCCTACCATGCTAGTACCAGTTGGTATCTCAACTATAAGTCATACAAACCTGCTGGTTAATAACTTCCAAACGTGAGTCTTTCAAATGTGTCTTTAACCACTCTGTAGCTTGAGAAGAAGGGTCTATAAGGAATGGGCATACTTGACTCTAGTTCCAAAAAAGAAAAAAATTATAAGCTTCCATCAAATGGAAATAATTTCCTAAAAAAGATGAAATCAGGTACTGAGTGAGTTTTCTCTCAGGCTTTGGAGAACGTAAACACACAACCATAAGGAGGGAGTAAAGGTGCAGTTTTTAGCTGCACCCAGAGGCTACATCAATCCATTCCATAGCTATCAGAAATTCATACTAGAAAATTAAATTCAACCACAGTAAAGTGAGAATAGTCTCCTTCGCTACATGGTAACTCAGAGAACGTATATTAACACTACAGTGAGCAAGAGCTCCAGTCCCAATCTGACATCATTCACACCTGTCTTCTGGCTTTTAAAAGACACAGTCAAATTATTCCAAACTTTATATATTCTTTGGTTGAATAAGCCATAAAGACCTTAGAAGAGAAGTATGAACTCATCATAAAAGCATTGTTCAAATAATTATCAATGTAACTGTTTGTTTCAGACATTAATTCTTATAATGCAGTATATAGCTAATATTATAAAAGGAGCACCCTAGGGGCGCCTGGGTGGCTCAGATGGTTAAGCATCTGCCTTCGGCTCAGGTCATGATCCCAGGATCCTGGGATCAAGCCCTGCATCAGGCTCCATGCTCAGTGGGGAGTCTGCTTCTCCCTCTCCCTCTGCCCCTCCACCTTGCTCATGCTCTCTCTGTCTCTGTCTCTCTCTCTCAAATGAATAAATAAAAAAAAAAAAAATCTAAAAAAAGGAGCACACTAGAAAAGACATAGCTTGTAGATTAAGATCTAATGAACTAGGAACTAAATTCATTACAGGATACGCTGAAACAAATAGAGAGTTAGAAACCAGTGAAAATGCACTAAACACACAATGTCACTTAGCAGGTGAAAGGAAGCCAATTATAGAGATATCATTAACAAAAATATATGTAAATATATAAGTAAATATATTTGGTAAATTTGAAAGTCTAATATTACAAGAATTGTTACCCAGTAAATCAGAATTAGATAATAACTGGCCTAATTTTTCTTAAATGTTCACACTTATTAGAAAAAATGTGATGTGGTTGTGCAACAGGGATAAGAAAACACACAAAGTGCAGGTGACGTGAAGACTTAGCCCCAAGGAGTGTCTAATACGAGCACAGAGGCTATTTCAAGGACACACCAAGGAGGCAGATGGTGGGGGCCATCTGCCCTAGGGACAGAGAGCATTTTGTCAGCAACGTTGTTTAAAAGTACCCACAGCTGGTGGTAATAAAGAGTTGACTGACTGTAAACCAGCTTTATTATTGTTTTAAAATTCCCTCCAAACCACACACCCCCTTTTTGCTTGCACCTAGAACGGACCGTTCACGCCCACCATAGCTCCCACAGCAGCACACTGCAGTAGGATCCTCAGCCGGCATCTCTTTCCAGCTATTTTCACTTACCGCTCCATCATAAACAATAACAATAATAAAACATGCCTCTCCTACTAAATAAGGTGATAAGTAGCCTTGTACGTACTTCCTATGTACTACGCCTACGTTTGAGACCTAATTTTATGCTAGTATTCAGGAGCAAACATTTCACAAGACTACAAGATTTTGCCCAGCCACAAAAACAATTACCTTAAATTTTAAAAAAAGTTCTTACCCATGATTTCAAACCAATGATCTGATGCAGTTAAGAAAAAAAAAAAAAAGATAATATATTTCAGTAGGACCAAAAATATGCTTTAGAATTTCCAAGAGTACTGACAAGTTTGATTTCATGTTATTTATACTCCTCCATAGAGATTTAGACAAAATCTCTGAGGTATATTTTAAGTCTGTGATCCATGATTAAATGTAGTTAAATTCTACATGTAACAAATTATAATAGATCCAAAAATATTGAGCTTTCATTCATTCATGAGTTCTTTCACCTACCATACACTGAACAACTACTCAGTAAGACAATATGAGGGACACAGAAATTAATGACACATACGCTTACCCTCAACGGGTTCACACCCACGAACGAAGCAAAAACTGACAATCTACAAAGAGCACGCAAGAGTCTATGAGTGGAGCACAGGTGGAGTTAGGGGGAAGCCGCGAGAAAGCAGTTCAGGTCAAACTAAGTCAGGAAAGATAAATGGGACTTAGCCTGGAAAAGAAGTGGAAAAAGCACGTCAGGCAAAGACAAGAGCATGAAAGACAGAGGGATAAAAAGCCCAGCACGATCTGGAAAACTAGCGGAGCTCGGCAAACCTGAAGTGAAAAAGCACAGGCAAGAATGATGCAGAGGATACGGCAGGAGCAGTCAAGGTCCTTCAGCTCTTTTTAGGCCATGCTTAACAATGACACGCTTATACTTCAAGCAACGGAAAGTCCCTGGAATCTATCATCAACGGAGCATCCTGACCAGGTTACTATGAGCCCTCCTATGGCAGTGAAGGCAGTGATGTTGGGGGCAAGGGGCCGAAAGTGTGATACTGTATTCATCCGGTGCCTCACTGCGCAGCCGAGACGAGTCCACTCACAGTGGACGTGCTTGGAGCAGGATGAGCCCATGGCGCTCCTGAGACAGAGGTGTAACAAGATTTGTTGAGGAACCAGCTGCACGTGAATTAAGGAGACCCACGGTGACTTGCAAGTGTGCTGCTCACACTGCTAGGCCAGGACTGACGCCTCCACAGGCAGGGGTAAGAAAAAGCAAGTCACGGCGGGGGGGGGGGGGGGGGTGAGAAAAGATTCCCACCGTAGAAAGCCACCTTTGCCCTCCCTGCGCGCCCACCCCACGTGTCTCTGAAGGGACCATCAGTCACCTAGCACTGCCCAAACGGACGAGCACATGACCCAAGCTAACTAATCAGAATTCTTTGGGGAAAGGACACCAATACTGCTGGGGGAGAGGGGTGTGCAGACACAACTCTAGTCTTCGAGCATGAGCTCCGACAATAGTCAGCCTGGAGCCACCAATGGCCATCCGTAACACAGGGCGGACAGAACCTATCTGACAACGAATCTCTTAAGATGGGTTGAGAAAACAACATCCTGGTGACATCATTTGAATCCTAGAGCTGATCTCAATGCTTTCAACATCTTAATTATATTTAAAAGCACAAGTTCCTTTTTTTCTTCTTAAATGTACTATGCTTGGCCAGTAAAAAATCCTTGACTAAAAAAAAAAAAAATAACAATGATTAATTTAGAGACGGACACAAGTGACTTCACCCTTCTGTGCTGCAACGTCCTTATCTATAAAAAGGGTAACACACGGACTAGACAGGGCTGATCTGAAAATTCAGTGAGTTAAGTGTTTAAGTGCTTTACCTGTATTAATTCTTAAATAGTAACATGTGTACAACATAGTGTGACTACTTCAGTGTTACTATTATTTATTTGGGGTTTATTTGAAAAAAGAACTTTCCCTACGTGATTTACCTTTAAAATTTTGTGTTCTTTACATTAAGAGCCAATTAATTTGCATTTCCTCAACATACACTGAATGTCAGGAAGAAAAATAATCTCAGAAATTCTGTGTGGTTTAAAAAAAAATCTAATTTGACACTGAATTGTCTACAAACAATAAAAAACATTCAATACATGTCTTCACAAGAAAAAATTTGTGAAATTTAAACCAAGAAAAATTTATAATACTGTAAAATTTAAATTAATCACCTTTCCCATCTCCTTTTTGGATACTTTTCACTCACACCTTCCCCCTGGTTTCTAACAGCCTTATAGCTCTGCATTACCGCTGGGTCCCACCCGCAATATTAGAAAGATCACAGAAATTATCACCCAGGCCAGGACACCTTGGAGAGTAAAAGGAAAGCTAACAATAATCCCATCAGGACCACAGGTGTAAATCACAGGACAAGCAATCCAGGACACACGGTCCCCAATGGCCACCTTCTTCCCCACCCATAAGGACATAGGTCACAGGAACCTCTTACTGATGTACTTTAACTCCCGTTACAAGGTCATTGGTAGATTAGTTGACTATTTCCTCTTCCAGACAATACTGCACTTCAATAGTTTAACACAAATATGAGAA
Source organism: Halichoerus grypus (assembly GCF_964656455.1). NCBI lineage: Eukaryota > Metazoa > Chordata > Mammalia > Carnivora > Phocidae > Halichoerus > Halichoerus grypus. The sequence goes on from NC_135722.1 coordinate 110,260,346, forward strand.
GTTCAAGCATCTTTTAAGACAAACAAAGGAATAATTATGGACACAAAGGTTTTACTTAGGACCACTAAAGGAGACAGCAACTACAGACCTTGAATGTGGGAAAGGCTCCAGGGAGAGAGAGAACCTCAGGAAAACTCTAGCGGGGTTAATGAGATGAGCTACATCTCTCAATCAAAATTACATTTTACTCATCATGCCTAGTCATTTTTTTCTCAGGGTAGACTTCCCAGAAACCCAATTTGTATCTATTTAGAAATCTAATTTCACACACATCACTTGAGAAGGTTTTTATAGACGTGGGCTATCCAGTCACAGCCTTACGTGCAAGAGCTTACTCTAAATCTAGAATACTTGACAACTGAGACAGAGGGTTAACTATATAGTGGCAAATTCATCCCAACAAAATAACTAATTACCCTAACAAATTTTTCCATATGTTTTTGTTTTGTCATATAAATGCATATAAATATCTACAATAAACATGGCAATATTAAATACAAAGTAAATCTAAGCTTATTATTAAAATTAATTTCAAAAACAATTTCATGAACTATATTCATCACGAAAGGTAATTCAGAACACAAAAGTAAACATTTTCAATTAGTATCATCAGGAAAAAAAATACTGTGATAAATATGTTTTTTCTAAAGGCTCACCCCCTGACTTCTTATGGAATAAAAAAAGAATGATACTTAAACTGTGTGTTTTTTAAATCTGCGAATGATTGTTTTCTTGGATTGCTAAAAAAGGAAGACGAGGTGAGAATGAAACTTTGGGGAAAGAATAACAAATAGGATAAAAAGCCATACTTTTTTATATAATGTAATGAACTTATTTACCTACACATTTAGAGTTCCAGATTTGTGATTCTACTTTAAAAAATGATGGAAAATGTTTTAAAAGAGAACAAGCCAAATCAAGTTTTTAAGCAGTCAAGGCTGCTTGATCTTTGGTCAGCAGCTCCTCGCTGGGGAGGCAGCAATGTAATGAGCCAAAGCATGTCAGCCGACTGGTAGGCCTAATCAAAGGAACCCATTTATCCAGGAATGCAGGGCCCACAATACAAATCTTGTCGTACTATGGCTCATGTTACCTAAAAAGGAGCATTCAACATTCATGCTTCTGTTGGAGCTGTGGAGTCACCGGAGGAGGAGACGGTGTGCGGGCAGAGAAAGGGGCTGCAGGGAGCAAAGAGGAAACTGGTGTACGGAGTGCGAGCCACTGAGGCAGAACCAACAGGAAAACCCTATCAGCACAAGGAAGAACCGCCTTCCCATTATCTGTTACATCCACAACGGTTCACCAAGCTAAAGGTAAAAATCATACTTCACTAGAAGAATTATCACGGTTTGTATACCTGAGTCGCAATTTGATTTTCATATTCATCACTGCTAACATGGCTGTAAGAGTTTCACATTTAAACAATGACTTTGGAGAAATATACATTATGGGAAAGAAAAATTTTCAAAAAAATGCATATCGTTATCCCTAACCTACAAACCAAAACTTATCTTCACTTTGTAGAACTTCGTTTTGTAAAAAAAAAAAATGGTAAAATCATATACTGTAGATGCAGTAACTATATAACCAGGTAAATCAGGTACCACTAAAATATCTCCATTACTATTAGGGAGTTCTATTTAGAATTTTTTGGTCATCAAAATAATGTCACTTTAGTTTATACTTTTATATTAAGGTAAAAAATAAATTATACTGAAAATTGTAGATTCACCAACTGAATCACAAATGGATTTTCGTTCCCAAAATATCTTCACTTTCATGTAATGAAAAGAGTAACTGTGAAAGCCTAAGAATTTGAAAAAGGTGCTTCCTGGGACAAGCTTCCACAAGAACACTTCCAATGAGAAATTAAAACTGATTAATTACCTGCAAGATAACGAGAGCGTTTTCTATGGAAAGGTCATCGGATGGTAGGCCTTCACTTTTCCAAATTAACTGCTCACTTTCAGTACAAAGAAATCTCCTTAGATCAAATTCTGAAAAGTTTAAGGTAATTAATATTTCACTACAGTGATTGTGCACTTGACAAAGGGAAGGGAACAAAACTATTTAAAATATACTCAAACAACAGTCCCATGACCATTCTTAATATTCAATCCGTTCTTCCCCCTTTAGCACGAGAAGGGGGAGAAAAGTTTAAAATAAAAAGTGCAAAGGAATGGAACTCAGTGAAATTATATTTCTTGTATATTTAATACATATTTCACAACTATAATAACTTGAGAAAACCACAAAATTCACAAGGAATTTTGGAGTTCTTACATCTTATTTTATGATATAAAATTACTGTAAAAATCAATGTATTAAAATATTTAACTGCGGGCGCCTGGGTGGCTCAGTTGGTTAAGCGACTGCCTTCGGCTCAGGTCATGATCCTGGAGTCCCTGGATCGAGTCCCGCATCGGGCTCCCTGCTCGGCAGGGAGTCTGCTTCGTCCTCTGACCCTATCCCCTCTCATGTGTTCTCTCTCTCTCAAATAAATAAAATCTTTAAATTTTTTTTTTTTTTAAGATTTTATTTACTTGCGAGAGAGAGAATGAGAGACAGAGAGCGTGAGAGGGAGGAGGGTCAGAGGGAGAAGCAGACTCCCTGCTGAGCAGCGAGCCCGATGTGGGACTCGATCCCGGGACTCCAGGATCATGACCTGAGCTGAAGGCAGTCGCTTAACCAACTGAGCCACCCAGGCGCCCTATAAATAAAATCTTTAAAAAAATAAATAAATAAAAGTTTCAAAACCAAAAAAAAAAAAAAAAAACCTTAAAAAAGAAAATATTTAACTGCATTCATCCATTATCAAAAACACTCCGTGGTCTCAGTTTCATAGAGTGATTTTAGGAATAGAAGAATCATTGCAACAAAACAATTCAGAGAACAATTACAGAATTGAGCAAATCTAAAGTAGATTTGGTTTCTTTTAGCTTACAGAAAATTTTTCTCATTTAGAAAAAGTAAAATGGCAAAAATTAAAAGATGCATTTTTAGGATATTGAAATTTCAAAATGTGAATGACTAAATACAAACTTTCAAGACAAGCTGATTTGGTCCATTCTTCCAAACAGGTTTTTCTCAGACCTTCAGGAGCAGCAGAAAGATATGTAATAAATGCAGCAGCTAGCTGAGCTCTCTTAGGAAGAGTAGCTAATTCCTCTGTTATCTCTGCAACCTGGACAAGAAGAGAGAAAGCAGGTGAGGGAGTAGGGTATAGATATGTTCTAAAATGTGAAAAACATGACAGCTTCATAAACTAGAGTTTTGACTGTAGAAAAAAAATCATGTATTGGTTTAAAGTAATAACCCCTGTCCTGAATACAATTGTGAAAATGTAAAAATATCAACAAGATCTCTCAGACCCTGCTGAAATTTTAAAAAATGTGTGCAATACCACTATTATTTGTAAAGATGAACATATTTTGTCATTGAAATTAAATGTATGAAATGTATGAATGTATAAAAATGTATGAAATACCACTATTATTTGTAAAGATGAACATATTTTGTCATTAAACATTCCTAATGAAGCAGAACTTTTATCCCAATTATAGTTAAATACTATCAATTAGCATCACTTTGTAAACTACTATTAAGTACAGAGAGTATGAGCAAAGGTACAAAACAAAATTGTAAGGAAGCATGGAGACTCATTAGTTAAAAGCATAGTGTGGCTGCAGAAAGAGCAGCAACACAGAAGTAGTGAAAAGAGAGAGGCAGAGACAATGCGCAGGAAACGCCGTGAATGGTTTTCCCTGCACACAAAGGAGCTTTTGTTGTAAGCTGCGGTGGTAATGAACCAAAGTGTTTAAACAAGACAGGGAGGGATGTAATGAGACTGGGTTTAGAAAGATTATTCAGCTGACAAATGAGGAATGGACCAATTTAAGGGTCAGATAGGATGGAAACAAGTTAGGAGAATCTAGGCAAAAAAAATAAAATAAAATAAAATAAAATAAAATAAAATAAAATAAAATAATTGGCATTAAAGACAGAAGACAAATATGAGGGCTATTTGCAAATGGATATGACAAGTAAATAAGGAAATCTGAATAGACAGGTTATTAGTAGTGAAATCCAATCAGCAATCAAAAAACTCCCAATAAACAAAAGTCGAGGACTGTATGGCTTCACAGGTAAATCCTACCAAAGAATATAAAGAAGAGTTATTACCTATTCTTCTCATATTACACTAAGTGAAATAAGTCAGTAACAGAAATACCGTATGATTTCACTTATCTGAAGCATCTAAAAAACAAAATGAATGAGTAAACAAACAAAAAGCAGAATCAGACCCATAAAAACCGAGAACAAACTCATGGTTTAGGGGATGGACAGAATGTGTGAAGGGGAGGAGACATAGGCTTCCAGTTGTGGAAGGAGTAAGTCACAGGAATAAAGGGCACCGCTCACTTTGGTGAGCACAGTGTAACATATAGACTATGTTGTACACCTGAAACTAATGTAAAATGGTGGGTCAACTGTACTCAAAAAAAAAAAAAATTTAGAAGAAAAAACAAACAAAAATACCTGCTCGTCTCAAAGTATTCCAAAAAAATAGAAGAGGAAGAAAAACATCTAAATTCATTCTATGAGGCCAGCACTACAGCACTACCCTGGCACCAAAACCAGACAAAAACACTACAAAAAAAAACTAAAGGCCAATATTTTTGATGAACAAAGATGTAAAAGTTCTCAACAAAATATTACCAAATCAAATTCGACAGTATATTAAAAAAAACCACCACAATCAAATGGCATTTACTCCAGGAATGCAAGAGTGCTTCAATATTTGAAAATCAAAGTACTACATCACATTAATAAGAAGGGTAAAAGCTCTATGATCATCTCAAGAGATATGGAAAAACCATTTGACAAAATACAACACCCATTCATAATAAAAACTCTCAACAAAGTGGGTTTAGAGAGAACATACCTCAACATAATTAAAGTCATATATGAACAGCACACAGCTAACCTCATACGCAATGTTGATATAAAAGCTTTTCATCCAGGATTAGGAATGCCCACTTTCACCACTTTTATTCAACATAGTATTAGAAGTCCTAGCCATAGCAATGAGACAAGAAAAAAATACAAAAGGCATCCAAGATGCTAAGAAGTAAAACTGTCACCATTTGCAGATAGCTTGATACTATACATAGAAAACCCTAAAGGCCCCACCAAAAAATTATTAGATCTGATAAATGAATTCAGTAATGTTGCAGGATACAAATTAATATACAGAAATCTGTTGCATTTCTATATATTAATAATGAAGTAGCAGAAAGAGAAATTAAGAAAACAATCCCATTTACAATTATACTAAAAAAAAAATATCTAGGAATAAATTTAACCTAGGAAGTGAAAGACCTGTACTCTGAAAACTGTAAGACACTGATGAAAGAAACTGAAAGCAATACAAACAAATGAAAAGATACACCATACTCATGAACTGGAAGAATTAGTATCATTAAAATGTCTATACCACCCAAAGCAATCTACAGATTCAGTGCAATCCATCAAAATACCAAGAGCATCTTTCACAGAACTAGAACAAATAATCCTAAAATTTCTAGGGACCCACAAAAGACCTTCAATAGCCAAAACAATCCTGCGGGGGTGGGGGGAGCTAGAGCTATCACAATCCCAGATTTTGTTGTACACCATTAAGTTATAGTAATAAAAACAGTATGGTAGTGGTACAATAATACATCAGTGGAATAGAAGACAGAGCCCGAAACCCACATCTGTATCATCAATTAATTTATGACAAAGGAGGCAAGAATATACAACTGGAAAAAGTCTCTTCAAGAAATGGTGTTGGCGAAGCTGGAGAGCTACACGCAAAAGAATGAAACTTGACCGCTTTCTGATACTATATACAAAAACAAACTCAAAGCGCATTTAAGATCTAAAAGCATAAAACTCCTAGAAGAAAATAGGCACTAATCACTCAGATGTCGCCCACAACAACATTTTTCTAGATATTTTTCCTCGGGTGAGGGAAACAAAAGCAAAAATAAACTAATGGGACTACATCAAACTAAACTGCTTTTACACAGCAAAGGAAACTATCAACAAAACAAAAAGGCAAACTACTGAATGGGAGAAGATATTTACAAATGATGTATCCAAGGGGCGCCTGGGTGGCTCAGTCGTTAAGCGTCTGCCTTCGGCTCAGGTCATGATCCCGGGGTCCTGGGATCGAGCCCTGCATCGGGCTCCCTGCTCGGCGGGAAGCCTGCTTCTCCCTCTCCCACTCCCCCTGCTTGTGTTCCCTCTCTTGCTGTGTCTCTCTCTCTCTGTCAAATAAATAAATAAAATCTTTAAAAAAAAAAAAAAAAAAAAAAAAGAAATAGGAGATCATCATCCTCACTTTAAAAAAAAAAAAACAAATGATGTATCCAATACGGGGTTAGTAAGCAAAATACCTAAAGAATTCATACAACTCAACACTAAAAACCCCCAATAATCCAATTTAAAAATGGGCAGAGGACCTGAACAGACATTTTTCCAAAGAAGACACGCAGATGGCCAACAAACACACAAAAAGATACTCAACATCACTCATCATCAGGGAAATACAAATCAAAAACACATGAGACCTAACCTCACATCACTTAGAATGACTAACATCAAAAAGACAAGAAATAACATGATGCTATAAAGAAAAGGGAACCCTCATGCACTGCTGGTAGGAACGTGAATTGGTGCAGACACTATGAACATTACAGAGGTTCTTCAAAAAATTAAAAAGAGAAATACCATACAATCTAGTAATCCCACTCCTGGTATTTACCCAAAGAAAATGAAAACACTAATTCAAAAGATAAATGCATCCCTATGCTCACTGCAGTATTTACAATAGCTAAGATATGTAAGCAACCCAAGTGTCCATCAATAAATGGATAAAGAAGATGAAAGGATAAAGAAGCAATCAAAGACGGCAATGGAGTACAAGGACCTCAGGCTCACCTCATCCCTCGAACTCAGCTGGATAACTATTAAAACACCCTAAATACCCCAGAAGTCACCCTGAAGACTGACAGAACACACTCCACAACTAAAGGGAGAGAAGAAGCCACATCGAAGAAGGTACGAAGTGTGGAGACGTGGTCTGGGGGAGAAAGGGATTGCAGGGGCTGCAGAGGGGAGGGAGCCCTGGTTGCAAAGAAGCGGGAGAGACAGGGGCACACTGGAGAACACACAAGGAGAACGCTTCCCCAAAGCCACTGTCTGGGAAAATGACAGGGGCTGAATTTCCTGAGTTCTTGCAACCAGCCAAGATTAAGGCCTGGAGTTTTCAAGGTCAGCGGGCTTGCCTGGGCTAGAGCCTGGAGGGCACTGCCCTACCGCTGGAGAGGAGGCAGGCAAACAACCCAGAGGTGGACAGCGTGGAAACAGTGATCTGGAAAACCTGAAAACGTCTGGGGCACGCGGGGGGAGATTATTTGCTCTTCTTGGAGAGGCAGCGTTCACAGAGCCGCCTCTCTGGGAACAAAGGAGCCCACTGGCCCCACTCCCCTCCCCACCCCTCAGCATAAACACGGAGCCACCTGCAGTAAACAGCACAGCGCCCACACTGGCCGCCTAACCTGCTTACACCAGGTCCCACACCCCTGCGCTCTGCCGGGAAGGCCCTCCTCTGGCAGGCTTGCTCAGTCCCAGAGCAGCAGGCCCCTCCCCAGAAGACAAATAGAAACCCCTGCCCACACCACGTCTCCCAACCAGGGAGTTCTGCAAGGCCTCAGTTCTGGTGGAGTTGGTGTCAGGTCTCATTTCACAAGCAGACCAGCACACACCTCATTAAAACTCGCCACATTCAGGCCAGGGACCAAACACTGTCCACAGAGGGCAAGGAGAGCCCCTGCAGACCACTGGCCCGAAGGACAGAGCGGCCAAACCACAGCAGCAGAGTGCATGCAGCACACATCTGAGACACTCCCTGAAGCACCAGGCCCTGGGCAGTGCAGACCTCTTCTTCATACTCTCAGGACGGGTCATATAACAGGCTTTTCTAACACAGAGAAAAGGAAGAGACACAGGCAAGATGCCAAGACAGAGGAATTTCTCCCAAAGGAAAGAAAAGGACAAAGCCACAGGCAAAGATCTAAGCCAAACTGATATAAGTAACATGCCTGATGGAGAATTTAAAGCAACGATTGTGAGGATACTCGCTGGGCTTGAGAAATGAATGGAAGACTTCAGGGAGGCCCTTACCGCAGAGATAAGAGAATAAAACAGAATCAGTCAGAGATGAAGAATGCACTAACTGATCATGGAAACAGGATTGATGCAAAGAACGGCAGGCTAGAAGAAGCAGAGGAACGAATTAGTGATCCAGAAGACAAAGTAATGGAACATAATGACAATGAACAAAAGAGAAAGAGGAATTATGGAACGTGAGAACACTTGGACAACTCAGCGACTCCATCAAACATCATAACGTTGGTATGACAGGAGTCCCAGGAGAAGAAGAGGAAAGGGGGCAGAAGGTTTATGTAAGGAAATAATAGCAGAAAACTTCCCTAATCTGGGGAAGGAAATGGACATCCAGATCCAGAAGGCACAGAGAATTCCCATCAAAATCAACAAAAGCAGGCCAACACCAAGACATACTGTAGGAAAATTTGCAAACCACAGTAACAAAGAGTCTTAAAAGCAACAAGACAAAAGCAGTCCTTAACTTACAAGGGAAGACCCATAAGACTAGCTGCAGATCTCCCCACAGACACTTGGCAGGCCAGAAGGGAGTGGCATGATGTATTACTGAACGTGCTGAATGGGAAAAATCTGCAGCCAAGAATACTCTACCCAGTAAGGCTGTCATTCAGAATAGGAGACATGAAGTTTCCCAAACAAATAAAACTAAAGGAGTTCATGACCACTAAATCAGCCCTACAAGAAATATTAAAAGGGACTCTGTGAGTGGAAAGGAGAGACCAAAAGTAACAAAGACAAAGGATCAGATAAAATCTCCAGAAACAAGGACAAAACAAGTAATAAAACTGCAGTAAATACATATCTGTAAATAATTATTTTGAATGTAAATGGACTAAACACTCTAATCAAAAGACACAGGGTATCAGAATGGATAAAAAAGTAAGACCCATCTATGTGCTGCCTATAAGGGACTCACTTTAGAACTACAGACACCAGCAGATTGAAAGTGAGGGGATGGAGAACCACCTCTCATGCTAATGGACATCAAAACAAAGTCAGACTGGCAATACTTACATCAGACAAACCAGACTTCTTTGTTCTTGTATTGTTTTTGTCCTGCTTTGGTATCGGGGTAATACTGGCCTCATGGAATGATTCTGAATGTGTTCCCTCTATTCCATTATTTGTAAGATTTTGATAGAGATTGACATTATTTCTTTTATATGTTTGGTAGAATTCACCAATGTAACCATGTGGTCTTGGGATTTTCTGTGCTAGGAGATTTCCAATTCCTAATTCACCTTTCATTCTTCTTATTGGTCTAAGAAAATTTCCTATTTCTTGGATTCACAATTCATGATTCAATCATGGTAATTTGTGCATTTCCTAAGTTATCAGATTTGTTGGTATATAATTGTTTATAGTAATCTGTTATCACACTACGTATTTCTGTGGTTATCTGTTGTACTGTTTTCTCTCGCATTTCTCATTTTGACTTTCAGTCTTCTTTTTCTTAATGTAGTTAAAGCACTGCCAATTTTGTTTATTTTTTTGGAAAAACTGGTCATTACTTCCAACGTTATATTATTGTTTAATTTGGTCACTATTTCATTATTTCTGATTTTTCTTTGTTATTTCTTTCCTGTACTAATTTCAGCTAAGTTTCTTCTTTTTCTAGTTCCTTGTGGTATAATGTTAAGTTTTTTATTTGGAATTTTTTTCTTCATACAAGCATTTATAGCATAAATTTCACTCTAACATATGCTTTTGCTGTATCCCACAGGTTTTGGAATATTGTTTTCTTTCTCTTTTGCTTTGAGATATATTTTGATTTGCTGTTTGATTTCTTATTTGGCCTACTGCTTGTGCAGTAGTATGCTGTTTAATATTTATATATTAAATATTTAATATTTACATTGTAGATTTTCCAGCTCTTTTTTTATTGTTGATCTTTAGTTTCATACCATTGTGGATGGAAGATATACTTGGTATAATTTCAGTCTTCTTAAATTTGTAATATTTGTTATGTCTCTTTTTATGTGATTTAACCAGGGGATTCTTCTGTGTGTACTTAAAAAACTGTGTATTCTATTTTTCTTGGATGGAATGTTTTTTATAGATCTTTTAGAACAATGTATTCTGAAGGATGCTTTAAGTAAAAAATGTTCTTTGTGAAAGCATATCAGAGGAGATGGGCGCCTGGGTGGCTCAGTTGGTGAAGCGCCTGCCTTCAGCTCAGGTCATGATCCCAGGGTCCTGGGATCGAGTCCTGCATCGGGCTCCCTGCTCCACAGGGAGCCTGCCTCTCTCTCTGGTGGGGGGGTGGAGGGGGGAATCGAACTAGTTCAAGAAAAACCCACCAACCAACCAAAAAAAACAAAACAGAACAAAACAAGAGACAGCACTTTAACAAAGTCAACATAACCGAGTATTTCTAGAAGGAGTAAGCGGCCAACGTGTCAAATCCTAAGCTGGTGGTCCCAGAAGGCCTAGTCCAACGGGGTTTCTAGAGAGTGCCACACTCTCCCTCGAGTCATTTCCGTTCCTGCTGTCCCCCTGGGAACCGACACAACTACGGCAGGAACAGGCTGCACTCAAATGCACACATACAGAAACCTCTGCGTGAAGATGAACTCACATCACGGCCCTGTGCGTCTACATCACCGACCCTCAGCCAGCTCAAAGTGCACGGCTACTGCCCTCCTGTTTTCTTTTTCTAACACGTACAGTACACTGCGGATTTTCTGTGTTTTAAAGGAAGCCTCTCTCTGACGGCCGTGCCCCCGGTGCCCCCAGCCAACCTGCGCGTTCCAGCGCCTGTGCTCTCTATTGAGCTGACTGATCAGGACCTCCGCGGCTTGGATTGTCTCCTGCGCTCTGCTCACTTCAGCTTCCAGTTTGGCGGCTTCTGACGTCCTGCTCTGGAATCTGTGAAAACGTTAACATCAATGAAAGGCAAAGGGATTTAAGAGAGATTTGACTAAAGGAGCCTTAGTAAGTGAGCTTTTCTCTACGTTAATGGTAATACTGATAATATTTGCGTTCAGGATAGCACGAACGCAGCAGACACAGCAGGGTGCAGATGTGAAAGGCAGGGCGGCTGGAGCATAAACTCCTCCCTGTGATGTTCAGGGCCCTGTGGGAGGGTCGACCCCCCCCCCGCCCCGCCTCCTCAGTTTTCCCTGATTCGAGCCTCCCATGTCAACCTCTGAAGGATAAACACGCTGTCCTCTTCTGGATATCCTGCTTCTTCAGGACGTCCCACGTGCCTGGAATACCTTCCAGCCCCTTTCTTACCCACCCCCCAGCACTCTAACTCCTTCAAATACCTACCTATCAAAAATATAAAGAAAATTTTAAAACTCACTTCAAATATCCATTACATATATTCTTTCCCTATGTGCCCACTTGCCCAAGTTTATAACCATCCTTTTAAATTATTTTCCTTAAAAAATACTTGTACAAATTATTTTATTAAATAAAACAGTAATATTCCAGCTGATTACCTAGTCCTTCAATAAATACATAAGTACTTATAAAATGCCCAGGATTGTGCTAAGCATCGAAAACAAAACAATAAACAACAACAAAAAATCATGTCATGTAATCCTCAGAACAATAGCTCAAAATAAGTGTTATGATTCTCACGTTCCAAACGGATTTTCTTACAGGTTTCACCAGTAATCAGTAGAGGATCTAAAATCCACCCACGTATGGGTGCATCTGACACTATGTTCCATGCAATTTACAGTGCATCTTATTGCCTCTCTAAGCGCTCAATTCCTTCTCCTACACATGGGAGTAAAACTCAGTTTTCCAGTATGGAAGCCACCAGCCACAAGTGGCGATTTAAATTTAAATTAACTAAAAGTAAACAAAATCTGAAATTCAATTCCTCAGTCACATTACCCACATTTCAAGGGCTGGTGGCCACCACGCTGGATGGTGCAGACTACAGAACTCCCATCGTGTCATCAGCTCCGCTCAAGACCTGGAAGTAGAGACCACACCTACTCACCTCAGCAGCTCATACTACGTACATGGTTCTGCCGTAAGTATTTGCTGAATCAAGCTAACTTGAATGTTTCTGTATAAATTATACTAAAATGGCAAATGTCTCAATTCTGTCAAGTTAGAATTTAAATATTGATAGATCATATTTATTTTTCAACTACATTTTTCTTTGTACATATACAAGAAAATAAGATTGTCACTCACAATCTAGGGTCAATTAAACCTTAATTAAGAATCAAGTAAATGGCTATTAACCAGCATTGATTCATTCTTGATAATCACTCTAAACTGGAAAATGCCATTCTGTTTTACTTAAAATTCAAAGTTAATTCTGAAGGTTTTTTTAAATAATCCTTCCACAATATTGACAGTATGGCGTAGTGATTAAGAACAGGAACTTTATGGAGTGAGACAAATCTACGATCTAGTGCTAGCTTTGTCAGTTACTAACTGTTCAACGTAGGAAAATAAACCTTCTTAATGTGCAGGATGAAAATACCCACCTCTGGGTTTATGTGAAGTACTAAAAATGACACGTATGTGAAGTGCCCAGCACAACAGATCACACGTGTACTACCAGATGTGAACCACCCAATAAATACCGAACACTTGGCTGAACAGTAAGCACCAATTCTCAGCACAGGACACTGAAAGGAATGAATACTTTCCTCACGCTTCTCTAATTATATCTAGAAGAAAATGATGAAGTTTCTTTCCTGTATCTATAACATACAAAAAAATTGAGAAATATTGAAATGACTGGATTTACGGGTTTGAGGCATTTTTTTTTCTCTATAAGTAAATATATGTAAATATAAACAAGATCATTATTTCCTGTATGGAGAAAAAAATAATAGTTTTCAGTCTGATGAATTTATTTCTTGGTACAGTAATTTATATTTCTTCCATAAAAAAAAGATGGAAAATGGAACACACCACTTGAAAAAAAGTATGTATTTAGAAAAGTTGGGAGTCTTACAAAACTAGAAGCAAATGATAACATAGCACAGTGTTTAATCACGTATGCTCTAGCTTCCCAATTTTCACGATTTTTAAAGGGACACAGTCCCACATTTGCTATGATTCCCACACCAGTATTTTCCACCCTATACTCTACAGCAATCACATGAAGCCAGAGGTTAAGGAAAGGTTTTATGATTAATAATATTCATAAATGGTCCTGAAATTTAAGTACGATATTGCGTAAAGGAGTATGTTTTTAAACATTCAAAGTACAAAACTAAAAGGACACAATAGTCTTAATGTGATCCTGCGCCTCAGGCAGATTACAGAACAGGTCACGTGAAGCAAGTCTGGATAACACGGAAATGCAGACGCCAAATGTAAGGACTCTGGGCATGAACCTACTACATTCTCTCCCTCTTGCACGAGTCCCCCGTGGCTCAGGAGTAGACACAGGGACAGCTCCACAAGGGAGACTTCAACTGTGTTTGTTCCTACCAAAATCACTGTTTAAAAAAGGACTACCTTCTATATTATTTCACATGCTTCCCTATTTTAGAGTGATAAATCACTAAAGGAAGTGAAAATAATGATTATATGATTTTCAAAACTGAAACCTTAGTTTTCAAATATCCAAAATACATTTTTTTTTTTCAAAATACATTTTAAACTTAACTTACTTCTCTTTGAGTTCTGATACTTTCTGGCCAACAGAATTTAGAAGCTCCTCTAGTTTCCTTTTTCTGTCTTCAGTTTTCTTCAAATTTCTAAAATATAATTCCATTTTATAAAAGTTATTCTATTTTATATATCAACAACAGCAGAAACAACCCCTTCTATCCCTTCTAAAGCCCTACCAAATGAAACCAAGGGAATTAAAAAAAAAAAAAAAAAAAAGATATTCATGCACAAAGATAAAGAGAATGAAAGAGAAAAGAACTGCACTGGAGTGACTTTAATAAAATTTTGAAAGGTGGTAAGTGACATAATGGAATGCAAAATGCCAAAAGTTGAGAGGCTGCAGGAAGAAAAGTCAAAGAATTCCAAATGCTCAGGAACTGAGGACAACAGGTCCTCTGAAGATAACAGAGCTGAATACAGAAAGTTTTCCAATAGTTGATATAATCAATCCATCAACCTCAGATTCCCTCCCACACTGAGAATGGACTATCCTCTTAACACATCCCTGAAGGTCAAGCTTAGAACCCTCACCCACCCCCACCCATACCCTAGGCAGAAAGTAGGAAGATTCTTCTAGAGAAGACTAGACTTACCTCCTCCCCGCAAAATTACCCACAACATCTGAGAGACTGCCGTCAAATGACCAGCTCCCACTGCTGCAAATCTGTGCTTTGCACAAACTGACTAAAGGATTTGTCAAAACACAGACTCCAAGGCCTCGCACCCCTGCACTCCCAGCATCTCTGACTCAGTAAGTGTGGACAGAGCTCAAAAATGGGGGCTCTTCCCAAGTTCCCAGGGGACGCTGATGCTGCTAGCTTGGGGATCCCACTTCGAGAACTACTGCAATAGATAAGGCCTTCAAAATTGTGAGATTAAACTACTTCTCACCTAGTATTGTAAACCCAGGTAATTTTAGACGGGCAAGATGTCAAAACATTTTTCATCCTATATACCCTTTCTAATGTGGAGGATGTGTTCTAGAAAAATGAAGGACTAAACTAAGAAAGAGAAGGACCCGAAACAAAAGAATACAATCAGAAAAGAGAAAGAGATGAAGATAGTCGCCGGAACCGTGGTGAAGAGAAGCCTGAAGAGAACAGCTGTTAGCAGGGAGGCCTGGGGAAGACGGACCCACATTAGAACAGGAGGACAAAAGGCTCTAGGAGGGATAATAGTAAGAAAGAACACATAAAACACAGAGATTCTGAATATGGTTTAGGGTCTGTTTTAAGGCTGTGGATAAATATGTGATATGTCAACAGAAAAAAAATAATCCATTTTAAAAATGAGGAAATTATTGATATTAAGAAAAAACAAAAAGATGTACAAGAAAGGAAATATACCCATAAGATACGGTACGTCTCAACTGTGGAAAATACTTATATAGTCAAAATAATATAAACATTTAATATTATTCATTACACAAAAATATGTGACAAATTAACACAAAAATTTCACATAAGTATATTGAGAAAAAGAAGTTTAGGCAGCTAACAATCTCCTTGTCCAGGGTAAGAAGAGATGAGGTCACACACAGATCAATCGAGAACATGACATGCCTCTCCTGCGCATAGAACCAGTGCTGACTTAGGAACAACCCCCAATTAAAAGTAAATGTTAAACTGTCCCCCTACCTGCCCAGACCATGTGTTATAAAATATATACAACACATTTCCTAGAACTTAGAAGGAGAAAGCAAATTTAAAAGCCCTAACTTTCCAAAACCTACTTTTTTGTACCTTAATATTACTCATTCACAAAATTTAACTCTTTGTAAAAGAACTTCTACCAATTTATCCTTCCAACAACATAATAATGGTAGGGGGGAAAAATGAGTTGGTTCTGCTCTCCAACTTCTTTTAACTGCATTTTCTTTTGATCTGTTTAATTTTATTTAACTGACTCATGTTATATGTTTTAATGCTGTCAGCTGCCTTTTTAGGTATAAACAAGAAATATAACCTAAATAAACCCCAATAACTAAGTCATTAAATTGGTGCAAATAAACAAAGGTTAGACTTCTTTATATTCGGTATCTCACTCACGATTCTAATCCCGCTTGCTCAGCTTCCAGAGGCTGAATGCGCTCCAGGACGTGGGAGTACTGGACGTTTGCTCTGACCCACGCAGCCAGAGGGGCAGCCGCCGTGCTGGCCCGCTTCGCATTCTGGAACATCCACCTCAAGTTAGCCAACACCCTAACTTCATTTCAAACAAAAGCAAAAGTAATCCTGGTCTATTTTGCTTAAGCATTTAATAATTCATCCCCCCAAATGAAGTTTTTGGTTGATAGTTAAATAACAATAATGTGAATTGTTATTTTCACTAAGATAACCTTGAACTTTTGCTTCCAAATAAATATTTTTGAGCCACATAAATATTTAATAAAATGATATTTTATTGACATAAGCACTCCATCAGCTACGTTTATAATGAATATATGTCTGTCCACAACGATGTTCAGGCACCAGTTCTTCTCTTCTGTCCACGGGACACATCCTTATTGGATAAAAGCAACCCTGAAACCATGTTACCAACATCAGAGATGATGCACAAAACATTTTGTATAAGAGATCTAAAAAAAATACCAGCATCATGGAATTTAAACTGTTCACTGAAATGAGATGCAAGTGTCCTCAGGCAGGTTATCTGTTATTATATGACAAACATGCAGGAAGGAAGAAAGGCAGACCAGGCAGGCGGGAAGTTCAGGAATGACAGACTGACACTAAGATGCAAACGTGTTGCACGTATGACACTGACGGTGCTCTCCAGACCCACCTGGATTCCCGCCCACCTGTCTGCCGCTCCAGGCTTCTGACACACAAGCCCTACGGCTCACTATTATCGTTTACTCTTAGTCTTCAGGCAGTGTAAATAATCGACAATGAAAAGCCATCACGTTTTAACAAGCAGAATATTACAGAGCATGGGAAGGGGATTGATGGCGTAGCTGTTAAAAATTACCTTTGAATCAAAAGATCCCTTATTTTTATAAAGAAGTTCTTCAACGCTCTCTCTTATTTCCTTGGGAATATTTCGTGCATCAAAAGTTGCTATGTCTTCTCTTACACCTCTTTTTGCAAGGAAACTAAAATTAAAACATTACTTCAAATGAGGCTAAATAAAATTTGCCATTTCTGACAATAACATCGATTTAACAAAATGGTATACGCAGTACTTTTCATCCACTAGTTAACAAAACATAGGGTCCTGAAGTATCCCAGCTTCTCATGTGCTGCCCGTCACTTTGTAAAGACCACAAGGGCGAACTCCAGAGAGAGGCCCCGCGGTTCCTCGCCTCCTGTCGGTAACGTGCAGCGGTGAAGGGCACGCATCACAGTCCTCGTATTCTACCCACATCCCTTTCTGTGAACTGCTCTATGCTCGTCTGTTCTAGGATAGGTCAGAAAATTTCCTGACTCCGTTCTAAGAAAGGGACTCCCAAGTGTTCCTCAACCTGCACCTCCCTTGCCACCTCTGGATAGGAAAGGACTCCACCATGACCCCCAGTCCCAGTGTGGATCTGAGTGTGGGCACAAACCACAACACCGTCACCAGAACGTGAAAGCTGAAGCCACGCGGCTGCATGTTTCGTTAACACCCGGCCTTTTCTCTCCCGGTGCGTGTCTTGTATTATTTACGGGGCTCCTGCCCTCGCTCCTTCTGACTCCACCAAGAGTGCAAGACTCTGAGGAGAGCGACAGTATTTCCTTCATCAGTAAATCACAGGAAACACAATGCTCTGTACCGTGGGTGGGCCAAATAAATGATGGCATTTATTGAGATGTTCTTCAAGATTTTAGGCATTCTTTTTTTCCCTCTGTGGATACTTATATCACATATTATGGAGAAAGGAAAACAGATCTTGGTATAGGATCACATAGAGTATCTTGAAATATTACAGCAAAATGTGTAACTAGGTAATTAATGAAGCACAGTTTGAGAAACAATGTAAGAAGTATTTAAAAATATGAAAGAGGGGCGCCTGGCTGGCTCAGTCAGTACAGCATGTGACTCTTGGTCGTGGGGTTGTGGGTTCAAGCCCCATGCTGGTTGTAGAGATTACTTAAAAATAAAATCTAAATCAATCAATCAATCAATCAATCAATCAATGTGTACTTCACCGGTGAAATAATAACATTTTTCACAAATTCAAAAACTTACCTTTTCATGCTCACCCAAGATGTATCAAAGATACCCATCAACCTTAAAACGCCCTCAAGAATATCTCTGATGACATCAGGTGGCATACGCAGTGAGCGAATTTCTGAAAGAGATTCTGGCTTAATGTTTCCAACTGCTAGTTTAGCTTCATTGACTAGAGGCTAAAAAGACAAAGAGCATTTTTTACTTTCAAAAAATATATATGTAAAAATCACTAACTCTAGAAGTTACTGAATATTTGTCATTTTATTAAAAATAACTCGTTATTAATATCCTTTCTCTTCAAATATCAAAATGCTTTGAAACACACAAAATACAAAATCTTCAAATTCTTACCACCCTAACTGTAAGAGTCTAATTTAGAAAAAATCCCATTTGTTTTGAGACAATTTGCCATTTTCAAGAGGCTCCTTATATTCTATGACTAGCTGGCTAATAACCTAGTGAGGAGCCAAAAAAGAGCCTGAGAGTTTGACTTAATTTCCCTACAACACATTTTTCTCCTCGACACTCAAACAACATGGCTCACGGGAAACGCGGATGGTTTCTGATGACCTCCCTTCTCCCGGCCGACCTTGCTTCCTGCGTCTCTTCCATGAAGACCATGCTGTTGGAACCCATGCCTGCTAATACTGCTAGAACTCCCAGACACAGCCAGGAGTCAGGCTCAGACAACACTCCGCTGTAGCCTACCTGCACCTCCTTTAATTCATCGTCAATTTTGTTTTTTCTTTCTTCAATTTTAACAACTTCTTCTGCTATTTTGTGCTTCAGTCTTTCAAGTTCTGTCTTTTGCTCACTAGCATCCTAGAGGAATATTTAAATGGTATTCCAATTAATTTTCATGCACTTGATATTTTAAAGCATGATATCAAAAATATAAATTATTTTAAAATAACATCTTCCATTAAATGTTTTCCTAATGTTAATTGACATGAAAGTTCCTAAGATGCCTGGGAAATGAATGTTATAATTTACTACGTATTTACTATCAGGAAGTTTCTATGCTTTATTTGTTTTAATGTTTCCAAATAGCAAAGCAATAAATGCTTATTATATAAAAACCAAGCAACTCAGAATTGCAAAACTTAGAAAATTATCATAATATACATTTAACACTTGGAATAAATAATTCAGAGAGGTTGGTACTACTATACTCATCTCATAAATGAACAAACTAAAGTCTTCTATAATTCTTTTTTTTTTTTTTTTAAGATTTTATTTATTTATTTGAGAGTGAGAGAGAGAGAGAGCGCACATGAGAGGGGGGAGGGTCAGAGGGAGGAGCAGACTCCCTGCCGAGCAGGGAGCCCGATGTGGGACTCGATCCAGGGACTCCAGGATCATGACCTGAGCCGAAGGCAGTCGCTTAACCAACTGAGCCACCCAGGCGCCCTAAAGTCTTCTATAATTCTAACAGTAAAGACTAACAACTCTTAGAGACTACAGTGTATTAGAAGTTTGTGTTTCTACACTTTAGACAAAAATTGAAATCATGACACAATTTGATGGTAAATAAATCAACAAAAATCAGTACAGATTCAAAGAACAGTAAATTATATACTAATAACACGTGAACTCTATTCATGCACGCAAGTATCAGGGATCCCACATATGGAAGGAGGAAATCTGTCAAGAAACCTTTGCAGAGTCCTCACGAGTGGTTCCCAACCAGGTTCTGATCGCCCAGGGAGCTTCAGAGCGAATGCCTGGTGCTCCGTTGCCGAAGTATACCCCAACACTTCATCTGGGCGCAGGCAGCGCGCAGAAAGACCTAGACGCACCAGGGGGCTCCGACCTGGAGCCGAAGCTGAGACTCAGGGCCCCGGCCAACTCCTCCACAGTCCCACCCTGAGCTCCCTTACATGTCAGTGCAACTGGAACCGTGGGCTCCTCAGAAGGGAACTCACGTGTCCCATCACACATGCAAACATCCTCCAAGGCCCAGCACGCGTGTTGTTCTGCCACCTGGAAGTGAGCCCTACTCCAGGATTTTACAGTATTTAATCTGTACCTTTCTCAAGTCACAGACCTGGAGCTGCAAGCTTTGCAAGTTCACACAGTTTGATATTTAGCTATCTCTCCAGACTATACTTTGTTATAAAATAATGAACAGAAATGTCTATTTATAGTTAAGCAAAATTACTAGTATACAAGATACCCAGCGACTCTTCTGTGTCTCAGCTAGGCCAGACAGCTAGCTACCCTAGAGTCAGAGAAAACTCTTCTGCGGGGGGCCGACCGCAGGGCAGCACAGCTGTCCGAGTCCGACTGCAGCTCGCCAGTCTGAGGGCACACGGGCACACGCACTGCTCAATGGTCTCTTTTCATCAACAGCATTATCCTTCACACAGCCTTCACTTGTTTCATACTTCAAATTACTCTTCAAAGGTAAGGAGGTGACAGGTATTTTTTAATAATAAAAGTGGCTGTCTGCTTTACATAAATCTTTATAGTAATTTGTTTCCAAAATACCTTGAGGAAAGAGTGATGCTAAAGTTTTATAGTATGAAAATTACATTTGATTTTCTATTACATTACTTACCAAGTCAGGTACTCAATAAAATTATCCTAGAAACACTGAATGTGTACATAACCATCATGTATCTGGAAATGTTATTGCTTTTGAAAGTTTCCCAAATGCCAATGGAATTATTTTGGCATATCAGGGGAAATCTTGATTATGTCATTCAAGTCAGTCTAGATATTCCTCCTGTGAAGCTCACAGTTCTTAAGAACCCTACCCACACTCAGATTTCCAATGAAGACGACCAAACTCACAAAGAAAGCTTCTTTTGTGAATAAGAATAAAACAATCAAGTATGAAAAAGTACATAAGAAAATAGAGTGGGAAATAGAAGATTTCATAAAGTACCCTCCGAGGGCTAAGTAGAGATGAGGCAACAATGAAAGAGACCAATAAAAAGGGACGCTGCAGGGGTGCCTGGGTGGCTCAGTCGTTAAGCGTCTGTCTTCGGCTCAGGTCATGATCCCAGGGTCCTGGGATCGAGCCCCGCATCGGGCTCCCTGCTCGGCAGGGAGCCTGCTTCTCCCTCTCCCGCTCCCCTTACTTGTGTTCCTGCCCTTGCTATCTCTCTCTCTCTGTGTCAAATAAATAAATAAAATCTTTAAAAAAAAAAAAAAAAGGGACGCTGCCAAAAGGAAGCATCTCCTGAGAGATAACATCAGAGCAGGAATGAAAAGCTCAAGAGGTGAATTAGAAAATGAAGAATTTTTAAAGGAAGTAGAGCAAAAAGAGAAGGAAAAAGGTGAGAAAACATAAGAGAATTAGAGAAGCAGTCAGGGAAGTCCATAGTCCAAGTAACAAGCATCCCAGGAAGGGAAGACAGAGACATGGAGGGAGGGGAGTACGGCCACACGCAGTAAGGACACTTCCCTGGACTGCGGAGAGAAGTGTCCTGGGGCAGAATCCACATGGTGTCCAACACAGTGAATGAAAGGAAACCTAAGCCAAGGCAGATCATGTCACCTTCAGAACAATGACTTCCACAAAGTCTCAAGAGAGGAAAAAAGAAAAAGATCACCTGCAAAGGATCAGAACTTAACAGAACTTGGGAGTGTTTCGGTCACGACAACAGAAGTTGGAAGAAAATGTCTGGAAACAAGGGGATTACATTTCTTGATGACTGACCATGCTGAGCATCTCTCTGTGTGTTTACTGGCCCTTCCTATGTCTTCTACCATGCAGGGCACCTTCAAATCTTCTGCTCATTTTTAAATTAGACTTTTAGTTTTATTACTGTGTTCTAATGGTTTCTGTATATTCTGGATACAAGTCATTTATCAGATTTATGTTTTGTAAATAATTTCTCCTAGTCTGTGACTTGCTTTTTAATTTTCTTCAGAACTTATTTCACAAAGGAGAAGTTTTTAATTTCGATAGGGTCCAATTTCATCAATTTTTCTTCTTCTTCTATTTTGGTATCACATCTAAAAAATCTTTGTCTCACCCAACATCATTTTCTCCTGTTTTCTTCCAAAGTTTTATAATTTTATGCTGTACATTTAGATCTATGACCCATATTCAGTTAATTTTTATACAAGTTTAAGGTAAAGGTCTTGTTTATTTTTCTCTACATGGATATTTAAATACCATTTTTTAAAAAGACCATCCTTTCCCCATTTAATTGGCATTTTGTATAAAATCAACTCACGTTTTAGTTTATTTCTGAACTTCATAGTGTCCCAATGATCTGTCTGATTATCACTACACCAGTATCACACTGCCTGGATCACTACAGCTCAATAGTCTTTTTTTTTTTAATATTTTATTTATTTACTTAGAGAGCAAGCAAGAGAGATAGTGTGAGCAGGGGGAGCGACAGGCAGAGGGAGAGGGAGAAGCAGACTCCCCCCTGAGCAGGGAGCCCGATGCGGGGCTCAATCCCAGGACCCTGAGATCATGACCTGAGCCGAAGGCAGACGCTCAACCAAATGAGCCACCCAGGCATCCCTCAATAGTAAGTCTTTAAATCATAATTCTTCGAACCTTATTATTTTATGAGTTTTTGTGCCACTTCCTTTTATTGAGATTTATACATTAGTCTATTAAATATTGAAGTTAATTTTAATTAAAAGAGGCATTAGACTTGCAGTAAGGTTAATAGTCACCAACATGGAGATGGACAAACATATATGAGATATAATCAAGAAGATAAACTTACAGAACTTAGTGATTCATGAAAGGTAGGGACTGAGAGAACATATGTCTAATATAATTTATAAGTTCTGTCTTGAACAATTAGCTATATTGTCAACAACACAAGAAACAACAGGTGTTGGCGAGGATGCGGAGAAAGGGGAACCCTCCTACACTGTTGGTGGGAAGGCAAACTGATGCAACCACTCTGGAAAACAGTATGGAGGTTCCTCAAAAAGTTGAAAATAGAGCTACCATACTATCCAGCAATTGCACTACTAGGTATTTACCCCAAAGATACAAAGGTAGTGATCCAAAGGGGTACATGTACCCCGATGTTTATAGCAGCAATGTCCACAATAGCCAAACTGTGGAAAGAGCCAAGATGTCCATCGACAGATTAGACTATGATTAGAATGCGGTTGAGAACCACATTGAAAATAGAGCTACCATATGACCCAGCAATCACACTACTGGGTATTCACCCAAAGGATATAAAAACACTAATTCAAAGGGGCACATGCACCCCAATGTGTACAGCAGCATTACCTACAATCGCCAAATTATGGAAGCAGCCCAAGCGTGCACCGATAAAGAAGATGTGGGATAGAATACACCTACACACTGGAACGTGACCCAGCCATAAAGCTCAGAGACGTCTCAGAAGACACGTCTAGCAGATTACTGGGGATCTGAGTCTGAAGCTCAGATGAGAGAGTAGGGCTGAAGGACGAGGGAGATGGATGTGGCGGGGGTCAGCACAGAGCAGCCTGGGAGGGCACGCGGACGCAGCGCCTGCGCGGACAAGAACGTCAAAGACGTCTCCTCTGAAAGGTTCGACAAAGGCAAGGCAATGGCAAAAAGTGGATAGAACCAAAATATTAAAATATCATGAAAGTATAAGTAAAATGAATAAAGACTTATTTTGTAAATCTTGAGAATATTAAAGGCAGGAGAAAAAAAACCCTTGAAGCCTGAAGGAGATAATTTTTTAAAAAATAAAAGGAAATATCAACTTAACTAGCAGAGGGTAAACAAATAAAATGGCTTACAGACAAATCTATACCAACATAAAATGTCATATATTTACAGGGTTTAGATATATTAGTATATGGTGAATTGAGAAGAATATAGCTATGATTTTAAAATAACACGGGAAAATACTATGCTTTTCCACAAAAGCTCAAGTACTTAATACCATCAGCCTGACTCAGCACAGACAAGCAATATTTTTTAAATCCACGTAAGTAAAAATGTAAGTTTTCATAGTAATGATCAGGCAGATGTGGTCTCCCCACAGTCTGCGTCTCGTGCCCCCTCAAAGCGTTACCTGCATTGACACTGTGATCTCTTGCAGAGCAGCGTCTGCTTCGTCTTGCTTAGTTTTAAGCAGCACGCTTTGCTCTCCAGCTCTTCTGTTCAGCTCGTCCACAAGGGCTTTGGCCTCATTCAGTTTGGACACACCAGCCTGCGTCGGTAAAATTAACCACATTAAGGAAAAGGAATTTTATACTCTCTCTCCTGATGAACGGATAAGGAAGATGTGGGATATATAAACAATGGGGTTTCTTTAAGAAAGAGTCAAGGAAAAACCTAAGTGTGTACACATCAAACACTTGCAAGTGGACTTGGGTAGCTCCCTACTGCTGATTATAACGACTTATTCCACCATGTACCCATTAAGGTGTGGTACAAGACTCCACAGAGACACAAAGGAAAAACAGACTTTAAAGTGTCACAGTAAAGCCGAACAGATCAACACATACTTGGGAGCTTCAAGACCAGGATCTTTACCCACTGAAGTCTGTGGGAGAGAAAACAGAAAGCGAGGAAAAACTGAGCAAAGCTTTTCCACTTCTCAGTCTCCCTGACTACGTAAAAGGACTCAAGGCCTACTCTTGGGTGGACATCTGACCCTGGGCTGGCCATTACTGTACCCCATCCCACCACCCGTGAGTAATCCAAGGAATGAACACGAAAATCTTCCCCCTCTCCTATAATATGAGTTGGGTTTTGTCACCTAACAAATGAGAAGATTTCGGGAGACAGTAGTGGCAAAAAGCAATATAACCAGTATTTTCTGAGCACCCAACAGAGAGGACAGCATCGTGCTGGCTCTTTATCTAACTGACCCAATCAAGTTGCAGGTCAACAAGTCTATGTAATTTACCCAAAGCACCCCAGAGAACTAAATCAAGAAAATGACCTTCCCAAAGCAAGTATAGTTAGTGGCTTGCTCTGAATGGAAGAGGGGTAAAGATAACTTTGTCAGTTAGGGTGGATCCTACTTATGACACTAACAGAGAGACACTACGACTTTGGAGAGGAAATGCTCTCCGACAGCTTCCGAGGCTGGCATTTTAATGCCACATTTAAGTTGAAGCTCTGTAATTACAGAAAAGGAGAAAGACAACTGTTCAGAATGTACTGACATAGATAAAAGTACTATTTTATAAGGTATAATTTTAATTTTAAAGGTTATTATAAAGCTTAATCTCAGATATTATGTTTTAATTAATAACAGACATTTCTGAATTTCTAAATACACTTTGATTTTAAAGAAACTTTTAAAGATCACCATAAACTATCAAAAGCACATAAATACCATCCAGTGGAGAAAAAGAACAATTACTGAATCTAAATAAAAATTACAAAACCATTAGTATACCTAGGAGCAATACGGGTAGGTGAGATTGTTTTAAGGCCTGTAATACAGTACTCATTTATACCAAATATATGCCACAGGCAACGGATTATAATATACATAATCCTTGTACCCCACAGGTAAGTAAAATAATTTGAGATTACCAATATTGTACCTGCAAATGACTTTGTCTTTTTAATAGTTCGTTTTTCTTGCTGCTACTGATGGCAGAATACACGCGTAAAAAGGTCATATATCGGCTTGGGGTAGCACCATACGCTTTACAAGATTCATGGATTAATAAAAATGATTTCAGAAAATCAGGATCAACTAGAAAGAGAAAACAAAATGATTTAATATATACATGATCTATTGCGAATTAGAGAAAATCATCTTAACTACATTTATTTCATACCAGATATTTCCACCTACAGAACTATAACTACAAGGTATCATCTCTGCATAAAGGTACATCTATTCACAGCTCCATGTTCCTTATGACTTTGAATTACTTAATTTCAGTGGTCTCTATCTGTCCACTGTGACATATTTGCTCTGAACACTTTTATTGCTGCAAGAGAGAGAAATCTACAGGTTGTCATAGCATATAAATTAGTTGGACCTACAGAACTTGTAATCTAGAAGCAAACACAATAAAAGCTCCTTGAATGGAAAAGAGATACCAAACCAAGAAACACAGGTCCACTGTCATTTGACACACAGTGAAACAGGACCTCAAAAGCCAAAAAAATGACAAGTCAGTTCACACAGGATGCAACACATCCATTACTAAACATGTTATCTTCCTCTCATCACCTCAATCTATGTTCTTTCATATTCTCTACCTCGGTTAGTAAAGTCAACTTCTCATCACTGTTCTAAGCCAGAACCCCAAGAAACATCCTTGCGTCCTCCTTCCTCTAAGGGGTCCCCTTAGAGTGCCCCCTGGAACCCCCAAGTCCATTCCTTCCTCTTGGATTACTGCAGTGGCCTTCCACAGGGCTCTGATCGCCTTCAGTTCTTCTCCTTACACCCCCCCTAGTTTCCAGTAATTGAGGAAAAGGATGGACCCAGACAATTCTGTTTCTACAGCAAGACTCTGGTTACGTCTCTGCTAAAATCGCTCCATGACCGCAGATCACCCAAGTGTCAGAATCCAAATTCCTTAGCACGACACGGGAGTCTTGTCGTTACTGAAGCCGCCTGCCTTCTCTTCACCTAGTACTCTACTGCTCACACGTCCATGTCTCAGCCGTTGGGCTGCTCACAGATCCAGTAAAATAGCTCGTTTATTTCTTGGAGCCTTTTCTATGCTAGTCACTCTTCTCCAAACTGCCCATCTGCCCATGTCCATTTGCTGTAACATCTGCTAGTAAGCTGTCTCACTTTCAAAGGCTCTTCATATCAACTCCTACCATCATTTATCTCACTGTATCAGAGTTTATGTTGATATAGAACATAATTCTTGCTATTCTTTAGTACGGTAGGAGCTCCTAAGTCATCTCTAGTATCCAGCCCAGTACCTAAGGTAAAACAAGTTCAATAACTATTTGGTGACTAGATGGTGAGATAAATAAATTAATGAATGCGCTATGATACTAAAAAAAAAAAAGACCACATCCAAAATTAATTTGGAACTGGAAAAAATAATGAAAGTATAATTAAGAAAATATTGTGTGCACACTCAAAGAACACCCCAAAACTTTTTCATGTGTGAGTTGCACGCTGTGACATAGCTAAGTGAAAAGTGAAAACTAATAGAGAAGCTTAGCCTTCTAGCCAAAGACCCCAGACAATGTAAGTAGAACATCCGATCATCCAGGTCAAGAATATAATTGTTTAACTTCTTAAATGTAAACAATAGATAATGAGTTAGGTCCTGCAGAAAATGACATAAACACGAGTTTATAAATACAGAGAGCTTTAGTTTAGTTTTCATCAAAAGAAATCCTTGTTAGGAGACACCTGGGTGGCACAGTCAGTTAAAAGCGTCCAACTCTTGGTTTCAGCTCGGGTCGTGATCTCAGGGTCCTGGGATCGAGCCCCGCATCAGGCTCCACACTCAGTGCAGAGTCTGCTTGGGATTCTCTCTCCCTCTCCCTCTGCCCCTCCCTCTCTAACAAATAAATAAATCTTTAAAAAAAAAAAAGCCTTTATGCTAGTTTATCATTATTCAAATTCACAATCACTGTGAATCTTTAACGAATCTATGACACCAAAAAATGGCAATTATTTTACAAAGTCAATTTCATCAAAATACTACCTGAGTTTTTTTTCTTTTCTTCTTTCCTTTTTTTGTCGCTGTATTTTTCTTCGCCATCTGTTTCACTGAGTAACATTTCAGGTATCTAAAACAGGAAGAGAATTTCTTCAAACCTCAACTCAATAGGAAAAAGTTTAAATAAATCTAGTATCAAAGGTTAAAAATAAAAAGAACACTTTTCTTCTAGGTTTCTTACTAGAGTAAGAGAAATAATGAATATATCCATCTTCAGAATTTTTAGAATTCTAATATTCTAGAATATTTCCTAGACAAGATTTTTGACACACATCAACCATTAATTGATTGCAAATTACTGAAGGAGCTCACAGTTTGGATTGAATTAGAAAATAATCACAAATGCCATTTAAAATCATACAATAAGAAAAATAAAAAGCTTTATTTGGCATCAGGGCATAGAGGGATAGTAAGGATTCTGAGGTCTCCTGAATAAGAAGGAACTAAAAGTAAATGAAAAGAACTCCACAGTTGGTAATTAACAGTTTCATAATTGATAATCTTAAAAACTGTTGTCGAGCTACCACTAGAATTTTGCCACTATCACAAGGAAGATCAAGTTTCATAAACAGATCCCATTATTATAATGGAAAGTATGATAATCTAATAAGAGTACTCATTTAAAATATACAAAAAAAACAGAAGTAAAATACTCTTAGTTTCCCAGGAAGAAAATTAAAGTAGCAGAACACGGACATTTTTGCAACAGGAAGCCCAAGGAGTCCAGGTATGTGGGTCAAAGCCTCACTTTCTGAATCTCCCAGACTAAACACCATGTCACACAAAAGACCCCTTTACTGACGAAGAATTTGAAAGTGCCATGGTTCGCGACCAGAGAGTACTGTTTTTTCCTCAAACATCTTCACTGATTTCTGCCAAAACCCTGGAGCCTCTGGGAGAATATTTCAAATCTATCCTTTCAAATAAACTGAAATTTTTTTCTTAGGAAACTTGCTTTATTTTATTTTATTTTTTTTTAAAGATTTTATTTATTTATTTGACAGAAAGAGACACAGCGAGAGCAGGAACACAAGCAGGGGGAGTGGGAGAGGGAGAAGCAGGCTTCCCGCCGAGCAGGGAGCCCAGTGTGGGACTCGATCCCAGGACCTGGAATCATGACCTGAGCTGAAGGCAGACGCTTAACGACTGAGCCACCCAGGCGCCCAGAAACTTGCTTTCTTTAAAATAGTCTATCCCTTATGTGAATTAGCTTGATTGTGTAAACATCGCACAAGATATACATATATCAGAACATCACACTGTACACATTAAATATATACAACTTTTATTTATCAGTTTGTATCTCAATAAAGCTGGGTGACAAAACAATGCTCCAGCCCCAAACAACACCCTCCATCTGCAAAGTGTTCCTGGCTGGATTGGCCCACACTCCCCTTTACCTCCATTTTCCCCCTCGGAGATAAAAATGGCATATTAACTCTATTAATTCCTATACATACCTTCACCTCTCAATTCCTTCAACTCCTGTCCTTCTGGTGTCTTCTCCACCACCTTTTCCTCAGCTAATCACACCCTACCTCCAACGGTCAGACCCTGAGACCGTGTCACTAACAAGAACTGAAATCATTCCATCATCTCACTTGCAAATATCCCAGCCAGCCCCAGCTCATTCCCTTCATAAGGCCAATAAACCTCATGCTCCACTAAGACCTGCGATGTATCAATTTGAAAATCGCCACACTGTCGTTCACCGTCTTCCT
The DNA here is from genome assembly GCF_964656455.1 of Halichoerus grypus. Classification (NCBI taxonomy): domain Eukaryota; kingdom Metazoa; phylum Chordata; class Mammalia; order Carnivora; family Phocidae; genus Halichoerus; species Halichoerus grypus. Next base: position 110,289,652 of record NC_135722.1, read on the forward strand.
ATCACGAGCTCGCAACTCTCTCGGCCCTCACTCACTCGGCTGTACTCGAGTCACAAAGCCCCAATGCCGGCCAAGTGCAAGGGGGCGCCCAGTGGCTGAGGGAAACACACACCACGCTGACTGGCCTCCGCTCAGCTCTCTGATCGCTAGCTCACGCCAACCCTATGCCACCCAGCCCTCATACCCCCTTCTCCTCAGCCTCCCCCTCTTTCACTCGTCCAAACTGTTCTGCGTATCTTCTTGCATCCCTTCAGGGCCCCACAAACTCTCCCCTCGGCTTTTCTCTCACCTCATCACCTTGCTGTCGCTCACTGAGAAAAGAGAAACCATCAGAAGCCTGTGCACCACTCCCCGATACCACACCTACCCACTCACCTGGAGCTGGGCCCCTGCGCCCTGCTTTCTTTGCTGCAGGGGCCAGTCCCTAGTCCTCTCATTTGTGCGCCAGGCCGTGACATGGCTGCACAATGTTCCCCTGCCTTTCATACGTTCTCACTTCCTTGTTTGCATTCCTGACGGCATACGAACGTGCAATAGTATGTCCCACCTTAAAAGTTTTAAAAGAACAAGTATTATTTTTACCTACTTCCTTCCTACTGATCCATTTCTCTGTTCCACTTTACAACAAAATCCCTCACAAGAGGTGACCACACTCACTCTCTCCAAATCCCCTTCTCACTGTTTCTGGAGCGCGGCCGCTAACTGAAACTGCTTTCTTAGCCTCACAATGACCTCCCTGCTGCCGGAGCCGACAGTCAGCCCCCAGGCCCCATCCACCTGTGCGCACCACTGCCCTGAAACGCAGTCTTCTGCTCATCTTCACACTCTGCTGGTTTCTCTCCCGCTTCCCCACAGCAGCCCCTTCTCTGTATCCTTTGCGGATCCCTCGTCTTCACGTCAACCTCTTCATGTTGAACAAGAGCCCAAGACTTCAGTCCTTGACTCTCCACCTTGTAGTCAATGCTCATTCCTTGATGGCATCATTCATTCTCAGAGCTGTAAATACCACCCATACTCTGACAATTCCCAGTGTTTTATCCTGGATGCCTGACCCTTCTTTCCCCTGAACTCCAGACTCCTATACCCAGATGCCTTCTCCGTCCTGCAGCCTGGAGGTCTGACGTCTCATAAAGAACACATCTAAAACTGCAAGCCTCATATCCTCCTCTCAAAATGCTCTTCTCAGTCTTCCTGTTCTCCGTGGACAGGTACTCCATCCTTCCAGGGACTTAAGCCAACATCCTTGGCAGTATCCTTGCATCCTCACCTCCTTTTACATCTTAGTACAATCTGTCAGCAAATTCAGTTATTTCTACAGTAAAACATATTCAGAATCCAACCACTTCCCACCGCCTCTCCTCCTCCATCCCTAATGCACACCATCCTCTCTCTCACCGGATTACTGCAACAGCTTTGTAACTAATTCTACCCTTGCCTTTGAGAGTCTATTCCCAACCCGGAAGCCAAAGTAATCCCGTTAAAACATTAGAACGGTGTGTCGAAAGCCTCCAAAGGCTCCCTCACCTGTTTCCAGGAAAAGCTAAACTCCTTAGAATGGCTCACAAAGCCCCATCCTAACTGCTGCCCTCTTACTTCCCTGACCTCATCTCCAACCACTCTCCCTCTGAATCACTCTAACCGCTGACTGGGCTTCCGGCTGACCCTCAGAATCACCAGGCACACTGTCGGCTCAGGATCTCCCTGAAGGAGACGTTCCCCCAGCGACCCCCCAAAACCTCGTAAACCCCATGAGGGCAGGGACTTTCATCTGCTTTTTCTCTGCTATAACCCCAACAGATAGAACAGTGGCACATATTAGAGACCTGATAATTACTTCTTAATGAAGCCTCTCGTTCATGTGGCCTCTTAAGACTGGAATAATTTTCCTGTCCTTTATCTACTTGCTGAAATCTAACTAAACTATCATCTCATCTGTAAAACCTTATCTCAAATTACAGTCCTCCCTCTGACTCACGATAGGCAACAGTCTGTACTTCTTTACACAAAAATGAAGAAATGAATGATCGAGAATATAAATATTATTCAAAGAAATAATCCTGAAAAGTATTATTTATCAAACAAAGCAATGGCAGAGGCTTCCACTTAAGATGGTTCAATGAGTTCACACTTCAAACACATCCCCCTCCCAACACTTAACACCACAATGATAGATATTTTTTGAAAGATTTAATTTTTTTTAATTTAAGAAAATGGCTAAAATTATTGCTACAATGTTTTTATCATGGGCTAGCTAACGAAATGAATAAAATTTTAAAAGTACAATAAGTACCTCTGTAGTCCTTAAGAACATGAAGTTCTACACTCGACTAAAATGTCATATAAGAGCATAAAGAAAAGAGAGAGGTTTTCAAACATGTATATTCAGTGCCACAATTAAGGTAATATAATAACAAACACCAAAGCAAAGTCAGGAAAATCTGTAACTTCAAAAAGAAAGTATGCTCTTTTTCATTTCCATACTTAAATGTTAAACTTACTTTCCTCATGCTGCTATCTGACCAACCCTCCATCCACAACACCTGGCATTTCTTATGCAAAGCTGGATTACTCTCACAGTTTATTATGAAGTTTAAATTTGTAGAATCCATTATCAAGACGATATGCAAGTTTTGTTGAATTCCTAAAAAAATATAAGAAAATTATCATGGACATTACAACAATAATTGGGGAAATCTATATATGGTCTGCTTTTATGAGTTTAAAATTTTCTAAAATGAAATGGTAGGAGCCATTAAGCAATATCACAGTTATGATTTTTATTTTTGTTAAAAAATACTTGTGTGTGTGTTTGTGTGTGCATGCTAAGAGAAAAGATGCAGAAGGAGTTCAGGAAGAAGGCAAGTGTATGTACCAGATTGCTGTTTGGATGTTACTTTTCAAATGTGAAACTGGATTCTACTTTACAATTTTTCTTTCAAGGATTTTGGTTTCAATATTCACAAGCAAATTGATCTCCAATTTTCTTTTAGGAGAAATATATTTTTCCTGTTTCATCAATATTGTTTTCCCTTCATGAAAGGGAATTTGGAAACTTTGCTTCATTATCCATGTTCTGAAACTGTTTTGAATAGCACTGGGATGATCGGTTTCTCAGAGGCCTGGTAGAGTTTCCTTGTGAACTTGAAGGAGAGGGAGCAGACAGTAGCTCTTTAGCCGGCTTCTCTGTTTCAGTAATAAATGTTCTTTTAGGGGAAGAAAGCAGCTAAGTGTTTGTAGTACTGTCTGGGTGGTATTATCAGTGACTTCTATCGACTTCTTCAATGTGAGGTATCTGCAGGGCACATAAAACCGCTTCTGTGAGCAGAAAGCTGCTGAGCCAGAAAAAACTAGAGAGTCTGGCAAAATCTAAACAGTTCGATAATTTTCTAAGATAGGAAGTTCTGAACACTAGTTTTACCACACAGGAACAAAAGCAGTGAAGTAAATATTCCAAGGAACATGAAAACACTTTCATCTTTCCCTTCTGCTAAAATTTTGCTAACATGCTTTTACTATAGGTTGGCTTTTCTAAAAGCACCATAAAAAAGAAAAAAGTATAAATTACCAAATAGACCCAAGATTTAAGATACCTTTGCAACCTAATTAGAAAATATGGCAAATTAAATGGTACTTATTTCACATGAACCAGAATTTGAATTGACGAATTCAATACAGTCACTTACTATATGTGAAGTAATTGAAGACTGGTCCGAAAAAACCATCCTGCGAAGCCTCATCCTTGAGAGGCAACAGCAAAGGCTCTAATTCTTCCAGGGTATAGAGTCCAGGAACTTCACCTACGGAACACGGCACTTCTCGTGAATTTTAGCTGCATTACCCCAGCTGAAACACACTTTACATCCACAACACTTGTTCTATTTTTGTATCAGTCTGCTCTTATTCAGGCTGTTTCCAAAAACACATAACCCTATCACCTCTCTGTTACTCACAAATCTCCCTCTGTTGCCTTCATTCGATAAAACTCAAACTCCTGAGCAAGCCGTTCGAGACAGTGGACCATCTATCTAGCTGTCCACCTGTCTTTGAGGGTTCTTCTCCACCCCTCCCATACGAGACCTTGTATTCTAGCCTCAGTGAATGTCTTTGTGTCCCATAAATATAATGAAATACTCCCTCTTCCTGGAATTTATATGCACAGCCTTCCCCTGGCCTTTACCTTCCCCCCCAAATTACCATGTGTCCCAGGAGACACTGCTGTGCTGACTTCCCGGGTGCTGGGGAGAGCACTCTTTCTCTCTCCCACATCTAAACATGTCACTGTTCAGCATGTATCACATCACGTAACCATGAATGAAGTATTTTCCTTTCCTGCTCAATTAGATTCTGAATTCCCAAAGGACAAATATTTGATCATGTTCAATATTAACCTTAGAACATCCTTAGCAAAGTATCTGGAACATAAATATTTATTAGATGAATGAATGAACGAATGAAAACCTGTACTAGAAATCAGAACTAGTGCAGGGCCTGCTACAAGGCAACAGAATGGTGAAAGGCAAATCACACTGGATTAAGACCACAAGTGTAACTAGGTCTTATTTACAACTATGAGTCCAGTATTTAGAACTGGGCCTGGCACATAACAGGTGTTTAATAAACATTTATTAAGCCAATATACTTAAAGTTGGCAAGAACCAGTAAGATTAAGTAAAAACCCTTTTGCTGAGCATGCAAGGCAGTGCATTCACACAGGGCCCATCACAGCCTCATCCCTACTTTCCCTCAGGCCCAACTCAGAGGTGCCGGACCACATCTTGTCTGCCAAGCTTATACCTACCCAAACACACACACACACAAATCTGCTCTGTCTTTCAATTTCAGCCATAACAAGACACTTCTTTTTTTTTTTTTTTTAAGATTTTTATGTATTTATTTGACAGAGACAACGAGAGCAGGAACACAAGCAGGGGGAGTGGGAGAGGGAGAAGCAGGCTTCCCGCTGAGCAGGGAGTCTGATACAGGGCTGGATCCCAGGACCCTGGGATCACGACCTGAGCCGAAGGCAGACGCTTAACCCACTGAGCCACCCAGGCGCCCCAACAAGACACTTTCGATTCCTTAAATGTAGCAAAGAAACTTGGCTCTACGTACATACTATCCACTACAGCAAATAAGAATTTGAAATAGAAAAACGAGACAAAGGCCTATTTTCTCTGAAAGTATTTTTCAAATACTTTTTTGCTAAAAATGTTGGTAAAATTTAACTTATGATTTTTGAAGTTACAACTTGATAATAAAGACCAATTTATCTTAAGGTAAAAAGGTAAAAACAATAATCACTGCTGCTTATGTGGATGTTTGCTTTCACAAACAAAACAAAACGAGAATCCTAGCACAAAGCTGTCTCTCTGCTGGACCAGTTTCAGCCATAAGGAACAGGCCTCCACCTAGTGACGACTGAAGCAAGATGCAGGGACACACACCGTACACATGGACAGGAGTGGTCCTGTGAGCAGGTCCCGAGCCCCAGCAGCCCCACTCCAGCACCTGCCTCTGCAGGACTTGGGCCGGAGACTGGCCTGCTGACTGCCTAACCAGCGTCCCCGCCTGCAGTCACGTGAACATCAAATGTAGACACTTCCTATTCTAAGTCATACGTGTTCCTCGACCAGAGCTGTGAAATTCTGAAGAGAAGACTATTTCATTTCAGAGCCCACCTAACATGACACAAAACAAGCATTTACTAAACACGGGGTCCGACAGATGCATCATGGAAACTAGCTTTTAACAAGGTTTACTTTGTACTTAAATAACAAAACAATCTTGGTCCAAGTTTAAAACTAAGCTACCTCCTACCAATTCTAACAGTGACAACTCATAAAGAGATTTGAATAAATGTCACAAATTCTTCAGAAAAGGAAGACATATAGGAAATTGCAGGTATCCTCTCCAGAAAACCATGAAAACAGTCAGGTGACTCAAGAGACAACAAGAGCATACCGCGATCTGGGAAACATGGACCTCAGATATTGAGAATATATCTGTATTTACATATCCATGTTAAGGCCATTATTCAACCATTCCACTAACGATGGACAGTGAGGTTCCATCACATTTTTATTATGAATTATACTATGCATTTCCCTGCATGCTAAATCTATTATTTCTGTAGGTGAAATTCCTACACGTAATAGAGCTGCTATATTAAAGGGTACGGCACATTTTTTTTAAACAACACCGACTGATAACTTTCCAAAAAAACTGTAACAGATAATGGTCCCACCAAAAGGATATGAGAGGGCCAGTTTTTCAGGACATTCACCAACATTAATCATTTTGGGGGCACGCCTGGGTGGCTCAGTCAGTTAAGCGTCTGCCTTCGGCTCAGGTCATGATCCCAGGGTTCTGGGGTTGAGCCACGTGTCGGGCTCCCTGCTCAGCCTGCTTGTCTCCCTCTCCCTCTGCTGCTCCCCCTGCTCGTGCTCTCTCTCTCCCTCTCAAATAAATAAATCTTTAAAAAATAATAATAATAATAATCATGCTTATGTAATTCTTCAATCTCCTGATTTTATAAAAATGGGCTTTCTCAATTCTCCAGCTCCAAGCATGTTTAATCCCAGGACCCCTGAGTAAAACCCATACCACACATGCTCTGAAACACAATTTTACACTAGGTAACATTATTACTTTTCTTTTCTTTGAAGAGAAACCATTCACTTGCCTGAAGACAAAAGGCTATTGATCATCTCCAGAAACGCAGGATGCACGAACTGGTAATCCTCAAGAAGCAGAACCACCTGCTGGGCTTCAATCCCTGCAAGATGCAGCACCTGCGCGGAAAGTGACAACAGAGGTCTTCGCACCCATTACAGGTGTGGGGCCCAGCTAAAAACCGCCATTCTTCACGCAAATAACGTCTTTCTTTTCTTTTTCTCTCTTTCTTTCTTTGTAATCAAAATTAAAAATCAAACTTCAGCCATATAGTTTGGAAGGTAAATCCAGTCCATGAACAAACAGTTGGGGAAATGTTAATATGATTTCACAGCTAAGACAGACGATCATTTTTAAATACACCCACCTGTGTCCTATATAAATTCTGTCCTTTTATCTTCCATGTCCACCTAGCCTCTCTGTACATAAAAATATAATTTTCTAATAACCACGGGGAAAATCATCATCCATATTAAAGACTACGATGTATATCAGAGACATAATGGTCTCTGAAGGCTTTTAGAATAACAAGTAATTGTGCTTTAAAACGAAATAAAGCAAAGGATTTGAGTAACTCACGTGTTTGAGATCATTTTTGAACTGCTTCAGTTCATAGCCTCTGGAAATCTTTGGAGAAAACAGCACGGCTCCATGCATATGACTGACCAGGGAAGTAATGGTCCGCCGGCCCACGCCACTCCGTCCTGCCAGGAGGAGGGAGCCTCCAGGGAAGCTCAGCACCCTGTCGATCCGAGACATATACTCCAGCACTTCTTGGAAAAGTAAAATATCTAAATTCTGGCTATCTCGTCCATAATGAATGAGGCCCTTTTAAAAAACCACAAAGAATATTTTATCATTAATATATGCCCCATTACATAACAAAAATGTTATCTAGAGGAAGGCTTACACTTCTGATACACTCTGGAAAAGGGGCTAAGTGGCGGTGTGTCATCTTATGCTCCACGGCCTACCAGCAATCCAGCTCTTCTACGAAAAACCTTGTGTGATACCAAACACGTTCAAGAGCTCACAGTCATCAGATGCCTGCGGGACGCTGCTGATACGGCGGGAAAGACGTAGGGAGACACAGCAGGCTAATTACAAAAACTTCAAAAACTCTCAAATTTTACTAGTTGTTTCAACTCAGATCAGTGTGTGCAGACCATAAAACCTAGTATTGTGAACTCCTGCTGGTGCGCACTGCAGGGGAATGAATCCAGAGCCCCCGTGCGGGCCGCCCCACCAGCAACTGTGCGTCAGCGCGAGGGACGCCAGGCGCTGCAGCCGTAACAGCTTCCAGCACACCCAGACTCGGCAGCATCCACCCCACGCACAGCACGAGCTTTTCTGGATATAAAATCCACACTCGCTTCCAAAGCAAATCATCATACATATAACACTGTTTCTCCTTCTTATATTGTCTAATTTCACAAAGAAGAACGAACTAAACACATCTCTAGTAGAGTGCGCCTCAGTTTCAGTGAACCAGCGCACCACCACCACCTGGGAGCCCGGGAGAAATGGGGAATGAGACTTCCTCAGGCTGCGACCCAGGAGGCAGCGTATTTCCTGGTTCTCAAAGTGATTCTAATGCTCGCTGAACTTGGACACCACTGCTCTAGGATGATTTTCCAATTAATATTAAACCTCATTAGTAATTCCAACATCAGATACATTTTGCCAACATGTACCTTGGCCATCTTACCCATATCTGTGTGAGTACGGGAGCATTTAGTCAGATCTACCACAACAGACCACACCCCACAAGAACCAGCTCGGTCTATTGTATAATCTTTGTCTGCCTCGGAAACCTTACAACAAATATTTCTTAAATGACTACAATCATAACCAAATCCCAATTCAAACTCATGATTCAGATTATACCTTTCTCTTTTTTTTAAAGATTTATTTATCTGAGAGAGCAGCACACACATGAGATCACACACGCACGCGCGAAGGGGGAGGGGGGCGAGGGGGGCAGAAGGAGAAGCAGACTCCCCGCTGAGCAGGGAGCCCGACTCGGGACTTGATCCCAGGACCATGAGCCGAAGGCAGACACCCAACCGACTGAGACACCCAGGCGTCCCAAGATTATACCTTTCTAATAACATCCTTGAGATCCGCAGAATTCAGTTTTCCGAGTGGTTTTCCATGGGGAGGCAGTGGCTGTCCTGGGGCCACCCTTGTTCCTGAGTTGTGTCGGGCTCCCCATGTAACATAGAAACTGTCTGCAGAAATGAAAGGTATTTTTGGTTTTATACGTGTATTGGTAATGGCAGCACCAGGAAATACACTGTCCGTTAAATTATTTTTCAGTTAATCCTCCGAATACGATCATCCCCAGAAACGCGAAAGTAAATTACAGTGTGCCTGGTGAGACGATAAAGTCAGCTAAGATACAAAGACCTTACACTGCCATGTCAAACTTTCCCTGAAGAGTAGCTGATGTGTCCCCACTCCAGCCCTGACCCCCACCTCTCTCTCCTCAAACGAAGGGTCCTCCTCCGAGTGCTCCCCACTACTCTCCCTTGTGCTCTTTCTCCCTACTTCCCTCCCCTCCTCCACAATCTCCACATAAAATTGGCAACTAAAACAAACTCAAAACTCTCCTTGAGAAAGAACACAGATTTATAAATACCATCAAGAGCCCTAATTCTAAAATAAAGGAAAAAGTAACTGAATTTTAATTAGAAAACAAAAACCCCACCACTTCCCTTATATTTATCTCCAGCAGCATCCTGTGACCACACAAGGAAAATCTGTTGACCGTTCTGCTGAACCTTTCCCTCCTGATCCGTTGGGGAGGGTGCTCCATAAAGCACCCTCCTTCTCATGTGCTCCGCTCAATGGCAGTTTTAGCTTCCCTGGACCCCAGCTCCTTCACGTCCTTCTCCTTTCCCTCATCACTGCTTTTCCTACACTCTCCTCTCCCTGCAGAAACCTCTATAATCAAACTCTTACTTGGGAACAATGCTGCCATAACCGCCAAGTCCAAATCCCCGTCGTAGTCACTGCCCCCGTCATGACCTGGTGTGCGTTTGAAGCTTTTTCCTTAGATCTGTTGATCCTGATACTCAACAAGGCACAACCACCAGACCTCTCAGTTCTCTGCGTATCCCTTCTACTCTTATTTTCCCTGGATCTAAATTCAGTCCATTATTCTTTAATCCTAAACACTCCCCTTGAATTATTTAACCTTATTCTGTGGATTAAATTATCAACTACTGATATACCAAAACCCAGTCACCTATTGGCAAGTCTCCCGAGCTCTATCCTGGTCCCATACTTCCAACTGCTTAACAGACATGTAATAAACATACAATGTTCATCACTAAACACCTGTGTTTAAGCACCGCACTTCCCGTTAGAGAGAAGTAGTAAGACAGATGCAACTGCTACCCTCACAGAGCTGATAAACTTGATGCACGTTCCCCAAAAGACACTCAAAGAGCCTGCAAACAGTGAAACACGTAGAGGACTGAACTCACTGTCTCCCCATGTCATCAGGTGTCACCTCAGCTACCGAAGGATCTCCCAGCTTGTGTCCTGCCATATGTCTCTGGCCATCCAGTACATCCTCACTAGCTCTTCCGGGGGAGTACATGGAAGAACTGCACAGCACCGTACCGCTCCCGTGGGGCCCGGAAAAGCAGCCAAACCCATCGAGGCCCCCGGACCTGGCTCCACTGACTGCGCGATTCTCCTTCTCTGCCCTGCGCTGTGCACGCCAGCTTCCTCATGCCTCTGAACCTATGCGGAGTCTTCCCCCTCGCCACGCAGCACCGTCATCCTTTAACATGATCTGACTCTCCGTATCGCTCAAAAAATTTTAAATCTTAGTTGTTCCTCTAACAAAATATGTACAGAACTTATGTGCTGAAAACTACACAACACTGATGAAAGAAAGCAAAGAATATCTAAATAAATGGACAGATATATCATGTTCACAGACTTCATTATGTTGAGTCTTCAACATAATGAAGATGTCAATTCTCCCCAAACCAATATACAGAGTTAATGCAATTCCTATCCAAAGCTTAGCAACATTACTTATAGATAAGATTATTCTAAAATATATAGAGAAAGGTAAAGAACTTAAGTAGCGAAAACAACTGTAAAAAAGAAGACAGCAGGAGAAGTCAGTCTACCCAACTTCAAGATTTCTAAACTAATGAAAACAGGTGGTGCTTGTGGGAGGACAGACATGTAACTGAGGTAACAGGATGGAGAACCAAGAGAGATGTTCACACAACTATTCTGACAAAGTGCAAAGCAACTCGAGGAAGAAAAGTTCCCTTTTCAGTAAACAGTGCCGGAGCAAGTGGTCATCCGTCGGCAAAGAAGGTGACCCGAGGCCTCACTCTTCACACAGACATTAACTCAAAGTGGACCACTGACTTAAAACAAAACCATAAAACTTTTCGGAAAAAAACACAGGAGAAAATCTTTAAGAACTAGGACCAAATAGAGTTCTTAAACTTGACACCAAAAGATCCTGAAAAAAAATTACTAAGTTGTACTTGATAAAATTAAAATATTTAGCTGTCAGAGACCCTATTAAAAGAATGGAAAGACAAGCGAAAGAGCGGGAGAATATGTTTGCAAACCTCATATTTAACAAAAAACTAGCATCCATAATATATAAAGAACTCTCAAAACTCATTAATAGAAAACGATAAACCGTCCAATTAGAAAATGAGCAAGTCACAGAAAGAGACACTGCACTTATTCAGAGACAGCACGTGAGCACATGAAAGATGCTCGAGCGCATCTGCTGTTGGCAGAATGCAAATTAAAGCCACAGTGATGTACCCACACGCACTTACCACAGTGGCTAAAATAAAACAGTGTGACAAAAGCAAAGGCAAGTGTGCGGAGCAACTAGATTACTCACATGTTGCTGACGGGAGTGTAAAATGATCCAGCCGTTCTGGAAAAGAGCAGGGCAGTGTGCTTTACAAACCAAGCACAAGAGCACCATGCCCTGCAACTGCACTCCTGAGCACTTATCCCAGAAAAACAAAAGTGCATGTTCACACAACCATCTCTACATGAACTGCTTAGCAGCTTTCATCCTAATAGTCAAAAACAGAAAATAACCCAGACGCCCTTCAACAGGTAAATGGTTCAAGAAATGGTAGTACCTCTGAATACCCACTCATCAATAGAAAGGAACAAAGTACTGAGACTCACAGCAACCTGTGTGTGTCTCCAGAGAATTATTCTGAGTGAAAATAAGATGCTCGAAATGACAAATTAAATACAGACCAGGCTGGCGGTCTCCAGAGGCGTGGAGATGGCCACAGCAGGGCAGCAGGACAGATAACTCCGAGTATTAACTGTGTCAATGTCCATACCCTGGTTGTGAGGCTCCACCATAATTCTGCCAAATGTGACCATCAAGAGAAACCAAGTAAAAGCTACACACACTCTGCATGAATTCTTACAATTGTATGTTAATGTGCAATTATCACAAAATAAATTCATCTTTTTATTTCAAGGTTTCAAAGTAACTCCCTCAAAAAAAATTAACCCTTCTACACACTACTATCTAGCATTTATCCCAAATATATTTAGAAAAGTTATACTAATTGTAAAACACTTCATGTTCTATTCTAATTATCAGTTTAACCATCTACTTGCACAAATCTCGTGGCATCTAAACACACCAACAATGGTTATCACTGTGAGTAAGGGCTTTCACATCTCTATCTGCCACTGGATTACACGTTTCTTGAGCACAGAATGTATCTAGCTTATTTCCAAGTCTTCCAAGATTACATTTTTCTTAACAAATTAATATTCCACTATGTGAAAATCCTACTTGCCCAGATATGACATTTATCAAGCCTGTATTTTTAAAAAATGCAACCTTTCCTTGAAAAGTAAAACAGTGAGGGGGAAAAAAGCTTGTACTACTTACTGAGTCCTACAAAGGAGACCCTGAAAGATAACAAATTCTAGAGAATTCAGATACCCAATAAGACACTGCTACTGTCTAATGCCCAAAGAACATGCTACTTTCTTTGCAAGAAGAGATACCATTCAGGCAATTCTCAGTCTGAGAAAGATGGTGCCATTTAAGAAACGAAACCTGCCCCCACTAAGCAAGGACAGCTACAGGTCACACGAACAAAGCCTCACTCAGAATGAGCCAACTCTGAGCTGCGACCAGGGCTCGCTCTCGCATTTCATCCTGCCCCGGCTTCTCCAACTCATTTCCTGATTCTGAAACTCAAGCCGCACCTCGAAAATCCCTCTGCCAACCTCCTCATCTTCCTCATCTTCGAAATCCCCTTCGGCCTATGCAATTACGACCGGGGGGCAATACCGAATCTGGCAGGACAGAACGCACTCCATGGGATATTTCTAGCTTTACGGTCTAACCGGACAGAACCTCATTCTGTAGCTTGAAAGCGGTTAAGAAATACTTCGACGATACGGTCTTGTATCAAAGGTCCTTCCGCCACGACAGTTTTCAGACAGTTTTCAGATCACACGCACTACTCCCATAGCAGTTTTCAAAATGCAAGTTGGTTGTTAAGTGGTAACAGTTGCAAATGCAACTGAGCTGCTCTGAGTGAGCGGTGTTACGCTTTATTTATCCTAACTGTGGCTGAAGCTGAAGACAAGAGTACATAAGAAGTTCTGTGCTGGTGACATGATTTACTTTTAAGCAAAAGTTAATTATAATCAAATATGGATTTTCCCAATGATCTTTAAGTCTCATACACGTACGGCTTTAAATAAAACCTTTATTAATAAAAATCCCTCAGGAAACCTAATTTTGAATTGCAGATATAAAACACTATGGCCTGAATCCAAGAAAACAATTATTGTCACTATATTTTATTTATATTTATTTAGAAATCTAGCAAAAAGGAAAAAGCGGCCCCTTACAGTAAAAACAACATTAAAATTACCCAAACGTTTTATTTACACAGAAATATGAAATCATGCTATTAGCAAGAAAAGTTTAACAATTCTTGTAACATTTATATATTACATAAACTCCATAACTATATTACCTGCCATATTGTCTAATATATCTGAGCCCCAATCTCCTTGAAACACAGACGTTAAAATGCTGTCAAATAAGTGAAGTTCCTTGGCACCAACAATTTTGTCACGAAATAAGCGCCGTGCTTCATAAGCTACGATTTCTAATACATAATCTAGTGGGTGATTTGAGGATCCTAAAAAAGACAACATTTTCTTTAGTTGTAATAGAATTCAAATGACTTGCAGATGGTCTATCTCAACATAATACTAGAAAGAGAGAATAAAAATCTGCATACCGTCAGGTTGGCGTCAGATAAGTACAAGAAAAGGGAAAAAAGGTAAAATTCAATGTGTTATTAATAAGTTGTTTTGATTATTTAAAGAATATATTAAGCATCATTATCTCTAGTTGTTCAATAAAAATACTAATTCCAAAAAGCATATTAAACATCACTAACAATTTTATTTTTCCCCAAATCAAATTTTACCAGCGACAATCATAAACAGTTTAGAACACACACACACACACACACACACGCACACTCATGCATACACACACAGATACACTATGGCATTCCAAAGAAAGAAAAGCAATTTGAAATCATAAAAGTAAAACTTACCTCCTTCTAAATCATATCTGAATAAGCCAAGAACCCACTGGGTAAGGATGCAAGGAGTAAAGAAATAGTGACTATGATCATCAACTGTAAATTTGGCCCGCACCTGGAAAAGAAAATAAAGTCAACTGTCTGTTCTCATTTTCTAAATACATAATATACATTTTATTTATAATGTATTTCCAAATATATAATGCTATAAATTTTTCAGTCACCACACTCACAGGAATGCCCAATTTCTACTAGTGAGGAGAAACTATATTTCATTAGAACTGATTTCCTTAGTTATCTCATACATTATATTTTACCCATTTAAAAACATTCTCTAAGAGGGGTATTTATAGGCTTCAACAAACTGCCAAATGTTGTCCAAGAAAAAATAAAAGGTTAAAAAGCCCTGCTGAGCAAAGGCACTCAAGGAGGGTGAAGCTAAGCTTTACACACAGTGGTTGCAATTCCAAGGCGCTCCCGGGTCCGGGACAGACATGTTTGCTAACGGCAGGAGCCACAGAGCTGTCTCGTGTTCAGTCACCGATCCCGAACGGATCAAAGTGCAACTCCTGATACATGCCCCGTGAGAGCCTGTGCCTTCCTCCTCATGGACAGGACCCACTGCTCTCGTTCCGGCCTTGATCACTGAGCTTCCGAATTCATTTAGAAAGTAATCAATGCTTTCTAACTTCTCCTGCCCCACATCTACTCCAACACTGCCAAAAGCATCTTCCACAAACACTTCCCTAACTTCCGCATGCTGTCCCCTTGACCTCGGAAGATCTTCTTTCATCTCCAGCCACTCTGGGAATTTCTATTAACTGTTCAAAACTCACATCACATTTCGGGGCGCCTGGGTGGCTCAGTCGGTTGATTTCTTGATTTTGGCTCAGGTCGTGATCTCAGGGTCGTGAGATCGAGGCCCGCGTCAGGCTCTGTGCTGAGCGTGGAGTCTGCTTCAGATCCTCCCTCTCCCTCTGCCCCTCCCCCCACCACGGTGCACACTCTCTCTCTCTCTCTAATAAATAAATACATCTTCCAAAACAAACAAACTCAGGTCACATTTCACCTCCTCTTAACAACTACCACACAGCAGAGTCACTTCCTTCCTCTTCCACGCTATTTATAACTTGTGCCTATTGTCACAGTTCCACTACTCATCACACTGTAGTAATAATTTATTTATGGGACCAGGTTCCTGACTGGTCTGTAAGCTTCCAGAAAACAGAGACTCAGGCCTCTCTGCATCCCTAGGACTGGCACGAGAAAAGAAGGTATTGAATAAATGTCTTCTGTGCCCTTTACTGCCTGATTTCAAGCACCATCGCGCTTCACTAAGGAAGGAACTGGAGGCATTTCCTCCTAGGCAACAAGAAAGAAGAAACCTCAAAGACCACTCTCTGGTTTGAAGTCTCCAAGACAGAAGCTGATCGAAGTCGGGAGAAAGATCCAGTTTTGCAAAGAAGAGGAACATTCTGAATATGCTAAATTTTAGTTGATAACAGAAAAAGCACCCAGCATTAACTCATTCATTCCATGTTCACTGAGTGTCTATTAGAGCATCTATGCTCAGAGAGCTCACTCTCTGGTAGAAAAGCCTAATCAACAAGACGAAAAGAAAGCTGAAGTGTCAACACAGCTCAGCGTTAAAGGTAGTCCCTCTGGGAGTGAAACCAAGAGACACGACAACGACAATATAAATGAGTAAGTATGTACCTGTTCATACACTTGGACCATAGACCCCGCTAAGAGGTAGATTTTTGATGAAGAGCCCCAAATAGAGTGATTCTTCAGATTTTTATGGAGAACGGGTTCCAAATATGCTCCATAAATTGTCTGTAATTGCTCTCTTTCTGGGTAACTGAAAGAGGGCACATAAAAAAATAGCTGAAAATACAATGTTCTACATTATTACGTTAATGTTCATTTGTAGCAGTTTTCCAGCTGCGCTGCTCTGAGGTTCGGATACCGCCCCCCCAGTTTATCCAGGGACTAAAGCCAGGCTCTAGGTCCCTATTCTGACCCCTACTTATCTGCTCTCAAATACTGAGGGCCCTAATAGAAGTTTCCGGTGAAATTACTTAAAAACATAATTGTTTGGAAATCACTGATTTTTAGAAAGGACCAAAAGGTAAATTTTGCTTAAGAAAAATTATTTTAAGTATAGCTGACCCATTTGGCAGTAATCAACTCAGAACTGTAAAAGTAGAATATAACAAATGAAATCAACCTGTTTCTCTCAAACCAAAATCTATTTCAATACAGCTTAATTGGTAGCTACAACATTTCTGAAAGTACAATTTAATAGATGGGTGCAATTAGCATGAAAGCATCAAAACAATATTTTTTAAGGCAAAACGGAACAGAGGACAAGCTCCATATCCATAAAATTTACAAGTTCTTGCAACAATTATGGACCATGGAGATGGGTGCATGCATCAGGATTAATGCTGTCACCCACAAACCTGACCTGACTCCGCCTTGTGCCTGTTTACATATGTTTATTTATCTTCATAAAATTTGATAGTATTTTTGTTTTACGAAACCCTTATTAAAATCTAAAATCCATCATTCAGATTCCTGATACTAACATTTTAGAACAGAGATGATACACAAAACAGTTGGGTTTTATTTCTAATATTTAAGAAGCACTGATTAACGCCTTTATCACCCTAAATTACTGCCTAAAGTTTAGGAAGGACAGGGAAAAAAATAACAGAACTCAAGTTTGACTATTTTTATATTCTTCATTTTAAAAAATTATCATTAATGGATACCTTTAATAAAATTCAAATACAGAAGACGTCTCCCCAGATTTAAAAAAAAAAAATTTAAGAACACTACGATACATACTCCACAGCACAAAGACGAACAATGGAAGTAAGTCTGGTGGTCAGCTTATGTCTTCCCAGTCTTCCTCCAGCTGACATAGAAGCCACAATTTGAATATTTTCTAAACCAACCCATTCCAAATTTTCATCATAAAATCCTTGATATGTCAGTACCTTTTTGAACATAAATGTATTTTAAATGTTTTAGGCTTAGGATTTTCTAATAGTGATATAAAATATTTTTGCATAAAATTCAACTGTTTCCAAATGCAATCATCCTCCTCTACCTAACTCAAAAATTTAAGATTGAAATATACTTTAAATTCTTATAACATTGAAAAATAATACTCTTCAAGACTCTGCATTCAATTAATGTTAGCTGAATTATCCTCATTTTTAAAGTGCTTTTCTCTCTAATAAACATTAAAATCCAGATGACATATAAATCTACCAGCAATTAGGGGAAAAAAAGTGAAAGAAATCAGGAAAAATATAAGGAAACTATTTTGGTTTTCTTTATAAATATTTTGTCATATTCTACAGTTCCATAGTAAAGCTAAGTTTGAACCCATATAAACATCATAAACTCTAATTTAGAATGCAGGGTTTCCAATGTGAAGCAAACCACATAAATAACGACTTCCACACTGACAGAATGCTTGGTGTCCGACCTTCGCCTTTACTCAGACTAAGAGGCAGAGTACTGAGCTACGGAAGCCCGTCAAGGGCCATGACCAAGGACATCTACCTGCTCTCTGAAAAATGCATCCCTAGAAAAATGAAGCAGAAATTTCCCCAAATCCCACATCATCCCCAGCTTCTGCTTCCCCTCTGTTTTAGAAATAAAGGACAGGAAGTAAGTATAGGGTGAAGGTTGTTTTTACTCTTCCTGTCATACGTTATCTTGCTGTAATGCTAACCTCTATAGGGAAGAACATCAAAGAAGGGAGGCTTGTGGGGCACCCGGCTGGCTCAGTCAGTAGAGCCTGCGACTCTGGACCTTGGGGTCGTGAGTTCGAGCCCCATGCTGGGTGCAGAAATTACTTAAAAATAAAATCTCTAAAAAAGAAAAAAAAGAAAAGGCAGGAAGAAAGTAGTCCTGGAACCAGATTACTACAAGCTTTGGGAGTTTAATGTCCACAACACATGCTGGATAAAACTGACCCTGAGGAGGAAAGCAGATTTTCTAACCCTTTCCCATTACATCCTAACACTTCAAGGAGTAAGACTCACCTGTTGTAGGAAAGCAACCAAAGTGCTAGTGCCCCATTTGTCAAGCTTGGGCAGGTTGATATCTTTCAAGTACAGAACAAGCCTCTCGCAGTCCTTCGGTCTGTACACGCGCCCCGTGTTAGTACTGATCACCATGCAGGTCTGGCTCAGCTTCTGCAGGAGATGCTGAGACGTGGTCTGGGCACTACAGTGAACTGCAGCGATCTGAGTGGACCGGAGCTGGGAAAAGGCATACCTGAGCAGCATCCTACGAGAGACGGAGGACATTGGACTTCGAAAACACAACCAATTAAACGCTGTGTATAGTCAACATAAAATTTCTATCTTATAAATATTTCAGTTTCTAAATTATGTAGTATGATGTTTAAGGGGAAAATGGTAAACATGGATATGGCTTAACAGGTAGCTTTCTAATTTTTACAATATAAAAAAATAAATTCATATTTGAAGTCATTCTTGGGACTCATTCAACAAAAAAAAAAAATCAAAGTTTACAGAAATAATTTAACTTGATAAAGTACATATAAAAGATACCAACTGTTTCCCCACAGTTGAAGGAAAGATTTTAAGATATTAAGTCCTCCAAGTTAAAAAAATATTTACTATGATTTTATAGAATTTTTAAATTACTACTAAAAATGTGAAACTAATAATCATGTCTCCTTTATTTCCAGATCCTACACTCAGTAGGCACTAAAAGTAGGCTGAATTACACTGATATAAAAGTTATTTTTAAATAGAGAGCTAATTTCAAGATGCCTTTTTTATCACTAAAGCAGGTAATAATTTGTGAGTGTATCTAAGGTATTCAGTTTTTGTTGGGATTGTATGCATGTATCTTCTCAGACTGTTCTCTTTCCATCAGAAAACACATAAGCTGGCAGGAAAAAAAGACATGTTCTTCTCTATAATTCTCTACAGTCCTATCATTTTTACAAGTAGTGACAATGGAAAGAGTCCTTCATGAAAATGTAAATGCTACTTTAAGCAAAAGAAAGGTAACAGAGCTGTTAAATTACTTTAAAAGAAGAAAGGAATACAAATCCACACTATGTACCTCAATCAACAATTTTCTGCTCTTACCCTTTGCCACATCCTTCTGGTCCTACAAGAATAAATGGCTGTTTAGTATCAGAACTTAACCACGGTTTGAAATAATCCAGTCCTCGCTGCATGTCAGGAATCTGAATGACGGGGAGAGTTTGGCCATTACTGAAATCATCGGCCGTCAAGTTTTCTGGCTTCTTCAGCACGTAAGATGCTAATCGTCCTCTACTCGAGTCATAGTAAGTATCCATTGGTTTGTGAGGGTCTGGAGGAGATTCTCGTGCCCAATTAAAAACCTGCAGAGGAAAAAGTTGTGATAGGTTTTCACATACTCCAAACAAGAGTGTATGAAATTTTAATTCTTCAAAGTCAATGTCCCAAAGTCAATCATCTTAGTTCAAAGAAAATTCTCCTATGCTAAACCTACCAAATACCTTTTATAATTAAAGCAACATGCTATGTCAAATATTATTCTCTAAATGATAATTCAAGCAAATAAATAAAAGTCATCTAGTTTGCACAGACACCAACGTATAAATACATTCAACTTATTTAAAGGAGTTTGAATGAACACTGAACCACTGATTTCTCAGTGTAGGAACCTAGTCCCGCCCATTTTGGTGGTTCCAGCACAGCTCTCAAGCTGCTCTTCTTCTAACACTGAAAACTTGCTACCTGCACAGATATAAATCAGAGTTCACCCGACGCTAACCTTCAATACCCTGCCTCTGAACTGTGGCATGAGAAGTCTGCTCAAAAGCAGCATACAATCTGGGATAGAGTGGTTAACGAGAAGCATTTGGCAACAAGGACACCAGAACGGCGGCCACGGAAAGGGGAGCAGCACAGAGTAGTAGTAAATGATGGCACCAAAGAAGAAACAGATGATACAAACGCAGAAACATGATGTTGGAGCCAAACCAGAGAAATGCATGTTCAATGCTTTCAACAAAAGCTGATGGGATGATGTCCCTTAAGTATACGATACAGTTTTATAAACAACTTGGCTGAAATATACCCTTACATTTATTAAAGAAAATGTTGATAATGATTAATCCATCCTAGCATTCCTAACTGCTCAAACAGTTCTGGTTAAATAAATGATTAAAAATACGTATTATTCTGGGCGCCTGGGTGGCTCAGTCAGTTAAGCGTCTGCCTTCGGCTCAGGTCATGCTCCCAGGGTCCTGGGATCGAGCCCCGCATTGGGCTCCCTGCTGTGCGGGAAGCCGCTTCTCCCTCTCCCACTCCCCCGCTTGTGTTCCCTCTCTCACTGTGTCTCTCTCTGTCAAATAAATAAATAAAATCTTTAAAAAAAATGTATAATTCTAAAATTTAAAATGAATAATTATATATATTCATGTGGCTAATTAGTTTCAAAAATGTCTAACAAAAAAAGATATGGTCCATAATATAGCCTATTATATTAAACATTTTATAAAATTTTAATATCATAAAATACCATAAACTTGTTCAAAGGAAAAAATAAGTACATATATTCAAACGCATAACTCTTCTATTGAATGCATTAATTTCAAAATTAAAAGGTTCTATACCTTACAGTTACAAATCACTCTATTTTGGCGATTAAGAGTCATGAAAATTAAAGAAAAATGTTGACTGAATATAGGTTTTAAATGTGCATCACCTCTTTGGTGAATTCCAGACGTGATTTCATGTTCAGATTTCCGCCAAGTCCCCGTATGAGATTAATAATAAACTGGTCATGATTTTGGCATCCACGTAGATGTGACAGACCGTTCATCACAGTCCCAACCAAACTTGTTTCAACCACATAGTCATTCTGTTAGTTAAAATCCATGGTACAGACAAAAAACAAACATTAATTGGTAAACACAGAAACATATAGATTTACACTCACATATCTTTTCAACTATGATTGTTAAATGCATCCCTCTGCTAAAGATGTAGAAAGTTTACATTTCATTCAGTTTACATGTATAAACTTTGAAAATAAAAAGTGATCATAAAAACGCAATTGTGCATTTCTAGCAGTAAGTGCTAGAGTCCTTAAGTAGATGTGTGGTTTGTTTACTTTCTAAAGTTGAATAAAAGAAAAAGTACATCACTGAGCACTGATCTAAAAAGAACAGTCCCCCATTTCCTCCTGCTGATAAAAAGGAAACTAGAGGACACTGGACGAGTATGGCTGGTAAAAGCAGACTTAACACAAAAAACCATGTGGAGCTGGCTCTGTACGCACAATTTAAAATGAAACTTGTGGGTTGCAGTGGTGTAGATGATTTCGAACTGTGGGCCTCCAGAGCCCGTGTGCAACTGCCGGGGGGTTAAAAGGGAAAAAGGCTCTCATTCATTCCATCTCTAAGTATTTACAGAGAACCATTTATGCATCAGTCACATGTCCCTGTGGTGCTAAGTATGGGGGAAAAAAAAAGGTGAACTAAACAGAAACTTCCATTTGTGTGACTCCAGTCATAGGGGAGACGGTCAACAAGTCCCAGTAAAAGCTCCAGAGAAGGGGCCCCTGGGTGGCTCAGATGGTTTAGCGTCTGCCTTGGGCTCAGGTCATGATCCCAGGGTCCTGGGATCGAGCCCCGCATCGGGCTCCTGGCTCAGCAGGGAGCCTGCTTCTCCCTCTCCCTCTGCCTCTCTCCCTGCTCATGCTCTCTCTCTCTCTCTGTATCTCAAATGAATAAAAAAAAAAAAAAAAAAGCTCCAGAGAAGCAGAAGAGAGTGCTCTCAGAGTAACTCAGATGGAGAGCCCGCCTCTTTCGAAACGGCGACAGTTAAGCCAGCATCTGAAGGATGGCATCCGTCTGGCATGCAGAGAACACAGCACAGGCAAAGCAAGCCAGTGGGGTAGTTCAGAAGTGCAGACAGCGAGGCAAGGGCCAGAGTACGCAGAATTGCATCGGCCGTGGTAAGGAGTGTAACGTTTATCTTCACTACTTTTAAAGTGTTTTTAAGTAAGAGAGTAAAATGATCCAATTTACATATTTTTAAAAATCACTCTGCATAAAAAAAATATTTTTAGAGGGTTGGAGAAACAGGAGGAAGAGCAGGAAAAAGGGAGGAGATGAGCAGAAATCCAGCTGCTTGGGCCATGCTAAGAGTTCCAGGCTTTAAAGGCAAGATAAAGGAAACCCTCGCATTTTCTTCTACATTGTCTAATTTGCTAAAATGATACAAGAAAGCAAAGCTCTAGTTATAAATAAAATCAGCATTTGGTTAGAGTAACCATTATGGTATATTTCTCAGAATCTGAACACAGTGAACAAAGTACAAAATAAGAAGGAAGGAAGCGTCAACACATTAAAAAAATGTCAAACAATCACAGGGACCTGACCTCAAAACAGAATCAGTTTATTTTCTAACTGATTATATCCACTCTATGGCTTGATCATCTTATCCTGTCCTCATGCCTACACTTAGAAACCCCTGTATATCAATATATCCCACCTAGTGTTGTATTTCTCTTTCTAACAAAAACAGCACCCACGCAGATGACCTCAAGGGACTTGTCCTGGAGCGCCTTGCTAGCTCCGCATATTTCATGTTCCTGAAATCCCCACATATCCACTGAAAAGGAGTGAGGCCAGAGGCAGCAGGTATTTACTAAAGCACATACATGCTCATTCATGCATGTTTTAGCACCACACCTGGGTCTGTGGATACACTACAGCTTGGTCCTTGCCCTCAAGGTGCTTTGAGATGAATGCATGTGGTTATACCAGAAAGAAGAAGACAGCTTGTCAGGCTGGAGGGAGTGCTTCATCCCCTGAGGCCTCCAGGGAACCTCTGTCATTCACACCCCACTCCTCACCAATCCCTGTCCCACCATCTCTTATATCCTTACAGTCAGGAAAGGAAAAAGGTAAGAAAACTGAAGGGAGATCTCCATTTCTCGGTAAATCCTATTCAATCCCCAAGTAGCAACCACTAAATCAAGTTCAGATTAGCAATCAGATGCTTCCAAAAAGTACTTACACTGCTATTTATTTCCTCTACTTTTCTATGTTCACATTTCTCAGAAAAGCAATGACACAAAAACCGGAAATAGCTGAAAAATCGCGTAGAACCTGTAAAAGTCCTCCCCTGTCTTCTGTGCACATGAAACCGCTATTCATGCTTCAAATTCAAAATCAAGTGTGATCACCTTTTTAAACTCTCCTGGAAGACAGCAATACTCTCTTCATCTGATTTTGATGATCTCTTCACACCTCAGTTTTCTCCATTAGGCAAACCCTCCCAAGGAAGGAGTCTGTCCTGTCTTGTCCAGTGCTATGCTTGATGCCTATGTTAGATATGCAATCATGTCTGCACAAGCAGTGCTTAATAATACTGTAAACGACTCGCCATCCCTCTTCTACTGTAGTATTACCTTGACATTGTTTTTAGCATGAAATACAAGCAGGCATTTACCGACAGTGAAATGTGACAGTAACATCGTTTTGCTAGTAAACAATGGGAGATTCCACTATTCAAGATTTTTAGGTAAGCAGTTCAGGATATTGTAGGTGAGAGAATTGAAGTGTTTTAAGACACCATAAAGAAAGTTAAGCCAAGACAAAGAGCAGGATAGCAGGGAAGACACCTACTTCTCACTCTGCCCCCAGATTCTGGCTGAGATCCACTAAAAGGCAGCTATCTCTAAGCAACACTTTTAATCACTGTACTTCTGGCCTAAACGATTAATTATGAAATATTATGGCTAACTTACCTGCTTCAGAACCCACTGTAAAGCCTTTTCAAAGTAATCTCCAATCCAGTTTTCAAGATTATTC
Source organism: Halichoerus grypus (assembly GCF_964656455.1). Lineage (NCBI taxonomy): Eukaryota > Metazoa > Chordata > Mammalia > Carnivora > Phocidae > Halichoerus > Halichoerus grypus. The sequence goes on from NC_135722.1 coordinate 110,313,814, forward strand.
CTATAATTAGGAGGCTGATTCTTCAACCAAGATTTTATCAGAGAGTTAACATCTGTCTCTTCATCACTGAAACAGATTAATAAGCATGTAAGAAATTACTTAGGGAGACACTGTCAGGGGCGCCTAGATGGCTCAGGCGGTGAAGCATCTGCCTTCGGCTCAGGTCATGATCCCAGGGTGCTGGGCTCAAGCCCCGTGTCCCAGCCCCACGTCCTTTGGGCTCCCTGCTCAGCGAGGAGCCTGCTTCTCCCTCTGCCCCTCCCCCTCTGCTCCTGCTCAGTCTCCGGCTTTCTCTCTCTCAAATAAATGAATAAAATCTTAAAAAGAAAAAAAAAGGAAGACACTGTCAATTTTCTCTCAAAATGAATTTCTGCTCCGATAAACATTATTCTACACAGGTATTGTATCTGCTAGTATAAGTGTTAACTTTAGTTATTTCTCTATGTATACGTATATATTAGTTACGTGTATACATATACATGCACACATACGTATACGTATATATGTATATACGTATATGCCATTTTCTGTAAAATAAAGCAAATAAATTTTATCTATATTATAAACACAAAGAGGAATTATACACAGATTAGCCAAAAAGTTGTCTAAATCCTTAGGAATAGAGAAATAGACAATCCCAAATCCCATCTCAGACTTACTGAAACAAAATCTTCACTTTAACAAAATCTCTGGGTGATTCAAAAACACAGCAGAGTTCAAGGACAGCTGCATCTTAATACAGATCTTTAAAAATATTTTTTTCTTCTTCTCTCTCTCAAAAAAAGCCAACTACCTAAATTCTCATGCCACTATTAAAACTCAAAGATCTAAAAAAAAAACCTCAAAGATCTTTGTCAAGTAAAATACAATTCCTTTAGCAAAACACGTAATTACATGAGTAACATTCAGTGACTGAAATTAAATATAATACTGACATTCAAAATTATATCTTAAATAATTATAAAAAATTATGGTAAAAACAATTCATAAACAATTTTGGAATAGACAAGGGTTCATGATTTTGCCACTTCTTTCCTACTCTCTACCACTGTTTTGTAGCAACACTATAACTACTGAGCCCTTGAATTTCTCCTCTCACATTTCTATCCAGGTAAAAAGGAAAAGAAAAATGGGATGATCAAAAGTAAATATGTGGGGCGCCTGGGTGGCTCACTCAGTTAAGCGTCTGCCTTCAGCTCAGGTCATGATCCCGGGGTCCTGGGATTGAGCCCCGCATCGGGCTCCCTGCTCCGCGGGAAGCCTGCTTCTCCCTCTGCCATTTCCCCTGCTTGTACTAGTGCTCACTCTCTCTCTCTCTCTGTCAAATAAATAAATAAAATCTTAAAAAAAAAAACTTAAAAAAAAAAAAGTAAATACGTAAGTTACATTAGATCAGCTCAAGTCTGAAAACCAAAGACTCTCGGAGCCCCTGCAGAATAAAGACTTTGCTGTCAATGGTGTTTCCCCAGTGCCTATGGCAACTACACATCTTGATGGTTTGTCCAGGACGATCCTGGTTTACTGTCCCAGCATAATTAACAGCATTCTCTTTCACTATCAGAAGGTCCTCATTTGGCCTATAACATAGCAAGTGTTCAACAAATGAAGAAATGAATGGAACCTAAAACCAAGGTACAAGCTGATCAAAAGCAGCAAAAATGTTACCATGTATTTGTAGTTTACATGCAATCATATATATTCATCATGCCTCTCACAAACAATATCGGGTTCACCAACAATTTTTAAATCCCGTGCAGCAATCCGTGGTCTTTCTTTCTGCTAAATATCTATCGCACTCTACTTACCATTTATGTCACTTATATTCTGCCTTGTGATATAATTGTTCCATTTATTTTATCTCCTCTACTTGAAGGGATGCTCCACAAAGACAAGCCCTCTGTGTTAGTTTTACCCCTTTCTTGCTCTGTCTCTCCTAAAATGCCTGACTTAAAGTCACATACATAATAGGCATTCAATAAAGATTTCAACATTTAGTTATAAACTTCCCTTTTATGCCACTTTTCTCACCAGACTATAAGAGTATGTTGAACAAGTAGACAAACTGTGAGACACGGCTACAAAAGTTATAAACACAATGGTGTATCTTTTAATAATTAATACCTAAAAAATTTAACTGGAGTTCATGACTATTTAATATAAATGTTCCCTAAAATACTATCAAAGAAGTAAGCAATTAATTTTGGAAACAATCTGAACCAACTTGATAACACTATCATGTCACATAACACCAAAAATGGCTTCAAGTGGTGCTAAACGAGTAGGGCATTTAGCATTTATATAGACCCCTCAGTGTCAAGTTCTAAAACAGCAATTCAAAAAGCGCAAGAAAGCTTTCTAATTACTCATTTTGGAAAATGAAATTGGCTGTAATGTCTATGTTCTGGCATGAGACTATTATACATGATATCTAAAATTAGTTTATTCTTCATTTTTACCCCTGAAGCAAATACACTGAGGAAGAAAGTAAAAATTAAGTCAGGAGGTTTCCAATTTGTACAGTGAAAGGTCACTTCCCTAGGTTGGCCTAGGTTGGCCCTAAAATTCTATGAATCTAAGATTCTGTGATTAAAATATTGCTACTTAGTTCTGGATGATCAGCCTCTAGTTCATAACCAGCCTCTTCACTTCTCTGCACTGGTAACATTTAAACAGAAGTCAGAGAAAAAAAGAAACAATGAAATCCTTGTTGTCTCACCGAAGCAAACAAACATAATCCTTAGTGACTGCAATACACTAAACACTGAAACAATTTAACTGCAATAAAACAGTTACTCTCTGAATGAAGTAAAACCTAACATAGAGAGTTAATAAAAAATGAGGAAACACATATTTATACATCATTCATACAACACTTACTCCACTTAGCTATGAAACCAAACCAATAACTGAAGAATATTCTCACATCACGTAGGCAAGTGCTCTGATGGTTTACCTAAGAAAGATCATTCCCATTCTAGATATTGTGGCTGGCGAGGCACAACTTAAATCATGAGTTTCAAATATAAAGTTAACATTTGGGCCAAACTGAATCCTTTCTCCGCTGGGCATGGTGAGGAGTCGATTGTCGTCCAGAACAGAATTCAGGGACTCTATCCATTCGGGGTCAATATCACCATCACATATTATCCATGAGCTGACATCTGTTTTCAAAACAAGAAAGTGGAAGTAAGATGAAACTATACTCAGTGATAACAACTAAAAATGAGGAATCAAATAACCATCTCTTACTCTTCAGAAGTAATTTCCACCAAGTGTTATTTTATATTATGAAGAGCTAAAGTAGAACAAGCTGAGATTTTCCCCGTGACTCTGCATTGCAGCCGAGCTCGAGGACTCATGTGATAACACCCTACCTGTCCCTCAGCCACGTGCCCTGTGATAATGCTCTACCTCTCCCCAAACATACAGAACTAAAGGAAAAGATGGTCTGCAAGACTGGGCTATTTCCAGTCCCATGACCTTGTGAGAGATTCTCCACACCTTTGTCTTCGACCAGGTCATAAGAATGTAGTATCTCTTGTAGAAAAGATAGGAAACCCATTTTTAGCATCCTATTTGAGAAATACAAAATTCGCCCATCAAATTTCTTTGATATATAAAAAGTTGACTTCAAAGGGGAGAAGTAGTGCTGTGTACACAAGTGTTTTTGGAGACAAGCCTTTTTTTTTTAAATCCATCCTTCCTAAAATGAGAATGGTTTCAAGTGTACTTTGAGACAATTCAAACAGGATAATATCACCCATAAAAGTGTGACAAGTCAATACAGGCAATATTTGGTTTTTACTGAGTGTGATATTATTAACCACAGTGAAAATGAAAAACTACATGGAAAATCTCTTCCAATGTGTCTCAGTTCTAAACCCTTCCCTCACTGGCTTAGAAAAACAACTTTTAATTATGACCTAATAAAAAGTAAGAAGTCTTCTCAGATTCTGGCCAAAAATCCCTTTAAACACCAAACCAAAAAGCTGAGAGCAAGACGACTACTGTTTTACGACTTAAATTTTCAAAATGATTCAAAACACTGTATTCCAACTCATGAGTTAAAAATGTTTACACACACACACACACCAATTTTAAACCCAAACAAAATTTGTCATCTTCTTATTTGTGAGGCAAAAATAGATTTTCTATTTTTTCAGTAAATTAATCTAGTTGTGAATCACAACTCACCCAGATTACTCCGAGTTTCTATTATAACAGAAGCTCCTATTCAGTCTAGATCAACATGACAGCACATCTTGGGCCCCTCTGAAGTAAACAGTCAACGTACACCATTTATAAGGCAGTTTATGGTTATGTGTAAGACTTTAATAAGGACAGCGTTAAAGACAAGTTCTGTCATCTTCTAAAAAGTACTAAGGAAAGCAATGAATCACAAAACACAAACCAACCTTGAGGTTCTCGGACCACTTGGCGAGCGCTGTTTGTCAAAACACCATCAGACCATTCCCTGGTATCCATGTCAATATGGCCTAACAGCTGACGTCGAGGCATAGCTTTGGGATTCATGGTATACTGTTTGACCACTCTGCCAATTCTGCCCAGCGCTGCCCTTAACATCCTCCACAGGGTTGATTTCCCAGCACCACTTGGGCCAACAATGACAACTCCCATTCTTTGGCGTAACTGTTCATACAATTCTAAAGCCTTCTTGATCTAGTAGAAAAGAAACATGTTTGTATATGATTTATAGTACACAACCATAGTTCTGTTCTCATTCTATAACAGTTGTTCTATTCCAAACATATAAAATTAAAGCCTTTGATTTCTTCAGTGGAAGATAAACAGCCTTAAACAAAATGACACCTAAATAAATCTGAGCATGTTTACACCATGATCTTTAAATCCAATATTTCTTTAAAAGAAACAAGTATACTTTCCAAATCATTTGACAATATGTTCATTATTTTACTCACTCATCAAATATATGTATTATTTTATTCATTAGTTGATTCATGCATTTATATCCTGTATCTCTCAAAAAAAAGAGGGAAAAATGTTCATTTTGAACATGTACTGGTGCTACATAAAAAAAGCTACTAAAAAGAATTTCTCCTAAGAAATTGTCAAAGTGAAACTAAGTCATATGTAATCAATTATCAAAAATATATATGATGGATCTATTACAGGCCAGGCTCTGTAAAAGGCACTAGGAATAAAATGATAAACAAAAACAGACATGGATCCCACATTCCACGAACACTGTATTTGGTGGGGGAAAATCAATTATTAGTCAAATATACGATTAAGCGTTAGTAAGTACGTGAGAAAGAAAAGTAATGAAACACACAGCAAGGAAACTTCATCTGGACTCAAAGATCAGGGAAGGCATCCCTGAGTAAGTGAGATTTAAATGGAAAGATAAAAGATAAAGATAGTTAATAAGGAATTAACTAGGAGAAAGGATCAATACATTATATTCTTTTTAAAATTTTATTTATTTGAGAGAGAGAGAAAGAGAGTGCAAGCGGGGGGAGGAGCAGAGGGAGAAGGACAAGCGGGCTCCACACTGAGCAGGGAGACTGATGGGGGGCTTGATCTCACAACCCCGAGATCACGACCTGAGCCAAAATCAAGAGTCGGATGCTTAACCGGCTGAGCCACCCGGGCGCTCCTATTACAAAGTATCCTTGACGGTTACCTGATCAGGTATGATTTCATAACTGGCCTCCTCAAAGACTTGCTGTAGTGCAGAACTCAGTTCACCATATTCCACTTCTCTAAAGTCGATCCCAGGAAACACATCTTTAATCAGCGCATCAAACCGTGAGCAGTCAGCAAACGTAAACTTTGACATTGTATTAAGCCTCAGCGCTTGTACCACAATTTGACTTTCATTAACTGGAGAAAAAGTTTCATTTTAAAATTATTAGTTACTGACTTTAGAAAGTTTTAATGACCGTAAACACAATTTTCAAATACCATGATATTCGTTACTAGTAATTAAATGATGTGCTAGAATTTAGTAACAGTTAAAGCCCTCTGATACCATGTGAACTGACAAGCTTACCTTACTATCTTTTGACCACTGAGAAATAAGGATCCCTAAGTACAGTTCTGGACTCTCTTCCATAGAATTTGAGTCCCAGGGTTCCCAGACTTTAATTAATAATAAAAATCCTTGGGGCGTCTGGGCAGCTCAGTCGGTTAAGTGTCTGACTCTTGGTTTCAGCTCAAGTCATGATGTCAGGGTCCTGGGATCCAGCCCCGTGTCGGGCTCAGGCCTCAGCAGGTAGTCTGGTTGAGATTCTCTCTCCCTCTCCCTGTCCCTACTCCACTCATGTGCGTTCTTTCTCTCTCAAAAAAATGAATCTTAAAAAAACAAAATAGAAGTCGCCAGCACTTACAATTTTATAGAACTTTACAGCTTTTATGTGATCCTTCAACAACTGTATAAAGTAAGAAAGTATTACATTATTCTGGTTTTATACTTGAGGATATTAAATCTCTAAGGGTTTAAGTGATTTACCAGAGAAAGCAGAGCAGTCTAACAGCTGGGACTCGCATCCAAATCAGCTAAGTGCAGACTCAGGCATCTTCAAATACGCCAGTACTGCCTCCCAGAAGTTTAAGTCCTGAGACTGAAAACCAACAGACTGAGCAACAGTCTTTAATCAGACTTGCTCAAAAGTGATTCATAAACCCATCCCCAAACCAAATGTAAATACTAACATCATTGCAAGATTCTTATTTTTTCAAAGATATTAATCAGCTGCTGATAGGTAAGATATATCAATGAAGGCAAGAAACCGTCTTTAGTCTGGTATTTCTCTATAATTGCTGAATATTTCCATGTTTCAGTACGTGCAAAGACGCATGGGCACAACAGAGCTGATTTCAAGCATGAGTAAGCCATCTTTAATTACTATAGGTACGGCTTCAATGTTTCTTAAAAGATAGACAACAGAAAAATAGTAATTTAAGTAGCTCACCAAATGTCTTACCTTCCCTGGCATGTGCCAACCCAATAATAGAGCTAAAGCAGCTTCCTTTTTTTAAGATGTATACTTAAATCACTTAAAGCCTGAATAAATAATTTTACATGGTGTGTTTTTCTATGCTGACTTATTTTCAGCGTTTTAACTTAGTTTAAAAAAAAAGATTTTATTTATTTAATGAAGAGAGAAAGAGAGGGCAAGCAAGAGGGAAAGAATCTCAAGCAGACTCTGTGCTGAGCGCGGAGCCCAACACGGGGCTGGATCCCAGGACCCTGAGACCATGACCTGAGCCGAAATCAAGAGTTGGATGCTTAACCAACTGAGCCACCCGAGCCCCCCCAACTTAGTTTTTAAAAGCAATCTGCAGAGTTGAATATTTGGCCTTTCATAAAGGCACACATCCATGGGTGGGGGAATCATTTATCTTATATAAATGGGGGAAAAAGGTGGTAGAGTATAATAAAATATCATGAGTCTGATCTGAATAAATGATTTGATAAATACATAAGTAGGAAAGAAGAAACAAATCTTATTTACAGAAGAGTTTCAAATAATATTTGCAGATATTCCCCCCTCTAAGAGATGGAGCTTAAGCCTTGCCTGCCTGCTTTGAAGGTAAGCCACATTTAGCAACTAGCTTCCGAAAAGTACAGTAGGGAAGGGGGAGGACAGTAATTTCACAGTTGTTATTCCAGCGGAGACACCTGGCAAATTCTAAAATAAGCCGGGAAGGTGAACATCAGCAGTGACGTCACGCGGTCATTGCGCACACACTGATACAATGTGGTAAGATGGGCCCATCGCCTCTCTGGTGTTCTTTCCAAATGTTCAGAACCTGGTCTCATCACGACAGAAACATCACGACAAAACCCAGACTGAGGAAGAGCCTACGTGACACATGACCTGCACAGCACCACGGAGACGGAGGAGACGTGACAACTGGAGGCAGTGCGGCGCCCTAGCCCCGACCCTGGAGCAGAGAGAGGGCGTTAAGGACACAACACGTGAAGTCCACATGAAGTCTGGACGTCAGCTAGCAGTAATATGCCAGCCTCAGGTTCCTAGTTTTGGCAAATGTACCACAGTAAATGAGAGGAGACAACGGGAATGCTATCTTTGTAACTTCACTGTAACTTGAAAATTATTCTACGGGTAAAAGGTATTTTTTGTAATCTTAAGTTTTTTTTTAATGGGTAATTTTGCTTGGTATACTATCTCTTTGAAAGAGAAGACCCCCGTACATTTCTACGGTTGTTGTTTTCAGATGAGAGAAATTCTCAGGCTATGCCCCAGACCTACAGAATCAGGAAGCTGGGCATAGGGACCCGACACTGGTGTTTTAACAAGCCTCTAGGTGATTGTAAATGTACATCAAAGATTGAGGAGAAGCGGACTAGACTATTCCTCTATACAGCACAACTATTTAGTATTTAATGCACATTTTAAAGTTATGATAGGACATTGGGTAAGAACTAGGGAAAATGGGAATGAAGTATGGATTTCAGTTAAAAAATAACATCAATATTGGTCCACTATTGTGATAAAATATAGCATGCTAATGCAAGATGTTAACAACAGGAGAAACTGGGAGCCAGGCATTTAAAAACCATCTTTATTACTTTTCTATAAATCTAAAAGTGTTCTAAATTAAAGTTGTTGCTTTTTTTAAATAAGATTGTATCTGAATAACGAGTCCTACCATTCTGTTTAATGCCGCTTTTCTTCAGCTGCCTAAGAAGGCCTCCACTTCCTCTAAGAACAGTCTTCAAGGCTCTCAGACCCCAGTCGTAATGTTGCTGAGGCGTCAAAAGTTCCCTTAGACACAGAAATCACAAAGCATCAGATAGCTATAAGAAATTATTCTATTGCTATATTTAAAGAAATACAGACTATAACTACGGACATATAGAAACGAGTACCGATATTCCATCAATTTACGTAAAGGACCCAGTCATAGGACTGATCGCTCCAGTGAAACACTGAAGACAGACGATTCCCAAGGATCAGGGTAAAGCTGTCGTGACCTGGCTATTTACCTTCCTGAAGACACTAAAGGACAAGCACCTGTGACTATTATCCCTCAACTGTTCAATCCACCCATCTGGCTCTCAGTTTCTGGCACTCCAGTTCTCACCAGCTCTTAAGTAACATGAACCAGAATTCTAGGTCGCCCAAAGAAGCTAAAAGTCCATCACTATTACTAGAAATAAGACAAAAGACAGAAGAAAAACTGTGGAAGATTCCCTCCAAAGAAGAGTGGGTTTTGAAGGGTCTGCTGATAAATTCGTTCGATCAACATCATTTAGCTGGAGCACCCCAATAAAAATATTTTGCAGAAAAGAAGTGAGATCAAATTCATAGCATTTAAGGAAAACAAATAGTTTTGAGTCAGATGTTAAACTAGAATCTTCCCTATCGATACCTTAAGTACAATATAATCACCAATATGAAAATCACTGAATAGGTCCATTGGACAAATGTGAAAAATGATCACTAATCCATAATCAATCACTGGAACCAAAAAATATAAAAATATTTAAGAGAGGAAAACTCACCTGGAGAGATTGAAGATAGCTACCAATTTTCTGCCCAAGACTTTGGCATCCTTGAAGCCTTCTGAATACAGAATAACTTCTGCAATAAGCTCATTGTCTGGACGGGACATGGCTACTGGCCTGAAAAGCTGTTTAAGATTGTCAGGTAGCTTCTGTCGTCCTCCATAACCCTTTCCAGCAGGATTCATTGTGATAAAAATTCCAGAATTAGAATTTATTTCTACCTGAAATGTTAATTTAAAATATGGGCATTAAATATCTGTAACTATAAATATAAAATAGGTTGCTAACAGAAATTTTATTGTACATATTTCTACACACAAATCCTACACCTTGGCAAAAACATACGATAACCTCCTTAGGAGCAACACTATTTACAGAGGTCCTTTATAATCAGTTCTGTGGGGTGTCTATGCTTCCTGAAAGCCTCCTCGTTCCAGGCCCTTGCTGGGTACACAGAGACAACACAACTCTGACCAGAAGTCAGTAACAGTTTATGCCCTTCAGGAGCTTACAGTCTATAGGCAAAAGCACCGCATGATTCAAGCTCTGACAGGGGAGAGCAGAGTACCACGAGAGTCCCTGGCAGGAGCACCTGCAAAAGCACACTTAAAGCCAAATCAGAGTGTGCAAACAATGCACGGGAAGTAAGCAGAAATACCTAGAGGGAAAAAAATCTGGCTATAAAGGAAAGAAAGGAGAAAGAGAAGTGGTTGGGAAGATGAGTGAGAGGAAGGTTGGCTTATGTTTTAATTAGATCAAATATTATAATATTATTACACATGACATTGTGTGTTACTAAAAAGGACAAGAGGTGGTTATGTTTCAAAGCCAGTGAGGAATGGGGAGAAGAGAGAGGGCTACTTCTATCAGGGAGGGAATAACAAAGACAAGGTCCCTGGGAAGGAGATCCCAGAGCATCAGTGGAAAGACCAATGCTGACTGGGACAAAGGACAATTCCTTCAGGTTGTTACAGGAGGAAAAAAACTCAGTGTGTAAGAAAGTACATTCTGACGGCAGAAAGGTAAAAACGTTAACAGTTTCTCTTTTCTTTATGAAGAGTTGAAGCAGCACGGAAATAACACATTAATAATTTAGAACCGGTCTTACTTCCCTGCCCTGCCCTGAAAAACCTGTCCTGTGAAAATGTTATTATGGATTAGAGGATAATTTCACAGGTCTTTGAACTTTCCGTGTTTTCAAACATTATACGCTATATAGAGAAGCTCACACTTTCTACACAAATAAGTTCACACTGTCATGACGTGAATATGTATCTCCGATGGGAAAAAGTGAGGAAGAGAAAAACAGCTAAATGCTTACTGTTGTAAGATCCATGCAGAATAGGGATCAAAAACATGAGCCTCAGACTGAGACAGACTCGGGGTCAGTTCCCAGCCCCATGACTTACTCCTAACTCACAAGCCGTGCTTTCCCCATCCATGAAGCAGAAAATGTACAGCAGTCCCTCCCTGGAGGGATTCTGACGGCTGTTAGGTGAGACGGGACCGGGAGCATTATGAACAGGGCCAGCACGGAGTAAGTGCCCAGGAAACATTAGCAGATACAATTATAACTTTAGTACTCAGTACTGAAATTTTGAAGGTAAATGGAAAAGTGAGACCAAAAAAGGGTGAGAAACCTCAGACAATTCACAGGTAACAAGGTTTAACAGGGGCGCCAGGAGAAATAAAGACAGAGTATCTGCCTGAGTAGGCGTAATGAAAAGTCGTAAAAAATATCTGAATTTTAAAATTCCCAGCATATCTACACCTCCTTGCCAAGCAGTCCGCACACGGCTCTGTGGTTCTTCAAAGCGTCCTGGATCGTCTGCACCTGCGTGGACACGGCTGATAGCACTGACTCCTCCAGTCTGTTGAATTCATCAAAACAGCCCCAGGCCCCACACTTCACCAGACCAACAAGAATGCGTCCCATGGACTTGACATCGATGCCCTAAAAAATAACAGCAAAAATTATATCCGTGAAAAAATAATTAGGATCTCTAATAATAATTTAATACTTTGATATTTACAGGCAAGGTGATCATTTCACCCACCTCTGCCTCTTTTGCTCTTTTTTTAAGTACAGGTTAAACAGCTACACTTTGCAGGGTGGTTTCAAACAATAAACAAAATAATTCATGTGAAAGTGTTCTGGAAAATACACAGAACTAAACAGATACAAGATTTTTAGTTATTCTTTAAGTTGAAATATAAATCCTACACAAAATGTTTTTAAAATGGTATTTTCAAAATGAATCTTTTTTCCTCCTTCTGTTCACTAGTCTCCTTGCTAAAAACATTTTTCCTTCCCTTCCACTATATTCATTTGTTTTGTTTCTTAAATTTCACATGAGTGAACTTGAGGAAATAAAGTGAGGGTTGCTGGAGGGGAGGGGGTGGAGGGATGGGGTAAATGGGGGATGGAAGGAGGGCACATAATGTAATGAGCACTGGGTGTCGTGGGGGTTTGTTTTTTTGTTTTTAGATTTTATTTATTTGACAGAGAGAGAGAGAGAGACAGCAGGGGGAGCAGCAGAAGGAGAAGGAGAAGTAGGCTCCCAGACAGCAGGGAGCCCGATGTGGGGCTCGATCCCAGGACCCTGAGATCATGACCTGAGCTAAAGGCGGGCGCTTCACCGACTGAGCCCCTCAGGAGCCCCAGCACTGAGTGTTATAAGCAACTGATGAATCACTAATTTTAAAAAAACAAAAACATTTTTCTACCCTCTAACATAACCCTTCATTCTGTATTTAAAATTATTTATTTGCACTAGTTCCCTTTAGAAAAGTTATGGGACTATACTCTCTGCAACCTCTCTCCATTTTATTGTTCAAATAAAACAAATTCTGTTTTCAAGTTACTCAAAAGTAAAGTGATTTTGAAATAGGGCATTTCCTATATAAGTACATGAATACTAATCCAAACTCATAACTAACACACTATTATCTAGTTTGTATTATGCATTCTACCTCATCACAATTAAAGACTAAAACTTGTCTTCCAAGAAGTCCACCCAAGGCCTTGACTGATTCAGTTTTTCCAGTCCCAGCTGGCCCGTAAGGGTTTCCTCCGAGACCCATCTTCATGGCTTGAGTGAGGGTGAGGTAGCACTTGTCCGTCAGCGGCGTATAAACCAGCTTGGGAGCATTGCCCTACGCAAGGGAAACAAAAAGCTTGAATATTCATGTTTTATTCAACCTTACAAACATGAAGTTGTGGGACTAGTTAAAAAGCTAAAAAGGCAACAAAAAAGTTAAAGCTGCTAACATAGAAAAATATCCAAAATATTTTTTTACTAGAAGAAACTTTTTAAAGCACAAACTAAAATTAAACTTAGTTAATCCCAAGCATGTAGTTTATTCCATCCTCAATTAATATATTGGAAGATTTTCCAAATAGTCTCTCAAGTTCTTGATAGTGGTAAAAAGACGTACTGCTAAGGCAAAGAAATCCAGAACTCTATTATACAATAATAATCAATTTTAAATTTCATGTAAATTAATTCCCTAAATCTTATGATCTTCATAAATCAGGACCACTTTGGAGACTCAAATGTAATTATTTTGAAAACTTCCTTATGAAATTAATAATATCAACTCATCAAATAATTCTCAAAATGTCTAAGTTTTAGGGAAAAGAGATTCCAATTCCAGCTGCACTTTATGGAGTTTTCCCTTAACTTAGTAGACAGATTTGGGTCTCAAAACACATTCCCTTTCTGAAAGAGTCAGCTGGCGACTCTCCTGATGTACCCTTACTAACATGATTGTCCGACAGAGCCTGATGACTAACTCGTTATCATGGGACAAGGCAGAGAGGATACAGCTGGGTTTTCTGAAAACAGGTTCCATGAGCTACGTTACTGGTGTGTGTGTGTGTAGGCATGGGCCAGACTCCTTCCGTCAACGTTGCTGGAATCCACTATCCCTGGATTAAAGAGACAGCTCCATTTTTATATAAATGCTACTCTAAGAAAAGGCACATTCACAGAATTCAGTACGACACCGCCATTATCTTTACTTTTCTGCAAATATTTCTCTGATATAACATCTTCTTAGTTAAGAAACAGAAAGGACGGTCGCACACAAAAAAATTCTTAAAGGTTACGACCAAAATAAAAATAATTCTGTCACCTAAGAGCAAATTTCCTTTAAAATAGTTTCAACTGGAAAAATAAAATACTTTGCCACCAGTCATACCTGATACTCGTAAGTATACTGAAGTTCAGAATCCACCATTTGCACATAACACGTGTGATCACTTTTCATATAAAATCTGACTTGTTTTTTCCAGGCCCAGTCTTCAGTTGTATGAACTTGAACTTGGTTTAACTGCTTTACCACATCAATATTATGAATAATATCAAGAATCAATGCTTTAAGTTTAAGCTCCAGAATGCCAGATTCTGTATGCAAATTAAAATATTTTGAGAAAATGTCAGCCTGTGACTTATGTATTTATTACATACATACACAGATATTTTAAATGAATTTAAATGGTAATTTTGTGATACATTTGAATGATACAGTCATATGAATCACAGAAGTCAAACAAATGTCAAATCCACCAGTAAAAAATAAGAATTTTGCATATGGAAATGAAGGCACCAGACTTCAGGGAGAGAGGGTCGGGTTCCTTACGCGAGGGAGCAAGCACACTGCAGCCTATGTCTCCCTCTGAGCCCAAGTATAAAACATGCACAACGTGCCCTCGATGGCTATTCCGGAGTCTGAAAAACACAAAGTGTCAGGCAAATTGGGGAAGATCTGAACGAGAAGTGCCACCAAGCCAATGGTCTCTTTTTGTCTCTCTGGTGTCCCCAGGCCTGGACCCACTGCAGCCAGAAGCCTGAGAGGTGCAGTCGGGGCGAGCTCCGGGGGGGAAGGCCAGCGGTCGGGGCAAGCTCAGGGACGGGGGAAGGCTGGCGGTCAGGGAGCCTGGGGGTGGGGGAGGCCAGCCGTCCGGGCAAACTCCGGCGGGGAAGGCTGGCGGTCGGAGAGCAGAACGGGAGCCCAAGAAAACCAAAAAACACTGGGTGGAGCATGGAGACAGAGGGGATTGGGAAAATGACTCTAGAAACTGGATTATGATTCCTGGGCTCACCCTCAGCTGGGCGGATCTCTTCCTTGCCATCAAACCAAAGCCTCTGAGAGCCGGCCATCAGATGGCACACGCGTGAGGGCATGTGAGTAGTGTTGCAAAGACTATTTTGTTTGAATTACTGAAGTGTAGATGACGTACAGGTGGTAACCGTTTCAGGAGCACAGCACAGTGCCTGACGACACTACACACGAGTCAACGACTTCTAAAAAAGAGCTGGCATCAGAACCACAGCCCAGAGAAGGCTGGCTGGAACGTGGGGCCTGAACCCAACACGATCAACCGCTAACAGAAACCATCAACATTATCCAAAGGATGTAAACAAGACCCAGACACTCATAACACAATATTCACAATGTCCGGGATACAATCCCACATCATTCCACATGCAAAGAACCAAAACAATACTTCCTTAAGGAAAGACAGTGAAGGTGAAATAAAGACACTCTCAGACGCAGGCAACTGTAGGAAGGAAATCAGAGCCAGCAACTCCAACTAAAAGAAGCGCCAAAGGAAGTTACTCCACCGGCAGGAAAGTGAGAGCGTCAAGATGAAGGAAGGGCAACAGAAACGGTAAGCATCCAGGTAAACACAGCAGGCCGCTCTTCTCGAGTCTTTAAAACGTTTGATGCTAAAGGCAAACACTGTCACACAGTCTGAGTTTTCAGGGCACGCAGGGGTGATACACGAGACCGCAGCTACGTAGAAGAGGATAAAGAAACCTGTATGGGGGGAGGTTCCTACATTTATTTCAAGTAATAAATTACTGATTCTAAGTACAATATAAAAGCATGTATATTCTAATTCTTAAACTAAACCTCTGAAATAGGTGATGGGTTGAAAGATACAGTCAAAAACACAAGACATAAATTAAGATAGAGTAACAAGAAAAAGTTCAGATAACCCCAAAGCAGGCAGAAGACGGACCAGTTTTCATACCAGTGTTCCCTGGATCCTCCGAACTTGTATCAACGGCAGTATAGTGCTCTAGCTTAGTCACCAGCTGTGTTTCAATCTGATGAAGACTATGGTCTTTGATAGCATTTTCTACATCTTCAGTGAATTTAATCTGCTCTGCCAAACATAGTATCTAATGAATAAAGAGAAAAGTTATTTTTAAAAGGTAAATTTACTTAGAAAACTTCATCAACTTAAGAGGAGATACCTTTTCCCAGACCCCCAGCTGTGTACTGGGTCTCTAACAGAAGGTATCACCGGTCCCTGCAGCACTGTCCCAGGAAAGCTCACCAAGAACTCACCTCAAGCTACTCTCCCACGGGCCTAGTGCCTGGTCCTAGAACCCACCAGGCTCCCCGTAACCTAAGAGGCTCTGTATTTTCTTCTCCCGACTCTCCTCTTTATGAATGGCTTCTTTTCAGAAAAAGGATGCAAAGGTATCAGCGCATTCCAAAATAATCTCAGGCTACTAAAGAAGTCTAAACTTTCGAAATTCTAATTTTATCTTAAATTAAGTTCTGTCTTCATCTTTCAGTCTAATACCCATAAACAGAAACCAGCTATAGATCAAGAGATATCCTTATATTTACATAAAACATGAAATATTAACACTGCTTGAAAGACTTACTGTAACAGAACCAACCTAGCACGGCTACTGATAAAGCCGTTATATATTAACTACACATTACACATTAACTATACATTATACATTTAACTATACGTTATACGTTAACTATACGTTATACATTATACTAGCCTTTGAAAACTTCTATTAAAATAGTTTAGTAGAGTTCTTAGATGAATGCAGAAAACCAATCATATAAAACGACTAAACCTACTGACCAATTACTATGGGACAGTATCTTCTGATAGATACTTTTCAGCATCTAGATGAGTATCATCGGATGCCTCTACTTACCAGATTAACTCATTGAGTTACCTACATATACATTTTATAACTTCACACAGCAGGCTAAGCTGCCGTCTTGTTCGAACTTAAGACAATGTGTTAACATACTATCAAAAACATTATATAAATAGCATTATATAAATAGCATTAAATACCATTCTTTAGAGGAGGAGTAACTCTTTCCGGGGCAAAGCTGTCTCCCCTAATTTGCAGGACAAACTCACCAGCCTCTTTCATCAAGTGTATGAGGAAGCATTTAAGCAGATCCAAATCCGCTTTTTGAGAAAGACCTTTGCTCTTTAATCTTCATACAAAAATGTTCACTTGCTACCTCCAAACTAATATTCCTATCTGTGGATTCCCTTTCAGGCAATACTACCAAATTTCTGCATTATTAAGTGCACATTGATAATCTCAATTTTTAACAGTCTGCTATACAACTTCTGTGAGAGGCTAAGAGAAATGGTAGTCGAAATACAGTCCTGGCTACTTCTCAGGCCACACTACCATTATGGTATCTGGGCAGTCGCTATATTATTAATAACCTAAAATCCAGCACTCATTAACAGTGCTTTGCAAACGTTTTACACTTTAAGCTTCAAAACAAGCTGGCTCCGTACGTATCATCACGCCCTCTGAACTGAGTGCCCACAAGAGTCAGTCCGAGAACACAGACAAAAGCAGGATTTGAACCAGGGCCTGTCGGATCCCTTCCACTTGGCGTGCTGTCTCCTTCCCAGATCACAACGCTCCTTCTCTACATTATTTCAGGCCCTTACAAAAAGCCTCTAGAAAGCTGAACTAGCAGTATGACTCATACCAGATACTCATGCAGGTATGCTACTCAAGACCCATACGTAAAGGCTCTTGAGAGAAATTTTTCTTCGCACTAACTGCTAAGACACCAGAATTCTTTGTTTTGGTTGACAACGAACTATTCCTACTTTCAGTAGTTCATGTTTTTAGGGAGACAGTGAACTACTGACACTTTCTGTGGTCCCCGTTCTCAGCCAGGTGCTTGCGAGCCCTGAGATGGGCTGCAGGCTCGGACCAGCAGCTTCCTTCCCGCGCCTACAGCCCCCGCACATCTCCTGACATGGCTGTCACTCCCCCAATCAATCGCTACACAATCCTTCCTTCTGGAAATGTTTTAATACTCTGTCTTTTATTCCAAGTTCACTTGAATCCTACCTGGAAGTTGAAAGGAGTAGAGAACATTTCCAGAAGCAACAGAGCAGCTTACCTCGGACTCTGCAATGGCATTACTGTTCGCTGATGATTACCCTTAGTTTTCTCTAAGAGCTTAACAAGAACTGTTAAAACATACTTCAGTTTGTCTCGACCTACCAGAAGACGCAAATGACAGGAATGAGACAGTGGCTAAGAATCTAAAATATTCAAGTTTCCCATCTAACTTCTCAAGCTTTGAAAGAACCAACATAAAACTTGTTCCAGTAGCTACTAAATGGTTTAGTCTGGAAAGCACATAACCTTGAGCAGTGGGGTAGATTTTCCTGTGAGACATCACAGAGTATCTCCAATGCCTGCTCTTTACAGGTGCCGAGAACCAAAGCCCCTGATGTCCCGCACCTGCGGTATGAGTCTCAGCCTCAGTGAAACGAATCCTGAACAAGGCAGGATGTTTAGCACAAGTCTCAGCACTACACTGCACCACAGCGGGTAAGATCGGGACCACGTCCTGTAAGATCCAGATCCGCGGCCGCGCTTCAGGTCCACGACCCACCATGCAGACTAGCTCTCGGCTCCCCTGCCGACACCCCAGTTCGGCGCCATGGCCCCATTTCAGACATGCAAGAACGCCCCGCTAACCTCCCGCCAGCGCCAACCTCTTGGATGACTGACGGGAGACGGAGGCCCAGTGCACAGACCCCGGGCCTCTGCCTCAGTGATGCACTAACCACCTGGAACCAGGAAGCCGCTGCATCGCTGAGCCCCTGGCCGACCTGAGCGCCTCTGACCTCTGCCTGAAAGCCTCTCAATCACCACCATGCAGGTCTTCTGTCACAGTCTACAGCGGAAGGAACAAAGACTCGGAAGTTAAGCAATCTGTCAGAAGTAACTGCTACAGAAGAGAGAGAACAAGATGATGCCAGTTGTCGGGCCCCCGGCCTCCGTGTCAGGGATCTTCCCATGAAGCCAGGCCTGCCTACCCCAGGCCTGCCTACCTGCCAGACACGAGCCCCTTACCTGTGAAGGGAACGAGGATGGGTCAACTGAACCTTGACAACTTCGTCCAGCAGTAACACATTCTATCAACAACTGCTTCAAAGTCTGCTTCATTTCCAAGGCTAAATCATTTAACCAGGTCTGAAAATAAAATTAAGAATAATATATACAAGGAGCTCCTGAGTGGCTCAGTCAGTTAAGTATCCAACTCTTGGTTTTGGCTCAGGTCGTGATCTCACGGTGGTGAGATTCTCTCCCTCTGCCCTTCCCGCCTGCTCATGTGCTCTCTCTCTCTCTCTCAAAATAAATGAGTAAACCTTTCAAAAAAATAATAATACACAAAAGTCATAAAACAAATATACACTCTATTGACTGACCCTATTCATTTATTTCAAGAGGCAGGATTATAATTTCTTATTGACTCTCACACTCCCAAAATGTGTTATATGACATATAATAATTTATTAATAAAGAAATTAAATAATTTGAGGAAAACAATGCTCTTACCTCTTGGGATAATGGTTAAGTGTGAAAACTCATAAACGTACAGTCAGCTCTCACTGTCATCATCTCTACAAAGGACCATAACACGAGCAAACTAACCCCTTCATTTCAACGTCACAAGAAATCAAACTAGAGAGCCAGGCCAATAAAGCAGAGTCGCGGTGACTGGCTCATCTCAGGGCTCACGCTATCCTGTGAGCTCACATTCAGGAAGCTGCAGTGGAAGAAGGGACTGCTTTATGAGGGTGAGCTCTATTATGTGGGGAGCTAAGCTACTTCTTTAAACAAAACTAATTTTGTTTCGGGGTCAAAATAATACATTTTTCATTTTAAGATAGATAAAATAATAAAGTTAACTGGAGTTAACAGAACAGTAACTGAGAACAATCACAATGAATATTTATTAATCATGACTCTAGAAGACCATATATTTGCAATAAAATATAAGTCCAAAACCTACAATGCAAATAGGCTTTCATCATCATTAAACTCTAAGTTCTGGACTTCTCCCACTCTGGAGCCCTCTCCGGTATGCGGCAGCCTGAACTTCACTGCAGCTCAGCCGGCGCAGGGGCTCCGGCATGAGAACGACTCTGTGCGAGGCCGCACACAACCGCTCTGCTGATCACGGCCTCAGCCTGCGGACTTCCTGTGCCCTCTGCTGGCAAAGCTGCTGCGGACCTACTGCTCAGACGCACGCTCCTCCTCTCTCTTCGTCCGCTCCCAACAAAATCCCAAGACGGGCAAACAACAACACAGCAACAAAACCTTTCACCAAACATAAACATGGGAGCTTCTAACAAACCTGTGCTTCCAATCACCTGACTGATGTCATCAACATTCAATCAAATGTTGAGGTCCACTCAGGAAAAGAAATTCTGCTCAACGGTAGAGACAGATATGTGTGTGATCAGGCACGGGCCCCAGCCGCTAGCTGGAAGATAATTCTGGTCCGTGAAAATTACAGTTCAATGTGCTGTGACCTCCTGCTGTCTGGTTTCAGCTGCATCCCTGTCGGACGTCTTTGACCATTCACTTCCAAGGATCCAGGGCCCATTAATCAATAGTCGTCCTGTGCATGCATTCATTTTAAACTTACTTGTTCACCTAATCATCTCATATAAAATCATCTTATACAGCCATCACCTCATACAACACATTTTGGGTGTGTGAGAGTCAATAACAAATCATAATTCCACCTTCTGAAGTAAATCATCTTTTTCAAGTACCTAGTGAGTATTTAGGCTCCTAACACTATCTCGTGTACTTAAAGCCAGTCATCTCATTTAATTTTCAACAGACAGTCTTTGCAACAGACAGTAAGATGGGTAGTAAAATGGGTATTTTACAGATAAGAAAGCTGTGATTCCAAGTCACATAGCTAATAAGTTGAGGAGTTAAGATTAATATCCAGTCTTTCCGTCTCCAAAGCAAAGATTCTTTTCATAATTACATAATGCCTTCCAAAGACTAAAAATCTATATTTTCTTCAATATCAAATCATTCTCAACCTAACAAATAATTCTTTTAAGATACGAGATGAGTTTCCTAAAAGGCCTAAGTTTACCCTACAAATAGACTAAATTATTTTTGATACAAAGTTCATAGTTTCTTTTTATTTTCATACTTGAAGAATTACTTGCCTCTACATTATTTGATAGAAGAACTTTATTTTTAAAAGGTACAACTTCTCCCTCTAAAGATTTCATCGCAGTTATATGTTTAGATTCTTCATCGAAGCACACACTGTTAATACCTATAATATAAAAGAACAATTGAAATGTAAAAGGATTAAAAACACAATTATTAAACAAGATACATCATTACCACAGTGTATAATGTGTACCTCATAATATGTATTATAATGTATTGGAATTATGTTAATTCTCCTATGTAATAGAACAGTTTTTCCTAATCAAAAATTGAAAACAACCGGGGCACCTGGGTGGCTCAGTCGTTAAGCGTCTGCCTTCAGCTCAGGTCATGGTCCCAGGGTTCTGGGATCGAGCCCCGCATCGGGCTCCCTGCTCAGCAGGAAGCCTGCTTCTCCCTCTCTCGCTCCCCCTGCTTGTGGCCCTCTCTCGCTGTGTCTCTGTCAAGTAAATAAATAAAATCTTTAAAAAAAAAAAAAAAAAAATTGAAAACAACCAAAATGGCCACCAATAGGTGAATGAATAAACTGTTATATTCAAACAACGGAACACTACTCAGCAATAAAAAGGAATAAAATGTAGTTGCAGGTATCTCAAAAACATGATGATGAGCAAAAAAAGGCCAGACACAAATGAGCGCGTAGGAACATGTACTGATGATTCCACTAACATGATATAAGACAAAAGAGAAGAAGGAATGGGGAGGGCAAACGGGACCTCCCTTCCCCCAGATTTGTATTTTATTTTATGGTAGACAAAAATACTTCAATATACTGATATACATGTACACCCAATTTTAATCTTCACAAAAACCCCGTAAGTTGTTATTTCCAATTAGAGGAGGAAAGTAAACTTCAGAGAGGTAAACTGGGAGCTCGCTAATCCAGGGTAGAGGCCGAGTTTGAAAGCAAGGCTACTGATTCCAAGAGCTCCGGCCACTGCCTCCCACAGCCCAGACCAGAGCTGCGGATGGAGCGCCCGAGGGCCTCGCGCCCGGGGCCAGGGAACACGGGTGTGGGGCACGGGGCGCTAGGACAGGAGGGCTCCAGAGCCATACGGCCTTGGTCACCTCCCCCACCGTGCACTGCCGCACCAGAGCCGTCCCCGACCCTAACGGGCACGCTGCGCTCCAACACAACCGCACGGCAGGAAGCCCGGCACCCAGCCAGTCGGCCTGGGGCCTGTCGGTGGCTGACCCCTGACCGTAAGCGAAGATGGTGACAGTGTTTTACTTCATTTGAAAAATATGGCTGTTCTCCAACAAACGGAACATTCTGAAACAACAGTCACCATTATTTTTATAGCAGACGGAGTGCATGGTCCCTGACCCGCCGACAGCAACTCAGCAGGAGGGACGCGCACGGCTCTGTCACCACACTGTTCACCAGGGGACCTCGCCTCAGCCCACAGCCGGCCCCCGACGGCCCTGCCCCGCCCCAGACCTCCCCACTGGCAACGCCTTCGGAGGGCGTCCACTCGGCAAGGAAGGGGCGCGCTCTCTTTCTCTGCAGCCAGCGCCTGACGCCCTCCCATCGTGCTGCTGGCAACGACCGGCACGCTCTGCAGACCGCAGCTGAGATGTCCCCTTCGAGACGCGCCAGGAGGACGCGAACTGCTCCTCAGCCGCGGCTGTGCCAACCGCAGGAGGCGCCGTGGGTCTGTCCACGCAGCAGGCTGTCTTTCCACTAAACTATAAACTCTCCTTGAGTGTGGGACATGCATTCTATTCGACAGTCTACCTCGGAGCCTAATACTACGCCTGGCAGATCCTGAAACACAGTAACTACGTGCTGGAGACCTGTTGACTCTTACCAGCAAACAGCTTTTTGAGGTGAGACTGGATCACCGAGGGGCTGGTCGACTGGCCCAGCACCTCCAGCAGGTCATCGTCACCGAGGAAATAAAACCTGGGGAACGCCGAGCGCTTCTCCTGACACAAACACAAACAAGAACAAGAGCCTTAGCTTTGCAAATGAGTCACACGATAAAGGACTTTAAAATTTATTATAGAAGTACTTCTAAAAAACATGCCTCCAGAAACTCATTTAATGATTTCTGACATCTTTGAAGCTGATCAAGTATCGTCAGCAGAGAATTTCTGATTCCCGCGTGGGTAGTTAACGTTGTGACTCTATTGTCTTTCTTGATGTCAGCCATTATTGACCTACAGAAGAAAAAAGAGTTATTTTTACCTTTATTTTAGCAGTTTCCGGCTGAAAGAGAAATACTGAGACATTTATTTTTTGCCTGCTTAGAACAAACTAGAAGTAACACTATTTTAACAGCAAAACATCACTATGCTTCTAAGAAATAACACTAAAAATTAAGAATAGCCCATTACTGTTTTTAAATACTTTATTTCTTCTTCTTTAAGTGAGCTTTACACCCAGTGTGGGGCTTGAGCTCATGACCCCGAGATCTGGAGTCCTATGTTACACTGACCGAGCGAGCCATGTGCTCCCCCATTACCATTTTCAACCTACCTTACTGCAAATTCCCCAATTTCATTCATTCACTAAACACCTATTAAGCCCTATCTCGCAGAGATAATGGCCCAGTGACAGAGAAAGATATTAAATATTTTCTAAAAATATTTAAATAAAATTATGACAAACGCTAAGAAGGAAAAGTACAAAGTATTCTTAACGCAGCTAATAGGACAACCCCTAACCTACGGCTTGAGAAAGTCACTGAGGTGGAGATCTGCACGGTGAGTAAAAGAAAACGCCGGTGAGCAGGAGGGGAGCAAAAGCGTCTCCGAAGCAAACAGAGCAGTGCAAGGGAGGCTGCAGAAGTGGACACGGAGCAGACTAGGCTTTATCCTTGGAGCAAAGGGAAAGAAAAGCAGCAACGAAACTTCCCTTGTCACAGACTACTCTGGCCGCAGGGCAAGTGGCTTAATGGAGAAGACGAGGACAAGCCGAAGGTCAGGAGAAAGGAGAGACAGAAAAGATATGCTCCAATAGATCAAGTAGGTTAGAATCAACAAACGTGCTAACAAACGTGCATTTGGAGGTGTTTGGGGAGGTCAAATATCCATTATGTTTCCGCTCTGAGCAATTAGTTAGACGGTACCAGTTACTGAGAAAGGAATGGGAAAGATTTGGGCTAAAGGGATGAACTCGTGAATCTAGTTTTGAAGTGCTGAGGATGTTCAGTATATTGGAGCTCAGAGGAGAAAGATGGGCTCGATAAATACCCTGAGAGGCCGCAGCAGGTGGAAAAGAATGAGGGGGTGGCCATGAGCGCCCACAGAGCGCACACAGAGAGAGAGAAGAACTGGAGGCTGAAACCGGGGGAGTGCCCACACCTACATGCTGAGAGAGGCCTGAGCACCAGGAACTCGAGCGGACCCAGATGACCAGAAAACCAGAGGACAGTATCCCAGAAGCCAAGGGAAGAAACTCTCCAACGAGAGATGCTCACCTCTGTAAATACTAGTCAGAGATGAAGTAAAACGAGGCATGAAAAATGCCCAGCAAATTACAACAGGAAAGGAATGGGTAACCCTAGGAAATAGCAGGTATAGATCAGTATGATCATCATTACCCTTGTGCTCCCGTACTATTATTGCTAATATCCGGTAGAGTGGTAGGGACAGCAATCAGATCAACGTGGTTCAAGAAGTAAATGGCTGAATGAGAGCAAACAGCTCCTCAGAGGGATCCAGCAGAGAAAGAGGTTGAAGACACAGACAGTACTCGTAACATGAAGGTACTCAGCTTGTGTGAAGCCCCTCATGATATGAATGAAGAAACTGCCACGTGTGTTGATGGCTTACGCTGCCGTACTTACCGAAAATCCTCATCAACTCTGTTGAAGCGTGTCTGTTCTTTCGGCAATGCTCCACGGCCAAAAATGGGTTCCAGATATACCCACTTCCTCTGAATATGGTTTAAACTCTGTAGGTATTCATCTAATTCTGCAAGTTTTCTTTCCCAAATTGACACTTTATCTTCAAATCCTTTATAATAAGGAGAATCCTTTAAGGACTGAAGAAGGCACCTGTTATCTCCAACTTGATTTACTATGTCTTTCCAGTCTTTAATTAGCTTGATAGTTCGACTTTGGCTGTCTTCATAATCAGTCAAGGTAAATACTGCTCCAACTCCCCAAAGATCAAGTTCACGTAAAGCTTCTCTGATTGTAACTTCACCCTGTGCCCGACTATTTAAATCCTAATTAACACAAAATATCCATATTTATTATTTCAACATTAATTACCATAGACATAAATCATAAAACATTTCAAAAAAAGATATATTTTTATTTGGTTTTTCACAATAAAGCAAATAATAATAATAATAAGTGAATATATTTTACATGCAATCCAAGAGAACTGCTAATGTATCAAAGAGATACCAGATACTAAGTATACAGGTTCACACGGTCAAAGTATATATAAAGTTCTACCACATACTTTTTACTTCTAAAAAGGAAAAAGAATTCAAGAATCCATCACAAACCACAAAAACAGGCTGGCTTTGGGGCGCCTGTGTGGCTCAGTAGGCTACATGACCAACTCCTGATATCGGCTCAGGTCATGATCTCAGGGTTGTGGGATCGAGCCCCAAATTAGGGTCTGTGCTGGGCATGGAGTCTGTTTAAGATTCTCTGTCTCCCTCTCCCTCTGCTCCCTCCCCCTCTCTGAAAAAAAAAAAATAGTCTGGCATGTTTAAAACTTTGCAGACCTCAGGAATTTTATTGTAATTTAATTTTAAGTTCTGATACGCCTAAAGTGATTAATAACCATCTTCTACAGAAGTCATGCTTTATAACCTCACAATTATCTAAATAGGCTCCAAGATTATGAACACACACAAAGGTACATATCTTAAGTACGAAATACGACAATCTGACATCAAGAGTACTTTTCTTTTTGGGGCGCCTGGGTGGCTCAGTCAGTTAAGCATCTGACTCTTGGTTTCAGCTCAGGTCGAGACATCAGGGTCGTGAGATCGAGCCCCATGTGGTCGGGCTCCTCGCTCAGCGGGGTGTCTGCTTGAGATTCTCTCCCTCTGCCTCTGCCCCTCCCCCCGTGTGTGCACATGCTCGCTCTCTCTCACATAAATAAATAAATAAATAAAATCTTTAAAAGAGAGCAAATTCTTTCATTTTTACACTGAATGGGCAAAACACAACACAGAAAGTAAAATGTTAAAACTGAGAGCTGTGCAAGTTTTACTTTTACCTGAGACCTTTTCTAAACCTGATTAGCAAATTGGTTCTTGGTTTAGCTCTCTGGATTTTGACTTCTCTTCGCTTTTATTTACAATATATCCCATGATTTTAAATATATTTTTATGTAAAATGATTTGTATTTGTTTTTTTTTATTAAAGCTGACTCCCTTCTTAAACCCAGACATTTCTTCATTTCATATTTTTTCTCTCTCTCAAGGAAGGGGTTTATGATGCTTCTATACCCCCACACATATTCAGAAGCATTACGAAAGAAAAAATAATGGAATAGGGGAATACGGTCACTATACTAAAAGAAAAAAAATTTAACTTGCTGTTTTATTTAAATAAAATACAAAGCAAAACCATATGTTAACAAAGGTCATATCTATGAGATATTTATAAAAGTGAATCCTACTTTAAGGTCTGAAGCTTTGGCAACAATCGTATCAGCTACTCTGAGGAGATCACCAAACAGTAACTTCTCCAGGCAAGTCCCCCGAGGAAGACCAAGTAGACGAAAAAGGTCAAGCCAGTGATCTGGAGATAGATGCTCTCCTCTCACATATTTCAAAATAGGTATCACAGTCTGTTAAAAAAACGTATGTACACACATGAACATATATTATCAAAATGCAAATTGTTATCTCCTTTTATGATTAGCTATAAAAATTTTAATTACTGTTATCTTATTTAATAATCTAGAAATCAAATTCTCAAACAGAACTGCACAAATTATTAATTTATTATTTAATAATTATTATTAGTTAATTTTATTAAACATTGCTGTGGATACATGCAAATATCCCTTCGTAGCTTGATGTATTTTAAAACATGACCTAAAATATTTCTATTTTTATTATTTAGGATACGACCTATATCCTAAATATGCTAAATGACCCATAACCTAAATTGCAGTAGGAGGTATAAACACTCCAATTTATGGAAAGCATAAATTTGTTAGTTAAAACTTTTCAAAAGCGTAGGAGAAATACCAGTAATTTCTAGGGTTTATTCTATCCTTCCTGTTTTCTTCATGTGATGGCATCACTAAAACCAGAAACTGACTCCCAGCCCCCTCGCGGCGTAACGACCCCAAGGTGACTCTGGCGCAGCACGAGCACCAGGTCTTACTTTGTATCTGTCGACTTCTGACTGCAACTTCACGGTCATGGCCGAATGTTCTTCCACTTTCCGTAACCTGTCGTGCCAAGTCATCAAGAACTCCTCCAACAGATACGTCTTAGTCCTGGAAAACACCAGGACACCTTAAAATGCACATCCCCCAAGACACCACCAAGTTATAAGAATCTAAACAGTGCTTATGAGCCACACCGAAACGTAATCCAGTCTTCGCTGGCCATTTCCTGAAGCCCCTGCTGAAACTCTTCATAAAGCGCCCAAATCTGTGCACAGCTCTCAATGTCCTTGGAGATGCTATACGCCAAGGACAAGTTGGGCTCTTCTAGTCCAAAATGATGGCAATCATCACTATAGAAGCAAAGAGTGAAATATCATTAGATTTTTAAAAAACTGTTCCATCTCACTGTTACTGAACTGCATTCCGTGTGTGTGCATGCATCTGCGCACACCTGCATGTCTGACAGGGAGCCAGACAGTGGGGGACTGCAGGAGAATTTCACTGTAACTACTTAAGTATAACCTCTTTTAAATTCATAAATGTGCGTTTTTCTAAAGGAGTCAAAGTGGAGCTGGTAACACATATATTTATGTACATCATATACATCATAAAAATAGAAATATTCAGAATTATTTATATTCATGGATTAACTGAGAAGAGATGAATATTAATATCCAAGAGTTAGATTCTGGAATATAAGATACCCTTTTAGATAAAAGGTATAATGCCATTTAGTCAGTGTGGTACTAAACCCTCCATTCCCCCATGAAGACAATTATCTTATGGATGCATTTGCGTAAACAGAGACCAAACCTAAAACAACATTTAAACTTAATACCTTGTGGGCGCCTGGGTGGCTCAGTCGGTGAAGCGTCTGCCTTCAGCTCAGGTCATGATCCCAGAGTCCTGGGATCAAGCCCCGAGTCGGGATCCCTGCTCAGGAGTGAGTCTGCTTCTCCCTCTATCCACCCCCCCAACCCCCACCACTCCTGTATGCTCTCTCTCTCTCAAATAAATAAAATCTTTAAAATAAAATAAACTCAATATTTCGTATTATTGTAACACAAAACAATTTTTTTCTTGGAATTGTCTTGTTATTTTGCTAGGTTCATTTTTTTTCCTCAG
Source organism: Halichoerus grypus (assembly GCF_964656455.1). Taxonomy (NCBI): domain Eukaryota; kingdom Metazoa; phylum Chordata; class Mammalia; order Carnivora; family Phocidae; genus Halichoerus; species Halichoerus grypus. The sequence goes on from NC_135722.1 coordinate 110,342,092, forward strand.
AATCTCTGAAAGCAATCTGCCATTAATTTTATATATCCCATTTTTAAATACAACGAAAGCACAGAAAGCAAGTATTCCGACTCCCTAATTTAATTTTTAAGTCAATTTAGTTTTCTGTTCTACTTCTAGGCCTAAACGGAAATTTGCTTTTTTTTCCCTCTCCTGACAGAGCCCAGCCACGACTCCTAAGAAAGCAACAACATGAGCCCTTCTTAGTTCTGTCTTTAAAGCTACAGAATTTTATAAAGAAAAACATTAAGATAAACAGATGTAAGAATGTTACTGGCTTAACATATACAAATATAAATCAAAATGACTACTGTCAATTTTAAAGAAAAAACATACACCAGCTTTTTCCTTATGACTTCAAGATCATCAAACTCAATTTTTTTCTCTTTTATTGATTTGGCACTTGTATCAAGAGCATTTTGCTGGCCAGTTTCAATAATATCATCACCAGGCTTTAGTTGGTCCCAACGAGCTTTAAATTTTTCCAATTCTTGATAATAGATCTGAAGACGTGACTTCACATTTCCTTTCATTACTTCAATCTATAAGAGTCAAGAGTTTATATAATTCAGTTCAGAGAAAAATCTCACTTTCCTTTCATATTTTATTTCTAACATTTTCTATTTAGAGGTGAATAAACACCAATACCAATTTTTCAAAAGATTGTTTTCAATTATTGATTTCAAGTACAATAAAATTTTGATTTCAAAATTAGACCATAAATTAGACCACAAATATTCAGCAATAAGAGATATACTGCAAGCATCATCATTAAAAAATCATTCATGTTATTAGCAGCTTCCACCACAACTCTCAACAAAGTTGATGTGATAAAGATTTGGCCAGTCAAGAGAGTTGTCCCACACGAGCATACAGCTGCTTAATTAAGGGGGCGTGTCCCGGTCACCCACGCCAAAGAGTAATAAGTTCGGTCAACGGGACGTGAGTATAAGAGATGTGTATGACTACCAGATTGTCCCTTAGAAGACACCATACGTAGTAGGCAAACAAATTCGCTCATAAGAAAAACTGAAAATAACATGACATACATTCTTTGTATGGCAGGAAGCGAATCAACTATGTGAAGGGGTTTACTACACGAAGTACTGAGGAGGCCAATTTCATCAGCAATATAAAATTCTTATCTACCTGAACTGTAATAGAATAAAGATAAGCAAGAGATCTTAAGTGAGAAAAAATCAAGTTTCCATTTTAAGAAAATGACTAAAAGGTTCTTACCTGATCTTTTATCATAAGTTGGTGACTTTCCATCATCAACTCAAATTTATCCCACTTAGCTTTCAGATTGCTAATTGTTTCCAAACCTCCACCTGCCACAGTTCGTAAAAGTCTGTTTTTATCTTCAGCTTCTTGGAATAAGGGCAAAATCTAAAGGTTGAAGAAACAACACGTAAAAAAACAAACTATTTTATCAAATTTCTTAAGGTTCATTTATTCTTATTTGTTCCATGACTAGCTTTTTTAAAATCAAGATTTCTGCTTTGAAATGGTTTGTTAAATTCCTGGATATGAAGCTCCTAATACTAACTTATTATTATATGCAAACCCAGCTAAGGCCGTCTAACATGAGCGTTAAAAAGGATCATAAAGGTGCTCTACAGACCGAATGACACCGTGAATCAGTAAGGACAATGCTTCAGTGATATTCAAGGCAAAGTTCTTACTATACCAGTTCTACTCATAAGAAAATGCTAAAAGGGCTTCTAAAGAACTAAGATTAGGGATTATCTAAAAGCAGAAATAAACTACATTATTCTACTCAACAGAGAGGAAAAGTCATGAAGAAGATCCTTAAGAAAAGGACAACTGAAAACATGGAACCGAGCCATTCTGCACTAGGACACTCAGAAGAGAAAGAAGAAAGTAAGGCTCTAATTTCCCACATGTGAACAGGACTTAGATGAGCCTGAAAAGACAGGACGACAGTCTCCTAGTCAGCCTGCCCCCACTCCTCCTCCATCCAATCCACACAGCAAGAGAGAGACATCAAAACACAATTCTGTAACATCCTGCTGCTTAGAGCCCAGCAAAGACTCCCCAGCATCGACAGGATCGGCCCTGAGGTCCTGACGTGGCTCATGTGCCAGAGATCTTGTCTAGCTCTTCCTGCCTCACGCGGTGCCCTAGCATGTGACATCCATGTCTTTTCTCCTCGTTTCTGTGTCTTCCCTCCCACTTCACTCTCAGTCTCCTCTGCACCTCCTCTTACGCTTCAACTCTAAATTTTGGGATGTTCTACCTGCTCCCACAGCCTCCATTGTCCGCTATCAACCACATGGTCTAGTCCATCCCATGGCTTCGCATTTCATGCATATAAAGATGGCGTTCAAGTTTTCATCTCTAGTCTTTATTCTACGTTCCATATTCCTCATTCAACTTCCATCTCATATCTCAATCCCCACCACCTCCAAAATCCCAACATCTTCCTCTTCCAGTCATTCCCATTTGCAGTAAATGATACCAGTAGCTTCCCAGCTGCTCAAGCCAAACTTCTAGGAGACACACTCATTCCTCCTTCTCTAACCCCCCCTCTGTGTTACACCATGAAGGTATATTATTTCACTTACCTCTGAACTATCTTTATAATTTCAAGTCTATCACACAGGAGGGACACATGAAAGTTTGTTTCCTGACTTGAATTATTTCTCTTCCTTCTTCTAAACAGTTAAAATCATCCATAATATCATCACTCTATATGTGACTGTGTATGTGCGTTGTGTGTGTGTGTGGGTGGGTGGGTGTGTGTGTGCACGTGTGTGTGTGTGTAGTCCTAAATTCAGCTCTAACCTCACACTCCAGCATCCTAAAGTTACAACCCTGGAAGTGACAGCATGAATTATTTAAGGAAAGTCTGATTCTAACACGGCACATCATAAAACAGACTGTGAGTACTCCTGAAGACAGTAATAAATAGGACTGTCACTGTCTCACCGCACCAACATACCACCAAGAGTCCAATCATGAGCTGACCAACTGGACCAGATAATACGGACTCTCTTACAATACTGAAATCATATGATATTTCTAAATAGTCACATAATATTACCTAATTGAAACATCTCAACAATGAATCATGGAACACTACATCAAAAACTAATGACGTAATATATGGTGATTAACATGACATAATAAAATAAAATTATAAAAAAAAAAATCTCCAGTACAGTACAAATAAACTGATAATTTTACTTTGCAATCCTCACCTCTGGTTTCTGTTCTTGTAGCTTACTATACTGTAAATTTGCATCGCCGATCTCCTCCACAGACTGGGGCATAACTGTTAAAACTTCCATAGCCTCAGTAACAAACGTATCAATTTCATGTAGGTGAGCTGAGTAAGTGACATTGAAACAGAATGTTATTATCACCAAAAATATTCCATTGCATCATTTTAAAATCAAAGAGTGTTAGAAGTCATCACTACATAGCATATATTAAATCTTAAATTTTTATTTGCTCATACAATGAAATTTTAAAATACAGAATAAGCAAAGAAATTTCTCGTCATGGATGTTTAGCTGCTTTACATTATACCTCAAAATTTTGAGGAAGTTAAAATGTACTCATTATTAGTAAATTTTGCTCAAAATTGGTAACTTTTCCAGTCTTTTAGATAATTTGTTAACACGTCTCAGTTTAATGGAAAAAGAAACAATGTGGGATTTTGGAAAACAGTAGTAATTTGAAAGAAGGACTACATTCTAGCAGAATTACCTACCTTTCTCAGTAACATATACAACAAACTGATACTTGCTCATATGGCAAATAGTAAAAATGCCTTCCATTTTTAGACCTCTTAAGAGTTGGATATGGACTTTCCTACTTTATTAAAATTATCATTTTAAGAACACTTCATTTCATAATACTTTCTAGGTTGGTTGATTTTAATCATCACTGGGATTTACATTTCTAATTATCAAAGTATATGCCTTTATGTATAAAATTAAATTAAAATAAAAATTAAAAGAGTGTCTTTACCCTGGATGGACTTCTTCAAAGAAAGAACAAGCGTATCAAATAACTTCTGGATGAGATCATCAATCACATTCTTCACAGGGTTACAATTAATATTTAAACAATCTACCTTGACCACACTGAAAAATGCCAATGGACATACTTTGACATGAAAAAGACTTATTAGAGGAAAAGAGTCTTGTTATAACGATTTTATCACACATTTCAAAATGTAAATCAGAAAGTATTATTGTGATCTTTAAGCACATTTAGATTTCATTTAGTAAAAATGCTTTCCCACATATTACGAAGTTTTCATTAAACAATCATTTTGTTATAATAATAGTTTTTTAGAGTCTCACATGAATATATTTAAATAGTTACAAGCCCTTTATTTGTCACAGTGTGTAATGTACTTATTTGAATATAACATGAATTCACTATTCTGCAAATACAAACAATAATGATAAGGGAAAGAAAACAAAAACAGAAGGGAATATAGATTATTAAGGCACTAAGACAATAAAACAGTAAGATACCATTTAATACCGATCAAATTAACAAAAATGTAATGAATTGTTAATTCATATCTTCAATTGTGTGGGGAAACAGAACTCTCAGAACTGCTGGTCAGAGTATAAAACCATGCACTTTTGTGAGGAGCAATTTACCCATATATCAAGTAATTTTAAAATAGGCATATTCTTTGTCTTATTAACTTCACCTTTAGAATTTATCCTAAGGAAATTTCCAGAGCATATTCCAAGATTTATACACAAGTATCTTCTTCAAAGCATCAATTATAATAGTGAAAAATGAGAAACAAGTTAAATACAAAAATGGCTAGATTATTATATATCCATACAATTAAAAATCAAGTTTTTTGAGGACTAGGTAATAACAAGACAAAATACTGAAAATTAGTGTTAAATAACAAGATACAGTCAAACCCAAATTTTTTATGTACTAATATATCTAAAACATCAAATATTCAGAGCAATTTCTATATTTTAAAAAATTTATAAAGCAAATGTACTGTTTTAATGACTGGGAAAAAAAGAAGGCTAACTGCACGGTATCCTTCATGCAAACTGTAATGTTCTACGTAAAGAGAAGGTGAACCAGACTTGTTCATCTGAGGAAATTTCATATTTATCTTAAACTATGCAAAGTTAAGAGAAGGATGGAAATTATGTCACAAAGATTACTTAGAAAGCTACTCATCCTTTTTGAAGCACAGAGCCAGGTGACACTTCAGACAGCAAATTACATGAGCTAAATACTCACTTCTATTATAAAAACATAATTTTCCCTTAAAGCTTTATTTATTCTCTATCACCCACTAACTGCAAAGGTTTAAACTCCAGGTCTTCACCAGCAAAACAGAAGAGCCAATTTGCTTAATACATGAAATTGTATATAATTATTGAAACTGTGACACATAAAATGTCAAGATTTCTAATACCTGATAAGAAGAGATGATTTTAATAAACCTGAGAAATTAATTATATCATAGTTTGCTAATGAATTAACATCAAGTGGTCTGAGTGCAGCAGAGTTGTACTCACAGACTACGGAATCCCATGGACAGACTGAATTCACCTTTCACTTGAAAATATTGGTAACATGAAAATGAGGGTCCCTTCAGCCATAGACAGGATGGCATGGCCCTAGACAGCCTAACCCAAAACCATATCCTTCCTACTGCATCCGAAATACAACATGAGAATATCACTTTTCTAATCTCATAGCATATTTCTAAGAAGTCCCCATGAAATACTATCTGTGTGTGTGTAAATGTGTATTTGAGCTTACATGAACTCATGTTAATTTATTAGCAAGAAATAGCAAACTGGAAAAAAGGAATGCAGGACAGGCATTCTTTTTGTTTTATTTAGCTTTGGCGGGCAGACTAGGAAAGCTGTCTACACTGAAGGACAGACAAATTGTACTGACAACAGCAGAGGTCTGTGAGCAGGCAAACAAAATGAGCAAGCCTGGATTCAGAGTACCCGACAGAGAAGAGAAACCTCAAACACAAACATTACAAACCAATATTAATAGCATATCATTATCTAAATCATCTCAGCTCAAACTCGCAAGTCATTTGTCCCTTCTCTAGTCCTCATCCCTCATCTTCCCCAAAGATAAGACCTCATAATACCTCAAGGTATTTGACAATATTTCATACTATTTCCTCCTCCCCATTTTGAGTACCAACAACTTACTTCAATTAATTATTGCGGTCTTCTGGGTGATGACAGACTAACCTCTCGTCCTCCATGATCTATTTCTTCCACCATACAACTCCCAAGTTCCAGATTAACATCCCTAACGTACAGGTACGGACACAGTTCTGTCTAGAAATCTTCAATAGCTAACCACTCTAACATGAAGAAAATCCAAATTCCCTATCTTAGCATGGAAAACTCTCCCAAATCTGTTCCTTAATTACCCCTTTCCAGGAACATCCCCTCTAGTTCCTAATAAAACATTTATTCATCAAATTCTCAATAAACCAAATTCTTATTTTCAGCATATAAATCCCTCTCCTGGAAATCTCTGCTTGAACCTTCAATTCTCATTTCTAGCTGTCAAAATTCTAGTTCAAGGGGCGCCTGGGTGGCTCAGTTGGTTAAGCAGCTGCCTTCGGCTCAGGTCATGATCCCGGGGTCCTGGGATCGAGCCCCGCATTGGGCTACTTGCTCTGCGGGAAGCCTGCTTCTCCCTCTCCCACTCCCCCTGCTTGCGTTCCCTTTTTTTTTTTTTAAAGATTTTATTTATTTATTTGACAGAGAGAAAGATAGCGAGAGCAGGAACACAAGCAGGGGGAGAGGGAGAGGGAGAAGTAGGCTTCCCGCTGAGCAGGGAGTCTGATACAGGGCTCGATCCCAGGACCCTGGGATCATGACCTGAGCCAAAGGCAGACGCTTAACGACTGAGCCACCCAGTCGCCTTGTGTTCCCTCTCTTGCTGTGTCTCTCTCTGTCAGATAAATAAATAAAATCTTAAAAAAAAAAGAAATTCTAGTTCAAGGATTTCTATCTTAAGGAAACTTTCCCTAATTTTGCCCCCAACTGGATGGGATGTCATCATCCTGTACATCTCCACAGTCTTCAGTTCAATCTCTAAAATGGATTGAACAGGGGCGCCTGGGTGGCTCAGTCGTTAAGCGTCTGCCATCGGCTCAGGTCATGGTCCCAGGGTCCTGGGATCGAGCCCCGCATCAGGCTCCCCGCTCCGCAGGAAGCCTGCTTCTCCCTCTCCCTCTCCCCCTGCTTGTGTTCCCTGTCTCGCTGTCTCTGTCAAATAAATAAAATCTTTTAAAAAAATGAAAAAATAAAATGGATTGAACAGATTATTCCACCTGGTATTAATAATAACATTAATAGTAACTAACATTAACTGAGAACTTCATCTGTACAAAATATTTTGTATGCAAATTACTCACTGAATTCTCAAAACCTTTTAGGATAAATACTACAGTTGTAACTATGTTAAAGCTGAGGACACTGAGGTTCACAGGCTCTCAATGGCTGTCCAGCTCCTGGAGCTGGTACGAGCCATCTCACTCCAGAGCCCACTCCCTTAACCCCCATGTGGACGTACTCAGTCATGTCTCCGTGCACTACCAGAGAGTAAGCAACTTGAGGTTCTCGGTCTAGCGTATAAAGCAACTTTATATTCCCACAGGACAAGGTTTGCATATTACAAATGCTCACCAAATATTTAATAAAAGAATGAGCAAATGAATTAGTAAAAGTGGTATTATCCTTTATAGGTACTATACGCACAATTAAACAGGCCTCTCATAGAGCTTACTGCAGAGAGTGGTTCCAGGAATGTGAATTTCAGACAGTGATGGGGGAGCTACCTTCTTGAGCACCTGGGTAGGACGTGCCCCGCAGACGGCCTCCTGCACAGTTAAGGGCAACACCCAGATGCAGCACCGTGCTGGGGGACTGCCAGGGCGTTCCGAAAGGAAGCAGAGCAACACCAAACCAGAGTCAGATGTGGGAGCTACATGCCAAGTCTGCGTACAAGCCTCTCCCCCAGTCTACTCTATCCAGCTAGGTCCCAGCCAGCAGAACCTCTAGAGAAAACTTTCTTTAGTCTCAGCAACATCCTACTCTGATGATACTCAAGTGTCATAGCTGAGCTTTAAAGGAGGTAAGAAGGTGACCAGACTTCGACACCACCAAGGGAGGAGTACCCTTCCCATCTCGTAGCGGAAACTGTTACGGTACATAAATACAACTCTAACTTCCAATACCTTGGAAGTCGCTCTACTTCTTTCCCTTTTATTTTCAGTGCTTTAAAATTTCTCTCCCAATCATGGACAGTAGAAAGATGCTTTTCCACTAGAGCTTCCATATCAACTTGCCCAATTACAATCCATTCCTATTTAAAGAATGAAAAATATTATTAGTAAAGAAACTGTACTAACATATTAACATTTAAAAGCTTAAGGTCCAACTATTAACACTGATAAAAAGGGACAAATGTAAGGTATTCATGTAAATTTCAACTTAAGTATGCAAATAAAGCCATTACTGCAGAGCCTAAAGAATGAACAGAGGAAAAAAACTATTTAATATAAAAAAGTACTGGGATCATAAAGCTTTTCTTAAGAGATCGCAAAAAACCTTTTTTTAAGATTCTCTTCTCAAATTTGATGTATACACAGACTCACTTTGGCAAAGCCAACACTCCAAATCTGAAAGTATCCAGATCCAGTCAATTCTAGAAACCTAAACTATAGAAGAAGCATCACAAAGGCAGTTAAGAAACTGGTTGAATTCTCAGTCATCCGTCTCGGGAGCAACACAAACGGTGAATGAGCAAGGAATGCAGCTGGGGAGTATCTCTGGAGGGCTGGTAGGATTCACTCAAACAAAAGTCAAAAGTTACATCATCTTAATGACATTGCTTCACTCGAAGCATTGCTCTCGATCCAAAGCATGAAGAAAAGGATATATTTTCCTAAGAGGAATTAAAATTGACATGACAGAATCCTGTCCCATTCCATGTTGATGCAACACCTAGTTTCTCAATTTTCAAATAGTCAAAGACAAAAAAAATCTTAGTATAACTTTTTTCTCATCTGTGGTATAAATGTAGGTTGTATAAGAATCCTCAACTCTGACTCTCTGCCTTGCCATATTTTTATATTATGACACACAAGATAAAGTGTAGATTGTACATTTAATACTTATTCAATCAACCAGATAAAATGTTATAATAACAGAAAATTACATGTTCCATACCTTATGTTGTTGTAAAACAGCTGATAATCTCCTAAATAGATCTTCAGCTTTGCTGAAAATAGTCAAAAATCCACTTGCATTTCTATCAATCATAACAGAAAAAATAGACTCATCGCCAGCCTCACCCACTCCCTTAAACTGATTGGGAATGCCGATGAACCTCTTCATTTCTCTGTAATATTTAGCCCGGATTTCTTCAAACGGAGGCCTGAACTGTAACCGTCCCTGTCTAAAAACAAGTAAATAACTTTGAAGTAGAGGTATCAGAACACCGCAGACCGCGAATGAACCCGCGCCTCGCCCTTACTTGTAGGTCAGGTCCACGCGGATCTCGGGCAGGTGCTCGCTGAGGGCCTCCAGGCCCACCTGGTACTGATGCTCCAGGGCTTTGTACAGCTGGCGGTTCCAGTGCTGCCTCCACGCAACCATGTCACTCGCCCGGAACCCCTGACACGGTTTAGCCACAGCTTTTACTTAAAAACCAGGTAGTAGAAGGCAGTTTCCATTTAAAGTTTATATCACAAAATAAAATTATAAGCAAAAACCAAACCAAACCCCTCATTCTCAACGTCTTCCAGCACGCAACTCCGTGGCTGCTACGCGTGGTGCGGCAGTTCACGTAGTCAGACGTGGACGTCTCTAGGCTCCTCAATACTACACTAAAGCTCCGCAAAACTGGACACATCGACTTAATGCCAAATGGATTTTACATGGGGACTGTATTTTATGATGCTAAAAAAAATACAGTAACAGAAGCTGGTTTATTTTATGAACTTCTTGGTCCTCTTTCTAAAATTCCCATCAAGTACAGCTCTTCTCTTCCCTTTCCACTTCCTAAATACTCCATTGCACATTTTTAAGAAAATGACAAACTTAAAATATGAGGATGCTCAGGACAGTTTACACACTCTTTTGCCTCCATATAACCATAAATATCTTGATTCTAATACTTTGATTTTTGTTTTTTCTTCAAGATCTGAGAACTGAGAAATGCATGTACTTATGCGGGACATCAAACTCATACTCAGCTAGGATCCCCACTACCACCCACCACGCAGCGGGCTCTGTGCTAACCACTCTCATACACATCATCTCATATCAAGATGTGCATAGAACTGAAATTTTACCCAAAAAAAGGGAAACATACTGAAAGAGCTATTTCAATTATTAGGCTTCTGCCTAAACTCAGCTTTGTGTTCTATGGACATGTCACAATCACCTAAAAGCAAACTAAGGAATGATAAAATTTAAGCACCAAGTCAGAGAAAATACAGAGTCTGAACTGAGAAATTTGACATTTCATAAGACAAATGGAAACTTCTTTCTTATCTATTGCCAATTTGTGGTCTTTGCATGTAATTCAGTAGAATTCTAAATTAGGAATTCATTAAAGATTTTTCATCAATTTACAGATTCACATTCTGAAAAGGTGATACTCGAAGTGTAGACACCAAGTAAAGCATACTTCACCTGAGCTTCTACACTGGCTAAGCCAGTTCTCAATTCTTGTAATCCATCTTTCCAACGCTGTTGCTGCCGAAGCAGATCAATATTCATAAGAACTACCACCTGTCAAAAATTAAAGCATAATAGTCTCATAGTATCCCTGGAAGAAGAGTAACTTTTCAATGGAAAAACCTGACAGACAGCACCTTAACCAAGTGATCAAATTAGCTCAACCTATAATAAGACACACGAAGACCTGACCGGTGCCCTGACAAAGACAAACAGCAACACCGTAAGGTTTCTGTCAAAACTGCATCACCTCAATCTGATGAGCAAACATGGAGAGGCAGTCCACAAACAACTACCAATATCAAGGTCATGAAACAAAGGAAAGCCTGAGGAGGAGGGGCCTGCAGAGCGTCTGGGACTCAATGCAAGGCAGGATCCTGAAAAGGACATGGGCGAAGAAGCTGGAAAATTCAAAGCCGTCTTTCCCAGTTTTGGTAAACGCACTACGGTGATACAAGTTGCTAACAACAGAGGAGTCAAAGGGTAAGTGTGAACTCCGTACTATTTCTGCAACTTTAAATCTGTTAGGTAATTAGACTTCCAAATAAAAAGTATTTAAGATCATATCCCAATTATCACTTAAATAATACTAGTCATAGCCTATGCAACACTATAAATAAAACATACCTTCTCACAAAACGTAGTGTGCCATTTTCTCAGTTTTCTATTTTCGGTGGCAAGTCGCTGAGCAGCATTTTGGAGTTTTTGGATGTAGCCTTCTAATTCTTTAGGATTATCCCAAGTAATCTGTGACTTTCCCCCACTTCCTGCTTTTGAATTCTAAGGTACAACAAACATCATTTAGCATTTAAATGCATTTCTCATTTCCTAAAGACTCCACAGACATCTTAAGTCCAGTTATCCCTAACACTGATCTGCAATAAAAAAGCATATAGTAATTTTTCCTTTTTATAAATGGTAAGGCAGTCTAGCAAAATTGAATAGCCCCATCCTTTCCAAGTTGTCCTCTTAGAGTGAAACAACCCTAGATGACACCACACACACACACAGAAGGAGCCGAAGGAGACAGACAACCTGGAGGCCTGGGGAACTGAGCAAACACAGCCGCACGCTTCCTTACTGTCTCCCAAATACGCAGGACGGGCCAGGGGACCAGCCTCCACCCGGGAGCTACCTCCAGGAATGAACACACACGCAGCTACAGAAGAAGCCTGCTCCCTCTAGCCAATGGACTAGGAAAACAGTGGCCTAACAAAAGAGAACCTTCTTAGCAAACCCGCCCTACTGTGGCCAAACATGGATAGAAAAACCACCGCTCTGCAGAGAGCCAACCTTCCATCCATCGCTTGTCCAAAGGAGGCCGTGCTCCAAGTCCCCCGCCAAGGTAACACTGGTGGGGCTGAAGAGCCAGCGGGGCCTCACCGCCCCCCACCCCCATCTGCTGCAACAGAGCCGCGAGCCAGCCCCGTGCTTCCTCGCAGCCATATTAACAGGGCTCAGGAAGGAACTGAGGGGTGACGGCACTGCGAGCTGCCGGCGAGGCCAGAGGGCACACTGAGCTCCTGCTCCCCTCGCCAGAGGCAGCGCAAGGCCATGCTTCAGCATCATCGGCGTGGTACCTGCAAGGCCCAGCAGCACACCGAGCACACACTCACCCAGTCCTCACGCTACAGTTCACTTTTTCAGAGAGAAACAATGCGCTACACAGAAGGGACCACCAACCCAACCCGCAGGGAATCCCCAGCTAAGACCACGAAGCCAGGAACACATGGAACCACATTCTTCAAGTGTTGAAGGACCTGCCAACCATGAATTTTGTACCTGGTGAAACATCCTTCAGGAAAGAGGGCGAATAAAAACATTCTCAGAAAAGGAAAACCAGGAGAATTTGTCTCCAGCAAACGTGCTCTTAAAGCCTGGCCAAAGGCAGTCCTCTCAGAAGAACTTCAAAAAGCAAAGGAAAACACAGGGATGAGGAAAATGAAGTATCCTTCTTCTCGTGAATTTCTTAAATCCTATTCGATGAAGTGAGTGTAGAAGATACTACATGTGAGTGTAGAGGATACTACACACTTAGGACAAATACATAAGAACTAGGCCGGGATGCAGGAGACCCTCACTCAATAGGTGAAAAATGAATGAAACTAACAAGGATAACAAATCCAACAGAATCCTCTGTGGATCAGCTGAAAAAGCATCTGCCTAGTAATTACCACACACGACTTCCTGCTGTATTACCAGACATTGTGAAATTAGTTAAACTAGAGGCCCTGCTCTCCAATGCAGTGAGTGGCCAGGGGACCAGGAAGAACCTCCATATTCTTTGTCCTTCTTAGTTTCTATCTACTCTTCAGTCTCATTTAACAGATGCTAAATGCGATTATTTACTTCTCACAACCCAATCTCTCATAGAAGTATCGACAGATGCCACCTCGTATATACTGATTGAGAAGAAAGAGTTCCAAAAGTACACAATTAAACACTACCTATTAGGTGGAAAATAATAAAATCTTACCCCACTTCCACAAGTGCACTTGTAAATATGCCCAGAAAAAAAGTTTAAGGGTATGTACCAGACTATTAACAATGGCCATCCCTTGGTGGTACAATTTTAAAACAATTTTTTTTTTTTTTTTGTCAATGTTTTTTTTTTTACTTTCCATTATAAACTCGTATTGAGCTTTGGCAATAAAAAACATGTTTTTAATAAAATTTATGAGTTATGTGCCTTGTCAGAAACGTTCAGCCTGAGACCTGGTGTGCAGAAGAGTCAGCAGAGCAGGTCTACATGCTATCCCTCCAAAGGCCTGCTACCAACACAGACCCTTAGCTGGCACCTGACCCCCGCACCTAGGAGCCCCCCCGCTGCCCACGTTTACGACTGGCTCGCTGCACCGAAACAACATGGTTTACACTCAACACTGGATCCCCTCCTGGGAACCTGGAATTTTAGTACATGTTAGGCAGAAGACGCCTCCGTGTCTAGCTCCCAGTAAACGCCTGGGCACCGAGTCGCTAATGGTCTTCCCAGTAAGACACCATTTCACACTTATTACGGCTTGTTGCTGGGGGGGTTGGGGGAGGGGTGGTGAAGAATGCCCTGTGTGACTCCACTGGGAGGGACTCTTGAGAGCTTGCATCTGGTTTCCCCAGGACCTCACCCTCATTTACCTTTCCCTGTGCTGACTCTGCTCTGCATCCTCTTGCTGTAACAGATCATAATAAATCAGCTGTGGGGACAACTATACCCTGAGTCCTATCAGTCCTCCTAGAAAATCACAGAACCTGGGGGTAGTCTTGAGGAAGATCACAACTAGCAATCCACTTTAAAAAGAACAAGAAGAAAAGGGTATATTCCTCTTCTACTTATTTTTTAAAAATTTTATGTTTGTTAAGACAAAAAATGTAGATTTCAAAAAGCCACCAGTCACATAGTAACAGTTTAAAAACTACTGTAGGTTTTTCTAATGCCAAATGGGTTAGATACGGCCACACAGATAAAAAAATAAATAAATACCAAATTATAAAATCAGATGATGGAAAAGCACTCAAGACTCTGGTATATAAGGACCTCACACTTCAGCAAATAAGTAAATATAATAGCACAACTGTATACTATAAATATGAAATCAAATGATCAAACTCAGCACCTTAATATGTGAAACACTAACCATTTAAATCTACAGTTGGAAAAATGTTACTTGTTAAGAGTGAAGGAAGTCACTGGGAAACAAAACAAAGCCTTAGATCAATGTTAAGTGGAAGGGTATACTAAAAAACTAAAAAAAGAAATACCTCACATGTAAATTCTAATTCTAACAACACAAAAAGTCCATTTACCTTAATTATCTGTTCAAATGCTAATGCGGACTGTAGCATCATTGGTCTCTGACTCTGAATCATTTGTTGATCAATAGAATTGTAAAAATGTGCCACCTACAAAGTAGAAGTCCAATTAGCAATAATCAATAATAAATAACACACTTAATTTTTCATTTGTTTGCATTTTTAATTGAGTGGAAATATTAACTCTTCTCATGCTAAGATTTAACAAAAAATGTTTTTCATCTCTAATATAGCATTATGCATGTATTAATATACGCAGTCAACAATTATGTGTTGAGTTTCTGTAATTTGCCAAATCATGTCCTGGGGGCTGATTAAACAAAGACCATAAAACCCAGTCCCTGCAATCAAGAAGTTCACAATATCAAGGGAAATACAGAGGAAACCAGTAAAGCATGCTAAAAACGGAACCCTTCGTTCTTACAACTCTCCAAACCTGCTCCTTCCTTTCTCAGTACATAACACGTAATTTATTCATTTCTCAGACCAAAAAAACTTTGAGTTGTCTTCACTTTTCTTTCACATCCCACATCCATAATGTCTACTGACTACACTCTTAAATACATACTAAACCCAGCCATGTCGCCCGCCTCCATGGGTCCCACACAGTCCAAGCAGCCTCGTCTCTTGACAAGACCAGTGTGTTTCCAGTCATGGCTTCCTACTGTCCTCTCAAAGCATTCAAAGAAGCCCGAACGGTCCTTCCTTAAACAGAAATCATACCATACCTCTGCCCACTCAAAAACTTCCAATGACTCCCCAGTGGATTTAAGAATAAAATCCAAAATCCCAAAACTCTTACCTAAAATCTCCCAATGGCTTCCCAATATAATCAGGAATAAAATCCAAATCCAAGACCCACGGCCCTCCCCCAGCACCAGCATCTTACATCAACTGGCGTCAGCCCCAGCACAAACCCTCAGTGCACGGCAGCCAGGCTGGCCTCCCTGCTGCGTCTCTAGGCCACCGAGGGAGTCTTGCCTCAGGAACTCGGCACGGAATCTGTTCCCTCCACACACACGTCTTCCCCCAGACGCCTGTGTGGTTCTGCTGCCAATCTGTCGCTCCTCTTCTCAGTGTTATAGCCTTCACCAAGGCCTACCCTGACCACTCTGTATCTTCCTCTGTTTTCTTTTTCTTCAAAGCACTCATCACTACCTAAAACTACCGACCTGTGTGTTTGCGATCTCCCAAATTAGAAGGACAGCTTCAGGAACAGTGTCTAGCAGGTAGAAGGCACCCAGTATTACTTGGATTAATCAGTAAATCAAAAAACAGAAGTACCTACATGGTACAGTCATGAACAAAAGAGGCCACTGTCAACTCTGTTAGGGGAAAAGGAGAAGTTCAGGGAAGTGGATCAAGTGGACACCACGGCGTGAGTCTAAAGAGTTTAAAAAGACTGTCTTTTAATCTTTGTATCCCTAGCACCTCACAAAATTCTTAGCCCAGAGTATGTGCTTAAAATATATGTCCTCACTGGAGCGCCTGGGTGTCTCAGTCAGTTTAGCATCCCATTCTTGATTTCAGCTCAAGTCATGGTCTCAGGGTTGTGAGATCGAGCTCCGCACCAGGCTCACGGGCTGGGTGTGGAGCCTACTTAAGATCCTCCCTCTCCCTCTCCCTCTCCCTCTGGGAGGGGCATCTCTCTCTCTCTTAGGGGGAAAAAAAAAAAATGCCTAACTGATTTTATAGAGAGTCCTCTTCTTTCCACTAGTACAAAAGAAAATCTCTTTATTTGGTAGAGAATATCCACGGTACTATTCTGTACCACAGTAGCAGTCCAAGAAAAAGCCTAATCAAGAAAACTAGAAGCAGAAGAATACATACTCTTCCAGCAATCTGGTCGTACTACTATCTAACCAGCTCCTACTTCACCTCCCTATGCCAGCTACCCACCTGCTCGTAAGTAAAGGTTTACGTAAATAGATTTCCCCGGGGAAAGACAAAACTATATGACCATTCCTTCACCATTTGAGTTCCTATTGCGTTACACTAAGTACACAGGATACAAAAGTGAGCAAGCCTCTCTGCTTTTAAGGATGCAGTCCCTCTATGTGAAATGCTCACCCATCCTACCCCTTGTGCTCCTGAGACAACATATGTCTACTCTTCCAGTCTCACACCAAACAGCATTCCTCTGTAAAGATTTATCTGATACTCCCTCTACCCTCACCCAGCAAATAACTGAAAATTCCCACCTCTATGCTTTCATTAGCACTTCCAAAAATCTCTAATAAAATACTCATAATAAATTAAATATTTTATCAATTTTTCAAATATGTCACCAGTATATAAACTGTAATGGAATAAATATGGGCTTTGGAGTCAGGTTTGGTATTCCTATATAGATTTGCAAAGTAAATTTTGTAATGTAGTCATTTAGCAAACCATAATTTCCAAAGACTTGTGCTATTCTGTTAGCCTAAAAAACTCAAATTTAGAAAACGAACCCCTTAAAATATTGTAATGTAATGAACTCAGAACAGTCATATATTCAAAAATATAATGTCATACTTGTTTAAGAATAATTGCTTGCTTGCAGAATTTCTGTGCAATGTTTGCAACTTGCTGTATTTTGGCAGGAATAACAAAGCCAAGCGCAGAGAGCTGACGAACTTCTCTCAGAAGAATCACCAACCTATCTGAATAATGCACTCTTAATGATCCGTCGTTAGGATCCAATTCCATAATTCGACTATTAGCCTCAATACTACAAAATAAAATAAATAACTTTTTAAAATTCATGTTCTCACTTTTGACAGATGAAAAGCGAAACAGTTTTTACAACTTTTCTGTAAGTATAAAATTAACTCAAAGTAAAAAAAATTTTAATTATAGTTTTCAAGCAATCTTATTTTCACAAAGTATCTCACAATTCAGATCTTGGTAATAAACTGCAATATCCAAAATACACCATCACATTAATATTTCAACCAAGCAGTTTTTGAAATCAGTAAAATCAATCTCTTAGCCTTCCACTCAGACTCAAAACTGGCATCATATTCACCATAAAGAGAAAAGGTTTTGATTCATTTTCCAAAGGGTACCTTAGGTTATTTCTTTAGTCAGCCTACTTGGTTATTTAACGTGTTTATTAAAGGATCAATGATAAAGAACATCAAAATGGTAGGAGGAGAGATATTCAAATGTTTCATTCCTCTACTTTTGTTTCTCTAAGGACTGTCCTTCGTGTTTCTTGTAAACGTTATAATAGCAATTTTTAAATCAGGGCACTCGACTCAGCATGATTGTGAAAATACTGAGCTAAATTAATCAAGAAGTATTATAGTTTCATGACTTCCCTTTCAGGATCAGGTTTACATAATGCTTATTCCTTCAAATCACTTTCACAATTAAGAAAACGTAGGTCTTAGAAAGTAAGCTACTGAAAAGCAAAGAACAAAACTATCCCACCCATCTACCAACACATATAATAAAGCAGAATAAAAAGTAGGTACTTCAAAGTGGCTTAGAATAATGATGTAGACTCAACGTTCCTATAACATAACATACAGCCTGTCAGAAAATTTTAATGGTGATTTTCTTTGCCTTTATTTGAAACTAATCTTCAAAACTACTTTCTACATACCAGCATATCCTGAAATATATTCTAAAACATGCTGATTCTATGGAACAATAAAGGGTTTTGCCCAGGAAAAAAAAAAGCAGGAGTCCAAGTATTTCATTGCCAAATGGGAAACACTGGGTTGAACAGCATTCAACAGACTTCTTTACAGAAGTTCTCAATCCCTTGGCATGCTGTCACAGAGTGGATCTCCACCAGAGCTGCAGTGACAGAAGTGTCAACATTTCCCAAAATTAGTTGATTAAAGAACTCTTCTTTTAGGTCTGGTGTATCTGTCATATTTTAGGTTGATAGTAGGAGGGGAAAGAGTTCAATGGCCTAAGGTTAGAATCATTACACCCCAGCACCTTTCGGTTCTTCTCTTCTTCCTCCACATCCAAAATGCAAGGTAAGGGAAAAAAACTATTTATTCAGTTTAAGAAGCTACCCCTTATGGCCTAATTATTCTTTGTAGCAGTATAGGCAAAATAAACAGAATTTCATAATATGGACAAAGCAACAAAAGTTACTTTTTTGAAAAGTAACAAGTCTCTAAAAACTAAAACATGACCAGTTTCTAAAAATATAGTAATATACTAAGGAAAGTTTACCTGAACAAAGAAACAATGATTTTTCCAGATCATCCATTTTAAATGTGCATTAAAATAATTAGGTTAACCAATTAAATTAGGTTCAATATCACTCAGTAAGTGTTTAGCAAACCCTTACCCCATGGTGGGCACCAAAGTAGTATTTCATGAAGAGATTACTTCCCACCTCAAGGAGCTTAAAATAATGAAATTTTATAGCTTACAGTGTGTGTGTATCCATGTAAATAATATTAATGTAAAAAGGTAGAAAAACATATATGAATACCAATACCAACACACCATGGGAGAGGAAAGCCTCATTCTAAAAGGAGAATCTGCAGACCTGAGAAACAGACACGAGAAGCAAGGCGGGCAGTCGACTAACTCTATCTTCCAAGTTCCCAACCTTAATGACTTAAAAGTTGATAATCAAAAACTAACAAAAAAATTTTTTAAGGAGCGGCAGCAAGTTTGGACAAAGGAGAGAACAGACAAAATTCAGTTAATACCATAAGAAACAAGATTCTTGCCCAGATGTCACTGTTTAGTGTATCTGTACTTACCACAAACCAGATCTGGAATCAGACAAACCAGACTGAATGTCCCGGGACCAATCGTCAAATTGTTCTTGTTCATACAGTTTAAACTGGTCTAAGAGATCTTCAGCACTTCGATGGAAAGATCGAAATCCTGACAAGTCAGATAAAAGAGCCTCTGCAATCTTGATAGTATCATCCACCTTAAAAAGCCACATCACAAGAATATTACAAGAATATATTAATACTCACTATAAAATTGTCATAAAACGAACCACCTTCTCTGATGTGTCATTCAGAAATTACTTTCCCATTCACCTATAAACAGTAGGAGAGAAGATTTGCCAGCAAATGTGAGAAGATCAACCCCTACTTTGCTTCTGACTTGTACAACTCAGGATAGCAAAACACAGATGTAAGGCATACGAGGCCTAATCAGGAGGGTGAGACGAGGGAGATTCAGGTGAGACCCCCACGAATTCAGCAATGCTTTTACACATGTGCAGCAATAATGTGGTGCTTTGCTTAGTGCTCTGGGGAAGAGCTCACACATACCTGCCAATCTGAAGGGCAATTAGAGGAAAGAAATGTCTTTCTTCCACAACTGTACACAGAACATGATAGCACTTTGGAAAGCTGACTGACAAAATTGGATAGAATATTCCAGAAAACAGAACATCAAAAACACAACCTTGAATAAGTAGAACTCTCCAACATGCTAGCCTTTATAATACTCTGTCTGCTTGCTCTTAATCACAGACCATAACCAATGAATATCCATTATGTGAGTCAGATGGAAGACATTGTACATAAGAATCTTAGATCAATTTTGATAATACCAAAATATTAAAATAGTAGCTGTTAAATCCATAAATTGCTGACCCTAATCTTAGGCAATGTCATAATTACATTTCACCTTTCCTTTAATTTCCTTTCAACCTAGAATGATTTACCTACATAAACATACTTGCCAATAGACTTTGCAACTACAAAGATTTTGCAGTGATAATCTCAAAGGATTAAAAAAATCATTTGAAAATATAGAAAAGATGATTTCCTCTTCAATATTTTCTTAAGAAGGCACTTTACGTGGAACAACTGCACCTGAATGATAAAGGATGTGCTAGTTATCTCTACATAAAAAATGAGCGGACCATTCAAACCTCCCCTGTACACTTTTTTAGAATTCTACACTTCACATGAAAATTAGATGGAAATGCCAAAGAAAGCAGAGAATTTTTTTTTCATTTTTTCACTGGAGTTCTAGAGTGCCTTCCATATTAATTTAGCAGATTTTACAATTAGTGTTCCTCAACATCTATTAAAACTAATACCTTCAGTTCCAACTGGCGAACCCAAACTATATTATTAACAACTTCCGAAAGGTTTTTGCCAGAAAGCGGTCCAGATGCTTCACCAGGAACTCCTCGGCATCGATTCTCAAAGTCTAACCGAAAATCTGTAAAAATTTAAGTCAAATAAATGATTATACACATTCAGTCAAGATTTCCTAAGTGCCTTCCGTGCACCAAGTACTAAGTGAAAGGTTGTGGAAAGAAAAATTCTAAGACTTGGTCCTTTACCCTCAGGGACTTTACCATGCATCAAATGAGACAGAGAAAGAAAATAACTAGTTAATTTTTAAAATCTGTAATTTATAACAAATACAGTAAATTAATCTTCAGCATATAATGTTATAAAATATAGTCCTAATCCTAAATGGTATACAAGAAAAAGTAACCTACAAAAATATTTTCTCAAGGAAACACTATAATCTCTCATAAACTTTTACCTTTAACTGAGTCCACAAGTCTTGCCAGTAAAGTTTCTCTTTCTAACATCAATTCTTTACTTATAGTTGGACGCTTCACCAACTCTTTATATTTCAGAAATGCTTGAAGAAGCTAACATAAAATAAAAAAGTACATGTTCATCCTAAGTCGATCAACTTGGTAAATACATAAATATCTCCCAAAATAGCTTAAGGGAAATAGTAAAAGTAAAATATTTCAATATTTTACCTGCTGTGGACTATCCTGAATTTCTGAAATATAATTTTTCAATTTTCCTGCTATTTTTTGTTCCGCAGGTGCAATAATTTTTTCATATTGAGACACTGCAGCTTTCCATAAAGGCTGAACAAATTAATATTATTAGACTTTTAATATTTTCAATATTTACCTTTGAGAAGAACAATACAAACAGGAAGTTACAGACACAAAAACATATATATTCATACCTCAGTATATGGATTATACTGCACAGGATTCAGGCCAGTAAAAGGTTCAAATACTCGAGTCAGGCATACGATCTTCTCCTCACTGGTAGGTGAAAAATAAAGAAGCTTCTCATGAACTGTTCTAACAGCCAAAACCTAAAACATAAAATAGTAAAACAACAAATTTATTTAAATTGATAAATCTGCACAAATAGTTCTAGAGTCTACATATATTTGGCAAGTTTCTTTAAACTAGGTTCACTGAAATGAATACAACAAACTGTAATCTTGAGAATTACTACTCATCAATAGTCAAAGTGGTGCTCAAAGACGTCATTACATCATATCAATTAATGTGTTCAAACCTGGTGAAAACACACAAAATCTAAATACGGTTAAACTATGTTTAAAGTTCATTTAAGTAACGTTTTAGAGTCCTTAATATAGTAAAAAGAACTTCTGATTTTCATTATTCTGCATTAAATTGCACCTCTGACAATGAAATAATACATTAACAACCCTATTATGTATAAATTACAAATAGCTGGGAAACAAATTGTCGTATTTTGTATTTAAAACTTCCACCAAGAGTGGCACCTGCCTGACACAGTTGGTAGAGCACGTGACCCTTAATATCAGGGTCGTGAGTTCAAGCCCCATGTTGGGTGTACAGCCTACTTTAAAAAAAAAATGTGTATAGTTTAAATGAATAAAATGTGTGGTATTTCAATTTAAAAATAAATAAATAAAATTTCCAACAATTAAAAGGCAATCAAAAAGGTTAAGTAAAAACACTATAACCTTTCATTTGAGATGGAAAGAGGAGTATATACTATTGATTTTTTTTCTTGCTAAAAACAAAAATACCCTGTCTACTGAGAAGGCCTAAAAGCATTGATAACTAAGTTATCAATGACAATATTTTCCCAACCAGACTGTTGCTGCTAAATACCATTTTCACTAAAAGGAACAAGGCTCTTGACAGAAATGACTAATTCCAAGAGTGAGGCAGAAAATGTCCAAGATGGGCTGGTATATTTTGGGGGGGCCTAAAAGTAAGGAAGTTGTCAAAGAAATACTGGATTCATGTCAAAATAACACAAGAGCCAACTTAAATGGGCATTCACTGCCCAAAGATGGAACAATTTGAGGATAATAATAACCATAATAGACTGAAACTCAAAATATAAAAACTCATGGCTTCGTAATAATACTAGCGAGAAAACATTCCATTAATTGCCTATGGAACTTACGATGAAATTAACTTATTATTCACTGTTCTAACAAATGATAAATCAAAGAAAAAAGGTAACTGTGTCTACTGCCATTCAAAGTAACTAAAAAACTGATGACAAAAAGTTCTTCCGTCATTACCAGAAACGCAGAAAGAACAACGGAACTGGAGAATCTATGTCACAACTGCTCAAGATCATCAGTGGCTGGTAAGTCACTTAGAAGAGCTGAAGGAAGAGCATCATAAGGAGAGCCAAGAGCAAACTGACCTCCCTGCCAGTGGGAAAGCGAGGCTGTGTGCCTCCTGATGTATCGGGTAGGGACGACACAGCAGCACCCGTCAAGCAGCCGGATTCAAGTAAACTAACTAAAGATTTTCTGAAACAATCAGGACAACTGAACGTTGGTTAAATACAAAATGATACTAGGAAAATATTGTCATTTTGTTGAGCGTGATGGTGGTATTGTGGTTGTTTTAAGGGTGTAAGTATATGGTTTCTTGGCTTGGCTTTAAAAATACTCCAAAAAAAGGGAAGGCGGGGAGACAAAGATGGAACACAAACTGAGTAATGCCAGTGGCTATTGAGATCAAGAGGTGGATACACGGGCATTCGTTACACTATTTCACTTTTGTGCATGTTTCAAATTTTTCATAATGAAAAAGGTTTTTAAAAAAATCCCCAAAGAACTATGAGCACGAACGGGAAAAGTCAGCTTTGCAATCTTTGCATATTCTCATTTTGCTAGCCCCTCAAGCTAAATGCTTAAGTTCTATACTGAAACTTGTAACCTATGTAAATTAAACAGTTCTTCCGTCAATATTTCCACTGAGTACTCCCTGAAAAGCTGTCCCTGCTTCATAACAATTTCAATAGCCAAGAGAATGTCTGAGAGCTTCTATACCTGGACGGGGAGCTGATTATCTTTTTCACAACAGAGAAGTACAACTTACAAAGTGAGCAGTCACACACCAAAGAAAAAGCAAGCAGGTGGAAACCAGCAGCTAGTTGGGCACCAGTCACATGACTGCCAAAAATTATCTCACACGAACTTTAATTCTTATTCTCTCCCCAAAACATAAATAACTCCTATCAGATATGTACTACTTACTAATTATAAAATATATTCACAAACAGGTGAGAACCTCCTCCATACTTATGTCAAAGACCCAAGTAATCGGGCGCCTGGGTGGCTCAGTTGGTTAAGCGACTGCCTTCGGCTCAGGTCATGATCCTGGAGTCCCAGAATCGAGTCCCGCATCAGGCTCCCTGCTTGTCAGGGAGTCTGCTTCTCCCTCTGACCCTCCCCCCTCTCATGTACTCGCTCTCTCTCATTCTCTCTCTCTCAAATAAATAAATAAAATCTTTAAAAAAAAAAAAAAAAAGACCCAAGTAATCAAATGATACCTCTTCGAGGCGTTTGCCAAGTTTGTCAAGTGTTTCAGGGAAGTATTTCTCATTTTTCCATGGATGAGGGACATAGCGCTGCCACGCCTGACCTGTTAGGTGATTACAGGCGGCCACCCACTGTTCACAAATTGAAATACCAGCTTTCAGATTGTCTTTCACAAGATGATAAGGATCTTCCCACAGATTCAAAGTTCCCAACTTTTTCTGAACAAATCTTCCAAATGAACCACCTAATAAAAGAGAAAGCAAATTTTTTAATGGAACTGTGTTTTTACTGAATAATTACAGAATACACGCTTATGACAAAAATATATAAATTAGCAAACTAAGAATCTATGAAATACTATATGCATATCCTTAAACTCAAAACAAGTATTTTTTAAAACACATGCACATAATTTCTTTGTATTTTCGCATCTTTCAAGGTATTATGTGCATCTCTCAAGTGCAAAAATACATATAATTTTTTCAAAAGTCTACACTACTGTATGGAGGTAACATTATATAACCAATTCTCAATCGCTGTTTGTCTCTACTCCTACATTACAAACAATGCTGCAATAACTATCCTTATACATACACCTTTATGCACTTGTCTAATATTTCCTGAAAATAATAAAGAGAATGGTATTTTCTAGGTCAAAAAGTATATGCACTCTAATACTAACAAGTAAACCAATACATACTAAAGACTTTTGACACCATTACAAAATAAAGTTTAAATTAATACAGGTACAGGGACTAAAAATCTATGTAAATTTACTTGCATTAATGGTCAAAGAATTTGACACATGATTTAAATTAACCACCTATATACAAATTTATATTTAAATAATTCTGTATGATTTGCTCTAAGCATTACTCTAAGCAACAATTATTACATTAAGGAGCATTTTCAGTAAGGGCTTGAAGGAAAAACTAGAAAAACAAAGTAATACAGGCTTCCAAAGTTTCAAAAGTTTGCTTCTTTAACAGTACCTATGATATCTAAGAGATGTAACATTCGTGATTCAGGATAGTGATCATGCTCTGTTTGTCTCCACACATCATCTACAACATCCCGAGTGGTCTCCACCAAGTCAACCACCTCCAATAAGGAGAGACTGTCCAAGTTATAAAATTCCTAAAACCAAAAGACATTCATTTTTAAACATAATGATAACTATACTTTCGTCAATATAGTCAACTTGTTCCCAGACTTTTCAATTACTACAATTCTAACACCTGTGATATCATTTCCTCCTTTTTCTACCAGACGATGTGTTACTTCTTTATGCAAATACCCTACAAGTTCCTTTACAAACATAAATATCAGGAAAGCCAGAAGAAAAAATAAGAATTGCAAAGTCCATTCATTTGTTTGCCCTTGACCTAATTTTCTTGAAGTCTGGATTCATTTCTTGCAGCTCCTGAAAGGAGGCGGTTCTAACACCAGACAGACATTACCCACACTAGCTCCCATATGTCGTCACTCATGGACTGCACTGCATGTTACCCGTAATGCAATCACAGCTCAAGGTTTGTGATTTTACATTCCATCATTATGACAAAAAAAAGTTTAAAACCATTTCAAACATTTCACTAAAATACTATTGAAATAATACTGGGAACAAATAAAAAATTACTATTTATTTTGAAAAGAACAGACTTTTTTGTAACCATATTTAAAGTGGTCACTTATTTAACCTCTAGGAATATTTCAAAGAATAATCAATCAAGTATAAAACTAAGACTTTTCATATTTGGGATTACTTCGAAATGCTAACTTGAATAAACTGAACGTTCCTTCAAAAGAATGTATTACCTCCATGTAGATAAACCTCTCTTAGTACATTAGGGCTTTTGCTTTTCCCTATGTACCTGCAGAAAAGCAATTATGTTTTTGAGAAAAATATTTACTAGAGATTAGAATCTAACTTTCTTAAAAGTTTTGGTTTTTAAGTTGTATACATGTTAAATGCACACTTCAAGGAAACCCTGTTATGTATTAAGGATATATTTTGTTTACAACCATCAAATAATAATGTCAAAACAAAGGTAAATCTAGTGAAAACTGAATCCTAAAGTACTTTTATCAAAAGTCTGAAATATAACTATATAGGAATCACATACTCTTGCAATTGTTTCAAATAATTCTTTAAAATAACTGGCTCTTTCTTTATTAATCTGTTTATTTCCACGATGAGCTTGTTCTACCCAAAACTGGAACTCATCACTTGGTGTTAGAATACCTGAAAAGGTGAGAAGGAAAAAAAGAAATATCAGTACAAAATGAAAAGCCAGAAAATTATCTGGTTCATTTGATTTTGCTTATTTCCTGTGCTCATGAAGATGTGTGGAAAATCAGCCTTGTAATTTCTATCGACAGAAAGTTCTTCCTTAAATCCACTAAGAACAACTAACAGTACACCAAATGTATACTTCACAGATTTGTCGCTCAGTATGTTTCCCATATGTTTTTGTACACCATCCATCTCTACATGGTCAGTCTCCAACACAAGGCTTTCCAGCACGATTCATGTTCGGGAATACCATCCAAATTAGAAATGATGACAATTTAATCAATCAACGCCCACAATTTAATTTCAAAATATAAGCAAATTAAAATAATTTTACTTTTCAATTTGTTTTTATATTTCCCAATGAACTGGGCAATTTCTAGTTGCTTAATCACATGCTGGAAAAGTGCACTATTCTTTCTGGGTCTATGGTATTCAAAAAGCATCTAATTTACTGTTCAAAAAAGTGTAAAACTGTATCCAATATTGTAAAATAATGATTAGTGTAGGTCATTCATTTCACATTAATTGTTCACATAAGTAATATTTATAGCTAGAATAAAATTATAATTGGCTTCAGATAAAATGCATTTCTAAAATAAAAATCAATTATCTATGCAAAGTAGACAATTAGGGTCAATCCTCCTTACTCATGGATGTGGATTTATGAATTCATCCATTTCCTAACATTTATTTGTAATCTAAAATCAATGCTTGCAATGCTTTCATGGTCATCCACAGACATGCACAGAGCAATGAAAAATTGGGAGTTACCCCGCATACACGTTCCCAGGCTGAACAAGGTAACACTGCCTTCCTGTTTCCTATCTCCTACCATAAACAAGTATCCTTTCTGTAACCTATTCAGTTGGATGTTTTCCTCATTTTTTATGCATTTTATTGGTCATTTCTCTGTTTAAAATGGCTCCCAAGCATAGTGCTGAAGTGCTGCCCAGTGTGCCAAGGACAAGAACACTATGATGTGACCTCTACAGAGAGAATACTTGTGTCGGGGATGTTTCCTTCATGCATGAGTTACAGTGCTGCGGGCCATGAGGCCTATGTTAATTAATCAACAATCTATATCAAAAAATCAACAATCTATATTAAAAAAGTGTTAATTATATTAAAACAGAAACACACGTAAAATATTATATTAAAAACAGAAACATACATAAAATAGGGTTACATGTTGGTAAGTCAATAAAAATGTTACAACCAGAGGCTCACAGGAACCTAACTTTGTTTTTCCCCTAGGACCAAGAGTTCAGTATTTACTAATTCAATATTCACAGTGAGTCTACAGAACATAACTACTGCAAATAATGAGAGACAACTATATTCTATGTCCATGAATTGCACATTGTTAAAGATTACATTTTCTTCCTCTCAAAATCCATGTAAATCTATTCATTTAAAAGGCTGAAGCTCAGAGAAGATCCAAAAGTGTGGAAATAAATCTGTGAAAAAACATATTAATTTACTAAGGTACTAATAAGAAAACTGTTTTGACTTTCTTTCATTAAGCTACGGTTCTATACCTCGTGTATCATCTTCCTTAAATTTCAATTTTGATGAGTTAATGTCTGATCTTCGTAGAACTATACCCAACCCAGTTTCTAGTTCACTCAAAAGATTCTGAAGTTTGGGATCAAAGTTTCTGCTCCATTCCTGATCCTAAAGAAAAACAGACAAGAGCAAACATTGATCAAAAGTTTTCCAATCAAACTGGCTTCCTTAAAATACTGTTGAGAGAAATAAGTCAAAATACATGTTTCACTCAAAGCCTGCCACTGCCCTCTGTCTCATAAGGGAGGGAAAAAAGGCCTTTCAACAGTTAAAACTTTATAAAATAATTTATTATATAGCAACTTAAGAGCTGATGTGGATTACATTTATCTCTTTCTCCCATTTCTCTATTTGTCCACAAAGCTGACTTTTTTTTATAATTTTTGTAACATTTAAAAAACTAAAATACTAATGATATTAACAGCAAATAAAATATTTTTGTTTATAAAGACATTTATACAAATACCTAGCTTTAAAAAAACCGACCATACAGCTCCTTTAATTTACCTACCTTTAACAACATTGGTGCAAATATTTGCCGTACTGCTTGGTAAAGAGAATTTATAGGTGATTCTAACATAGATGAAACAAGAATGTTATTATGTAGATTCTGATCAGTAATTACTTCAGGTCGCAGCTTGAAAAACACCAGCACTTTATCTTTTGTGTCAGCAAAATCAATCTAAGTGATAAACAAATGATTTTTATGTTACTTTCATGAAACTATTTGAAAGAAATGTTCCCCTAAAACTGTTCTATTACTGTATTTTTTATCCCTTGGAAAAAACAGTTACTTTAAAATAATCACAGTATATTTCAACCAATCTATCTCTGCTCCTTAAGAGCATCTGGGTTTTAAAATGTATCCCCACTTATAAGTGACTGTATCCTAAAGCTACTGTGACAAGTGGCTTACAAACAGAAAGTACTATATAAATATTGTGGACATATACTGCTAACTACTCCACTCCAACCAGATTCAGTAATACTACAGATCAAAGTTGTGTGCCCCAGGTACAAACTGATTAGTAGTACATGTCGCCACTCTATTCCAAAAAGTCTAAATGAAGGATGTTGATGACCCTCTTACCTGAAACTAGCATTTTAAAAGGTGTTTAAGTCATATTTAAACTCAAAGCTACCAAAACAGACTTAAGTCATCTATCTCCTAGGTTTATCTTTATCTGAATCAAAAAATTTTTCCTTAAAGTATTTGAGCATCAAACTTTTTCATTTAAGTTGTATAACTAGAATATTTAAAGTTGGAAATGGATGAGCTAAATTGGAAGTCACTAAAGCAACCATGTGTAAAATAGGTCAGTTCACAGTAATTAGTTCATTAGCTGAAAAGTGTATTACCCAAAAGAAGTTTTTGCATTATGTATGCATTTTCACAGTTGCTCTCATTTCTTTTTCCAGAAAGAGAAGTATATGTATTAAAAAGCTTTCAAACAAGTTCACTGCTGTGCATGAAAAGCCCTTATAGATGAGTGAGATTTCACGCTACTTTTCTTTTACCCTAATCATTATATTTTTTAGGCACAAGGAGGGAACTGGCATTTACTCAAACTCTGCATTTCTCAAAATCTCATTGCATACACTAAAATTCTATTGCTAGTATGATCATTTTATTCCAATTACAAGCGAGAACAAGCTACAGATACGTAGATTTGAAAAATTCACTCTTTAGTTGTTAAATACTACACACCCCTGTACTCTCTTTCTCCCACCTACCTGAAGAAAGAAAATTCAGAAAATATACATTTTATCATTTGAAAACAGTAACCACAGTCACTGGCAAAGGCTCCCTGGCCATCAGTCAGGATGATGAGTTTTGTCCTAAGCAAAGTCAGAGCTAAAGCAAAGGATCAGTTGACTACAGCTGCTCCTCATTCCCAAGAAAAGAAAAACAGAACCAGCACTCCTAGCTGCCTCTCCTGCCAGTTTCCCTATCAGTGGCAACTACGATTTTCCCTTAACTGACGCAATTCTGATAGCTATTAATTCACAGTACAAAGATTTTATTTTTTGAGGCTGTAAAATAACTCTACCACCTACTGGGATCCATCAGGCATCAGCCTACCACAACCTGCTGCCTGTTTTTGTACAGCCCACAAGCTAGGTTTTTAAAAAATGAAGAGGGGCGCCTGGCTGGCTCAGTTGAGAGAGCTTGCTATTCTTGATCTGGGGGTTGTGGGCTCAAACCCCACATTGGGTGTAGAGATTACTTAAAAATAAAATCTTAAAAAAAAAAATCAAAATAACATTTCATGACAAATAAAAATTACAAGAAATTCAATTATCAGTGCCCATAAATAAAGTTTTATTAGAACACAGTCATATTCATTTAAACATTATGTAGGACTGCTTCCATAATACAACAGCAGAGCTGTAACTTCAACAGAGACCTTACCGCCTACAAACCCTAAAATATGTATTATCTGGCCCATCACAGAAAAAGTTTGCCAACCTCTTTCCTAAAGCATAAACCAGATCGCATCTGTCTTGTTTAAGATTACCAATGGACTTTGTTTCAACCTAAATGGTGTCCAAGGTTCTAAATGATCAGCCCATGTTGTCATCTTCCATGCTCTCCAGTCATCCATTAAACTTCTGCAATCACTTAATTTTTTTTGCCTGGCCCTTGAAATCTAGGTGAGACCAGCTCAGGGCCTTGGTACTTATCTTCTGCTTAGAACACTCTTCCTCTAAATCTTCTGTCTGCGTACAGCGCATCAACCAAATCTCACTTCAAAGCTCACTAATCCAGACAGGTAGCCCCTCCCCCTCCATTTTAATGCACTTCCCCAGCCCACCCCCATCAGTACTTTAACATTACTCTATTTTGATCTTTTTTTTTTTTTAAGATTTTTATTTAAGAGAGAGAGCACAAGCAGGCGGAGCAGCAGAGGGAGAGGCAGACTCCCTACTGAGCAGGGAGCCCGGTGTGGGACTTGATTCCAGGACCCTGGGATCATGACCTGAGCCGAAGGCAGTCACCCAACAGACTGAGACACCCAGACACCCTTCTATTTGGATCTTAACCGCACTTATCAATGCCCAAAATTATGTTACATTTATGTATCTGCATGCACATGTGTAGCCAATCTTTGTGCATCAAATGCTACTCCTTGAAGACAATTTCTGCCTGGCTTTATGCCAAGCACCCTGTACAGGGCCAGGCCCGTGGTAAGTACTCAACATTTATTAACTTACTAAATCATGTTGACTGTCAGACATGCACAGTACAACGTAAGACACGACAAAACATTTCAAGCACAACGGGAAGTCTGCAGTGTGGTATATGACGAAACATATAACATGCTGCTGGGCTCTAGTAGCAACAGCATTAACCTGAAAGATGTTGCTTCAGGACACCTGAAGCATCGGTTAAGTCAGGTGGCTCAGCCGGTTAAGCATCTGCCTTTGGCTCAGGTGATGATCT
Source organism: Halichoerus grypus (assembly GCF_964656455.1). Taxonomy (NCBI): domain Eukaryota; kingdom Metazoa; phylum Chordata; class Mammalia; order Carnivora; family Phocidae; genus Halichoerus; species Halichoerus grypus. The sequence continues at coordinate 110,373,512 of NC_135722.1, forward strand.
CAGGGTTCTGGGACTGAGCCCCACACTGGGGTCCCTGCTCAGTGGGGAGTCTCCGGCCCCCTCTGCCCTTCACCCTGTTCTCGTGCTCTCTCTCACTCTCAAAAAAAAAAGTGAGCACTTCCATTTTCAGTACCCAGCCCAAGACACATTTTCAGCAGCCCAAACCCTTCCTCCTCCTGTGTTCCCTGGACTACACTCTATTTAAACTTCCAGCGGCATTTACCACGGTGTACCCTGGTTTTGCAGTTTGTTGAGTGGTGTAGGTCACCGCAGGCCACTGGAGGCGGCTCTGGAAGGCAGAGGCAGAGACCCCCAGTCTGAATTCCACCACAGTTAGAGCAGGGGAGTGGTCACCAATGGGATGGGACCTTTGTGCCTTACTTCCTTTTGTCATGAAATGGAAATAAAGACAAGCCCTCTGGACAGCGCTGCGGGGAATGCCGCACGAGCCCACGCGCCTAAGGGGCGTGCAGCAGCCCGACAGTGTCTTCTCAGCGCACGGAGCCTAGCAAAGTGCCCTGCAGACGCCGAGCTCAACATCAAAGTTCGCTGAAGAGAATCCAATCACACCCAGGACTAGGTTCCCAGCGAACGGTCAGTGAATGACTCAGTCACGAACACAGACGCACTCGAGCTCTGCTGCGCGCGAAGCCCGTTGGCCCTTCGGACGCCGGCCACCCGCAGAGGCAGCGGTTCAGAGCCGGTCTTCCCGCACTTCCTGAACCCTGCGATGCCCGAGGCCGTCCTTCCGGGCATCACCCTCAGGGCTCCCTACGGAGCCGGGCTGCAAACGGAACCGTTCCTCGGCAACGCGGCCGCTGCGGGCAGAGCGCCGAGGTCCGCGGTCAATCCCATGCTGCCCCTCCAAGAACTCCAACTCTCTACTCTATCGTTTCCTAAAAGACCTGAACTCCTGACCAGCCTTCCCCTCGAGGCCATTTAAGCTCAGCGCGTACCCCAAGAGGGAGGGAGGGAAAACTTCTTTGATAAGGAAGATGGAGGTCTTCTTTTTAGTTGTAGTGTTTAAGAGCGAAGCAAAACTAGGAGAGCACAGAGGTGCTCTGCTCAGGTGCGCGGGTGCGCATCAGCCAGCGGGGGGCGTACCCCGGGGGAGGGGGCCCACACCCGGGGGGGGATGAGGGAGCACCGGCTGCGGAGGAGGCCCGAGGGGGAAGGACCCCCGAAGAGGAGGACACGAGGAGGGGAGCGCCGGGTGGGGCCCGCTGGGGGGGCCCCCTGGGGGAGGCTGACAGGTGACTGAGGGGGTCCCTGAGGGGGCCGAGCACGGCCCGCTCCGGGGGGCGGTCCCCAGCCGGGAGGCCGGGGGGGGTCTGGCTCCGGGGGAGCCCGAGTTGGGGGTCCCTGAGGGGAGCCGGGCAGTGCCCGCTCCGGGGGGTGGTCCCCAGCCGGGAGGCCGGGGGGGCCTGGCTCCGGGGAGCCCGAGTGGGGGGTCCCTGAGGGGAGCCGGGCAGCGCCCGCTCCGGGGGGTGGTCCCCAGCGCGGAGGCCGGGGGGGTCTGGCTCCGGGGAGCCCGAGTGGGGGGTCCCTGAGGGGAGCCGGGCAGCGCCCGCTCCGGGGGGTGGTCCCCAGCGGGGAGGCCGGGGGGGTCTGGCTCCGGGGAGCCCGAGTGGGGGGTCCCTGAGGGGAGCCGGGCAGCGCCCGCTCCGGGGGGTGGTCCCCAGCGCGGAGGCCGGGGGGGTCTGGCTCCGGGGAGCCCGAGTGGGGGGTCCCTGAGGGGAGCCGGGCAGCGCCCGCTCCGGGGGGTGGTCCCCAGCGGGGAGGCCGGGGGGGTCTGGCTCCGGGGAGCCCGAGTGGGGGGTCCCTGAGGGGAGCCGGGCAGCGCCCGCTCCGGGGGGTGGTCCCCAGCGGGGAGGCCGGGGGGGTCTGGCTCCGGGGAGCCCGAGTGGGGGGTCCCTGAGGGGAGCCGGGCAGCGCCCGCTCCGGGGGGTGGTCCCCAGCGCGGAGGCCGGGGGCGGAGGTGGCGGCCCGCGAACCCCGGCCCGGCGTGCGGCGCCCGTACCGCGTTGGAGAAGGAGACGCCGGCGTCGGTGCGCTGCACCCGGAGGAGCATCTGGTTGCCGTCGTCCAGGAAGTTGTTGATTTCAGGGCAGCTGTACGTCAGCGGCTGGTCCCAGGGCTCCGACACCAGTCCGAAGTAATTCTGGGTCGTGGTGAAGAGGAAGACCTTCCGCACGTCGCCGCTGCCGCCCGCCATGGCGGCGGCCAGGACGGAGGAAGACAGCGGTCCGCCGCCGCCGCCGCCAACGCCGGAGCCCACCTCCGCCCACACGCGCAGCCCGCCGGCCCGCAAGCCTTCGCGGTTGCCAGGGCCGGTCGCTATGGCGACGGAGCCCGACGTCGGCGCGGCCGCGCGCACGCCGTGGACGTAAGCGCTCGGGCACGCGCACGCACAGTCCTCGGAGGCCGGCGGACGCAGTGAAGCCGGGGAGCTGCTCCCGCTGCTGCGGTCGGTCCTAAGGGATTCGGGCCGGTGTGTGTCAGGTCGCAAAGCCTGCCCTTTATTCTTTCTGCGGATTTCTCGTAGCGGATTGTTGGAAGCGATACAAGCAGTGGAGCCGCGTGCCCCGGAGTCCGGAGGGCTGGGCCCTGGGGCTCCCGCTGCACCTGCAGCCGGCGGCGCCGGGCTCCCCATCTGCGAAACGGGCCGGTGCCGGCCAGGTTGCCGCGCGGACTTCAGGAGATGGCTCTTTGCAGAGGCTGCTGAAGAGCAGGAGTTGAGCACACTGTTAATTCTCTGGCTCCGTCTTCCCCCGCTCCTTTCTGTGGTGCTTCATTTCCCGCCAATCCCTTTCCCTTGTTACTTTATCACTAGTTTCAGAAAAAAATGCAACCACTCGTTTTTCATCACGACCATTACCCGAACACGCAGCCACATTTGTGAAATAACCAAAACGTGCAGTGATACCTGTTAACTTGTTTTATAACCAGCACAACCCAATACCCGATACTGAAGAAATACAGGAATAAAATCGGGCTCTTTCATTTTCTTCGCCGTGGCATCACCGTAAACTACTAAACTGCTGGTCATTCACTCTGATATTCTGAATTCAAAAATCATCTGAAATGTGCTGCGTGCTGCTGTGTGCCCAGTAACGGACCAGGCCCTGGAGACATAGGCCCTGCCCTGAAAGGATTCTGTAGTCTACTCAGGCGTCATCTTGCCTCTGGTTTGAGCCTTCATCCTAAGGAACTCAAACATAGATTTTTTTTTTTAATTTGCGTTCAGTAACCACAACTTTCTCGTAAAACTATATTCTTTTATCAGTGGAAAGAGGGTCTTTTTATCTGCTGAGCATCTTGAGTAAGATTTGGGAGTGAGAACTAAAGAAAGTGGAACCGCTGTGAATTGTAAAGGGAAATGAATTTAAATTCTCATGAAATAATCCACGAAGTGGGAGAGAGGAGTGAATGAATTGGGATGCTGGCCACTGGATGGGAAAAACAGGAACCCAAGATGACTGGGTAGCCAAAATGGATTCTGAAAACAAAGATAGCTAAATATGGATACAGAGATTTTTGCTCTGCAGTGGGCATTATGACCCTTAACAAAGTCTTCAGGAAAGCCACCTATACTCACAAATGCTTGGTCTAGGTGAGTTGTTTTGGTGGAAATGTGTGAGATGGTTGTATTTAGCATCCACAACAATGTGATAAGTATGAAGGCATCACAGGTAGGAACACGAGTCTGGGAGCAGATGAGATCGTGTGAATGTTATCTTCCCAGGAATTTTTAGGAACCTTAGGTGGGCTTTGGACTTCCTCAAGATATGACATTTGAGTGTTCGAATATAGTTTAACCCAAACATTAAGAAACATAGAAACTCCAATTGACACATAAACTCAAGGAGGGTAGGAATTTTGTATGTCACTGCTGGGTACCTAAAATTAGGCATAGAGTGGAAAGAAGACAGATGAGGTCTCTATTCATGAAGCTTCAGTAAATCAGAAGGAATGTCAGATATAACTAACTTATACAGAGCCACAGAGATAACTAGTTGTAGAACCAAGATTGATATCCAAACCCAGCTGCAAACTGATCTCTAGGCGCTGTATCACAGTGGAAGACAGCCAGACGTCCACCAAGTATCCCACTGGCTACTCTCCAGGTGTGGCCATTAACTCATTCTCCCCGGTAGGATGTAAGCAGAAGTAGTGGGTGCCACTTAGAAGACAGGGTTTGAAAGAAGTGAGTGTGCCTTCATCTTTTGCCACCTGGATACAAAACAAGAAGAGATGACAACCATAAATGTGTAGGACACAGGGCTCCCGACTCAGTGTGGAGCAGGGCTAGCAGCTGTTAAATAAGCAAGAAATAACCTTTATTGTGTTTGGGCCATTTTACAGCATGTGTATGTGGGTCTGTTTTTTATGGTAAGTTAAGCCAGTCTAACCAATAGAGTAATTGTTACCAGCAGTAGGGTGGCTGTTTGTTTTGTTTTGTTTCTTAATTTAATGTAGGATGTTGGCTTAGTAGTTGGTTAGCAGGTGGCATGAAAACAGGAAATGTAAGCTGGAGAACAAGGGACGAAACCTTTCTGAGCCAAGCTGTCCTGACTTTGATCTCTACCGGCATATCGCAAACATTTTGGTGTCAGGGTCTTCTTTATGCTTTAAAACATTATTGAAGATTCCAAAAAGATTTTTTTGTGCATTATTTCTATCAATATTTACTGTAATAGTCATGAGATTTTTTAAAACATATTTATTCATCTATTTAAAAATGATAAGTCCATGACTTACTAAAATAAATGACATGTTTTTATAAAGATAATTAATAATTCCTAGGCTCCTAGGTGGCTCAGTCAGCTAAGCATTGACTCTTGGTTTCTACTCAGGTCTTGATATCGGGGTCATGAGATCAAGCCCCATGTCTGGCTCCAAAGCTCAGCACATAGTCCTCTTGTCCCTCTCCTTTCCCCTCTGCCCCTCCCCCCTTGCACTGCCCTTAAAGGATTTTGTTGTCTACTCAGGCGTCATCTGATTATAATTCCCAACACAAACATAAATTTGGTCAGAAGACTGACGTTTTACATTCTTCATCCTATCTCTTGCAATAAGTTGACCCACGGAAGTACCTGGAAAAACCTGGCCTCACATAGACGTGTAGTTAGAAAATGGGAAAGAACTTTAACAGCCTTTTCAAATCATTGTGAATATTACTCATTGTTACTAAAATTCCATAAGTGGTAGTTTCTTAAAGGCTAGTTGCAGTTTGGAATCTGGAACCATATGAGTGATTCAACATTTCATACTCAGCTACATTAAAAACCATTGGTTATCTTGCACACTGAATGGATCTTTGACCCACGCACAGTTTCCTAACATCACGCATTGGTCCTTTGGAAAATACTGGTTCACTGAGCTATGAGGATCTTCCAAATGTGGATACATTTCATTATGCAATATTTTAAAAATCACATTCATCAGTATACCACTGATCTCATAAGTCTTTATGTCTGAAGAGGTTGTCAAGCTTACATCAGAGAATTTAATTTTTCCAAAATTCTAATTCTTGCATACAAGTTTGGCAACAAAGAGTGTCAGTTGTTTTCCCTGAAATGATAGCCTTATTTCATTCATTTTTGAGAAAAATGTCTGCCACATACCCCATGTCTGCATAATCATAGTTTTTGTCCTTCTTCCAGGTGAACGTGGTCTTGTATGAAACAAGCTGCTAGTTTAGACCACGACTCCAGTCACATGGGTCTTTCCTGGAAGGCAGCCATCGTGCCTCCGCATGCCGCCCAAGTGCTTTGTGCGCCTTGCATTGCATCCCTCAGAATGGTGAAATGACTTGCTCTCAAGCTCTGGGATTTGGGAAAGTCGATAATATCTACTCCTTTATGAAGGACACTGTCCTGTGCGCACACGGAGGTAAAGAACGCGTGAGCACTGGAACAGTGTTGTGCCCTGGCCTGGATCTGTGCTAGGGTTCATCACAGAGTTCTACAAACTTAGTGGCTGAAAACGACACCCCGCTATCAGCGTGAGGTCCTGCCGTCAGTCATGGGAAACCACATGCCAGGTTGTCCGCCAAGGGTCTCGTGTGACTTAGATCAAGATGCTGGCCAGGCTGAGTCATTGGGAGCTTAGGCTCCTCTTCCCAGCTCCTATCGTGGACACAGAATTAAATTCCTTGCAGGTACAAGACTGCAGTCCCCATTTCTTTGTAGGCTTCAACTGCGGTGACCTTGAGCAGGTCAAGGCCCCCACGTTCCTCACCTCTCTATTGCAGCACCAGCAGTGCACTCCCCCACACACCAGTTCAACCTTGGGTCTCCAACCTCTTGCAACAGGAAAGGCCCTATTCCCTCTCGGGGTTCACCTGATTCGACCAGACCCGGTGGATAACCTTCTTTATGAAGTCAACTGAGTGGTAAATTCAGTATGGGAGTGATAGACCGACAAACACTAACTTCCCTGCATACATAGCTCCTTCCTCTCTCCCTGTTCACAGGTGTCACCCCCGCTCAAGGTTAGGGGTTACACGGCGTGTGGAACCTTGCGCCAGTTGAGAATTCTACCTTCCACAGACGCCAGTGCTTTTGCATGAATGGTGAAAACGTCTTAGCCTGTGAAAATACTGTGACCTCCCAAACCTCTGAAAAGGGCTTCAGTGTCCACAGGGATCCACTGTTCCAGGTGATCTCTAACAGATCTGCGTCTGTTCTGTGAAAGTGACTAGAGGAAAAAAGTTTGTTCTGTTCCATCCATTATGTTTGACCAAGATTGGGCAAATTACATTATCATGTTGGTTATAAACATTGCTCCCCTTATTAAATATACTCCTTACACTGACTCCATTTAAGGGAAAAATGCCACAGGACTGTTACAGAATTTTTCATAGTAAAACAGTAATCTATCAGTTACTCTTCTTAGACCGGGGGGGGTGCTGTGCATGACAGGTGTTTTCAGAACCCCTTCTTCAGACTTGCCAAAGCGTGGCATTTACAGATTTCAGCCACCAGCACAATGAAAGATACATCCTAGTGGGACATTTAATACTTACATATATTTACGCCAATAGGACAAAAGGAACTCTGTTTCTTCTGACTGTTCATAAGTAGTGAATGGTCGCTAACCGTTACTCCTGGCACACAGGGAGCCAGTCCTTCTGCAGTCAATTGCACTGAAAATTATAGGGAGAGAGGAAGGAGCTATGTAAACGGGGAAGTTAGTGTTTGTCGGTTTGTAACACACAGCCGAAGATAATTCTTCGGTCTGCACTTCAGTGCCCCTCTTGCCCCCCATGAATCCTGGGCAGAGTAGTGGAGGTGGGAGAAGAGGCCAGAAATGTGATAATGTGGGTATGATTTTCCCCAGTCTCCACTCCCACAAAGAGAACCAGAAACAGACATTAGAGGAGAGCAAAAAGTGTGGAGTTCCTTACAGGTAATACTTGTGTTTCATTATTAAAAAAAAAACAAAACAAAACATTATGATTAAATAATTTAAATATTTTGAATTTTCTATCAAATTTTAAATACTATTTATTTGAATGCTGGTGTTTTTCATTTTAAACATAATATTAATGGCAAGAATTATGGGAGGTATGTCAGAGACAGTACCCTAAACCTATTCTCTTTAAAGATGAACACCAGTCTTGGGAGAATGTATTTTCTTTAAAGATTTTATTTATTTGAGAGGGAGAGAGAGAGAATACGAACAGGGGGTGGAGGGGCAAAGGAAGACAGAGAAGCAGACTCCCCACTGAGTGGGGAGCCCAGATGCAGGACTGGATCCCAGGACTCTGGGATCATGACCTGAGCCAAAGACAGATGCTTAACTGAATGAGCCAACCAGGCGCCAGGGGAGAATTTTTTTTTGAAGTATGGTTGTTTTTTATACTTCTTGGTAAAAATTGTATTTATTGAGCTTTGGTTTGTATTTGCTTATATACGGGTTTAATTGACAAACATCTTGGTGAAGAAACCATGTGGCAGAGCACTCACGGGCTCTGGAAGCTTCTGCCTGTCACTTCCATTCACACTGTATTAGCCAAGCAAGTCACAGGGTCACATCTAACGGCAGGGGTCAGGTAAGCGCAGCTGGGCCTTGTGCATGAAAGGAGAGAGAGCAGGAGAAGTTTGAGAGCAGTCCTAATGATGAGCACACCTTCCAGACGTCTTTCCAGTTAGGAGAGAGTACTGCTTGGGCTACACAGAATCACCTGCCCTGTTTCCCTGTTCCGCCGTAGTAGTAATGAGCACAGTTCTCGATAGTGGCTGCCCTTGATGACGAAGAACAGAGCCCCCAGCTGCCCCTGACCAGCGTGCAGTGTGAGCAAGCAAACACAGGTCTTCCACGACTGAGCTCTCAGCTTCTTCGTTGCTGTGGCCTAATTGAGCCCCTCCAGACGCGCCCACCCTGTCTCACACAGAGGCCACTCCACGAATTTACGTGGCCACGTGAGTTTGGGTGGCTGTACAGAGCGCTGTCTTCCCTACACCAACCAAGTTAAGGGATGATCATTTGTCTGATAAACAAAGCTAGTGCTTTTAATTTTGCCTTTCAGTGTGATCAACTATGCTAGTGAAACCACTGTTTTAAGGTTCTTACTATAAAAAAAAATTCCAAACATAGTAATAGGTAGTATTTTCCTCTATAATGATGCGGATTGTTCTTTTAAATGCTTTGATGCAGCTTTCTTTCCTGTGTGCCTGACCTAGCTTACCTTTATTTGCAGGAGATAGTCTCGCTGAGACTTGTAACTGGATGCCCTGTAATATTATTTTTAAAAATACATAACCACTGATATAAAGTCCTAAAAGGAAAACTTCTTCATACCATGGCAACTATTAATAAAAATGTCCACATAAACTGTTAGTATGAGTCTTTTATTTTCTATTTCCATTTTTATTTATGTGAAGTGATAGTTGAGTAACATGCAATTAAGCCACAGCTTTCTGCTTCACAGCCCAGCATCTTTTTTTGGATGACTTCTGTGATAAAATAACCCTCTGACATCACAGCCTGTTGCTATGAGAATAGAGCATCAAAAATTTGGTAGCATCAACTTACTCAAGAGGGTAGCTCAGGACAGATTTAAAAGAAAAGAGACCAAGTTTTTAACGTATCTTTTCACCTTGGCACCTTTAGTCCCTAAAGATATCTAACAAATATGAAATGTGAAATTAAGACCCTTATTCCCTGAAACTAATGGAAGTTACTCCCGTCATGTGTCTCATGTTCTTGCCTGGAATGGGGCCGTGAAGTCAATGAATGCACATTTGGGGCAGTCCTTTATTAGAGAAAGGAGAGGGATTTAAGATCTCCATGTGATGCAGTCCTTGCCTTCAGGTTCAAATGTGGCTCCTCATGGTCCAACAACGTGTAAACCAGAAAGATAGCTTATCTGGGCTTCCTGCTGGGGACACCCTGAGAGCTTGCTTGTTTTAAGGCTCAAAGTCTTTTTTTAATCGGGTTGTATGGTTTCTTTAACAATATAATTACCTTAAAAACTTGGCTCTCTGATATGTGCTTCTAGTTCCTGTATTGTAAATCCCACAGCTCTTTCCCATATATAATTCTCAAGAATGATTCATCTCTGCTCCCTCATGTACATGCCCCTCTCTCTCAGTGAATGATGGCTATCTGAAAGCTCTCTGAAACAGTAAGTTTGGATGGCAAGGTTAAAAACCCTTAATCTGATCCCTGCAGAAAGGTTGTATCACTTTTTTTGAACTGAGAGACCTTTTAGTGCCTTTGTCAGTTAAAACTTTTAGGAAAAGTTATTACCTAGACCTAGGGTCTAGGAGCAGTCAGCTTTTCTAACTTTAAAAGGACCTTGATCTGTAGAATTCCTTAGTACCCTCTACCTCTTCCAGAACACCAGCCAGTTCTCATCCGAGCTCCCCTCTTTGTTATAAGATCTTGCTAAAGGTAGATAACTGTATCCAGCACATATCACTCTGCCTCCATCTACTTCTCAAAGAGTTGGGGTCTCACTAGGCTCATGGTCTACCTTCTACTTCTCACTGGGGACAGTTTTACTAGATATGTTACCAAGGTGCACTAGGGCTCTCCAGCTCACCAGCCTGCCAATCTGCTTCTTTGCTGTCTGCTGCCTACTTGTTCTGTACAAATTTTGAGTTTCTATATGGCAGCATCCTTCTTCCAAGCACCAACATCTGTATTCACATGGGAGTCCTTGCTCTCATTTGCCAAATATGTCTGGATTTCCCCATTCTTGGCACATAGTTGGACTGAAGTTATTCACTTTTTTTTTTCCAGATCTGAAAATGTCTTTATTTTTTAGAAAATGGATTCCAGGAAGGTTAAAAAGCAGTACCAGAGGGTACAGGTGCAGAATTGGATATCGTCATTCAAAGCATTAAGAATATGGCAATATACATACCTGAAAAGCATCTCTTAGGTGTTTAAAACAAAAAAATGTAGAAGTCATTCCCATCTAATTTGAGCTTTATAGCATTTCCTAAGTGAGGAAAACAGTTAACATTTGAAAGTCCTGAAAGCTTTTTCCTTGGCTAATTACATGAGATGGTTTGCCTTTGATCAAATTCCTTCCTTTTTAAACATGGATAAAAGCATTACATAGGTCCACAGTTAAACAGACAACATGTTGCAAATTACTTCTGGTATAATGTATTCCAACAAAGCTTAGAAAAGCAAAGATGTTGAGGGGGCTTTGGACTAAGTTTAATAGTCATCTCCTCTGCTGACAACTTCTTTGGACTAAGTTTAATAGTCATCTCCTCTGCTGACAAGTTCTTTACACGTTGGACGCAACAGTATGGCCTTTGCTGTCTTTGAAGATGGGCATGACCATTTGACTTGCTATCCTCTGAAGCGTAAGAAGGGATATATCACAGGGGCGCCTGGGTGGCTCAGTTCGTTAAGCGACTGCCTTCGGCTCAGGTCATGATCCTGGAGTCCCTGGATCGAGTCCCACATCGGGCTCCCTGCTCGGCAGGGAGTCTGCTTCTCCCTCTGACCCTAACCCCTCTCATGTGCTCTCTCTCATTCTCTCTCAAATAAATAAATAAAATCTTTAAAAAAAAAAAGAAGTGATATATCACATATGCACAGAAACCGTAAAAGCCAGTGTATAATTTACCATGGTTCTTTTCCAGTGCTGTGGTGATCATGGAGGTGTAAGTCAAGATGGGGGTTTGATCAGCCTATCTCCCTGAGTAGCTAGCTATGACGAGTATAGTGATCTTGATGGTATATCATAAACAAGAAATACATTTGTGTTATAAGATAATGAGATTTTGGTGTGGTATATTACTGTACATTGCCCTGTCCTGACACACACACTCAAGGTATGGCAACTGGCTTAACGTAACAGAATTGTATTTATCCTTCATTTGACAGTTGTGATATTTGGCAGGCAGTCTTCTATGTGACGGCTCAGGCATCCTCTTCCGTGTTGTGGCTTCAGTATTCCCTAGATGATAGACTTCTCTCCAAAGCTGTTTGAACCTGGCTGATTGAGAGATCAAGAGTGAAGCCTGGTGCAGGAGACTGTGGTGGCGATTCCCGACTGCCTAAGACAGTGGGAAGACCTTGCTGTGTCTCCGGGATAGGAGAGAATGACTTGTCGTGAGCATGGGGCACGCCGCGATGTGCAGACTTTGAGCACCACTGGATGCCCCGACTTGCTTCTCAGGTGTGCGCAGTGCTGGCCTCCTGGGCACGTGGTCCCTGTGGTGGCTTGCACACAGCCTTGTGCTTGGAAGGGTTCAGTGGTCGGCTCTCACAGAGCATTCAGGGAGTTTTGAACAAGGGCCTCCACATTTTCATGTTGCTCTGGGCCCCACAGGTTATGTAGCTGGGCCTGCTTGTGGGTTCTACCCGGAACCTGTTGCAGACAGGAGCCTGGGCTACAGATGGAATGTCAAAGAACTCACTGAAGGTTGTCTGAGAATTGCCTGTGTTTTTTAGCCTGTGGAGAGAAAATATTGTGAAAAAATTTTGTGTGTGCTTTTCTTCTCTGCACATTCTTGCTCATGACCATATATATATAGTCCATGTCATTCTCATTGCCTCAAGGAAAATTAAGGACTATAAAATCAGAAATGCAAAGAACAGTTGATTTGGGTTTTTTACTTTAAAAATATGCTGTGACAGTTGAGGGTCATCTTGGCTAGGAACGGGGTTCCAGAGCTGGAGAAGGCTCAGACTTGGAGGGGGTCTCTGTGGGGCTGGAGATTTGCTTTTCTCTACTGCCCCTTCAAAACTAGGGAAACTCATTCTTCCCTGGATCCTGACTAAAATCTCATTCCAAGCCCATATTGTTGTAGACTGTATTTTTATTTGGCACCTCTCTCTGCAGGATTATACATTGTCTTGATAAACGCCAGGTGTAGCCACAGGACTTACACACAAATGGTGTGTGTCACTGCAGAGCAGGACCTTGAACAGCCAGCACGGGATTCCTGTTTTCTGTTCCCTCCGCAACGGGAGGCAGTGCCCCAGATGGTGACTACTCCGTGCTGGGGTCCCAGAGTGAACCACAGCCACAGTCGGGCTGCAGGTGATGTGCTCTAGAATGTAGGGACACACGCGCGTGTTGCCTAGTTCTGCACTGCCGGGCCGCTCTCCAACACTAGGGGCATTGTGGGCTTGTGTGGAAGAAAGTCATGGGCTAGCATCTCATTTCTACTGTTCCCTTAAGAGTTTTCTCTGTTTTATGTGTATGGAGATATTTCATAAAATGTTGGCCTGCAAGGTTGTTTTGAACATAAATGTATGGAAAGGAGTATTTATGTAGATCCGGGACCAAAATTCTATGTGGCATCCCATAAATCGTTTAATTTTTGTGCTGCTTCTTTTTCTGGCAAGTGCCAACGCCCTATTTTAAAGAGGTGTTAAGAAAAAATAAAACTGTGTACAGAATATATAAATTAACACATTTTAAGGGACCATTTTTGGCTGCCTTGATTCAGATGCAATATTTTAAAGTATCTTTTTCATCACTTCATCCTATAACCTTCAAAAGATAAGGGATGCGTGTGTAATCAAGATGTTAAGTAGATGGCAGAGCTCTGGCTCAGTCCTTTTGCTTACTGCCCTGGCTGGTATGAATAGACGTCCACTGCTGTGTTAGATGGATATTTAGTTGTTTTTTTCTATATCCTTCTATGTAACAGTAGGATAAAATGAAGGATAAAGGAAATTATGTCTTACCTAAAGTCATTAGGTGTCCTTGGATTTGAAACCAGAACATATGAGTTTCTGTTTAAGGTAAATGCTTCATGGCTCCCCTTCCTTCTCATTATTCTCATTAAAATTCTACACAAAAAGAACCACAGTACCGTGTCATACTTTACTTCTCTATGGTAGGTGCCTTCTTGACGGAAACTAATGTATTGTCCGTGTGTTAGCAACAGAAAAGATTAAAACCACCTAACTCGATGCTTATGTACTGCCCGTGGGCAGTGATGCCCCTTCTGTGAGTAACGGGAATGGCCCACGTTGACCACAGAGGTACGGTGGTGACAGTAGTTACTGATCAAAGACGACAGCGAAGAGAACGGTCTGCATGACCCTGGAAATCATCCCTTTAATATCACTGATAAGCACAGATTATTGGCCCTATTCTGTGTTCCTAAAATTCGCTTAAACGCAAGTGTGCCCCATGTATCCTTCCCCCGACTGTAAGATCCATGAATAAAGGAGTTATGCCTGTTTTCTATATCCCTAAACCCAGCACAGTTCCTGGTTTATTTTAAGTGATCATTAAGTATTGTGTGAGTAATAAACTTAATGAGTGAATACCATACGGTCTTCCATTTTCTTCCCCCCAGAGAATTCCATAGACGTAAGTGAGATCCTATCCAGTCAAATGTCCAGGTGTGGTGGGCTCCTCTTCCTTAGGTCTACAAGAAGCAGTTGTAGTTGTGTAAGAGGAGTTCTTCTTCTTCTTTAAAGAACACTCAATGGAGAAAAAACAGTCTCTTCAATAAATGGTACTGGGATAACTGGATATTCACATGGAAAAGAATGAAACTGGACCCTGATCGTACACCACTCAAAAAATTAACTCAAAATTGATTAACGACTTAAGCGTAAGACCTGAAGTCATGAAATTCCTAGAGGAAAACAGGAATAAAACTCCTTGACATGGTCTTCATGATGATTTTTGGCTGTAACACTGAAAGCATAAGCAACAAAATAAAAAATAAGTGGGACTACATCACACTAAAAAGCTTGTGCATAGCAAAACAAAGTGAAAAGACAATCTATGGAATGGGGATAAAAATTGCAAACCATATGCCTGATAAGGGGTTAATATCCAAAACATATAAAGAACTCATACAACTCTACAAACAGCATGGAAACAAATAACCCAATTAAAAAATGGGCAAAGAACTGAATAGACACTTCTCCAAAGAATATATACGAAAGGCCAACAAGTACCTGAAAAGATGTTTTATATCACTAATCATTACGGGCATGCATTATTAAAACCACAATGAGTTACTACCCCATGTCTGTTAGCATGGCCTTTGTCACAAAGATGAGACAGGAAGTGCATGGATGAAGGGAACCCTCGTGCACTGTTGGTGGGAATGCAGACTGGTGCAGTCGCTCCGGAAAAGAGTATAGAGGATCCTTAAAAAATTAAAAAATAAAACTACTGTATGATCCAGCAACTCCACTTGTGGGAATACAGGTGACCCTTGAACAACATGGGCGTTAGAAACACCAACAGTCCCGCGCTTAGTTGACAATCTCTTTATAACTTCGGACTCCCCAGAAACATTCCTGCCAACAGCCTGCTAACGACCCTACCCATCCCACGAACGGTCGATGAACACAGATGTCATAGGTCATGTGTATTACACGCTGTATTCACAACCAAGTCAGCTCGAGAAAAGAAAAAGTGACGAAGGAAACCTAAGGAAAGCACACTTGGAGCCCTGCACCTGCGATCCGCGCGTCAGCGGGCCAGCCCGCTCAAAGCCGCGCCGTTCGCGGGTCAGCTCTACGTCCACAGGCGCCGGAAACACCGGCTCAGAAAGCTCTTCGCCCCCGCGGCCCGGCCCTGGGAACGACCCAAACGTCCACCAATCCGTGAGCGGATAAAGGAGTTGTGTGCGATGCATGTGTGTCTATCACAACACAATACTGCTCAGCCAAAAAAATACGGAGAAACCCTAGCGTTTGGGACAACGCGGACGGATCGCGAAGACGCGAGGCCAAGACAGCCCACTGCCGTACGACCACACTGTGCGAGCTCCACAGGGAAACCCACAGCGGGCAAAGCGAGCCGACTGCGGGTCGGCGGCACGGACGCGCGGCGCGCGGGGCCCGTCCCCCCGGCACTAAGGTCACGGCACGTCCCGCGCCGGCGAGCGGGGGGGGCCTCCGGAGCCGCGGCCCCCGGGGCTGAACGTCGGGACCCCGAGCCCTCCGCGACCGAGCCGCACAGCCGGGGTGCACGCACAGCCGGGCCGCAGCGGCTTTCTCCGGGGCACGTCCGCCGGCAGTGACCTTTAGGAGCGGGCGCTTCGCCGCCGCGGCGGTGGGAGGAGTGGGGGGCGGGCTCCTCGCCAGGTCGGCCGCCAGCGGGTGCCCCTCACCTGGACGGCGAGGGCGGCGGAAGCCGGGAGAGCGACAGCCGGGGCTCCAGGCCGCCCCCGGAGCAAACGCGCCCGGAGCGGCGGGCAGCCCCGCGCGGCAGGTGCCCCGCGGCTCGCTCTGGGCCGCAGAGGACTAGGGGTTCCCCCCAGCACGAGGGACGGGGGAGGCTCCGTGAGAAAGGCCGGGGCACCCGGGCGACCCACGGTGGCCGCTGGGCCGGCGAAGGCCGACCCTGCCCGCTGCGCGGCCACACCCGCCCCCTCAGGCCCCGCGCACCGTCGGACCCGGCTACGCACGACCACGCACGGCCACGCCCTGCCGGCGGCCAGCGCCGCGCTGGCGTCACTTCCGGCCCGGGGCGGTCCGCATCCGGGTCAGAGCGAGCCTCTCGCTCGCGGAGTGTGTGAGTGGTGGAGGTGCCGCGCTGTCCGCGTTCCCTCTTCCCGGTGCGAGCGAGCCGCAGTGTCCACCGGCGAGGAGTGCCCCCGGCCGCGAGCAGAGGAGGACGGGGCGGAGATCCGGGCGCGGGCGGCGGCCGGGCTGGGCCGCTCTGCCGCGGGCTGGCGGCTCTGCTCCTCCGCTTGCTGCTGTGTCTGGGAGCCGGCTGCCAGCACTGAGGCGTCTCCGGCGGACAGCGACCCCCTGCCCCGGCTCCTCTGGCCGCCCTGCCGGGGAGGGCGGAAGATGCCGGTGAAGAAGAAGAGAAAATCCCCTGGGGTGGCAGCGGCAGTGGCGGAAGACGGAGGCCTCAAAAAGTGTAAAATCTCCAGGTATCACCTCCCCCCCTTCCGTCTTCCCTCCTTTGCTGGGCGGCGAGAGGAGCAGCTGGCGGGCCGGGGCTCCGGGGCTCCGGGGCTCCGGGGCTCGGGCTGGGGAGGCGAGCCCCCGCCGAGAAGGCCGGCTGCTGGGCGCAGGACCCCGCGACGCTCTGCGCCCGACTGCACCTCGTGCTCGGCGTGTGCGCCCCGGGAGGGGCTGCGGGAGTCGCCTCACCTTCGGCTCTGCGTGCCCTGGGGGGTGGGGAGACGGGACTGCGCACGGCAGCTGCGCCCTCGCCCCTTGCCCCTGGTCCCCTACTCCCTGCGTCCCCGCCCCGACGTTCGTCCACACCTGCAAGTGAGTCCAGGTCCGCGGAAGGGTCACTCCTAGAACCTCTGTAGCGTGCGAGGAAGGGAGCGGAGCTCGGGTAATGTCGACCTGACAACCGCCGGGGGTAGGAAGCCAAGCTCCCTGTGCTGTAATTGGCCCCCAGATGGAGTCTTTGGAGGGGGTCACAGCCAGAAGATCCCAGCAGGAAGCCCCTTTTCTGGAAGGGTGGTGCGTCCACCTGCGCCAAGGCCCTGCGTGCAGAGCGGGAAAGGCCCTGCTTGCGGTTTTATTTTCTAGCATTCAAGATGCTGTTAGCTCTCGGTATAGATATTAATAAATGGGGACTTAGGTTGCTCAGTATCCTCTTGGAGAAAAAGAAGCCAGAGCAGAGCCATAATTAGAGCTCTTCGATCCCACTGCAGCGTGTCAGGAGGCATCCCAGCAACGTTGTGTGCTGCGCGAAATCATTGCAATGCAGGTGTGAGAAGTGGCTCTTTTCTAAATCTCGTTGGGTGTCTGACGGTATCACCGTTGGCACTTGATGGAACAACTTCAGAGGCTGCCACTTACAGAGGACTAGTCAGCGTTCTGGACAGGTAATGACAGCTCTCCTTACAGAGAGCTGCTTCGGAAGGGAGGGAGCCGGCTTACTCGGTCTGCATCTGCCTTCCCTTCCTAGTTGACGGAATTTTTTACTTTTTCGCTAAGGATATTTTGGGGCTATTAGTGTGAGAGATGATAAGGTTTTCTTATAGCTCTTGGTGACACACTAGAATGTGACAGCGCTGTTCCACCAGCTCATAGTTTTATGAAACATGCAAGTTAGTTTTTTATTATTCTAACTTGTAGACGTCTTAAGTGCATAATATATCAAAATTATTTAAATGAAGCACATTAAAATAGCCAAGCAGTCAGTGTTGTTAAAACTCAGGTGATACTTTGCTCTATCAACTTAAAATGTTAAATATGGTACCCTTATTTATGACATTACTCAGTAGCTAGAGTTGTAGCCTTTCTAGGTCATTGTGGTGGTGTAACTCTCTGAGCTCCTTGAAGTTCATTAAATCCTAAAGGCCATTTATGAACTTCCCAACCTTTAGTGATTTTCTGGAAGAGATAGGCTTTGGGATTAAATAGCTTTGGCCCAATTATTTGTACAATTATTTTCATATTTACAGTTACGTTTTGTTTTAATCTGTGGGATTTAATTATACTCTTGGGTCCTAAATCATCTTCTGTCTTTAAATACCTATTTAAGTTTGGCAGATGATAAATAAACAGCTGTTAATATATGATTTTTAAAAAATATTGGCTCATTAAGTATCAAAATATATTTTATAAGATTTTGTTTTCAAATGTATGCATATTATACACAGATATAATTTCCATACAAGTCAGCAGAAGAATCACTATAAAAATTAATACTTTCCCAACTACTAGTCTTGTCTTGAGACCATTAGGTTGAACTTCCATGTGGTCATTTGAAATCTGGGGAAATGATTTTAGGTGATATTTTTGGATTTTGATAGTGAGCAAAGTAGCATTTGGGTTTTGTTAGCAAGAAAATTTTACGTATACACTACTGTTTCAAATTGCAAATATTAAACAACTCCCATTTTTTCCTATAATACCAGCTGTAAAAAAAAAAAGTACTTTGTTTACTTTGAATTGAAGTAGTTCATATTGAACTTAGCTTTTCACTGAAAGTTGAGACTTGATAAAATTCTTAGGCATTTGTGTGTTTTCTAAGCTATTGCAGATCCCAACCCCCTGCTAGACTAATAAGTGGAGAGGAACATTTTTCAAGCAAGAAGTGCCTGGCTTGGTTTTATGAGTATGCAGGTAATGAAATTAATATAAGAAGATATCAGTCACATGCTTTAACAATTTTTTTGGTTCATTCATTTAACAAATCATTTATTGCAGGCCTGCTTTGTGTTAGTGCTGTGTCCTGGGATCAGGGTCAAGACTGAGGATTATAGGTAGACTGAGAATTTGGTGCCATGTCAGGATGATATTTCTTTAAATATGTAATTCAGTATATATTTAGTGGGAGGGGTGAAACTCATTTACTATTGATACAGTTTGTAAACAGATATATTTATTGGTTTATGTCCATTAGCTAAAGTAGACTTAATAGTCTGGAAAACACAAAGTATATAATAAAACATTTTATGCTTTATATAGTTCTTAGTTTTCTTTTCCATATTTTATTGAAAATTTTCTGAACCTAAACTGACATTTTCTGAAACTTTGGGGGAAGCATAGTAAAAGATTTAAGACTCAGATCTGTCATTACACAACACATTTGCCCCTTAATCATTGCTGGTTAGCCCCCTTTAGTTCTACTAGAAATGCAGTAATGAATCAGAAAGTAAACCGACTAAACTACTACAGTGTGATAAATGCTGTATTAGATGTCCTGTGAAAGTAGTTCAGAGGAGGAACATGTCACCCAGCCTTGGGAGTGTCAGGGAAGGGCTTCTGGAAGGAGCTAACTGAAGCTAAATCCTGTAAGTGCTGGAAGCTCTGGGCCTGGGGTGGAGCTGTAGCCTGGGGGTGAAAGTCAGAGCCAGGGAGGAGACATCACCGTTAAGCACACATATGAAATAGAATATTTGTTTCCCATTTATTACTTTCTCCTAAGCATGTATGAAAACATTTTTTTTTCCCTCAGAATAGTTTTGGTCTTATGGAATTAATGATTTTATAGCTTCTCCCTCCTCCTTTTACCACTATCATTCTCAGCATTTAAAATAAAACAGTGTATATGCCATCACACTCATATTTAGTGCTGATCAGTTAAGGTCTAAAGTATACTCTGAACTTGAGGTATAAGTTTAGGCTAACTATGGAAAGTAAGACTATTGATGGGGGACAGCAACTTCACTGTTGAACCAGCTGAGGGATCCCCAAAGTATAATTTAAAAATTGTTTAGTAACAGAACAGATTCTTTCTAGACCAAAAAAACTGCTATTACTGGCATCCCAAGACAATGTCTAACCCAAATTAAATGAAGGGAATTCATTTCTTGCTGACCTCCATTTAAATGTTGACCCATTATTCAAAGTGCCAGTTTTACTGGAATTCATGATATAGAATCAAAAGGTCACTCACCTTATTTCACTTGTAAAGAGATGCCATAATTTAGTCCACTTTTTTTCTTTCATGCTTATTTGTATTTCCTCTCCTTGGGACTTTCGTGGGTAGTATAATATTCTAATTAGCTCAACATTTATTTCCTATACTAGCATTTTTGTAGTAGCCAGCATAATAATTGCTGTCTTTATTTCAAAAATCATACTTAATTATATAATGTTTCCTAACAATCATTCTGTTAAGTAGGTGATGTTATCCCTTTTTATAGATGAGAAAACCGAGGTTTAGATTGAGTAATTTGTCCAAGATCATACAGTGACAAGAGCCAGGATTCAAAGTTTGGTCATTCTGATTGCAGAGCCTATGCTTTTAATTACTGCTATCTTATAATTTCTTTTTTTAAATATGTACATGGCAACTAATTTTCCTTATACAAAAAAAATTAGTAAATGCACTTGAGGGTAATTTACATTTTGTCATTTATTGAATGAGTCATGCAGTAAGTATTTATTGAGCATTCGATGTGCGTCAGGCGCTGGTAAGTGCCAGGGATATCGTAGTGAACAAGTTAGACAAGATCCCTGCCTTCAAGGGACTTGCCTTCTGGTTGGGAAGACAGACGGTACATAGGTAAGTAGGCAAGACAATTCTAGTTCGTGGAGCATTGTAAAAGTAAAAATATGGTGAGGTATAAGGATAGAAAGTAGAAAGTTTGGATGGACTTTCAAGTAGGGTGATTAGAGAAGGCCTCTCTAGACATTACTTTGGGCAGAGACCTAACTGACAAGGAAGAAGCAGTCATTTACCAAATAATCAGTCACTGTTCTGTCTAAAATGGGGATATCCCTTATTAAAATGGAGACAGTCATTGGGCCTGTCTGAGAATAATACATGTAAAGCACTTAGCGCAGTACCGGGAATGTAGTCAGAACTCAGTAAATGTAAGTTCTTACTAACAGTAATAGCAGTACAGCATTAGATTCCTGGTGGTGGATTTTGACAGTTCTGTCTCAGGATTAACAGGATAGCTCCTGTGTAACTCATGTTGAAGGTGCTGTGTCATTCATTAAGCACAGTTCTTGTTTCCTGAGCATCTGCTATGGCTCACATGCTTTTAGACTCTGCAGACACCGCTGGAAACACTCTATGGTTATAAAAAAAGAAAATTGATTTTTTTTTTTTACTTATAAAAATATTTTACCACTAATTTTGTTAATATGATATCATAGGTGATGTGTGTTAAGCCTGATGATTTTGCTGTTTCACAAGACCTCTCATCTTGAGTGATATTTACATTAGCAAGGACTCAGTAATACAGGGGTCATATTACTGCACAAAAGCATGGAAAGTGAAAAGGCACTTTTAAAATCTTACAAAGAACCCAAAAAACAGGATAGAATGGCTAACTTCTAATAAAGTTCTACCAGCTGGTAGAGTGAACTAAATCATTCCCATAGTTTCTTAAATTGAGTGGAAAGCCTGAAGAGTTAAATTCAGCTGCAGAGTAGATTTATTGGAAGAGTGTATTTCAGTAAGTAGAACTAACATTATGCAGTCCAGGAAAAGAACATTGGTATTGACCTTGTTTTAGAGTTAGATTTGTAATTATTTTCATTGCTTTGGGAAAGTTACTTAACATTTACAGAAAGGTCTTGTGTATGTCTTATATATACATATAACAAAATATAATTTGATTCTCATCAAATGTTAACCACTAAGTAGTCCTGCAGTTTCTAGGAAGGCTGTATTTTATGGTAGTAACTGATACTTCTTGACACGACTCTTCAGCTCTCTCTTCTGATTACTAATGATGGCAGCTTTGAGGGCAAGTCAGTTTTCTTTTTCATAGGAAAAATTTATGATACATTTTTGTCATGGCTTAAAGAAAAACTTTGTGTCCTTCCATTAAATTTTTTATCTAATTTTTACTTTCAACCAAACCATATATAAGGATACATATTCAGTTATATTTTTAACAGCTTTATTGTGTATGTATGCTTTTAAAATTACATAATTACCACATTCTCATAAAAAAATCCAAATATATATTAGGAAGTGAAAGTGTCCTATAATTACCACCCCTCTCACCTTTTAACACCTCACTGCATAAATAACTGCAGTACTTATTTAGACCAGAAAATTAAATAAGGCTTTTGGTTTCGACCATATTTTTACATCGTCTTAGCAGCCTAGATTCATCTGAAGGAGCAAGAATATATTGGCCCACATACTGGATGGCTCTACTCTTCTGTGCAGAAGAAGCCGTTGGCCGTTGCTTCGTGTTGTACTTGTGAACTGGTGATGATGTACAGCGCCATCACCAATGAGTAGCCGTGGTCTGGTCTGATTAATAAAGCTGCAGGAGTTTTATAAGTCCTAAAAAAGAAAACAGGGTTTTTTTGGCTACCTTAATATTTCAAGACTATGTTTTCAAAAATCAAATGTGATAACATATTTCTGTCATATTTCATCATTATTTTAGATAACTCAGTCTTTTTTAATTGAGATATGACATTAGTTTCAGATGTACAGCATCATAATTCAACATATGTATACATTGCAAAATGATCACCATAAGTCTAGTTAACATCTATCACCATACATAGTTGCAAATTTTTTTATTGGTGATGAGAACTTTTAAGATCTACTCTCAGCAACTTTTAATATAGTATTATTAACTGTAGTCGTCATGCTGTACATTACATCCCAGGATTTATTTATTTTAGAAGTAGAAGTTTGTACCTTTTGACCACCTTCACCCGTTTTTCCCACCCCCCATCCCTGCCTCTGGCAACCACCAACCTGTTCTCTGTATTTATGAGTCTGGGTTTTTTTGCTTGTTTGTTTGTAGATTCCACATATAAGTTACATCATATGTTATCTGTTCCTCTCCGACTTGTTTCACTTAGCATAATGTTCTCTGGGTCCATCCATGTTGTCACAGATTTGTTAGCGAGTTACAAAAGAGACCTAGCAATGATGTAATCACTATCTTTTCAGAAATAGGAGAATTGGTGTATTGATTATTTAGTGCTACTAAGGGAGAAAAATAAGAAACAAGCTAAGTATCATTAATTTTTGGAGAAATGATAAACATAAGCTAATTGAGGGATTAAACTTTTGTTTCTATATTAAGGTGGCATAATTAATGCTTTGCTGTCTATTTTAGATCCAAGATGATAAGGAAAGTAATTTTCCTAAGTTACTATTTTCAAAATAGTGTATATTTTTAAAGTATTAAATTTTATTTGGTTGTATTTCAAAAGGGTAATAAGTGACCTTATGTTTTAGTAAGAAAGCAGGTATTCTCTGATTACCATCTTGAGTTGTGGGCTGGTCCTACACATTCTAGTAAAATTTCTTATGGTTCTTTATATTTACGCATTGTGAAAAATTTTCTTCAGAGAAGGCTCTCGGTAAATTTTTTTTTTAATGCATAGGTTCAAGTTACTGTACAAACAAATGACTGATATTAATGCTACTTCATTTTTCCCCTTAATTTCATTTTGTAATGTGTTTAAAGAATATTTCAAAAATTTTACATTTTAAATCATATAGCAAATATTTATACTTTATCAAAGATCTGTCAAAATTCAAATTTTGTTATTTACAAAAAATGTTATGGTATACTCATAGATGCCTTTAGTACATTGGCTTATGTTTTATGTTGATATTAAATTATAACAATAAAATATATAAATTATTTTTGTCTTTGAAGGTCCTGATGAAGTTGTAGGGCCAGAAGGAATGGAAAAATTTTGTGAAGACATTGGTGTTGAACCTGAAAATGTATGTTTTATTTCTAAGTAGAATGGAATACAAGTGGGGTATAGCATATTTATAAATTTCTAAAATTTGGGACACTTTAATCTTATATCAGGGTTTTGTTTCTTCATATTTAATACTATAGATTGTCATTAGTATTTTTAATCAATTTAAGTTGGGCACGTGTTCTCTTTCTTGATACAAATGTCATTTGTAATAGAGTGAGAGAGATTCTACCTTCAGAAACTGGTTAGAACTTTTTACTTTTAAGAAATTGGCCCATCTAAATTTCTTTGGAGTTAATAATTCCAGAGGTTGTACTCTTTAATAGTTGAAGGATGGAAATAGTTGTATAAAAATGCTCTCCATGATAAATATAGACATGATTATCTCTGTGCTGACTTTTCCCCTATCCTTTATGTTCTGTTCTTTCCAGATTATTATGTTAGTTTTAGCGTGGAAATTGGAGGCTGAAAGCATGGGATTTTTTACCAAGGAAGAATGGTTAAAGGGGATGACTTCATTACAGTAAGATATTTTTTTAAAAAACAAATTTGATGGCCTATTTGAAGATCTTAATTGATATTTTGTGCTTCATAATTTTTAGGAGTAAGGTTTCACCTTAAAGTAATCAAATTGGTTTGATCTGTAACAATCAGTTAGGGATTGACAAAATTTATATTGTGGTCTTTGCAAAATGAACAGTTACCCCATTTTTCATATTCTCTGAGAACCTCATCACAGTTTTATTAAAATCATTGACTCTTAGTGGGTGAATTAGAGGTCTGTGATCAAAGTTATTTACCCACAGGTTGTTTGAGCAATAAGGGATTTCCTTCTCTGAATATAGAGTATTGCTTGTAAGGAGTCTGTTCTCGGGGCAGTCCTAAGCTCTGGGGCCTCCTCTCCTCTGCAATTTTATGCTTGATTTTGAGAAAATATTTGAAGATAGAGTTACATGGCACTTTTATTATTTCTTTTTTGCCAAATTAATCTGACAAAGAAGAAAAGTAGAAAGGTTGTGAGGCTCCCGTGCAGCCCCTAGCCACGTTCCCGTTACACACTCTCTGATGCTGCCTTGGAACTCTTTCATGAGGTTTCAGAATTGCTTCTGTATAAAAATCATGTGATTTTGACCTTCCAGAGTAAAGTGTGCTTAGTTTCAGAATCAGTAATTATGTGTTATTTTTAAATTATGTCATGTTCCTAATGTTCATGCAGGATGTTACTAATTACCAACATTCTAAAATAGAGGAAGCATTAATTTATAATACTTTTGAGCCAAAAACTGGGGATTAATTAGCCATGTGGTTTCCTGTTGCGGGTTATGCTTTTTTTTAACACATTTACTATTCTTTACTACTTGTTTGTGTGTCCTTAAATTTCAGAATACCACAGTTACTTTTTTAAGTGTATCTGTTCAAACGGAACTTGAACTTTTATATTTGAATTTTCAACATGTAATGCTTTGTAATTCTCCTTTTTAACCAGTATTAACATGTAGATATATCTTACATATTTAGGTAAAAACCTTTGGTTATATGAGCCAAATTACAATTTCTAGAATAGAACATAAAATCAACCCTGTAATTTCAATTATTTATAGGTGAGATAAGGAGTCAGACTCGGAAAGGTGAACAAAACGTTTGCCAAGGTTTATGCACCTATTTAGTGGCCCGGCTAGGACCTAGAATTTAAATTTCCAGATTACCAGTCTAGCATACTGTACTTCCTATTGCATTATCTTTCTGTATATATGTTAGCATTCTTTATAAAATAAAGGACTATTATTAATGTTTGGAATCATAGTATTTACAACCAGGCTTGAATTATGTCATTCATCTAGGTGTCATAACATACCAAATTAAAATGATGTTGATTCTGAAATCTTTGGAAACATCCAACCTTCAATTAGCTTTCTAAAGAAAGATAAAATATACAGACAGGTATGCAAAGAATATAAACTAGTTTTCATAGTTTTTGTCTGTTTTATTGAAATTTATATCAGTTGTAACATGGCTTATTGATTGTAAGACATTTTATTTGGCACTTATAACTGCTTTTTGTACTGCTTCTGCTGAATTTTTTGTGTATTTTTTTTTTTAATATCCCAGCTAACAAGTGTTCATGTATTTTTAAACCAAAAAGTTTCTCATTATTTGTTTTTGCATAATTTGACGTAATAGAAATAGCCTTTGTATAACAGAAACGTGTAAACACAAAACATTTCTAATAATTAGAATAATTAGCATATGAATTTGGGTACAAGACTAGAAACTGACTTAACCCTTGAACCTATTTTTTACTAGCACATCTTTTCTGTAGGAAGTTCACAAGCTACACAACATAAAAGCAGCTATTGCACACTTACAATTGACCCCGAGGTATCTGTTTCCCTCATTTATTACCCCCTGCCCCTCTGCTTTACTCTCTGCCGTAGAGCTGTGCCACTGCTCAGATTAGGCAAGCGCTCTTGACTGGGAAAACAGTTGTTTTTTCCCCCATGATCTAAATTGTTACGTGAAGTACAAAGTATTTATCATCAGTTAGCTAAGTCTTATTACTCCCTGAATTTTCTTGTAAAAAACTTGCAAAGACTACAGTAGTTTAAAATTTAAAGCAGGAGAGACAAAAGAAGCTATAGAAGTCTTAATTTTTTATTTTATAGTTGCCTGGTATACTTGGTTTTATTTAATACATATAGTCATAAAATGTAAAACTTCACAGACTGGATTCTAATCATAGATTTTTCATATTTCTAGGATTTGATTTAACCTGTGCATAGTTATTTAATGGCCCCTAAATTGTCTTAATGTAGTTATCAGTTGTTTCAAATTAATTAATTTTAACCCTTAGAAAACTTTAGTAGGGCTCTGTTAAGGAATAGAAACAGCCTGGTAGTTAAAACATAGACTTTGCTCAAGGGTAGTAGACTTTAACAACCATGATTAATTAAAATCTGTAATTGTATAGAATACTTCTGTACGTTCATTTACTTTAAAGCTGTTTACTCATAAAGACTTTTTGTATCTGAATTGCCTTTCTACTTTTTGTGGAAGAATTTGTGGTGTGAGTTTGTGTATAATTAGACTGGAATGGCCATTTTGTAGGTTTCAGAGGAGGCAGTTGGCACCACATCCTTTCTAGGGATTTTACTCTCTAGTTCCCATCGTTGTTCAGGAACCGCCAGATTGCCCCTCAGATGGGATTTGATCTGTAGACACGTAGGTGAACACCTGTGCTCTGTCAGGTGCTGTGCCACTTGCCTGTGACCACAGCGAAGCAGAAGGCTGGCTCTGCCCTCTGCCGAACGTGCTGAGAGGGCAGGGAGGGCCCTGGGATGCTGTCACCCGACAGCCAGGTGGAATGCGACAGGAAGCGCAGCTGCTAATGAGATTAATTGAGGCTGAGTAGACCGGAAAGTCTGTAGACGTGGATCATTTGAACTGGGCCTTGAAGTATGATTAGGATTCTGATGGTTAAGGATATAGGAAATGTTGTTTCTGAAGAGAAATTGTGAGCAGAGCCTTGGGACAGGAAAATGTGTGTGTGAAGAAAGTAGTCTGGTTGGTTCTAATCCAAAGGTACATAAAGAAAATTGAGAGGATTGCAGATAGTGGGGTAAGAGCTGCGTGCCGGAGGGCCTAGGCTGACGTGGACAGAGCTTAAACGCTGTCGCCGGCAGTGGGAGACCGTCAGGTAGCACACGGTTCGCCGTAGAGCACTTGTTTTCACGCTGCTGGTCACAGTCTCGTGAGCACCTTGGGAGCACCGCGGGCCTCGTCCCCATGACGACGCACCCGCGCCGCCGCGCACAGCTCGTTCCCTACGGATCTTCCTCTGCCTCTTGCATCCCGGATGCAGGGCTCCAAGGGTGCTTCCGGGCTGGAGTGGAGAGCTTTTCTCACGTGGGCCGGCTGGCGGTGGTGCTGGAGCAAGGGTGAGGTACCCTGTTGGTGGAGAAGAGCGTCAGCATCGAGCTCTGGAAAGCCTGCCCTTGCTTAGGATCCGGAGAAGGCGAGGCCGGAGGGCAGCACGTGCCGGGAGCGGCAGTCGCTCCACGCCCAGTTGTACGCGCTCTGGTGTCTGTCGTGAGCCCCGGCCCGGCCTGACTGGATGTAGGGGAGAGAGGGTGGGAGCGGCTATCTGACTTGCCCTCGAGGTGGCCAGGGTGCTGTGGTGTGTGTAGCCCGGGACTGTCACTCATTTAGCACTTGGGGCCCGACGACTAATGGCCGTTCACATTCTTCCCCTCCGCTCTCCGTGACAATTTCAAATGCCTCTTTCCACATTTCCAAGTACCCCCAGGGATGTGCTGTTTAGTTTTGGTCAGTAGATCTTACTCAGAGAAATTTCCAGATACAGAACTTTGTGAGTAAAATTCCTCTGTTGTATATCAGTGCGTCACAGCATACTTAATGGGACTTCTCTAATTAAGGAGGAGAATCTCACGTAGATCTAATACACAAATGGTAATTTCTTCTCATTTTAGAGGTCTTTAAAGAAGCAGAAATTTAAAAGCCTCCCTTGCTAATCAGATATTTAGCAATACTCAGGAAATGAATGTCCAAGTCCTAATGTTGAAATTTAAACCCGTTTCTACTCATTCTAACCACAGTGGCCTTGGGGAATGGTATCCTGTGGTGCCAGTGTCCCTAAAATCTGTGGGGTTTTATTTAGTTGTTATTTAGAAACTCTCTCTAGCTTTCCATGATGTACTAGTGAAGTAATGCATTTCTTTTTACTTCAAGGGACATGTTCTTTCTAAACTTCCAAGTTATGAGGTATGGATATTACTAACCTCTGAGTCTATTTTGGGCTAGGTTAACTAAAAGAATTGTGAAGTGTTAGTGACTGCTTGGGTATGCTCACCGGGGTTGCTAGGTCCCTTCACGGTCTTTATGATATGGGTACTAAATGTGGGAGTTTGTTCTCTTGTTTCTTTCATTGATTGCTCGTTCTGTTAGCTTCTTTCTGTGCTCGAGATTGAGGTAGACCATTAGGAATGGTACGAAGTAGTTTGGACAGAGACAGCAGGGTGCAGGTGATTTTAAAGCCATTTGCCTCAGAAGGAGCATCTCAAGCTAAGACTGTTGTAATCACGTAATTCGTGTATTCTCCGTTAGCTTCACGGTCATCTGTTCCTGCTCCTGCGTGGTAAAATGAGGAGAGAATCAGTGACGTGCCTGAAGCCACGTGGCTGCAGATGGAGAAGTTGGAATTTCACCTGGTCTCTCTCTGTTTGACTAGAAACTTGGTTCTTCACTTTCTGTCATAAGCTTATTCAGACCACAGCCTAAATAATATTGTTGCTCTGTGTACCTGTGGAATGTAAAATATTCGGAAAAGATTGTGATTTCTTGGATTCTTATCTCCTTGGTAACTTGTAAGTCACCGCTTACACACTTTATAATTTTGTTGGAACTACAGTTTCCCACTAACCTTTCCCCAGGTAGGGATTTTGAAACTTTTTATAATTAAATAAAGACATACTTTGTGGCCTTTTTTTGGTATTCATACTTCTGTTTAACAAATAATTTTGGAATGCTTCTATATGCCAGGCCCTGAAGAATGATTTCAAACGCTGGTGGTGGTCAGAGGAAGAACTTCTGAATGTAGGGAAGCATCCTCTGTCGTATTTGCCTTCCTGAGTCTCAAGTGTATTAAGATTCTGAATGAGATTTTGTGTGAAAATATGACTCACATTACTAAGAAATATGTGAAAAGCACTTCTTCAGAAAGCTACAAAGATTTAGAAGATGAGGCCTCTACTTAAGATAGATATACAAGGAAGGTAGGACACGTAGGTGGCTCCTTAAAATGTAGTACCCTGACCATTGTCAGCTGATCACCCTGGGGATGCTGAAGACACCCACATTTTCAAACAGCATTATAGGAGCATATAATCTGATAATTTGTTTTTTTGTATATCCCACCGGTAGAAGTTAACTAAATTTTTGACGCTATTTAAGCTTTATTTTTCACATAATGAAGAATTTTTGTGCTGATAAAAGCCACTTAATGAAATGGTAATGCATTTTTAATAAATAGTAAGAATAAACTTCTCTTGTTTCTCCATGAAATATATTATACACTTGTTCATATATAGGAACTAGGCCCCAGACAAATTGGACAGTTAACTTACCCAAATTTTGATTTCTTTTTCTGGCCATATGGCAGACTAAATGTGCAAAGAAACCATTTATCATGTAAAACACTTAAATGCTGGATAAAATATGAAAGCATCTATTTAAAAAGCATGCTTGGACTTGACTATAAATTAAGGAAGATAATTAGAGACCAGAAATGACAAGACCTGGTGTTACCATAGGGATCTGTGGAGCTGGCATTTACCTTAAGGTTACCTACCTATTCCTAGTCACCTAGGGTCTGGCCATTAACCTGTGGTGCACATAGCAAATAAGAGACAAAATTGCAAGACCTGAGTAGGGTGAGAATCAGATCAAAACTCTCACATTAAGTCATTGATACCACACCTACCCAGTAGATGGAGGTGTGATTGCCTGGGCTTGCTTCTACGTACAGTGAAGGGCATGTCCCCGAGAGAATTCTTATCAAAAATTCTTCATCGTGCATATGAAAACTGGAATTCATTATTTGTATAACAAGCCAGAAATCTATTTTACAAATGTCCCAGGTGTGAATAGTATTTTCATGCATATAGTGGAAGCGATTCTTCTGTATAGGAATACATTTTAAGCAGAAGCATCAATTTCTGCAGAGAAATTGATTTTCATTAATTATCAATCAAAAATGACTAAGCATATTGGGAAACAGATCTTAAACTTCAGAATTAGACTCTTTAAGGCTAGTATTTTGAATTGTCGTAATTTCAGCATAAAATAAATACATTAAATATATTTAAAGAAAGAAGAACGTTTTCAGATGATCAGATTTCAAATGCATAATTAAATCTGTGAAAGTGAAAAATACTCAAGATTTAAAACTCAATGGATGAATTACAAAGGAGGTAGATGTAGATGAAGTAGGAATCGGTGACCTATAGTATCTGAGGAAAATAGGAAAGAGTCTAAGGGACATGAATGGATAAATTTTTTTCACTGTGAGTTTTCTGTATAAAGTTTTAGATAGAAGTCCTTCACTGAATATGTGGTCTGCAGATATTTTCTCCCACTCTGTAGTTTATGTTTTCGTCCTCTCCAAGGAGTTTGGCAGAGCAAAAGTTTTTAATTTTAATGAAGTTCAGTTGATCAGTTTTTCCTTTTATGAACTGTGCTTTTGGTGTCAAGTCCAAGAATTCTTCCCCTAAATCTTTTATATTTTACTTTTAACTTAGTGATGCATTTTGAGTTCATCTCTTTAAAAGGTTGAGGCAGGTTTTGTTTGTTCTTTGCCCACAGAACTCCACTTACTCCACATTTCCATTTGTTGAAAAAGGTCTTTCTTAAATTGCTTTCACACCTTTGCCCCGTATCAGTTGGACATACTAGTATGTGGGTCTGTCTCTGGGTTCTCTGTTCTGCTGATGTGTCTTAACCTTCTGGTAGCACCACACAGTCTAGACGACAGCTGCTGGGTGCTAAGTCTGGAATCACATCACTGACTGGTTTTGTTTCCTTTTTTTTTTTTTTTAAAGATTTTATGTATTTGTTTAGAGAGAGAGCACAAGCAGAGGGAGGGTCGGAGGGAGAAGGACAGAGAGAATCTCAATCAGACTTCCCACTGAGTGCAGAGCTCAAGGAGGGGATCCATCCCAGCAACCTGAGATGATTGATTGTTTTTCAAGATTGTTTTAGCTTTTCCAATTTCTTAGTTTTTCCCAAAATTTTAGAATGATCTTCCTTTTACCTACAAAAAATCTTACTGTGATTTTGGTTAAACTGCATAATGAATATGGGGAGAGTTGACATCTGTACTATTTTGGGTCTTTGAATATATGCAAGACAGATATGTCTCTTCTTGGTGTTTGATTTCTTTCATCATTTGTGTACAGATTTCAGCATACAAATTCTGTACGTTTTGTTAGAATTACATGTAAATGTTTCAGTTGTTATTTGGAGCCACTGTAAATAGCATTGTATTTTTAATTCCAGCATCCATATATTCATTACTAATACATTTGATTTTTGTGTGGTTGTCTTGCATCCTGTGACCTTGCTGAACTCACTTACTCTAAGGTTTTGTGTATGTTTGTCTTCTTTGTGTTGTCTACATAGTCATGTCATATGATTATAACATAAAATAGAGAAATGGGGACAGTTTTATTTCTTTTCCAGTCTTGTATGTCTTTTATTTCCTTTCCTTGACGTATTGCATTGGCTGGAACTTCTGCCACTGTGCTGAGTAAGCATGGTGAGAGTGGACATCCCTTCCTGGCTCACCATCTCAGGGACTGCATTCAGGCTCTTCCTGTATAAAGTATGTTAGCTATAGGTTGTTGCTCTTGATCAAGCTGAGGGAGTTCTCCTCATGTCTTCTGTGAGTTTTTACATGAATGCACATGAAATATTTTATTTATTTATTTATTTATTTATTTTTAAGATTTTATTTATTTATTTGACAGAGAGAGAGAGATAGCGAGAGCAGGAACACAAGCAGGGGGAGTGGGAGAGGGAGAAACAGGCCGCCTGTCGAGCAGGGAGCCCGATGCGGGGCTCGATCCCAGGACCCTGAGATCATGACCTGAGCCGAAGGCAGACGCTTAACCATCTGAGCCACCCAGGCGCCCCTGCACATGAAATATTTTAAATGCTTTTTCTGCCTTAAATCGCCTAATCATGTAGCTTTTCTTTTCTTAGACTGTTAATGTTGTGATTACAGTGATTGGTTTTTGAATACTGGTCAGTTTGCATACCTGGAATGAATCCCACTTGGTTGTGGTGTATAATTATTTTTATTTACTGCTGAATTCTTTTCGTTAATATTTTGTTAAGGATTCATAAGAGATATTGGCCTGTTATTTTCTTTTTCTTATTTCTTGGGGTATAATTGACATAACATTGTTCATTTTGGGTGTATAACATAACGTATTCAATATTTGTGTGTTTTGGGAAATGATCACCACAGTAAGTCTAGTTAACATCCATCATCATACATGGTTAAAATTTTTTCTTGTGTGTTTCTTTTTTTTTTATACTGCCTTAATTGGTTTTGATGTCAAGATAAATCTGGCTTTATAAAAGGAATTAGAGAGTTTTTCCTTATATTTTATTTTTTGGAAGATATAGCATAGAATTGGTTTTCAGAGATTGGTAGCATTTTCCAGTGAAACTGCTGGAACCTACAGATACCTTTTTTAGAAGTTTTGAAATTTTGAATTTTTTTTTTTTTTAATAAAGGGCCACTCAAATTACTATTTATTTCAGATCATTTTATCAGATTATTTTGTGTTGTTAGTGTGTTGTGTTTTGTTTTTCAAAGAACTGGTCCATTTCATCTTAAGTGGTCAAATTTATATCCTTTTGATATCTACAGGTCTATAATGGCATCTTTTGTTTCATTCCTGACAGTGGGGATTTTTGTATTCTCTCTTTTTCTTTGTCATTCTTGCTGGAGAGTTGTCTGTTTTATTGACTTTTTTCCAAAGAATCCGCTCTTTGTTTCATTGATTTTTCTCTTGTTTTTCTGTTTTTAATCTTACTGATTTCTGCTCTTAATTTACTTTCTCCTGCTTGTTTTAGGTTTATTTTGCTCTTCTTTTCCTAGATTCTGAAGATAGGAGCTTAGATTATGAATTGAGAATTTTTTTCCTCTTTTCTAATATTTACATTTAGTTGTATGAATTTCTCCCTCAGTACTGCTTTGTGTCTCAGGAAATTTGACTTGTGTTCTTATATTCATTCAGGTCAGCATAGTTTTTGGTTTCCGTTGAGACTTGCTCCCACCCACGGATAATTTAGGAGTCTGTTTAGTTTCTAAGGAGATTTTGCTGTTATCTTCCTGCTATTTCTAGTTTGGTTTCATTGTAGTCAGAGAACGTAGCCTGTGTGATTTCAGTTCTTATATATTTGTCAGGGTTTTCTTATTGGCTCAGGCTGTGGTCTCTCATGGTTTATGTTGTGTGGACACTTGAAAAGAACACATATTTTATTGTCATTCATTGGCATATTCAATTAGTGTCCATTAGATCTTGTTAGTTGATGGTGTTGAATTCTTTATGTTTGCTGATGTTGTGTCTAGTTCTATCTGTTGTTGGCAGAGGGGTGTTGAAATTTCTAACAATAATTGTGTATTTGTCTTTCTCCTTTTCTGTAAGTTTATGCTTCACATATTTTGTAGTTCTTTTGCTCGGTGCACACACATTTAGAATTGTTTCGTCTCCTTGATGGATTGATTTTTTTCTTTTTTTTAAGATTTTACTTATTTATTTGACAGAGCACAAGCAGGGGGAGCGGCAGGGGGAGGGGGAGGGGGAGAGGGAGAAGCTGGTGGGGCTCAATCCCAGGACCCTGGGATCATGACCTGAGCCAAAGGCAGACGCTTAACCCACTGAGCCACCCAGGCGCCCCTGGATCAACCTTTTTATCATAATGTTCCTCTCCGCTCTGATCATTTTCTTTGCTCTGGAATCTACATTAGCTGATATTAATAAAGCTACCCCTGCTTTCTTTTGGTTAATGTTTCCATGATGTGTCACTTCTCATTCTTTTACTTTCAATCTGCCTATATTATATTTGAAATCTCTTTCTTCTAGATAGCATATTGTTGGGTCATTTTGGTTTTGTGGGTCTTTTTGATCCATTCTTTGAATCTCTGTCTTCTAATTGGTACATTTAGACAACTTAACATATGATATAATTATTGGTACATTAAGGTTTAAGTCTGTCCTGTATTTTATAGGTCAGAAATTTCCATTTGGTTCTTTATTATGTTACATTTCTTTTCTTAGACTTTCTGTTTATTTGCTGAGACTTTCTATCTTTTCATTTGTTTTACTTTGTCCATAATTGCTTATTGAAGCAATTTTATAATAGCTGCTTTAAAATCTGCAAATCATTTTAAACATTTTAAACATTTCTTGTCATTTCAGTATTTGCATATATTGGCTCTTTTTACATTCTGCTTGACATCTTGGTTGTTGGTATGACAAGTGCTTTTTTTTATTGGAACCTGAAAATACTGAGGATTATGTTACGAAACTCTGGATTTTATTTAAACCTCCTATTTTAGCTACCCTTCTCTACCACCACCTCAGCAGGAGGAGGGAATCCTTCACTACTGTTGGCAGGCTGAGTCCCACACCCCGTGAGGTCTCCGCAGACACTGCCCCAGGGCACTGCTCCTTACTACCTGCTGGAGTGGAAGCCCGTGCTTTTCTGTGGTTTCCACTGATAGTGCGGGAGGTCAAAGGGAGGGCCTTCCCACATCCTGGTGAGGGTGGACTGTTGAAGTCCTCCTTCCAGTCTTTCCTGATGTAGGTGGGCATGGAGCCAGTTTTTTCTGTGGTGGTTGGACAGAGGAGTGTTTTTTCTAAAAGTTTTCTTCTTGCTTGGCCGCTTGATTTTTGCGGGAGGGAGAGCAGGTTTGTGTTGTTTTTTGTTTGTTTTTGTCTACCCCATTGGCATTCTGGTTTGCTGACTCCTTCATATCCAGGTCTAGGATAGATAAGGCAAAAGAAAACCCGGGAAACTCACCACTGTGTTGTTCCTCAGAGTCTTTCAGATTCTTCCAGTCTTACGTTTGTTTTATAGCTAATGTCCAGGGCTTTTAGTTGAATTAGCAGGAGACAAAGGGAAAAAATACATTTACTTCATCTTAACTGAAAGCAGAAGTTATTTGTCTAATAAAAAAAAGAAAAGCGAACCTTCTGTCCCCCTCCATCCCACACTAGTTAAGTGTCGCTTTTCTCTGCTCCCTTTTAGAACCAAATTCTTTGGCAGCATTTGTCTATACAGTTGACCCTTGAACAATGGGGGAATTTTTATTGAAACCTGGAAATTTTGAGTATCATGTTCTAAAACTCTGGATCTTACGTAAACATTCTGTTTTAGCTAGCTGCCTCCAGCACACCACCTCTGCAGGAGTCGGAGGGAAGGTCCTCATCACTGTCGGCAGGCATGGGAGCTCCTATAGTCAGACATCCGGGTGTAACTTCTGACTTCCCCGAAACTTAATTTACTAATAGCCTGCTGTTGATTGGAAGCCTCACCCATAACATGAGCAGTCAAATAGCACATACTTTTTACATTAAAGGTATTATATATTATAGTCTTGCCATAAAGTAAACTAGAGAAAAGAAAATGTAAGTGGACCCGCACGGTTCAGACCCGTGTTGTTCGAGGGTCACCTTTACTTGTTTTCTCCAAAGCCCCTCCTCTCAGTCTCTCTTAAACCTAGTAAGCTTACCCTTCCAGTCTTCTCAAACCATCTTGTCGAGGCACCATTTACAAGTGGGTAATCCAAGCAGTAATATCCATCAGAACTGTGGCTGAAGCTAAAATAGTACTTAGAGGAAAATCTGTAGCCTTAATTGTTACATTAAAAGAGAAAGAAACCTTCAATCCAAATGAACTAACCTAATTTAAGAAGTTAGAGAAAGGATCAACCTAAAGAAGAGATAAAAAGATGTTCAGACATTAGTAAAAGAGAAAGCAAAGCTACAATTGAGAAAATTAGGAAACTCTGGCAGATGATTTAAGAAAAACAAAACAAAAATAAACAGTAATGGAAATTAGAACATGTTATAAATTTAATCGTCTTTAAGTAAGATTATATGTGAAATAAATTATCAAAAAACTGCCAGTGATCAGTTGATTCAAAAAGAAGTAGAAAATCTGAATGATCCTATAACCATTAAAAATGGTGAGTTAAAAATTCCTTCCCTTGGTGAAAAGACCCAGGTGATTTTTCAGCTGATTTTGGACAAATGCTAATTCTTTTCTTTTTCTTTTTCAGAAAACAGAAAAAAGGGTAGTAATTGTCATTTAGTTTTTCTGAGGCTTATGCTATGAGCTCGTTATCAAAATTAGTAAAGAGTGTGAAAGAATGAAATTGACAAGCCTGTCTCTTATGAAGGTAGCCAAAAAATCTAGCAATGTATGAAACAGGTAACATTACCCAGTTTGGCTTATTCCGGGAATGCAAGGTTTAATCAATGTTAGAAATGTATCCAAAATATTTACACCTTAATAAAATTATGAGTCACATGTCACATTGTTGAATTAGAATAGTGAAGGTCTTTGTTAAATCTGAGAATGCTAGATGTCTGCTACATGATGAGCACTAAAACTCAGTTTTGAGTGGGAGACTGTGGGTCACAGGAGGCGGCACGCTGATTTAATGGAAGGGAGTCCGGTCATCTGTCAGCAGTGGCAAAACGTGAGTTAGGCGTTGGTGAGTGATATTTTGTGAAACTGTTGGAGGGAGCGCCTTTCGAGGAGAGTAGAGGCGGTACCATGTGCTGGAGCAGAGCTGTGGCACTGGGGAAGCGGTGAGATACAGCTAGAGCGCGCAGGAGGGGAGAGGCAGGAGGGGAGAGGCCTTGTGCGCCGTTTGTGAAAGGCACCGTCTGCGTTACTCATGCTCAGCAGTGCAGCAGATTTCAGCCCGGGGAGTCAGGACGCCGGTGGAGATCTTGGAGCACTCTGTTTGCCTTTTTAGGTTTCATGTCTGATCTTTAGAAATAACATGGATACCTTGTGTGCACTCTTCTGCATGTGTACCTTATTTGAGGTCAGGTGCTGCCACTATTTACCTTGATTTTTGTCACTAAAAATGTAGGAATCTGAATTCATGATCGAAGCACTAGTATAATGTGTTCATTTTCTCTGTGTTATATCCCAGGCTTTTAAAACCACTCATGGTCATCTCTTTTCACCAAGCTGGTGCCTGAGAACTTTCCAATGAAATAGATGACAGAGGCCTGATTCATTTCCTTTGTTCTGCCGTCTTTTTAACCTCACATGTGGTGAAAGCACATTTTAATATACCTCTTCTTAAGAGATATTTGTGATTTTACTGGAGTTTTTGATTGAGTTGTATTTTTTAAAAGGAAAGTCATTGAACTGAACTTTCACTGATAGCCAGGTTTTCTCTTTTTTTCCTTTTCCTTTTTTTATTCCACTGGTACATCCAAGGCAACGAGCTTGTTAGTAACTCTGCATTTGTGAATCAGAATTTTAAACCTAGGCTAATTTCATAAATGCACTCACTTTTCTCTTAATGCATTTCTTCTAACCCCTTAAAGATGCTTTTATTTAATTTTCTGGATTATATAATGTATTTGGCTTTTTTAATTTAAGGTGTGACTGCACAGAAAAGTTACAGAACAAATTTGACTTTTTGCGCTCACAGTTGAATGATATTTCTTCGTTTAAGAATATCTACAGATATGCCTTTGATTTTGCAAGGGTAGGTGGAATTTCCATGTTTTGTAATTTTAACATTTTTTTTTTTTTAATCTTGAAACCACACTCAGGAGAATTTTTCCTTATGTTTTAGGATAAAGATCAGAGAAGCCTTGATATTGATACCGCTAAGTCTATGCTAGCTCTTCTGCTTGGAAGGACATGGCCATTGTTTTCAGTATTTTACCAGTACCTGGAGGTGTGTATGTTCTTACATTTTTTGAAAATATTAATCTGATGAATATTTAAATTTTGATTTTAAAGCTTACTCTGATTGAAAATAAACCTTTAGTTGAGGAAAGACAAATAGATTTTTAAATACTGTGCTTTTAAAAAAATCTGCTTAAGTAGTAAAAAGTTTCTGTTAAAGTGTGTACATATATGTTGTCATTTTTAGACACAGGTTCATGTTCATTAATACATTCTGTGCATGAGATACTTGGATTCCAGCCCTGCATCCCTCCCATAAAAAAAGTAACCTTCAAGAAATACGTTTTAGCAAAGACGTTCTTCATGCAGAATTAGTTTCCTGGACTTTTGGCAGAAGAGAGTTGATGCTCGTATATAAGTATCAAGCTTCTAAATCAGGTTTCTTTTCTTTTCTTTTTTTTTTTAAGATTTTATTTATTTATTTGTCAGAGAGCACAAGCAGGGGGAGCGGCAGAGGGAGAGGGAGAAGCAGACTCCCCCCTGAGCAGGGAGCCCGATGTGGGACTCGATCCCAGGACCCTGGGATCATGACCTGAGCCGAAGGCAGACGCTTAACCAACTGAGCCACCCAGGCGACCCAATCAGGTTTCTTTAATACAAGATCTTAGGCTGAAATCTACATAAGGGAACCAGTTGTAGTAATAATAAAACTTTACTTTTCACTTAGGTTTAATCTAAATAATTAGAATTAAAATATTTTATGCCCACGGATATGAGAATGGCTATAATCCTGTACTTCAATGTACTGATGAGTAAAGAATGTATGCTGAATTCATGGAGAAAGTATTCTTTTAGAAGGTTTAACGTACCACCCACCGCCAGCAGTGGTTCTGAGATACTGTTCTTCTTTCCATTGCTTTCTCTGGTTTTCTATCTGTTTTTGTGCCTTTTCAGTTTTAGTTTTTTTTAGTGTGGCGTTCACCATTTCTGGAGTATATATACTTTTTCTTTTTGCTTTGAAAATGATTTCTCGTAAAGCTGATTATCATAGCAAATTCCTTGGAGTAATTTTGTTTAAAGCTTCTGATAAGAAGCAATGATATGGGGCGCCTGGGTGGCTCAGATGGTTAAGCGTCTGCCTTCGGCTCAGGTCATGATCCCGGGGTCCTGGGATCGAGCCCTGCATCGGGCTCCTTGTGCAGCGGGGAGCCTGCTTCTCCCTCTACCTCTGCTGTTCCCCCTGCTTGTGTTCCCTCTCTCTCTCTGACAAATAAATAAAATCTTTAAAACAAAAAAAAGAAAGAAGCAGTGTTATGGGAAGGACTTAAGTAAGTGGGTTTCATGTACACTTAAATCTTTAAGCTTAATAAAATGGGCGTAATGAAGGCTAGTAAAGTAGATGTTTTTGATGGATGTTATCAATCTTCCTCCTATTAGTAGTTTTGGGCAAAAATAAATAGAACTGAGTGTAAGAATATTCACCTTTAAAGGGAGCTGAGAGAACTAACTATTTTCAGTGCTTGTTATGTAGAAGGTGTTCGACCTGCAGTGTTTCTTTAAATCTTTATAACACTGTTTTGAATTATGTTTTATCCCCCTTCAGCAAATGAAGGAATGGGCTCTGTTGTTAAATAATGCTCCCAGGGTCACCCAAGTAAGTGGAGAAGTGGGGTTTGAGCCCAGGCCAGTACTCTTTGTACTGCCTACAAAGATGCCAACTTCAAAATGTGGCTGAACAGTAAAGTTCAGTGAAGAAGGGCTGTTCTGGGGGCCACAGGAGGGGACGCGGTGTGTCCAGGGTAGGCTGTCGGTCTTGAGTTCAGTGGTGGTTCCACAAGTATGTACATAGGTGGACATCGACTTTTACCCTTACTCTTAGTACCTTCCATGCTCCTGTGATTTCTCTAGAATGAAGGAAAGATAAAGGAAAACGTAACTTGGATAATGTTAACATGTAAATGTCCCTGAGGCTTCTCCTAGAAGCACAAATAATTTAAAGAGCAATAAGTGTTTTAAGACCAAATCACAGGGGCGCCTGGGTGGCTCAGTTGGTTAAGCGACTGCCTTCGGCTCAGGTCATGATCCTGGAGTCCCAGGATCGAGTCCCACATCGGGCTCCCTGCTCGGCAGGGAGTCTGCTTCTCCCTCTGACCCTCCCCCTCTCATGCTCTCTCTCTCTCTCTCATTCTCTCTCTCAAATAAATAAATAAAATCTTTAAAAAAAAAAAAAAAAAAGACCAAATCACAAAAAATGTTATAACTAGGTTTATCGAAGTCAAGTCATAATAAATAATGCTTATTCTGTATTCAAAATATTTATATCATTTTCTACAGCAATCAAAGTATCGTGTTATGAACAAAGATCAGTGGTACAACGTATTAGAATTCAGCAGGACTGTCCATGCTGATCTTAGTAACTATGATGAAGATGGTGCTTGTAAGTATGTTTTCTTATGAAAATAAAATTCTTCACAACTCTTAGATGAGAATATACATTTGTATAGCATTGCCGTAAAGGATTTAGACTTCCTAGCAATAACTTTTATTATTTAATAATGTGGAAAGTGTGGGGAAGGCAGGTGTAGAGTGTAGACCAAGAGCTTAGAGTGAGCAGTATATTATAAAATCCTGCTGCAGGGCGCCTGGGCGGCTCAGTCAGTCAAAGTGTCCAGCTCTTGATTTCGGCTCAGGTCATGATCTTGGGTTGTGGGATCGAGCCCCATGTTGGGCTCCATGTTCAGCATGGAGTCTGCTTGAAATTCTCTCCCTCTCCCTCTGCCCCTCCTCCTCCACTCGCTCTTGCTCTGTCTTGTGCTCTATCTCTCTCAAATAAAATCTCTTAAAAAAAAAGAAATACAATTTTTTAGTCATTCAAGCTATCGGTCAGTATTCTTCAGTGGAAAGGGCAGAATGTCTTAAAACAGATCTGTGAAGTAATGATAAGTTGGGTAAGCCACATTCTCTAAAACAGTACAAGTTTTCCATTTCCACCTACAGTTTGGTTGCATGTGTTGTGTTAGTGTTGGGAAGGGTTACGTGGTAAGACACATTCCTATAAACATGAATTGAAATGTGGACTTATTTAAAGAAGGGCTAACTTTGTTTCTCCCTATATATATATATCTCCCTACAGAATGGTAAATCATTTAATAATACTTTTAGAAACAATACCAGCGGCAGTAAGCTGGCAGCCTAAGGACTATATGTGGCCTGCAGATGTATATATTCGTGTGTGTTTTGAGTCAACCTTTAAATTAAGAGTTTTTGCATAAAAATAAAGCTTCCAGATTTGTTTGAAAAATCAGAAAATCTGACAAAACTGTACCTGGAATTAGTGACTGAGGCCGAGCAGTAGCTCATGTTGGACTCGCTTCCCACTTTGCTGGCCCACAGTTTATGCCAACAGCTCGCTTGCTTCTCAGCTGCCGTTTATTACCGGGCTTACCTGCTGCTTGTCTTAGAGTAGGGAGGTATGTCTGTGAAATTGAGAGAAAAAGAGAGACCACCAGAATGTTGTGTGTTTTAAGAAAAAGAGAGCAAGCATATTTTTTTCTGGCAATGAGTTTTTCTCTATTTAAAAAGAGAAAGACAGAGAACAGTGAGTTCATTTAAACTGCCTACCTGGCTTCTGTCAGGAAATGAGTTTGGACCCCCCGCTTTATACAGATGTCTTTGTAGAATAGTTCTTAGGTCGGCTGTTGAGTAGACACTGCTGCATGTTTAGACTCCTCCTGGGTCCTGTTACCGGCCACCCCTTCAACAAGCTTACACACTTCTTGGTGAGGGAACCTGGAAATAACTACATTAAACACTTTGCATATTCCTTAATAATTAAGTAACAGAATGTTGTGAACATTTAGAAAAGGGAGAGGTTAATCTTGACTTAGTTATTGGAGAGTTCACTTTGCGAGGGAAGTTGCAGCAAATACCCATTGTGGGAAGTCCCTTCTGTCTGAAGAGAAAAGACAGGGAAGCAAGCACCGGTGAGTCCAGCAGTGGGACGGGGAGCAAACCCCTGGGGCAGCGGAGGGTCCGTCCTCAGCGCTGACGCAGAGCTTGTGGGCAGTGTGTTCTGTCGTTGCACGGATGAGTTCACTGAATCCTAACAAAAACTTCTTCTTTATTCCAGGGCCTGTTCTTCTCGATGAATTTGTTGAGTGGCAAAAAATCCGTCAAACATCATAGCAAGAACTAATGTGAAGAAAATGCAAACCTTTTGGCGCCCACGTGTACACAGGCTAAGGAAACAAGGAAAAAATCCAAAGGGGTGCATTTTCATTCATACGAAAGACTTCTCATAGTACTTTTTTTTCCTTTTTTTTAAAGGAAGTTTTCTTGTTACATGTGATGGGCATTGAGCCACACCTCTTCTGAGACTGAATATTGAAGCTTTTGTTTTGAGTTATGTTTCTAACATTTATTTCAGAACAATAAAGATTCAGATTTGTGACAAAGGCCTTAAAGTGAAGATGTCCCTTGAGTGTCAGAGTGGTATTTATTTTTGTGCATTTTAATTCTTGAATTTTAGAGGATGTTTCTCACCATGAAATTGGAGTTTCAAAGATTTTAAACAATCTTAATATTTGGCAATGTAGTCGGCTGATGGTATGGCTCATTATAATCATTTGTGAACAGTTAGGAAGAATATTGGCCTTGGCTTCTGGGATAATGATGTTCTGATACAGCTAATAAAAACCATTTCTGGATATTGGGAGTTCTCTGGCGCTCAGCTCTGGTGTTCTGTGAAACCAGCTATGGTCTTATGCGCATGCTTTACCTGGAAAGTTGAGAATTGGAATGATTATGTCCCGGTATTTTGCTTCCTAACCGTTAAATAGTACTGTCAGTAAGCGTTCATCAGCATTGAATGTATATTCTTAATATGACTTGCAAGGTTTCTGTATTGTGTCAGTTACAGAGTTCCATTTCTGTGTGAAAGAGCAAGGTTCCTGCATTAATGGTCTCAAAATTAGGCTGAGGACAGAATCAAGAGCAGTATTGAACTTGTGTGGTCGTCACTGTTGTCATTACGAGTAGCGTGTATACGATCTCTTTAACTGTCATTCTGTGATACAGATACAAAGATCTGGTCTTACAAGGGAACCTGAGCTCTGATGTTGTGGATTCAGTTAAGAGACCTACAGGAAAAGAAGATAATAAAATAAGGAGTCTTGAGAGAGCTCTGGGTAAAATGGTGCACAGCTCAAGGGTACTGTTGATGGTACAATCACAGTATTGCTAATTGTCACAACTTTCTAAATGTTGGCAATAAAGTATCTTGAGGAAAGGACAGGCTTTTCTAATTCACGTAAAAGTCATCTTTTGGACGAGGAGCCAGGGCTGTTTTGGACATTGCTTTTCAAACCATCCAGCATCCCGTTCATGGTCCAGCCGCAACCTCCACAGCATTGCTAATTTCAGTGTATGAGTGGAAGGAAGTAAATAGATTATTTTTCCACAATAAGAACATTTCTATTGGGATTTAAGGTAAAGGTTGATTTTTGAATAGTGAATTTATTTAATGAGTGACTTTCAGTATTGACTGCATAAGGGAAAATAGCATTTTAAAGATTTTTATGGTTTATTTGGTTAATGAGCTGGGAGAAAGTGATTACTCTTTTACTTGCCTTTTAATGAAATCATTTTGTACAACTTTGTAAAACACTGATATAACAGTGCAAAAACTTGTTTTTCCTAAATGTCTTATCAATAAGGATAATTTTCCTGAAATGTCCATCTAAGTATTAGAATGACTGAATTATTAGAACCGAGCGTATACTGACAATGCTATGATTCAACAATATGATGTTGTAATATCAAATTTACTGTAAGTAAAGCATTTAGATTTTTAGACATTTGAATCTTTATAATTTAATTGACTCTTCCCTCCAAGGCACAACTTCTAAACTTGAAGAATATTGCCCACTTTTGTTTAACTTCAAAACCTATAATTCAAATCTTACAAGTTGTCAATTTATAGCCTGAAGTAATAGTAATGTCCTTGTTGTCTTCATTAAGTAAAATAAAGAACACTCAGAACTTATAGATGACTTAAAAAAATAAAATAAAATAAAGGAAACTGTTTATTTTGTACTTATCCAAAGTACATTTAGACTTTTGGCA
Source organism: Halichoerus grypus (assembly GCF_964656455.1). Lineage (NCBI taxonomy): Eukaryota > Metazoa > Chordata > Mammalia > Carnivora > Phocidae > Halichoerus > Halichoerus grypus. Next base: position 110,417,639 of record NC_135722.1, read on the forward strand.
TCTGAAAATTAAAATGAAACTTTTTTTCCTTAAAGTCAACAGCCCAATCCTGCCTGGGCCACTCTCGCTTTACTCTGTTGTTCCTTCTAGTTCTCTCAACCTTACTTTGGAGGCAGATTTACTCTCCCTAATTCATCAGTCAGGATGTGGGCTTGTTCCTTATCTTTCATCTCTTAATTTATATTTGAACAGCATTTAATATATTGGGAAAAGTATAAGAGGTTAAGTGGTGTAAGCAAATAGGACAGTAATAAGGAGCCTGCAGTATATTAAAAAAGTCTCCTAACTGCCGAGGCTCTTCTTTTTATTAGTTAGCTTCAGGTGCCTTCCCAGGAATCCTGTGGTACCATTTTCTGAATTACTTTGTATGGGATGAAATCTCACTGGTGCTTTATGGTTGGAAACGATGTGCTTCTAGAATAGCATACCTGTAACACTCCTGGAAGGAAATAGAGCCAGGTGTGTTTTCTCAACTGTTAGAGGATGCAGATCTTGTCCCCTGCCCCCTTGAAGCCAGGGCTTTTTGACAAGACCTGGTTTCTGCAGGAAATTGCCAGGGATTCAAGTCACACGGTGTTGTCTCTAAACAGCTACCACAGTTTTACCTGAATTGGAGATAAAAAGTGATGTTTTGTCATGTGCTGATCTGCATTACAATGTCTTCTATGGTCTAATGATTCCTTGTTTTTTTAAATGCTGCCAGTAAAATTCTTGACAGAATACATTTTTGACAGTAATAGTATTTTTATGTATAATGCATAGGTTGTGTTGATTTGGGTTTTACTCTGTTGGAAGTCCTCTAGATGAGTGTTTCTTAAACTGGAACGTGAGAGCCTTCTGTGGGATGTGAGATTGACCCCTGAGGGCTATTTCTCTTACAGCAAATGCCTTTATATCTAGAAAACCACAAATTATCGTTAACAGTATTGAATGCCATCACTTTGTGCAGGGAGTGGAGGAGAAAGAGTAGAATTTAAGGCATACAGGTTGGGTAGAGTAGCTTAGATTCCGAACGCGGGAAGTGTATTTGCTGTGAAACATTTCACTTTGAACTAAGTGTTCCTTCAACAAAACACGTCCTTTCTAATTGCTTATGTGAACTTAGGCATGGATTTATTGGAGTATATTTTGTGGTCAGCTTGAGAAGCAGGTAGTAAGAATGCTGATTTGTTTTCCTGCTTTCTTGAAGAAATGTACTTAAAACTGTGATAATTCACAGTCGGATAGAGTTTTGTTTGGGCTTTGCAGGCTCCTGTGGCCTGAAGTTTTGTGGCATATCTCATATGTTTATCAGATAACTAAAGTGTCAAATAAATTAGGGATATGTTAATACAGAATTTAAATGCATTTCTTTATTAAACTAAGAGAGAAGGCACAGTAATCTCTTAACCTTATTCCTAGAGAATTCCTGAGGAACTATTATTTCTTGAGTCATACTGGAAATCGTTACAAGGAAACATTCAAAGAAGAGTTCATTTTCCCTTCAGAAAAGAAAAACAACAAAATCTCATTGATTTCCTCAATAGGAAACGCTAATCTGAATTATTAAATATTCTGGATCATATAATTTTTTAATGAATGTAGCTTTATTAGTTTCATAAATGCTTTGTAACAACCAGAAAAAGAGATTGCTTAAGACTTGGTCTGTCTTGTTGACAGTCCCAGTTACCCATGAGTGGTACTTTGGAAACCCCAAAAACAGTCTCCCTTGTATGATAAATTTATGTAGATTAAAGATTGTGGGAAGATGAGTTTCAGCCCCACAGCTTAGGCAAATTGTCAATACAGAGATTTTTCTAGTGAACTTCTATTCTTTGGAGCAGATCTTTAGAGCTTTTAACGCACAATTTATTTTCCTTTTCCCAAACACCAGTCTTAGTAAAACATCTTAAATTTGCTAAATCCACCTTACAGTGCTTTGACTCCTCTACAGATAGTGCTTCTCTTGCTTCTTTCCTAGACCACTTGTTATCTAGAACATTTTGTCTTTATTTTGTGTGCTTTGTCATTTATTAGGGCCTTTTGTAATAAGGCTCATTTTTGCACGAGTTCTAGTTTACCATGTGTTAAATATTCTTTAAAATAAATAAGGTTAGACTTCAATATGAGTATAGAATCTTAACTTACAGTGCCAATTTTATTGGAGCTTTTTTGTATTTATGTAATGGATCTATGGTCTGTCAATGGAAGAGTTAGAGTAAAATAGTTTCATTAAAATTTTCTTAGTTCCTCCCAAATTCTGCCATTTTGAACAAGTTTTATCCTTCTGTATTTTGGCTTTCTCAGCTTTAAAGTATTAATGAAAATCCTTCCATGGATTGTTTCAAGTATTAAGTTAAAATTGTGGATATTATGAAATAACCAAATACCATACTTAGAAGCTGACAGCAGTAAGCAAAATGGATGTGTAGAAAGCCAGATTCACCCCAAACTCGGTGTGTGTGTGTGTGTGTGTGTGTGTGTGTGTGAGTGAGAGAGAGAGAGAGAGAGACTTAATGTGTGCGAACTATTACCCGTAATTTATTTTTCCGTGTAGAAAACAAGATTGTGCATAGCAGCTCTTTCCGTGTCTGAAGGTGAAAGGAGAATTTTGCTTTCATGTGTGATTGCCACCAGTTGCATTTGAACCACAAAAGATGAAGGACTTTAATACTTTGCTTGAACAGCTTGTCTTGTGAGACTTAGTATCATTGATTCGTCAAGCTTAGCAAAACTAATTTTTGTGAGTGTAGTTAGTTTACCTTGAGTATTTTAGCTGTATTACTCTGTCATGCAAATGATTTCGGACTCCTAGGTGCAGAACCCCGACTTGTTTTGGACTTTATGGAAGTAATACCAGAGAAACCTGGGTGGGTTTTCTCTTTGCCACATTTTGTCACATCACTTCCAGACGCGTCACTTGACCTATGTTCTCTTCAGTTTCACCTTATGTGAAATAGCCATAACACCCACCAGAATTGTTAGGAAGTCCAAGCAGGGCCTTGTCCATAACATTTATTAGTAAGTGTTAAATGAATACACCTTGATATCTGAACAGAAAACAATTCGTTATAATAGTTTTTTCTAAATGAGGTTTTCTATCTTGTATAAACTGAAACTATTGGCATTTCTTGTTTTATTCTCCCATTTGTTTTTATAATCAGGCTTATTCATATTACCTCTGGGACAAAATATTTCAGTAAATCCCAAACATCTGCTATGTGCCAGCAAGTATTCTAGGCCTGAGTGTGTGTGTGTATAGTTTGTCATGTGGTGACAAGGTGATTAGGGAAAGTAAGTCAAGGAAGTGGTCTGGGGAGTGAGTATAGGATCGCTATTTTAAGCAGTACACACTGACAGAGTGACACTGAACAGACGTCTAAAGAAGTGACCCAGAGGAGTGGCCAGGACTAGGAAGTTGAGGTTAGAGAGATCGGGGGTAGTCATCATGCCTGATGGCAGGTGATCACAGAGGGTGTTGTAGGCCTTTCTAAGGACAGGCTTTCATAGAGTGAGGTGGGGAGCAGGGTTCTGATCAAAGCAAGGATGGAAGGTGACACTTTAGATGGGAGGGATAATCCAGATGAAAAATGGCGTCATGTGGATGAGGCCAAGGGCAATGAAAATAATAGATTCAGAATATATTTTGATAGTAGAACAGATAGTTTACGCAGATGAGTTGGATGAGGGGTATGAGAAGGAAGAACCAGGGAAGACTCAGATTTTTGGCTTGAAACAATTGAATGAAGCAGCCATTTACTAATAGAGGGAAGACTCAGAAGAGCAGGTTGGGGAGCTTGGTTTGGGACATGTTCTGGTAGACAGACCTATTAGATGTCCCCAGGGGCATGTAGGACAGGCCAAGGGATACTTGAGTCTGGAGTTGGAGGGGGAGGTCTGAGCTGGATACATACATACACGGTTGACCTTGAACAGCACGTGTTTGAACTGTGCAGATCCACTTCATACGTGGATTTTTTTTGTTGATAAATACAGTATTGTAAATGCATTTTCCTTATGATTTAAAAACATTTCCCTACCTGACTTCATTGTAAGAATACACTGTATAATACATACAATGTACAAAATGTGTGTGAATTGGCTGTTTATGTTATCACTAAGGCTTCTGGTTAACAGGCTATTATAGGTAAGGTTTGGGGGAGTCGGAAGTCACAGGGGTGGTTGACGGTGTGGGGGGTGGCGCCCCTCGTGGCCACGTTGTTGGAGGGTTAACCGTATTTGGAAGTCATCGGTGTATAACCCTCTTTTAAGTCAGGACGTGATGCGATAACTAAGAGTAAGTGTAGCAGAGAATAAAACCAAACTGAAGACACATGATTAGTGAAATTCAGGGCTGACTTGTGGTTTTTCAGGAAGAAATGTAATGTTTCTGTTTTCTACACACAGGAATCCTTACTTTCTATCATGTTATGGAAGCACAGAGATTTAACAGTCAAGATTGAAGGCATATATATGCACGTGGCACTTAAATTTAAAGGACGAATTCCACTCTATTCCTGGAACAAAGCTTTTTGTTTTGAGACGGTACAGCTCTACGTTTTAAGAATATGTCAAGCGCCTCTTTCTTCTAATTGGGAATTGCTCTTCTGATTCAGTTCCGTAATTTTGGCACTAGGGGGCAGGCTTGCTTCTAGTTTCTGCAGAGACGTCATTGGGATTAATTTAGCCAAAGAGCACCTGTATTCAGCCCCAGTCTGTGAATGCACTTGCTGCTCAAGTGACAAGTTCACTATCTGCTGTGTATTTTCTGTTGCTGGGAAAGCATCAGATAAGGCTGTGGCTGGTTTCAGTGCGTCTAGGACTGGGAGTTGGTAAATGTTTGCATATAAAGTACAAGGAAACAGGTGTAGCTTACTGCAGTTAAGATCTGATATGGAGCCCCTGCCCACACAGGTACATAGGAGAGTTTGAAACCAGTCCTAAGGAGTTCTGGACATCATTTATTCAGGAAATGTCGTGAGCTGTCACTTTGTGCAGTCAATTGTGGTAAGAGTTGGGGCTACAAAGATGAGTAGAATATAGTCCCTGCCTAAATAAGCTTTGGTGTAGCATCTTACAGCAGTTAATATCTTGTGCTCTCTTTCAATGTCTTTTTCCCCCAATGTTAGAAAGCCTGACTCATTTATCTCTGGCACCTCCAAGAGCCCATCACAGGGCTTGGTACTTAGGCTAATTCATAGTGTATGAAAAGAGACAGAACTAAGGGGGGGGAAACAGTGAGGGGATTGGTTCCTTCAAAAAAAATTCCCCTGCAAGAAGGCTCTCCTATTAACGTGTAAGAGTGGTCGTGGAGGGATTCCAACTCTCCATCTTTGCCCCTACTCCTCTTCCAAATAGTGTTCATCTCCCCCCATGATCAAGAGCAGCTGGTAGAGATTACCTATTGCTACCCAAAGAGAAGGAGGTCTAGGCTTTTCATCGTTACTGGAGTGGACAAGGATCAATGTGGAAGGTGGACACATCTTCCTGTCTGGCTTGTATCAGGTCAAGAAGTTTGAGATGAAAGGAGCATGCTGGAATAAGGGTCCTCTTCTTTTTTTTCTCACTTTTCACCCAGAAAGTTGGTGCACACATAGACCTTCTCCCTCAGTTCTTTTAGGGTCCCTACTTGTACATGCCAGTTCTTTATTTACTTGTAAAATGAGGATCCTATAACGACTTCATAGGATTGTTTTGAGGATGAAATGAAACAGTGTGCAGTAGATACTAGGTTAATTGCCATCTGGAAGAACATCAGTTGGACTCTGTAGGATGGGTCTGTGTTCGTTGAGTGTTTGTCACTCTAATAGAATCAAATAAATGGGGGGAAGTTGATCCACTAAAATCAGATAGATTAAATGCAAATCTCTTTAATGTCAATGATATAAACTAATTTGTTTTATTTGTTCTGTTACTGTGGGGCAGTGTAGTGAAATGGCTTTCAGAGGGATAATAAATGTGGCTAAATGAGGCGATCAGTCTAGAGTGTACTTGGCACCACGTACTGAGTGCTGGGTCGCATTGGCTGCTGTCTTTAAACGCGGATCGATTTGACCTCATAGTGGGGACTTTTTTTTTAAGATAAAAAATTATAAAGCCATAATACTGGAATGTCGTATTATACTGTTTGATTCTCTTAAACCAGTTGTTTAAAATTTTTTTCAGTAGCAGGACTGTTTTGTAAATGAAATTTTACTTAGAAGCACAGTATGTAAAAGAAAGTCAGATGACATGCTCTGGTTGAAGTGGAAGATTCAGATCGCTTCTGAGAGGCCTCAGGAGCTCCTGGCTTTCTGATGAGCGTATTTTGAAAATCACTCCTTCCACATTTGCACCTTGCCCTGTCAGACGTGAATAGAGCATGTGACTCTTATTTAGAAACTTCTATTTCATTCTCTGTATAAAAGCCAGAAAGTGGCCGGCATTGTTTTAGCGTGGAACAGGATGAGATATATTTCAAGCACCACTGGAAATGTTTATGCTAGAATGATAGACTTTATGACCATTCTGTCTTAGTTTCATTACCTAGAGTTGATCTAGAAGGGCGAGATCTGTAAGAACTGCCAAGAGAGGTTTGGAATAGAAAAGGATGAATGAATGAATGAATGAATGTCTGTGGCCTGAGGCTTCACTATGGCCCTGTACCACATAGGATAAGCAAGAGCATCGTTCCCAGTTTCTGCCTTTGAGGATTCCAGTCCCCCAGTGGCGAAACAACTCTGCGAGCAGAGACCCTATAAGTCACACGTGTTCCCCCCCGCTCCGTGTTCACTCCATAATAAGGGCTTAATCGATGCTTATTGAATGAACGAAAACATTTACGTCTGTCTTCTCTCCTAAACTGCAAGTCCCTGGGAAGACAGGGACCCTGTTGCGTTGATCTTCTTGCGCCTGTGGCAGCACATGGCCAGTAAATTAAAGAGTTTACTTACAGAGGTCATCAGTGAGTGAATAAATGAACAAGTGGACACATTTGGACCTAAAGATACATATGTCTGCATTCTGGTTTGAGTAAGATTCCTGAGGGGGGATCTGCATTCTGGTTTGAGTAAGATTCTTGAGGGGGGAGGCCATGTCTGCAGCTCTTGGCATAGTTTGCCTGACTCAGAGGAGGCTGTCAGCTCTGTCGGTAGAACTGAACAGAGCTTCGGTTTGAGTGGAACCAGAGTTGTCTTCTACAAGCCGGCCCTGAAGTGATTCTGACCGGAGAGAGGGCTACCCAGGGAGCTTTTTCTGAGCTGGCGCCACTTGCATGCTAAGCAACAAGCCATAGGAGTTCAGCGAGGGAGAGGTGAGTGGACCGAGATGGTCAAGACGGATTCTCAGAGCCAGTGAGACTTGATGAAGGTGTGTTTGAAGCCGTGAGTTAGATGGCTGGAGAAGGAAGGCACGGCGTGGACAGAGTCCTGGGCTCCGAGCGGCAGGACCTGTGGGGAGCCCTGGCTTTGCAGCTTCTCGGCTCCGTAGCCTTGAGATTCGCGTAGCTCCCCTCTGCCTGTTCCCGTAGCAGAGGTGAGCTCGGTGCTCAGACTGAGACTGTCCTTCGAAGCGCCGGTGAGGCACTAAGTGAAGTGTCCTGCTGTGCACCAGCCCCCAGACGCACGTCTGCGGAATGACACAGAACGAATGATCCTGATGACGGAAAGCAGGACGCTCTGGAATGTCGGCTCTGGCATCTGCCGGTAAACCTGTCACCGGACGGGAAGGAAAGTGAACAGGCGAAGCCACCAAATCTCATGATCAGAAGAAGGGCCTTTGGGGTCATTTGGAAACTCCTTTGAGACTCTGAAGTTATGTCAGGGGTGAATAAGTCATGAGCTCTTCGTGCTGACATGATTTCTAAGGATGCCTTACTGAAAGAAGAAAACCACAAAATAAACCATAGAGCAAAGCTTTAAAAAAAAAAAAAAAAAGCATCCCGAGGGATGGAGGCTTCATTGGCTCTAACTGCTCGCCTCTTTCCTTACTAAGGAGTCATCTTTATTCCTTCGCTGGTGACTGGTTTTAACTTTTGGCCGTGAGATGGTTACATCGACTGGACTCATTACATGATCACTGAAACATAATTGGTGGCAGGCCACCAGCCGAAAAGGGGAAAAGACGATTCTTTTTGAACTCGGAATGTATGAATTGGTCTTTATGATGTAAGATGGGGTTTGTTGTAACTGCTCCCTTCAGGCCCTAAGCCACAGCGCCTTTCTCTCTGTTGCCTCCTTCAGTCCCTGTGGGTTCCCCCTCATCCTAAGAAACCTCCCTTCCCTCCAGAGTGTTGACAACACTGCATTACAGTGTATAATTTACACATTTGTTTTCTTACCTAGACTGCGATCTCCTTGAGAGCAGGGATGGTGTATTTGCCTTTCGTTTGTCCGCTGTTCACAGCTACCCGCAGTCCAGGGAAAGCACTCAATACGTGGAACAAACGAAGATGAACAGATAAATAAACGATTCTGCTTCTGTAACATGTTTAATTATCTTCTGTGTATTTTTTTCACTGTATGGTAGGCATTCCATTACAGCCCTATTTTTAATGTTGACCTATGAAAGTTAGAATCAAGTGTAAATCCAAATGAGAAATGCATATTAAAACAATTAGGACAGTTTTGCCTCCCGAATTGGCAGATTTTTAAAACTGGTCATACCCATTGCTGATAAAGGTACAGGAAATCAAGGATTTTTATATTTTGCTGAAGGGAATATAAACTGGCAGAACCTTTTCTGGAAAGCATTTAGGGGGAGATATATTCAAAGGCCTTAATAATGCTTATCTCCTCTCACCTACCAATTCTATGCCTACGAATTTATACTAAAGAATAAATAACAAATTTGCAATATTTTTTACCATAACCTAGTTTATAGATGGCGTGGGGGGAGGAAATCACCTAAATGTTTAACCGTACAAACACTGGTTATATAAATTATAATCCTACTTTGGAGTACTCTGCCGAGAAAAATCCACGCTGTATCGTGGGAGTGGGGAGGAACCAGTTTGAAAACAGTATGCACCCTGGTTGTTCCACCGTGTGTGAGCAGACAGGGAAAAGCCTGAAAGTGCATTCCAGAACGGGAAAATGGTAGCCACTTGGTCATGGCATCACCAGGAGTTTTCATGTCTACTTCATTCTCTACATTTTCTCTACTAACCATGAGGATGCATCACTTCTGTAATTTAAAAAAGTAAATAAAGGTGAGATAAAGAAGCAGGCTTTCCCCTTTGCAGATGACACACACCCTCCCAGTGAAGGAGGAGGCACCAAGCTGAAAACAGAGTGTTCTCCTGGACCCAGTGCAGCAGACCATGCTCCCTTCCTGTCTGCCTGTTGCCCACGGCCTCATAGGACACACCCGAGGCCTACTTGGAAGTAACGCTCATTCATTCACTCACTCACTCATTCAGGAAATATTTGTAGAGGTCCTATGGCGGCCTCAGAACTTGGGGTATAAGGATACGTGTCAAATTCTTGAAGGCTCATTGTGTTTTGGGGTTTTGTTTGTTTTTATTGAGGTGTAATTGACATATATCTTACTAGTTTTGGGCACACATCATAGTGATTGGGCATCTGATGCATCACGACACGATCTTCACGGTAAGTCTGGCGGCATCTGTCAGCACACAGACTTACTGGGGTATCACCGACCGTGCCCGTATGCTGAGCACCGCATCCCCATGACACTCTCACTCTGTGCCTGGGAGTGAGTGTCTCTGCATCCCCTCCACCCACTTCCGCCATTTATCGTTTCAACCATTTCAACCGGAGTTGAATAAAGACTATTGAGGACAGCCCTCTCTCTTTGGAGTCAGAAATGGATCCCAAAGAGATTTGCCCAAGATTGAATGGATCGTAAGTAGCACCTCTAGACTGGAACTGGGAAATTCTCTCTGGTCACCTGGGCTTCCTGTCTTGTAAAACACCCATCTATCTGCACAACAGCAGATCCGCAAAGTGAAAGGAAATCTTGTACCTGATGCTTGCATCTCTTCTCTCATATCTTTAGATGCCTTAACTGGCTTCAGTTTGTCTCACGGAATTTGTAGCTAACTAAAGCTTCATATCTATGAAATTTCTATTTTAGCCATTATTATGCTATTTGTCCCTCAAATTAGAGTTTTGCTTTGTATTTAACCTCATAAATAAAACTAGACCAAGTTGATGAAAACCTTTCCCCTTCTATATCAACTTCTTGCTTTTTACTTGTGGAGAGGGGCCATTCAGTCAGTAACCCATTTATTGAGTATTTATGTTCTGCGAAAAGATTATTGTGTAGATTTTGTCAACCGCTGAAATGCAGAGACTTTATTAGAGCTTGGCACCACACTACCAGCAACTTAGCAAATGCACGGTTCCGTTGCGTGCTACCTTCTCCGGCATAGCCCTGACCCGGCTAACTCCCACTCATCCTTCAAAACCCCTCACTCCAGCGAAGATCCTGCGTCTTCCGGGTAGGCTTTGCTCACCCACGCCCACTCCCCAACACACTCTCTTACCTCCCGTGGCATTTGTCATGTTGTGTTGTCTTACTCTGAGCTCCTTGAAACCTCAGTTGTGATCTTTTATTTTCCGATGTGCTTAGTTCAGTGGGAGACCCACCAACAGCTATTCACACAGCCATCTTGTGATAGGGTGGGATAATCACCTCACAGGGTGTAGCGGAGGTGATTCTAGTCCGCGTGGAGCCACAGATTTGCTGGGGGACCTACAGTGTAGGGTAAGCTTTGCAATATAGCTTGACGTCAGGCAACGTGATGCCCCCAGCTTTGTTTTTCTTTTTCAACATTTCCTTGGCAATCTGGAGTCTTTTCTGGTTCCATACAAATTTTAGGATTGTTTGTTCCAGCACTTTGAAAAATGTCATTGGAATTTTGATTGGGATGGCATTGAAGGTTCAGATTGCTCTGGGTAGCATACACATTTTAACAATGTTTATTCTTCCGATCCATGAGCATGGAATGTTTTTCCATCTTTTTGTGTCTTCTTCAATTTCTTCCATAAGTGTTCTGTAGTTTCTAGAGTATAGATCCTTCACCTCTTTGGTTAGGTTTATTCCAAGGTATCTTATGGTTTTTAATGCTATTGTAAATGGAATCAATTCCCTAATTTCTCTTTCTACAGTTATATTGTTAGTGTATAGGAAAGCAACTGATTTCTGTGCATTGATTTTGTATCCTGCCACATTACTGAATTGCTGTATGAGTTCTAGTAATTTAGGAGTGGAGTATCTCTTCGCAGATGACATGATACTTTATGTGGAAAGTTCCAGTATAGTTAACATGCAGTGTAATATTAGTTTCAGGTGTACAGTATAGTGATTCAATGCTTACATACAATACCCTGTGCTCGTCACGACAGGTGCACTCCTTCATCCCGATCACCTGTTTCCCCCATCCCCCCACCCACCTCCCCTCTGGTCACCACCAGTGTGTTCTCTGTAGTTAAGAGTCTGCTTTATAGTTTGTCTCTTTTTTTCCCCCTTTGCTCATTTGTTTTGTTTCTTAAATTCCACACATGGGCGATATCATATGTTATTTGTCTTTCTCTGACTGACTTATTTCACTTTAATCATACTCTCTAGCTCCATCCATGTCATTGCAAATGACAAGATTTCATTCTTTTTTGATGGTTGAGTAATATTCCATTGTATGTGTATGTGTGTATATATATATATGTGTGTGTGTATATATATATATACACACACATACCACATCCTCTTCATCCATTCATCAGTCCATGGACACTTGGCCTGCTTCCATATCTTGGTTATTGTAGATAATGCTGCTATAAACATCAGAGTGCGTGTACCCCTTTGAGTTAGTGTTTTTTTATTTTGGGGGTAAATACCAGTACTGCAATTGCAGGATCATAGGGTAGTTCAATTTTTAACTTAATTTCAGATTCACTTGCACATTAACAGAGAAGAGGGAAACTCGACCAGCAACTACATGGTCCATCCTCTCTGTGATCGCCATGGCACACCCTGGCCCTGGTGCCTTTCTCCACTCTCCCACCCTGAGTGTAACCGAGGGAGTCCACAGCAGTACCCACATTCTGCCAAGTTCTCTGAGCGTTTGCCTTCTGATGCTACTCTTAGCTCTTGAGACATTCTTGCTTTCATTTTTCATTTCCGTGCTTTCTCCTTTTATTATAATTAACTGTGCTCATAGTTTAGTAATTTCATTTTTAAGATCTTGCTAAACTCATGAAACATCTTTCTTAACATAAAAAAAGTTATTTATTGGGCCGCCTGGGTGGCTCGGTTGGTTAAGCATCTGCCTTTGGCTAGAGTCATGATCCTGGGGTCCTGGGATCGAGCCCCACATCAGGCTCCCTTCTCCATGGGAAGTCTGCTCTCTCTCTCCCTTTGCTTCTCCCCGTGCTTGTGCTCGCTCTCTCTCTCTGTCAAATAAATAAATAAAATAAATAAATAAATAAATAAATAAATAAATAAATAAATAAATAAAAAATCTTTTAAAAAAGTGATGATTAGCAACCCTCTGTTATGTTTTAAAGTGATACAAGCTTTCTTAGAAATAAAAGCTGTGATTTAATGTATAGATTTATGTGCAGTCTGCCCAGAACTACTTATTCCCTTCTAATATTAAAATATGAATGCCTTCCACATCTTCTCTATGAAGGCAAATGCCTACAGGTACAGGTGGTGGTCACTGAGTGGATCATAATATGGGGAAAACAGGAGTACAGAGTACAGTGTGTGCGTGGTAAGGGATGGGCAAGGGCAAAGCAAAATGACACCAACTATTGCAATGAGTTGTCCATCCTGTTCCTTTGATCAGAAGACATGAAAAGAAGCCAGCGGGGCTAACGGAAGACAACTAAATTGTTTGGACTTCTGACACATGTATGTAAACAGAATGGGAGAAAAACAAAACAGGAAGGAAATACTTCATAAGTATAAACAGATCCTTATTGTATTACTTTATGGGACAATCCAATTTCCAGAGGGTAACTAAATGGAAAGAATGACAAGTAGGAAAAGAAAATCACATGAACCAGATTCTGGCCATGCCACAGACTCCAACTATTTAACATGTGAATTTAGAAAATTATTCAAGTACTTAAAAAATAGAAATAGTTGAGAAAAAGCCCAATAATATCTAAAAGTAAACGAGATCAACAGAAATCAATTATTTCAGGGGCGCCTGGGTGGCTCAGTCGGTTAAGCATCTGCCTTCGGCTCAGATCATGATCCCAGGGTCCTGGGATTGAGCCCCACGTTGGGCTCCCTCCTCAGTGGGGAGTCTGCTTCTCCCTCTGCTTGTGCTCTCTCTCTCTCACACTGTTTCTCTCTAATAAATAAATAAAAAATCTTAAAGATGATTATTTCAATCAGCAACTACTTTTAGATATAAAGCTCTGTGCGCTTCAGGGAGAATGGTCTGTCCATGTTTTTATGGTGAATGAGATAAATATGTCAAGGGAATTAGCACATCCACTTTGTGGGGTTGGTCTGATCCTTTTAAAAGTTAGGCTGGAGAAAACTAGAAAATCTGACCATTAACAGTTGGGAGTTCACCATTCTCTTTGTATTTTCGTAACCCTTAGTTATTACCAGTCGACAGAGCTCTGGATTAGAAGCCAGACGCTTTGCCTAGATCATTTCCAGCATTTGTCATAAGGTTCTAATAAGATAAGGCATGGCAAAGCACTTTATAGACTCTAAAATGCTGTTCAGCAATTTCAGATGGTATGAATAACATCAGTATGCAACAATTAACAATGTGAAGTGCATGTAACTGTGACAGAATTCCATGATTAGGAAACTAGCCCAATAAATATGTCACTACAACTATGATTAACACATCACTGACCATTTCACTAACTTCTAAAGCCACTTAGTGGTATGAACCTATTCAGTCAATAAAGAGACTGAGGCGCCTGGGTGGCTCAGTCGGTGAAGCGTCTGCCTTCAGCTCGGGTCATGATCCCAGGGTCCTGGGATCGAGTCCCGTATCGGGCTCCCTGCTCTGCGGGGAGTCTGCTTCTCCCTCTCCCTCTGATCTGCCCCCCTGCTTGTGCTCTGTCTCTCTCTCTCAAATAAATAAAATCTTTAAAGGAAAAATGAAGAGACAACTTGCTTGGTATATGTGGGGGAACTGATTTTCCAGGAAGACCTGCTTGCTAGCATCAGAGGGAAACTTGCAATCACTAAGCAAGGGGGAATCTGCATTTAAGTAATTAATTTTTGCTCAGTGAATTTGGGAGGAGATCAGAGATGTTTGGAATTGTGAATATTATCCAAAAGAGTCACCCTGAAACCCAGTTGCAAAAAAAAACATTTTAAATTTTTCTGAACTACTGGGAAGTTCAAGTAGTAGAAGCTGTAATTTTTAACCCCCCATGACTTATTAGGATAGAACTGGTCTATTAACATAAATGCAAGATTACAGCAGATACATTCTCCAGTTAGGTCACGGGGTTACTCTGCTTGGCCTTGCTTCCTAAATTCTTAACCTGGCTTTCTTCTGATACTGTCCTCTGCTTCCTCGGTCTCACATTGACCTCCCATTCTCTTAGACTGAAGCATCAGTTTATATACTTTCTTCTCCTCAACACGGATAATTTAAAAATGTATACAGAAGGCACATACAAGTAAAGTTTGTGTTAAACATTCAGTAGGTATTTCCTGATTGTAACTTTTAAAACTCACCTTTCACCTAATTGAATATACTGTTCATGGAAAATAAAGGATATTTTCCTAAAGCAAACTTCTCTAATGCAGAAAAACAGGAAGGATTGAAAATGACCAAATGACATTAATCTCTGATTGAAAGCTCCCTGTTTGAGAGGACCCACATTGGGGTTCCTGGGCTGTTAGAAACCCCGATGATACCGTGGGAAGAGTTCCCATCTCATGGTGCTTATCGGAGGAATAAAGGAATTAATAATGTCAGTGTTTGGAATGAACAGTGTCTGATGCACGATCAGTGTGCAATAAATGTTAGCTACATCTTCTGATTGTTCTTTTAAATCAACCCAGGAGTATTCAATGAGGAAATGTGTCCTCTGCCCAACAGCAGAAATATTCTTTCTATGTTGCAACTTTTTCCCCTTCATTTGTGTGTCTCATGCTCTTCGCTCTTACCACCTCGTGTTACTGGTTTTTATCGTTGAAAAACTAAAGGTGTGGTTCGGTGACCTCAAAACAACTGGTCAATTCGACCTTGCCACGTGTTTAGCAGCTTGGGAGATGAAGTAGGGTGCTGTGCTTTTTAGCACTGTTTCCTCTTCTCTGGTACAGTCCCAACACCATCTCTCCTTCAGGCTGCCCGTCCTTTCTTCCTAGATGAATCCAGAGCACATTAACTAACTAATCCAGTGCTTACTGCCCGTACCATATACTTACTGCATTTTATGTGTGTGTTTCATGTGTTTTTCTATTTTCTTTTAATCAATAGTTTAGGTTCCTCGATGGCTTGATGCCATGGAGGACATTTTTCCCTGGTATAATTACCTGATTATACCAGGGAAAAAAGTTTCTCTCCTCTTCTTTAATAATTCCTTCTGCCATCCAAATTATACTCTTCGTGTCAGAAGATTTCTCCTGGAGATGATCCTAATTCATCCCCTTTGCAGTGGATGTTACCATCTGGATGAAATAAAGGGAGGAAATGTGGTTATGATCATGGTTAATTATTTTGATTTTTAAAAACCTTTCTTTCATAGAGTTCTTTTTTTAAGGAACTGATGTTTTTTTGTTCAGGCGTTTTAAGTCTTTGGAATCTGTGATTTGAAAAAGTTGTATTCCATTCTTCCTAATTTTTATCCCCTTGGTAGAATAATTCAAAATGAGATCTGCTTAGTATCTGTATCACAACCACCTGGTGTTTTTAAACGGAGGCACCCAGTGGCCCCTCCCAGACCTACCAAACAAAGGTCTTGGTGTGAAGCTGAGAGTCTGCATTTAGCATGCTCCCAGGTAATTCCTAGATATTTAGGAGGTGAGAATTATTGTTTTGACCCTGAATATGCTAGAAAATGAAATCCTATTTTGCATTCCTTTTAAACTTTGCATTATGTAATTTCAAGCTCTTCAGATAGGATGATGCTTGGCTCAGTAAGACAGTTATTTCTGAGAACTGGAGACTTCTCTCTCTCTCTCTCTCTCTCTCTCTGTACACAGACACACGACCTTATCCGGTCATAGCCTCTTGATAGTCCCATAGTCCTAAACACTAATGAAACCCACCTTACATTATCCCATTGCTACAAGTTTGTCCATATCTCACACCCTCCACCTTCACCAGACTGTATGTTTCTCAAGGATGGGTGCATGGCACACAGAGGTTAGATACAAAGTATGTATTTGTTGTTTTAAATATCAAATACATTTTATATTGCTATTTAATCACTTCCTGTGTATTAACTATATATTCTCAGCATGGGAAAACACCTAAGTGTAGATTTAACTTACATTTCTGTGGTATCTTTTACCCTTCTGTGTACATAGGGGAGATGAATGTGGGTAAACCGGTCTGTATTCAGAAAGAATTCACAGTTTTCATTAACAATTTAAGTGAGAACTGAGCAAATATTTAATTTATATGTTGAAGAAAAACAGGAAAAAATAAATGAGTTTTTGCCCAGTCTTATTTCTGGAATAATAGCTCAGCAGGGCTGAGCAAGTTTTGTTTACAGGCTTGGTTTCCACAGCTGGGTGAGCTTATGTACCAACCAATTGAGCCATTGTCCCCGATGTTTTCTTATTTCTGGCCAGAACATGAAGTTGGCAAAATTATCTAAAATATTATGTGCTAAGCCACTCTAGATACAGCCAAGAAGCTTGATTGTCAAAATAGAGACGTGTAACTGGTGGATGTACTGAGTGGAACATTCCTTATTTGCAGGCAAATGGTTTTTCTTTGATTAAAAGTATATTTAGATGGATATTGTTTTAGATGTATAAATCACTGTGAAATAAGGTCCATGTATGCATTTCATCTGTAAGAGCAACCAACAAATACCTTCTTTTCTTCTTTTCTCCAGTTCCAAGGATAAAACTAGTACAATTTGCTCAACAGAATACAAGAATCAATGAAAAGACATGTTAGATTGAGAATTCAAGTTCAAATAACATTTCAGAGCATGTTATACCCTAGGCTTGCGAATTAACACGCTGTCCTATTCTTAACAAAATTCAGTCTGAGACCAGCTCAATAATGTGAACCCCGAGAGATGGTTTTTTTTTTTTTTTTTTCTCGGTAGCCAGGTCCTGTCTTGTCATACTCAATGCATACAAACTATGTCCTCGGAAATTCCTGGTACCTCTCATAATTAAAGAGGAGAAGTGAACTAATGTTTGTTGAACTCCTACTATGTGCTTAGTACTTTAAAAATGTTACCTCATCCAATCCTTACAATTCCCAAGATGGATTTTACAGTTCACAGTTAACATGTGGAAAATTCTATCCTCAAAGAGGCACACGGTTGATAACTGAGTCAGGGAGTACTTAATACCAAGATTTCTATTTTCAAGTCTGGAATACAAAATGATCAGTGAATCTTTGCTGAGTGAACGAGTGAATTCTATGGGTGACTCATGAATATCACCTTAAACCTATCTCAGAATTCTTTTCCCCATGATAAACATTGATTCAAGTGGACTTAGGGATCACCTGACCCAAGTTCTTCTGTGAGTAGAAGTCACCTCCAAACTGTCTTTGACACAAAGTCAGCCAGCCCTGTTGGTCTTCTGGAAAAGCTAGGTCGTTAATTGGTGAGGTGGTCCGTTTCATTCTTGTGCGGTCCTTACAATTAGAAAGGCTTTCCTTATACAGAGATAAAAGCTGCTTCTAGGTGGAAGGATGGCATAGAATTGTGGGCTTAGGCTTGGTCTCAGAAAATTGGAATCTGGCCCCCGATGTTTTCACATGAGGCAAGTCCCAACTTTTCTGAGCCTGGCTCCTCACCTGTAGAGTTTCTGTAATTGGTAACAGGTGTGAAAAGCCCTGCATTACCTAACCCACAGGGGCATTATGAGAACCAAAATAACGCAGCAGGTTGGTCCTTTGCAAAGAATAAATCCGAACAGAAAAGGTGTTCCTCTCTCACCTCCTGGGCTTCATGGAAAAATCCCATTCATTGTTAAAGAAAACAATGGCGCGTCTCATTACATCTTGTTTTCTTTACACTAAAGAGCTCTGATTCCTTACATACCTTTACAAATATAAAAGTGATGGGTTTCATGTAAAAACTCGTCCTGGCTGCCTCTTGCCAGACCCTCTCTGATACATCAGATGTTTCCGTGATGTGTGCCCGGCACTGGCCCCCCACGCTGCAGGGTCAATCTCACATCCCAGCACAGGATGCAGTGTCATGGCGGCCCCTGGCCTGGATGCACCTGCTGGGATAACGCAGCCTCGGGCTGCACCCATGTTTACCTCCATGACAGCAGGAGCTAAGCGAGGTCCAGGTTGTGTATTGTGAAGGGTCAGGTCCTAGCCACTGTCATGCTCTGTCTTCCGGGGCCTGTGTTTGTGTGGTTGTGGTTTTTAACCTAAATGTAGATCCCTGCACTTATTTATAGTTGACTTAATTCATCGTGGTTTTAGCCCGTCATGCCAGTCACTGCAATTTTTTGGACCTCTTATTTTTACCTCCCAATGAGTAGCTACCTCTACAGGTTTTATGACATCTGCAAAAATGATATATTTATCTACATTACTGGTAAAAAATATCGAAGAAGATATGGCCTGGGAGGACCCTGTGAGTGTCTTCTCATTAATGATTTTCCACTAATCTTGACTCTCATTTTTTCCTGAACCGCTTAGTACAGTTCTTTCTGATAGAATTGCGTCTCCCTCATAGACTGTGAGGCCATAGACTATGAGCTTGGTCTTCTTAGGATCCCTCAGGCTCACGTCATGGCTGGTAGATGGTAGATGCTTCATAAAAGTCTATCCCTGGAGAATGAACGGATGGATTTGTAGAGAGGTGCTCAGTCACATGCTTGAGTATGGTGATCCACCTAGACATCTACCCATTTTATTTGGCCAACATCCAAATTACATTTCCCTTTTTTTATTTGTAAGAGTACTAAAAGAGAGTTTATCAGATATATCCTAAATCGATGGAAGTATCCCCTTTAGCTAAAGATGGAATAAGCCTGTTACAGAAGGAAAGTAGATCTGCTAATATGACTGGATTTTAGTGAACTCATCCATATTTATTTGTAGATAATGTGTATTTCTTCTCTAAGTATTAACACACCTTCTGTTTAATTACTTTCTCCCACTTCTGCTTCATGATCTCCTTACCTAATTACCTTGTGTACCTGTGTGAGGTACACCTGTACTCTCTTGTCCATCCCCTTCCTCCCCCTTCCTGCTTCCCCATTTCTGCTTCTTACTGTATTCAGTCAGTCTTTTCAAGTTAAACAGTTTTCTTAAATGCATTCTCAAAAATAGGCTTCTCTTTATCTTTAGTTCTCCTATTCTTATCCCTCTCTTTCCCTACCTGGATTCTTCTCTTCTTTGGAACAAAGTTGAATAAAAGTATATTTATAAGTGTGTTGAATAAAAATTTGTGTACCAACATCTCATTAAAAAAAAAACAAAACTGATTTTCTCTACCTAAACTAAAATTCCTGCGACCAATACCAGTTACAGTTTGTTTGAATTGTGTAGACAGGTAAGTGGGTCAGTGGTCCTCAGATGGAAATCCTTTTCCTTCTAGAGGATTTATTGCAATTTGGGTGATGGATAAAGACCCAAACAGGAACTCCTTGAATAATTATGATTTCTAATATGTTATAAGGTTAGTTCTATTTCCCTCAGAAGACTAAGAATATTCTATTAAATTATTGTGAACTCTGTCTTATTTACCATAAGCTTTAGCTCTTGAGTCAGTTTGGGTTTTGTCTTAAGTAAGGGCAGTCTTGGTTTGGGCAGGTTTTCTGGGAATAGAGTGAAATGAGGCCATTGATCAGCGTTTATGTTTAGCTTAAGGAAATACCCTCTTGTTTGCTGAAATCATGTACACAGTCCTCTGCTATTTCCTGTATTTTGATAATTAGTAATATTTTCGGGGGTGGAAAATATGTGTCATTCTCTTACAGGCTTAATGTGATCTTAATCTGAAAGTAATTAGCAGTTCATTTTTTTTATATATATTCATACATTTTACCAATAGTTTTTTCACAGGCAAGGCCAGGAGTACCATTAATATTATGTTACATTTTAGTCCACGTGCAACATTTTCCAAAGGTTTATCCATGATGATAATATGTTCTATATTTGGGTTATTTTGAGTGCTGCTTTTTATTTTTCACTTAAATAATACAAGAGTTTACACTTAGAATATTGGTTTACCCCATCTGGGAGCTGTCCTATGACAAGATTAATCTCTGAGTCTGCAATTAGTAGAAAAAATACACAAGTCAGAAAGTCCAAAAAGTGATGTAAAGGAAGTCTTAAAATTCAGTCGTGTAAGTTCTGCTTCAGTCAGGAGCTAACTTATCATATGATAGAGGAGCTGCGTCTGTTACTGCCCACACTGAGGGTCTCAGCCAATACCAGCCTGACTACACCTCAGATATTAAGTTATGGTCCTTCCTCGAGACCACTGCTGAAGTTTTATTAATTCCACTTTTTTTCTTCTTTTTTTTTTCACCATAGTAAGTGTGCTCTTTAATTCCCATCCCCTATTTCCTCCATCTCCTCACCGACCTCCACTCTGGTGACCATCTTTGGCTTTCTCTGTAGTTAAGAGTCTGTTTCTCAGTTTACCTCTCTCTTTTTCCCCTTGACTTACTTGTTTTGTTTCTTAAATTGCACATATGAGTGAAATCATATGGTATTTGTTTTTCTCTGACTGACTTATTTCACATAGCGTAATATACTCTAGCTCCATCCACATCCTTGCAAATGGCAAGATATCATCCTTTTGATGGCTGAGTAATATTCCATTGTATATATACACCACCACTTCTTTATCCATTCATCAGTCAATGGACATCTGGGCTCTCTCCATAGTTTGGCTATTGATAATGCTGCTATAAACATTGGGGTGCACGTATCCCTTTGAATTAGTGTTTTTGTATTTTTGAGATAAATACCTAGTAGTGCAATTGCTGGATCGTAGGATAGTTCTATTTTTAACTTTTTGAGGAACCTCCATACTGTTTTCCAGAGTGGCTGCACCAGTTTGCATTCCCACCACCAGTGTAAGAGGGTTCCCCTTTCTCCATATCCTCACCAACACTTGTTATTTCTTGTGTTTTTTATTTCAGTCATTTTGACAATGTGAGGTGATATCCCACCGTAGTTTTGATTTGCATTTCCTCGATGGTGAGTGATGATGAGCATCTTTTCCTGTGTCTATTGGCCATTTGTATGTCTTCTTTGGAGAAATGTCTATTCATATCTTCTGTCCATTATTTAATTGGCTTATTTGTTTTTTGGGTATTGAGTTGTATCAGTTTTTATATATTTTGGATACTAACCCTTCATTGGAAATGTCATTCGCAAATATCTTTTCCCATCCAGTAGGTTGTCTTTTAGTTTTGTGGATTGTTTCCCTCACTGTGCAGAAGATTTTTATTTTGATGTAGTCCCAATAGTTTATTTTTGCTTTTATTTCCTTTGCCTTAGAAGACGTATCTAGAAAAATGTTGCTACAGCCACTGTTAGAGATTTTACTGCCTGTGTGTTCTTCAAGGATTTTTATGGTTTCAAGTCTCACATTTAGGTCTTACATTTTGAGGGGTTTTTGTGTGTATGGTGAAAGAAACTGGTCGAATCTCATTCTTTTGCGTGTTGCTATCCAGTTTTCCCAACACCTTTTGTTGAAAAGACTGTCTTTTCTCCCATTCTGGCCTCCTTTGTCATAGATTAATTGACCTATATGTAATTGTGAGTTTATTTCTGGGTTTCTGTTCTATTCCATTGATCCATGTGTCTATTTTTATGTCAGTACCATATTGTCTTAATTATTACCACTTTGTAATATAACTTGAAATCTGCAATTGTGATGCCTCCAGTTTTGTTTTTCTTTTTCAACTGCTTTGGCTATCTGAGGTCTTTTGTGGTTCCATAAAATTTTAGGATTGTTTGCTCCAGCTCTGTGAAAAATGCTATTGATATTTTGATAGGTACTGCATTAAATCTGTAGATTGCTTTGGGTAGCACAGACATTTTAAGAATATTTTTTCTTCCAATCCATGAGCATGGAATGACTTTCCATTTCTTTGCATTGTCCTGAATTTCTTTCATCAGAATTTTATAGTTTTCAGAGTACAGGTCTTTCACCTCTTTGGTTAAGTTTATTCCTGGATATTTTATTATTTTCAGTGCAATTATAAATGGGATTGTTTTCTTAATTTCACTTTCTGCTGTTTCATTATTGGTGTATAGAAATGCAACAGATTTCTGTACGTTGATTTTGTATCCTGTGATTTTACTGCATTCATTTATCAGCTCTGTAGTTTTTTGGTGGAGTCTTTAGTGTTTCCTAAATGTAGTATCATGTCCTGTGCAAATAGGGAGTTTTACTTCTTCCATACAATTTTGATGCCTTCTGTTTCTTTCTGTTGTCTGATTGCTGTGGCTACAACTTCCAGTACTATGTTGAATAAAAGTGGTGAGAGGCGACATCCTTGTCTTGTTCCTGACCTTAGGGGAAAAGCTCTCAGTTTTTCACCATTGAGTATGATGTTGGCTGTGGGTTTTTCATACATGGCCTTTATAATGTTGAGGTAAGTTCCCTCTATCCCTACTTTGTTGAGGGTTTTCATCATGAATGGATCTTGTACTTTGTCAAATGCTTTTTCTGCATCTATTGAATGATCATATGGTTTTTATCCTTTCTGTTATTGTTGTGATGTATCATGTTGATTGTTTTGTGAATATTGAACCATTTTTGCATCCTGGAAATAAATCCCACTTGATTATAGTGAATGGTTTTTTAAAATTTATTGTTAGATTTGGTTTGCTAATATTTTGTTGAGGATTTTTGCATCTATACTCATGAGAGATACTGGCCTGCAGTTCTCTTTTTTGTGGTGTCTATCTGGTTTTGGTATCAGTGTGATACTGGCCTCATAGAATGTATTTGGAAGTTTTCCTTCCTTTTGTATTTTTTGGAATAGTTTGAGAAGAATAGGCATTAACTCTTCTTTTAATGTTTGGTAGAATTAACCTGTGGAGCCATCTGGTCCTGAACTTTTGTTTTTTGGGAGTTTTTTGATTACTGATTCAATTACATTGCTGATAATTTGTCTGTTCAAATTTTCTATTTCTTCCTGCTTTAGTTTTGGTAGGTTATAGTTTCTAGGAATTTATCCATTTCTTCTAGACTGTTCAATTTGTTGGCATATAATTTTTCATAATATTCTATTACAATTGTTTGTATTTCTGGGGTATTGGTTGTTATTTCCTCTCTTTTATTAGTAATTTTGTTTATTTGGGTTCTCTCTCTCTCTCTTTTTTAATACATCTTGCTAGACGTTTATCAATTTTGTTGATCTTTCCAAAGAACCAACTCCTGGTTTCATTGATCTATTCTATTGTTTTTAGTTTCTATATCATTTATTTCTGCTTTGATCTTTATTATTTCTTTCCTTTTGCTGGGTTTGGGTTTTGTTTGTTCTTCTCTTTCTAGCTCCTTTAGGTGTAAGATTACATTATTTATTTGAGATTTTTCTTACTTCTTGAGATAAGCTTGTATTGTTATAAACTTTCCTCTTAGAACCACTTTTGCTGCATCTCAGAGATTTGGGACTGTTGTTTTCATTTTCATTTGTTTTAATATAATTTTTTATTTCTCTTTTATTTCCTGGTTGACCATTCATTGTAGAGTAGCATGTTATTTAATTTCCATGTATTTGTGGTCTTTCACAGATGTCTTCTTGTGGTTGATTTCTAATTTCACAGGGTTGGGATCAGAAAAGATGCATAGTATAACTTCGATTTTTTTGAATTTGTTGAGGCTTGTTTTGTGATCTAATATGTGATCTATTCTGGACAATGTTCTGTGTGCAGTTGAAAAGAATGTATATTCTGCTGTTTTAGGATGGAATGTTCTGAATATATCTGTTAAATCTATCTGGTCCAATCTGTCTCCTTGTTGATTCTGTTTGGATGATCTGTCCATTGATGGAAGTGGGATGTTAAAGTCCCCTACTATTATTGTATTATTATCAATTACATCTCTTATGTTCATTATTAACTATTTTATGTATTTGGGTACTCCAGTTTTGGGTGCATAAATACTTACAATTGTTATATCCTCCTGTTGGATTGTCCCCTTTATTATTATATAATGCCCTTTGTCTCTTGTTACAGTCTTTGTTTTGAAGATGATTTTGTCTTATATAAGTATTGCTACCCCGGCTTTCTTTTGGCATCCATTTTCATGATAAATGTTTCTCCATCCCTTTACTTTCAGTCTGCAGGTGTCTTTAGGTCTGAAATGAGTCTCTTGTAGGCACCATATAGATGGGTCTTATTTTTTTATCTACTCTGTCACCCTATGTCTTTTGATTATTTAGTCCATTTACATTCAAAGTAATTATTGATAGATATGTATTTATTGCCATTTTATTACTTGTTTTGTGGTTGTTTCTATAGATTTTCTCTGTCCTTATTCTCTTGCTCTTTTTCATAGCTTGCTGGCTTTCTTTAGTTATATACTTGGATTCCTTTCTCTTTATTCTTTGCATATCTATTACTAGTTTTTAATTTGTGGTTACCATTGGTTTTCTATATAACTTCTTCTGCATATAGCAGTCTATATTAAGTTAATGGTCACTTATGTATAAATCCATGCTCTAGTCCTCTCCATGCCACATTTTAGGTACATGGTATCATATTTTATGCTTTTATTTTATGGATCCCTTGACTAATTTTTACAGAAATATTTATTTTTACTGTTATTTTTCATAATCTCACTTATGGACTTTCTTTTCCATTCAGAGTCCCCTTTAATATTTCTTGTAGGGCTAATTTAGTGGTCATGAACTCCTTTAGTTTTTGTTTGCCTGGGAAATTCCTTCTCTCTCCTATTCTGAATGATAGCCTTGCTGGATAGAGTATTCTTGGCTGCAGATTTTTCCCCACTCAGTACTTTGAATATATTAGGCCTCTCTTGTCTGGCCTGCAAAGTTTCTGCTGAAAAATCTGCTCATAGCCTCATGGGGTTTCCCTTGTGTGCAACTGTCTTCTCTTGCTGCTTTTAAATTTTTTCTTTATCACTACTTTTTGCCATCTTAATTACTATGTTTCTTGGTGTAGACTTCCTTGGGTTGAATTTTGGGGGAGAATCTCTGTGCCTTCTGGATCTAGATATCTTTTTCCTTCCCCAGATTAGGAAAGTTTCTAGCTATCATTTCTTCAAATAAGTTCCCTGCTCCCTTATCTCTCTTCTTCTGAGATCCCTGTAATGCAGATGTTATTATGCTTGATGGAATCATTGAGTTCCCTGTCTGTTCTCAATTTGCATAATTTTCTTTCCTCTCCTTTGCTCAGCTTGGTTACTTTCCATTACTCTGTCTTCCAGGACATTAATTCATTCCTCTGCTTCCTCTAGCCTGCCATTTGTTCTATAAGTGTATTTTTTATTTCATTTATTGTATTAATCTCTGATTGCTTCTTTTTTATCTCTGTATTAAGGGTCTCAGTGATGTCCTCAACTCTTTTCTCCGGTCCAGTGAGTATCTCTATGATCATTACTTTAAATTCTCTATCAGGCATATTACTTATATCTGTTTCTCTTTGGTCTTTTGCTGTAGTTCATCCTATTCTTTCATTTGGGAGGTGATTCTCTCTCTCCTCATTTTGTGTCACTTTCTGTATTTGTTTCTATGTGGTAGGAAAGTTAGCTACTTCTCTTGCTCTTAACAATAATAGCCTTATGAAGGAGAGGTCCTGTAGTGGACTGCAGTGCTGTGTTCCCTGTTTCCCAGGGCCTGGTGCTTCAGGGAGTGTCTCCTATATGTGTTTTGTGTGCTCTGCTGTAGAGTCTTGGCCTCTTTTCCTTCAGTCCAGTTGTCTGCAGAGGCTTGCTTTGCCTATTGTGGGCAGTGTTTGGTCCCCAGCTGGGGTGAAGCACATTTTAACAAGGCACGCAGTGGTCTGCTCACAAAATGAGACCTGCCCCCACTGCCACCAGAACTGAGGTCTGGCAAGATGCCTGCACAGGTCAGGAGATGTAGTGTTGGCAAGGGTTTCAGCTGGTCTGCTGGAGAAGGGGCCCGCAGCACCGGGACTAAGGCCAGTGTGGCTGGCAAGGGCAGATGCACCAAAGTGCAGGGAGGGGGTGGCAAGGCTTGGTACAAGCCAGGTAGGTAGCCAGTGTGGACACAATACTTGTCCCCACAGGTGACCTCTGTTTATGCTGGGAAGGGGAGAGGAAATGGCATCTGCCAGCTCCTTACTTCCTGCAGTGGTCCCCTCACATCCCTGTCTATATGACCATGCTCTGAAAAGAGCAAATCATTCTCCCTCCTGTCTGCCCCAGGCATTTTTCAAACTGCTGGTTCTAAACTGTATCTGCAAGGACTCATATTGTGCTGCCTTTTTAAGGGCAAGGACTCTACTTCTTAATGCCCTCCAGGCTTTCCCAGAGCCAAGTCCACTGATTTTTTAAATCTAGGCTGTAAATCCTACTGATTGTAAGAATTCACAAAATTCGGCCCCTCTCGCTTTCAAAAGCAAATATTACAGAGATTCACTCTCCTATTTCATGGGCTTCCTGGTATGAAAGTCTGTGTTTCACCCTTCTCTGTACACCAGCTCCCTCTCCATCAAGGATGGCCACAGTCCGTTCTGCTCCCAGACCACAACTTCGTCCTTTCTACCTTATTTGATGTGGCCTCTTCTCTACCTTGAGTTGTGGAGTTGTTCTGCCAGTCTTCAGGTTGTTTTCTGGGTTTTTTTACACTGATATGAATGCTATCTAGTTGTACTGTGGGATGAGGTAAGCTTAGAGTCCTCCTGCCTCACCATCTTCACAGCTGACCCCCTATCAATTTCCCTTTTTTAACCTGTTTTCCTATTAGACCATGTGCTTCTTGAGTGCAGGGTCTGTGAAAAGTATTTATAAGAGAATCACAGTACCTAAGAGTCTGGTTTAAACAATGCCTCTAACAAACTATAGCCTTGAGAAATTAATCTTTTGATATCAGTGTAATAAACCATAGAGGAGGAATAAACAGTGTGGTCTTTTTGTAGTTACTATAGTTATCGTAAAAGTAAAATGAAATAATATAGATAAAAATCATTAAAATAATTTAAAATACAAAAAAATCTACACAAAAGAAGGAACCGTGCATGAAAAGACTTAAATATTGGGCTATAAACAAAATTAAAAGGCAGAGAGAAATGTTGGTAACATCTAGGACAGATGAATTTTGTTAAATATACAAAGTATAAAAATCGCTATAAATATATAAATATGAAAATGCTATAAATATGGGAAACATTTAAAGTATCATTTACAATTGCACCAACAAATTTGAAATACCTACATAAAAATCTAACAATATGTGTGCTGAAAACTATAAAACACTGATGAGAGAGAGAAACAAAAAAGACCTACATAAATGGAGATGTGTAGTGAGTGGAGAGATGTTCACAGATTGGAAGACAATTTCGTTAAGATGAATTTTCCTCCCAGATTGAGTGACAGATTTGATTCAATTCCAAACAAAATCCCAGCATGCTATTTTGGTAGAAATCTACAACTTGATTCTAAAATTTACATGAAAATCAAAAACACTTGAACAGTCAAAACAATTTTGAAAAAGAAGAACAAGGTTGAAGAATTCCCACTTCTCGATGTTAAGACTTATTGTAAACTGAGAGTAATCAAACCGGTATGGAAATGGCAAAAGATCGATCACAAGTAAGTGGAGAAATACAGTTCAGAAATAGATCTACGCATATATACTCAACTGGTTTTTTAGAAAGGTGTTGAAACATTTCAATGAAAAAAAGATAGTGTTTTGGGGCGCCTGGGTGGCTCAGTTGGTTAAGCAACTGCCTTCGGCTCAGGTCATGATCCTGGAGTCCCAGGATCGAGTCCCGCATCGGGCTCCCTGCTCGGCGGGGAGTCTGCTTCTCCCTCTCCCGCTCCCCCCTCTTGTGCTCTCTCTCTCTCTCACTCTCTCTCTCAAATAAATAAATAAAAATAAAATCTTTAAAAAAAAAGAAAAAAGATAGTGTTTTTAAATAAATGGTGCTGGAACAACTGGACATCCATATACAAAAAAATATATATATATATGAATATATATATATGACCCATATGTTATACCATAGACAAAAGGGAGTATAGACCTAAATATGAAGCCCAAAGCCATAAAACTTCTCTCATAAAACATAGAGAAGAATCTTTGCAATGTTGGGATAGGCAAATATTTCTTAGACAAGACAAAAAAGTAGGAATCCTAAAAGAAACGCTTGATAAATTTGACCTAATGAAAATTAAAGTCTTATGTTCTTTGGAGAGGATGCTGTTGGAAAATGAAAAGAAAAGCCACAGACTGGGAAAAAATATTTGCAGAACACATGTCTGATACATAACTAGCATCTAGAGTATGTAGAGACACTCATAACTCAAAATAAGAAAACAACCAACCTCATTTTTAAAATAGGCAAAAGACTTAAACACTTTACCAAAGAAGATGTAAGAATGGCAAATAAACACATGGGAAAATGTTCAACATCATTTTAATTAGGGAAATGCAAATTAAAACCACAATGAGATACCATCGTACATTCATTAGAATGGCTAAAATGAAAAAAAAAAAGAAAGAAGAGCAGGAAGAAGGAAACAAACCTGATAATATGAAGCACTGTCAAAGGTACAGAAAACTAGAATTCTCACTCCTTGCTGGTGGGAGCGCAAAATGGTACAGCCACTTTGGAAAACCATTGGGCAATTTCTTGCAAAGTTCAACATACATTTTCCATACTTCTAGGAATTTAACCACAGAAAATGGAAACAAAGGTCTATACAAAAATATCTATAGAAGTGTTCATGGAGACATTAGTTTTTTTTAAAGATTTGTTTATTTATTTGTTTTAGAGAGAGAGTGTCTGTGCACGCGGGTGGTGGGGGGAGGGCCAGAGGGAGGAGGAGAGAGAATCTGAAGCAGACTCTGCGCTGAGTGTGGAACCCCAGGCAGGGCTCAACCCCACCACCCCAAGATCATGACCCAAGCAGAAGCCAAGAGCACTCCATGGGCACCCTGGGACTTTATTTTTTAATTCATAATCACTAAAACCCATGTCCATTAGCTAGTGAATCGATAAAGACACTGGACATGCACAGAGTGGACACTACACAGCAACAGAAACGGAAAGCTTCTTGATACATGGATAAATCTTAAATGTATTATGCTAAGTGAATGAAGCCAGATTTAAAAGGCTGTATATAGTACACTTTCATTTATGTGACTTTTTGGGCAAGGCAGATAATGGGGACAGAAAACACATCAGTGAGTACTGAGGAGAAGGGTTAGGGGAGGAGGGAACAAGAGAGAACTTTTGGAGGGTGATGAAACTATCCTATATTTTGATTGTGGTTACCTGAGTGCATGCTTTTGTTAAAAAAAAAAAAAATTCATAAAAAAGGGAAAATTTCACTTTTTCTAAATTATATCTCAAGTAACCTAACTTTAAAATATAACAAAATAATTTTCTTAAAAGCAAGTGACAAATTGGGCAAAAATATTTGTAACGTGTGAGACAGACAAAAGGTTATCTGATATGTAAAAACTTTTATCAGAGTATCTAGCTGTCTCAATGTGTAGAGCATGCGACTCTTGATCTTGGGGTTGTGAGTTCAAGCCCCACATTGGGCGTAAACCTACTTAAAATTTTTGTTTAAAAATTAAAAAATATTTTAAAGAAAACGAAACTTTTATAAATTTATAAGACAAAGATGAACATACCAATTTATAAAGGATTTAAACTAACACTTTATAGAAGAAAAAATCAAGTAGCCAATCAACATAAAAATTTAGCCTTATTAATACAAAAGACTATGAATTCAAACAACATAATTTTTACGTATCAGACTGACAAAGACTATGGAAAGAAATAATTCATGACTGAAGGTGCAGGGAAAGGCCATTCTCACACACAGCTGATGAAGGTATAAACTGATACCTGCTTTTTTTTTATTAAAGATTTTATTTATTTATTTGAGAGAGAGAGAGAATGAGAGACAGAGAGCACGGGAGGGAAGAGGGTCAGAGGGAGAAGCAGACTCCCCGCTGAGCAGGGAGCCTGACGTGGGACTTGATCTCGGGACTCCAGGATCATGACCTGAGCCAAAGGCAGTCGCTTAACCAACTGAGCCACCCAGGCACCCGATACCTGCTTTTGAAAAGTAATTTAGCAATATTTTTTTTTTTTAAGATTTTATTTATTTGACAGAGAGAGACACAGGGAGAGGGAGTGGGAGAGGGAGAAGCAGGCTTCCCGCTGAGCAGGGAGCCCAATGCAGGGCTCGATCCCAGGACCCTGGGATCATGACCTGAGTCAAAGGCAGACGCTTAACCGACTGAGCCACCCAGGCGCCCCAGCAATATGTTTTTAAGACCTTAACATTTTACAACCATTTTTTGCAAGAACTTTCATCAAACTTTTAAAAAATATTAAAATAAATATTAAATTAAATAAAAATTATTAAGGATGTGCACCAAGATTACCTACAAGACTTTTCATCACATCTGATAATCAGTAAAAATCTAAATGCTGATCAAAAGGGGCAGTGAATATATATGTTATTTATTGATACAGTGGAAGATAACTCAGCCATTAAAAGTAATGTTTTAGATGAGTACTTATAAGATCTTCATTCTACATTATTACATTTAAAAATGGATTATAATACAGTATGTCAGTCTCATAA
The DNA here is from genome assembly GCF_964656455.1 of Halichoerus grypus. NCBI lineage: Eukaryota > Metazoa > Chordata > Mammalia > Carnivora > Phocidae > Halichoerus > Halichoerus grypus. The sequence goes on from NC_135722.1 coordinate 110,448,490, forward strand.
TACAGTATGAGTAGTATGACTCCATTTTTATAGATTTATATAAAGATCTAAAATATATATGTGTTTTATATATATATATATATATGTGGGTGTGTGTGTATGTATATGTGTTTTATATATATATATATATATATATATATATATATGGGTGTGTGTGTATATATATTCCCCTAGCTGTTTCTAAGTAGTGAGATGATTATGATTTTTAAGATTTCCTTCTTATGGCTTACCTGGATATTATATCTCATCAATGAACTGGCACTGCTTTTGTTAAAAATATATTTAATTTAAACAGTATGAAGAATCATAAAAATGTAGCCTATTAATGTTAACGTCATTTAAAAATATTATAGAGCCAAACTGGTCATGAGTCTGAAAACTTTTTTTTTTTTAAGATTTTTATTTTTAAGTAATCTCTGTGCCCAATGTGGGGCTCAAACTCACAACCCCTAGATCAAGAGTCTCATGCTCCACTGACTGAGCCCTCCAGGTGCCCCTGAAAACTTTTAACAGTGATAATAATTGCTGCTATTCATTTAACAGTTGCTATGTCCTAGACCTTGCCAATTCTAGAGCCTATAGAGGAAGCATCATTATATTCTAACTTTGAAAACGTGGCAGATGAGGCTCAACTTGTTCATAAAGGGTGGATATAGGGTTTGGACCCCGATTTGTCTGAGAATCAGGCCTTGATTTCATACTGCCTTGATTCTCAGGTAAGCAGTTACTAGTCAATTTAAAAAGGGCTGTTTGATTGCCAGTTACTTAATTGAGTGCATAGTCCAGACCTCTTTATTCCTCTCTGCTACCTTTTCCTTCTTTGCTTTCCCTGGTGTGAAAAGTTTGTTCTCTGTGTGATGCTCCTGTGAGAGGTTTGATGCAGATACATGTCGAAACTTTGTATCGAGGATCTGGGTTGTCCATTCATTTTTGCATCCAGGTTGTTCCTTTTTCTCCTTTTATCATCAATCACTGAGAGCATGCTAGCATCAGAGCCATGAAAACACGATCTTTCTCTTAGATCTTGATGTCCTGGATTCTGTTTTTTTGTTTTTTTTTTTACGTACGCTTGAATTATTTTCTTATTATAAGTCTAGTACGTGTTCATTTGTTGAAAAATTTCCAGCCCTCATATCAGTTTATGGGATTAACTGAAATGGGTGGCCCCGGGGCGTGGGAACATCACACCGTGCATTCTCACACCTGGGCTCTGGTCTCTGGTGAGTGGACACAGGGACAAGGCAGTGAGACTTGGGGCAGTCCTGCAGCCCTGAGCATATGGGCGTCCCTAAAAGGGACCCTAAAGCAAGTAGCTTCCTCCCAGCACTCTAGCACTTGCTACCAGTAATTATATTTTCGTGCTTATTTGTTTATGCTCTGTCCCTCTCTTTGTCTCTACAACGCAGGAGCCCAGTGGTACTCGTTACTGAGTCCTCAGTACCTAGAAGAGTGCCTGGAATATAGTTGGCACTTAGCATTTGTTAATGAATATATGCATAAAAGAACCAGGACTTACTAGCTGGAAGACACAGAGAAAAGATAAGAAGGTTGTGGGGGCAGAAAGACTAAGTTGGAAGGTTGTGGAGAATGGGTTAAAATGAAAGAGTTTTCCCCCAAATGGCTTCTCTGCCACGAACTAGATTCTATTGCATTCTCCCTATTTTTTAAATTAAATTTAATTTTATTATGTTACGTTAGTCACCATACAGTACATCATTAGTTTTTGATGTGGTGATCCACGATTCATTGTTTTCGTATAACACCCAGGGCTCCATGCAGTACATGCCTGTTGGTTTTTTTTAAAGATTTTTAAAATTTATTTGACAGAGAGAGGCAGCGAGAGAGGGAACACAAGCAGGGGGAGTGGGAGAGAGAGAAGCAAGCCTCCCGCAGAGCAGGGAGCCTGATGCGGGGCTCAATTCCAGGACCCTGAGATCATGACCTGAGCCGAAGGCAGATGCTTAACGACTGAGCCACCCAGGCGCCCCTAGTTTTTGATGTAGTGATCCATGATTCATTGTTTGCATATAACACCCAGTACTCCATGCAACACGCGCCCTCCTAAATACCCATCACCGGGCTAACCCATCCCCCCACCCCCCTCCCCTCTAAAACCCTCAGTTTGTTTCTCAGAGTCCATAGTCTCTCATGGTTCGTCTCCTCCTCCGATTTCACCCCCTTCATTTTTCCCTTCCTTCTCCTAATGTCTTCCATGCTATTCCTTATGTTCCACAAATAAGTGAAACCATGTGATAATTGACTTTCTCTGCTTGACTTATTTCACTTAGCATACTCTCCTCCAGTCCCATCCATGTAGATGTAAAAGTTGGGTATTCATCCTTTCTGAAGGCTGAGTAATATTCCATTGTATATATGGACCACATCTTCTTTATCCATTCATCTGTTGTAGGGCATCTCGGCTCTTTCCACAGTTCGGCTCTTGCGGACGTTGCTGCTATGAATATTGGAGTGCATATGGCCCTTCTTTTCACTACATCTGTGTCTTTGGGGTAAATACCCAGTAGTGCAATTGTTGGGTCATAGGGTAGCTCTATTTTTAATTTTTTGAGGCACCTCCACACTGTTTTCCAAAGTGGCTGTACCAACTTGCATTCCCACCAACAGTGTGAGAGGGTTCCCCTTTCTCCACAACCTCTCCAACATTTGTTGTTTCTTGCCCTGTCCATTTTGGCCATTCTAACTGGTGTAAGGTGGTATCTCAATGTGGTTTTGATTTGAATTTCCCTGATGGCTAATGATGATGAACATTTTTTCATGTGTCTGTTAGCCATTTGTATGTCTTCTTCAGAGAAGTGTCTGTTCATGTCTTCTGCCCATTTTTTGACTTGATTATTTGTTTTTTGGGTGTTGAATTTGAGAAGTTCTTTATAAATCTTGGATATCAGCCCTTTGTCTGTAGTGTCATTTGCAAATATCTTCCCCCCTTCTGTGGGTTGCCTCTTTGTTTTGTTGACTGTTTCCTTTGCTGTGCAGAAGCTTTTTATCTTGATGAAGTCCCAAAAGTTCATTTTTGCTTTTGTTTCCCTTGCCTTTGGAGCTGTATCTTGAAAGAAGTTGCTGTGGCCGATGTTGAAGAGGTTACTGCCTATGTTCTCCTCTAGGATTTTCATGGATTCCTGTCTCGCATTGAGGCACTCATGAAAGAAATTGAAGAAGACACAAAAAGATGGAAAAACATTCCATGCTCATGGATCGGAAGAATAAACATTGTTAAAATGTCTATGCTACCCAGAGCAATCTATACTTTCAACACCATCCCAATCAAAATACCAATGGCATTTTTCAAAGTGCTGGAACAAACAATCCTAAAATTTGTATGGAACCAGAAAAGACCCCGAATCACCAAGGAAATGTTGAAAAAGAAAAACAAAGCTGGGGGCATCACGTTGCCCAATTTCAAGCTATATTACAAAGCTGTGGTCACCAAGACAGCATGGTACTGGCACAAAAACAGACATATAGACCAATGGAACGGAATAGAGAGCCCTGATATGGACCCTCAACTCTATGGTCAATTAATTTCCACAAAGCAGGAAAAATATCCAATAGAAAAAAGACAGTCTCTTCAATAAATGGTGTTGGGAAAATTGGACAGCTATATACAGAAGAATGAAACCTGACCATTCTCTAACACCATACACAAAGATAAACTCTAATTGGATGAAAGCATTTTCCCTATTCAAATGCAGCCAAGGCCCCATTAGCAAAAATATAGTTGTAGAGGTTAAAATGCACTCAATCAGCATTGATTTTACATAATTATCATAGTCTCAAAACGGTGAAAGAAATGTTGAAGTCCTTAGGTGACCTCAATCGTATCATCAAATTCCGGTTAAGACCAAGCAATCCAGCATTAGGTCACTGCCTGTTGGTTGGGCTTCCCTTCTTTCTTCCCTCTTTGGGAAGGTCTAAGAATGTGGTTAGTCATCACAAGGCAGCGGGGAGAGCCAGAGGACGAGGGGGTGGCAAGGACAAGGTGCAGGGTCCTTGAAATCTGTGGGGTGGCAAGGACAAGGTGCAGGGTCCTTGAAATCTGTGTGCCCATCACAGCCTGTGTCTCACTTGGTTGTCTCAGTGCCCTAATCCCTTTTATTCCCCTGTTGTCCGCAGCTTCCCACAAATGCAAGCCTGAGGTTAGCGTCTTCCTCTCTGTCTGTGGACGTGACTCAATGTCCTGCAAGTCCATTCACAATGGGAAAAGGCCAACTAACATCCCTGGACGCCTCTTTATGCGAGACATTGCACCGAGCACTGTGTGCGGGTCCTCTGGTTCATCCTCCCAGTAGCTCTGGAGAGGAGGTATCATGAAACCCATCTGAGGGATGAGGAGATCCAGGCTCAGAAAAGGCCACTAAACTGCTACAGTTAGATACTATGTGGCAGATGCAAGATCCAAACCTGTTCTGCCAGAGCAGCACCCCAGTTCTTTGCAGTTTGGGGCATTCTATGGACCCTGTGCTATACGCAAGCCTCCCTTTGTTCAATGTGTGCTCGTACATTTAGCAGACTGTTACTGTAGCTGTACACTTCCCACCGGTTTTGCTAATAGCTTTTCTCTTGAGTAAAGCCTCCTACCCTTTTTATCCATACATGTAGAAACTCGGTCCTTTTCCTTCTAAGAGTACAATGATCTATGCAGACTTTTTAAAATGCCAGAGAAATCCAGATGGAATATGAAAAGATTTATGAGAAGTTGGTAATCTAAAAGTGACATTTCTAGCCCATCTCATTCTTTCCCCAGGTGGGTTGTCCTGTAGGGATAGCAGTAACATTAGGGAAGCAGGGAGGTGAGTAGAGGCAGAGATGGGGTGGCTATCTCAGGTAAAGCTGAAGACAGGAGAAGAGGAAGCTTTGAGGGAAATTCCTTACCCTCCCCCCATGCCCAAGGGCATAATCCACACCCTTCCTGCCCTCCCCCTATGCCCAAGGGCACTGTATTCATCTTACCTGAAAAAACCCTGGAAGAAGTCTACCCAGGCCCAGAAGAGTGATGAGTGTCTTGTATCCCACCCATAGACACAGTGACTTTGAAATTGTGCTTACCTGCTTTGATGCCTTCCTGTTTCCTCTGTGCGATGTGTTTCCCCCACTCCCCCCACCCCATATTCTCATGTGAAGGATGCAGATTTATTTAAATATTTCTCACCTCCTCAAACAAGCTTGTCCTTTTGTACTCCTCATAATCTGTACTATGAAACTTCAAGCCATCTTTGACTCTCTCCTGATGCTCAAATATCCAATTAGTCATTTAATTTTGTCATTTATACTTCTAAGGCTGGTATTGAATCTGCCCCATCCATCCATCCATCTATTCATCCATCCATGCACCCATCCATCCATCTATTCATACGTCCATCTGTCCATCTACCCATACATCCATCTGCCCATCCATCCATCCATCCATCCACCCATCATCCATCCATCCATCCATCCATCCATCCATCCACGCACCCATCCATCCATCTATTCACATACCCATCTGTCCATCTACCCATCCATCCATCTGCCCATCTATCCATCCATCCATCCAACTGTCCATCCATCCATCCATCCATCCATCCATCCATCCATCCATCTATCCATCTTGTGTATGTATTGTGTTCTAGATGTTGTAGAAGGTCCAGGGAATTCAGAGGTGATTGGGACATGGATCTTGTTTTTGCTTTCAAAGAGCTTACATTATAACTCAGAACACAAGCCAGATCCCATTGCCTTAAAGATTAAGTCCTATGCTCAGTGTTGTGCACTCAGGGCCGTCCATCATCAGGACTCTAGGCCTCCCCAGCCTTCTGTCCTGCACTACCCTCCACTGGGGCAGCATTCACATCTGACTCTCCTGTGACCTTCCATGTGTCCACCCTTTGCTCATGCCCACACTGTGCTTCCCCTGCTGCTTTACCAAATGAAAATCCTGCTTATCCTCCCAAGCTCAGCTCAAAGGCCTGCTCCACTTTGAAGTTCTCCCCACCACCCACTCAGAATTAATCATTTTTCTCCCTGTGCTCTCATAGCACTTATGCCTCAAGAATAGGATTAATTTCAGTTGCGTGGGATAAATGTTCATTATCACTGCTGCTCTCCAATCAGATTATAGACACCTCTAGGGCAATAACTGACTCATATGTCTTTTTATTCCCTCTGCCGTTTTACATGGGAGGGCTCAGTAAATCTCCTGTTGGCTGAGACTATAGCAAACAATAGATATGTGATATTCATATTGAATTATCTGGTATTATCATACACAGAGTCCTTCTATTTAATAGTACTTTCCCAGCAATTATATGCTTTAGAATCATAAACTATTTCTCCTACCTCATTCTTCTTCTTCTTTTTTTTTTCTTTTTTTTAAATGCAAAAACATCAAGCCCTCTCCTCTCTGAGACTGTCCTTTCAGAGGAGAGCCAGGCTCTCACATGGTGGTGACAGAGGAGGGTTTTTATACACCCAGCATAATGTGAATCAGAGGCAGCATCTGCTGTGTCAGCAAAAACACACTCAATTCAGTTAGAAACCGTGTGAGGCCATGACCAACTCCCTGGGTGGACAGGACCTAAGCTCATTCTTCTCCTGCCCACTACTTCCTCCAGTGTTGGCGTATAAATCTGTCCCCATCAGGTGAACCTGTTGAGAGGGAAAATTTTCCTGTCATTGTTGCTTTGAAGAAATCTGCTACATATCATCTCATCCTGATCTGTGGTATGACCTTGAGATGGCTAAATTATCTTCTCTGTGCCTCGTTTCCTCAACTGTAACAAGGGTGGTTAGTAAGGCTTGCCTCATAGGATGGTTGCAGGAATTAGCAAAAGGCATGTGGACCACATCAAATAGTGTGAGGAATATAGTAAGGACCCAATAAATGTTAGCTCTAATACCATTTCCAAAACAATGCTTGATAGTATTTAGATTTTATAAGAACACGAGGCAGAATAATAATGACTCTGTGGGTTCCTTCGAGTGTATCAAAACATTTCCTGGATTGCATCATTCTGTTAGTGAGTAATTTTTGAATTCGTTTTCTCATTTTTATTTAAATATTTCTCAATATGTTATGCTTTAAATGAAGTGTTATACAAGAATTATGACTCAAAGTTTGAAATGTTAAGTCATTAACTTTTAGTTTTATTTATTTTTTATTTTTTGAGAGAGAGGGAGAGAGTGTGCCAGAGGGGCAGAGGGAGAGGGAGAGAGGGAATCTCAAGCAGGCTCCACACAGCGCAGAGTCCTACACGGGGCTCAATCCCACAACCCTGAGATCATGACCTGAGCTGACCCTCAACCAACTGAGCCACGCAGGCGCCCCTAACTTCCAGCTTTATTAAAACAAAACTTCTGCTTATCCCCCGTTAGCCCCTCTCCCTTACTTGGCTTTCTTATCACATCTCTTTGCTTTAGCTGTTTTTCCCCTGGTGAGATCTTTACTTCCTTTGCTTCAATCTATGTTTATCACCTTTTTAACAACCTATTCAAAACTTTGCTGCTCCAAAAAGTCTTCTCTGACTGATTCCAACTGACTCTGGAAGCCAAAGGGCAGAAGCCCTTTCTTTGCAGCTCGTACCAGTTGTCAACATTATTTAGAATTTGTTCATGATGATATTCATAAATATTTTAATTCTATTTCATGTATTCTCTCTCTGCAACTAGAGAACCAGTTCTCCAACGGTTAGGTCATTTTTCCCTGGGATTTTCCACACTGCTCTTTGCAATGGACAACATTTGATGAGATTCCACTTAGGATGAAAAGATCCTGCAAAAACAAACAAACAAACAGTTTTAGACAAGAATGGGAGACGAGTATCACATGACTACAGTTGGATGGCTGCTACAGAGGTTTCTCACCAGCCCATTTGACTTCTGTGTGACACAGAAGCAGAGTGTGGACTAAATTGAACATGGAGAGTGAAAAACAACTGAACTCTTTGAAGCCAACCATCTATTATATCCATAATTTACTCATTCATTCAGAAGATTTTAACAGCATGCTATCCCAGGTTCTATGGAAATTCAAAATGAATAAAGCCTTGTCTTCACCTTTAAGAAACCTGCATTTGAGTGCTGATGGGTAGGGGGAGGAACAGCTAAGGATTCACTCAGCAGAATGAAATAAGCACTATAAGAATGGTGACTTCAAGGCAGCTACAATGGACAAACCTGCTCCGAACTGCCTAACCTGCTCCCTGCATTTGTCTTTGACTTATGTCCTTGTCACTATGGATGAATTATCCACGTCCCTATCTTAGCCAAGCCCCTGCGGGTAAGTGGTTGATCTCATCTGCTCCTGCTACTCAAGGTTAAGATGCTAGCAATTTCTCCCCTCTGTCTTCTCCATCAGTGATTTTTTAAACAGCTTTACTGAGATATAATCTGCATGCCATACAATGGACCCATTTAAAGTGCATGATTCAATTGTTTTGGCATGTTATGTTATTAATTTTTAAAATTGACATTTGATTAAACCATTCATCTAAGTGGCATTAATAACATCCACAAGGTTGTTCAACCATCACTATTATCTTGTTCCATAATTTTATTATCACCCCAAACAGATTTATTATCACTCTATAACCATGAAGCAGTAACTCTCCATTCTCCTCACTCCTCAACCCATTTTCCTTCTCTGTGAACTTGACATCTATTCTAGATGTTTTGCAGAAAACAAATCATATGTATCTGGTCTTTTGTGCCTTGCTTATTTCACTTAACCTAATGTCTTCAATGTTCATTCATGTTATTGCATATATCAGAACTCCATTCCTTTTTATGGTGGAACGATATTCTCTTGTACATACATGCCAAGCTTTGTTTATCCATTCATTTGTTGGTGGACATCTTGGTTGTTTCTCCCTTTTGGCTATTGTGAACAGTGCTGCAGTGAACCTTGTTGTACAAATATCTGTTTGAGTCCCTGTTTTCAATGCTACTGTGTACCTACCCAAGAGTGGAATTGCTAGATCATGTGGTAATTCCATGTTTAGCTTTTTGAGGAATCACCAAACCGTTTTCCACAGTGGCTGCACCATTTTACATTCCCACCAGCAGTGTATGCGGGTCCAATTTCCCCACATCCTCATGAACACTTACTGCTTTATTGATTGCAGCCATTTTCATAGGTATGAAGCAATATCTCATTGTGGTTTGGATTGCATTTCCCTGATGACTAATGATGTTGAAGATTTCTTCATGTGCTTATTTCCCATCTGCATATCTTCTTTAGAGAAATGTCTGTTTGAATTTGATGCCCATTTTTAAGCTGCATTGTCTTTGTTGTTGGGTTACATACCTATTTATATATTTGAGACATGAAGCCCTTATCAGATATGTGATTTGTAAATATTTTCTCCCATTCCAGAGGTTGTCTTTTCACTTTCTTGATAACGCCTTGGGTGTGCAAGGTTTTAAATTTTGATGTAGTTCAATTTATCTGTTTTTCTTTTGTTGCTGCTGCTTTGGGTGGCATATCTAAGAATCCATTGCTGAATTCTAGGTCTTGAAGATTTACCCCTAAGCTCTCTTCTGAGTTTTAGGAATTTTTAGGTCATTGATCTATTTCAAGTTAATTTTTGTATATAATGTTAGGTATAGTTCCAACTTTATTCTTTTGCACATGGACATCTAGTTGTCCTAGCACTGTCTGTTGAAGGGACTATTCTTTCCCCATTGAAGAAATTTGGCAGTCTCATCACAAGTCAGTTGACCGTAGATATATGGGTTTAATTCTGGACTCTCAAGTCTACTTCACTGACCTCATGTCTATCCCAATGCCAGGACCACACTGTTTTGATTACTGTAGTTTCTAACAAGTTTTGAGATTGGAAAGTTTAAACATTCCAATTTTTTCTTTTTCAAGGTTGTTTGGCCATTTGGGGTTCTTTAAAATTCCATATGAATTTAAAGATTGACTTTTCCATTTCTGCAAAACTGGCTGTTGGAATTTTGTTAGAGATTGCATTGCATCTATGGACCACTTTGGGTAGTATTGACATGAATTTAACAACATTAAGTTGAACACAGGATCCATGAACACAGGAAGACTTTTCATTTATTTAGATCTTCCTTAATTTCTTTCAGCCTAGTTTTCAGTGTATCATTCTTTTATCTGTTGGGTTAAATTTATTACTAGATATTTTATTTTTTTAGATGTGATTGTAAATGGAACTGCTTTCTTAATTCTTTTGCAGATTCTTCATTGATGGCATATAGAAACATGACTGATTTCTGTGTGTTGAACTTGTACCCCGAAACTGCTGATTTCATTTAGCTCAATAGCTTTCTTGTGGATTCTTTGGGATTTTCAAATAGCCTTCTTGTGGATTCTTTGGGATTTTCTATATATGAGATCATTTTATCTGTAAATAGAGATAATTTTACTTCTTCCTTACTTGCCCTGGCTACAACTTCCAGTACAATGTTGACTAGCAATGGTGAAAGTGAGCTTCCTTGTTTTGTTCCTGAATGTAGAGAGGAAAAACTTTCAGTCATTCACCATTGAGTATGATGTTAGCTGTGGGCTTTTCATAATTACACTTTATCATGTTGAGGAAGGTCTGTTCTTTTTTTATTTAAAGGTTTTATTAATGTATTTGAGAGAGAGATAAAGAGCATGAGTGGGGAGGGGGCAGAGGAAAAGAGAGAAGCAGACTCCCTGCTGAGCAGGGAGTCCGATGCTGGACTCAGTCACAGGACCCTAAAATCATGATCTGAGCCGAAGGCAGATGCTTAACCAATTGAGCCAGCCGGGTGCCCCGAGGAAGATCTATTCTATTCCTAGTTCACTTCTATTCTTAGTTTTCTGAGAGTTTTTATCATGAAAAGTGTTGGATTTCATCAAATGCTATTTCTGTGTCAATTGAGATGCTCATGTGTTTTTCCCCCCTTTATTCTATTAATGTGATATATTACATTAATTTTCTTAAATTGAACCCCTTTGCATTTCTGGGATAATTTTCACTTACCCATGATATATTATCCTTTTCATATGCTGTTCGGTTCAGTTTCCTAGTATTTTGTGGAGTATCTTTGCAACTATATTCACGAGGGTATTGATCTGTAATTTTCTTTCCTTGTGATATCATTGTCTGGCTTTGGCACCAGGGTAATGCTGACTTCATAGAAGGAGTTAGGAAGTGTTCTCCCCTCTTCTACTTTTTGGAAGAGTTTGAGAAGGATTGCTTTGAACTCTTCTTTAAATGTTTGGTAGAATTCACCAGTGGAGCTGTCTGGATTTCGACTTTTATTTATTTGTTAGGAGGTTTTGTGTGTTTGTTTGTTTGTTTTGTTTTTTCTTTTTTTTAGAGAGAGAGGAATAGTGGGAGGAGCAGAGGGAGAGAGAGAGAATCTCAAGCAGACTCGCCACTGAGTGCAGAGCCCAATATGGGGCTCAATCTCACAACCCTGAGATCATAACCTGAGATGAAATCAAGAGCCGGACACTTAACTGACTGAGCAACCCAGGCTCCCCTTGTTGGGAGCTTTTGATTACTGATTCAATCTCCTTACTTGTTATAGGTCTGTTAATATTTTCCATTTCTTCTTGAATCCATTTAGGTAATTTGTATGTTTCTAGGGATCTACTCACTTCATCTAATTTGTTGATTTAGAGTTGTTCATAGATTCTCTTACAATCCTTTTTATTTCTGATGGTTGGTCATAATGTCCCCACTTTCATTTTTGATTTTGGATATTTGCATCTTTTCTCTTTTTTTTCCTTTTCAGTGCAACATTAGTGTGTAGTCCTTCCCTGTCTCCCTCTGCATCCCCTTCTCCTCCCTCCTCTATCCTCCCCCTGCCCTCCCATTCTCCTTCTTCTTCCTGTGCTACTCTCCCCTTCCTTCTTTCCTTCCTTCCTCCCTTCCTTCCTTCCTCCCTCCTCTCTCCTCCTTCCTCCCGCCATCTCTCCCTATCTCTCTCTCTCTTTCTTTCCCCCTTTCTTCTCCTCCTCCTTAATTATTCAGATTAGAAGGCAAACAGGCTGTAGAGTCTCCCACCTTAAAAATAAAACCCTCTCTCAACCATTTCCCCTCCTGCTGCTGCCCCAGTTCTCTGTTCTGGAGAATTCCCCCAGTGACCTATACCAGCTGTCTCCACTTCTTCTCCTCCAAGTCTTTCTTGAAGCCTCGTTAATCAGGTTATCATCGAAGCAGCTCTTGTCTGCATTACTAATGAATCCAGTGATCACTTCTCTCTCCTCATCTTGGCTTATCAACCACATTTGACCCAGTTGACTAATCTCTCTTCTTTGAAAGCCATGTTCTTTCACTTGGCTTCCCGGACAGTATGCTCTCCTGATTTCTCTCCTCCCTCGTCCATCTCTTACTCTCAGGTCCCCTTGCCCATTCCTTCCTACCTTGCTGCCCACCAAACATCTGAATGCCCCATATGCCCACCCTCAGAACTCTACTCCTTCCCCTCCCTTCATCATACCCCCCAGCCTCATCACATTAAACACCATCTGTTCATGAATCAGTCCCAGATGTATATTTCATTAGTTCTGAACTCCAGAAATGTATATCCAGCTGCCTTTTCAACATCTCTATTTGTGTATCCAACATCTCCAACTCCATCAGCCCCCTGAGCCAAAACCAAAGCCCTGCCCAGCCCTAAACAGCCTGCCCTCTGTTAAGGCTCTGACCTCAGTACCTACTACCCTAGGCCCAGCCCACCGGCTCCAGACACCCCAGTGTCCCTGGTGTCCCCAAGGTGCCCAGCCGCACTGGTGCCTGCCCCTCTCTCTGCTGGGAAGCTATCCCCTGACACCCCGGCTGGGCCCTTCTCCTTCAGGCCGCCGACTCCTCTTGTCACCATCTGTCTTGCTACATGCTTCACTGTCATCCTAACAGGAAGTGAAGCTCCAAGGAGGCAGGGTTATCTGCCTGGTGTTTTCTTTTTCTTTTTCTTTTAAATTCCCATATGCACAGCACCTAGAATAAGGCCTGGCACAATACATACATGTTTGTTCAGTGAGTGAATAAAGGTTACATGCTGATGACATGGCCCATATTATACTGGTGCTGTTCATGATGTTCATCCCCTGCTTTTCCCCTTGTTGATGAACAAATGGACGCATTGTTCAACTCAATTCTAAAGCAAGGCCTTGGGGAGTTAAGGGACTTACCTGGGGGTTTGGGAGGATTGAGCCTTCTTACATCTACCCTCCAGGTGGTCTGGGAGAGGCGGTCATTGTAACAGCGAACGCCAGTGAGGGAGGGAGTGACAAATTGTTATATAACTCTTCTTCAAAGTGCTTGGCTTCTAACCTCACAGAGGAAAATCAGTTTGGGTTTGGCGACTCAGACCCACTGCTCTGGCTGGATTTCTCACCCACGCCTTCTCTCTGTGTCTCAAGTGATGTGCTTTCTTGGCCACTGTGAGCAGACCCTCTTTCTATTTCTTAACTGAGCATGAAACCACTTCATGCTCTGCTCATTCCTGGGAACATTTAGGCAATGCCAGGCAGGACTGTTAGATCCGGGTCACTGGGGATCGGGGAACTGCCAAGTTGGAAGGAGAAGAGGGGCTCGCCCAAGCCAGCCTCGGTTTACAGCAGAGGACTTGAAGCCTGGGGGCCGGGAGGCAAGAACACACAGGGCTCCTCACTGGATGGGCAGGGAAGTTTCCGCTAGTAAAGTTTGCTGCTAATGACCACATTTATACCTTTTTTCTTCTGAAATAATGATGACATCTCTTTTCAAACTGGAAACTTAATTTCTAATCTCGCATTGCAGGTTATAAAAACAAAACCTGTTTCCCCTGAGGTATTATTACTCCTATGGTCAGGTTTTAATGAGTCTGGAATGAAGGACATGCTTGAAGGGTTTTTGGGTTTCCTGTGCCCTGGTCCTCAGACCCTCACCTGCCAGGAGTGGGGGGGGGCTGTCCATGCTGCCAAGGGAGACATACAAGTTCAGTCCGCCGAGGGGCCGGAGGGGGCCCCCCTCCTGCATCGGGTTGTCATTACCCGGGATATCACGTGACAACCAGTTTCGTCGTGAGGCGACCTCGGATTGTGGAGCACGTGAGACCGTACAGGTGTGTTTACCTAAGAACCATCTGATTTCCCTGGCGCCTCTGTGAATAGAGTTGGTAATATCTTAATTTTACAGAAATGGTGAGAAAACTAAGGTTTGGGATTCATTTAAGTTTCTCAGAGTCACTTAACTAGAGGATGGCAAAACAAAGAGGCTTTCACTCTGGCTTCAGTGTTTATTTCCACTGCAGTAAACTTGCGATATATTCTGGACAGAGTAATAGGCAGTTCCTACAACTGATCAGACAGCTGCAATGTTGCTACACACATTTCATTAGACAAACCGATTCTGTACTTACTAAGGGCCAAGCGTTTCTCTAGGCGCTGGAGATATGAAATGGATATGATGTTTGCCTGCCTGCTGGCTTTATTAGACCAGATAGACATGCCCACGAAGGACCACGACAGTATGATAACTTAAGTACCGTAGCAGAGAAATTATGCAAAGAAAACCCAAATATTTAAAGTTTTTTTTTAAAAAAACTGCCGGTTTTATAGATGACATTGGGGTGAGGGGAAGCAATACATGGGGAGGAGGAGATGCAACGAAAACAGCAGAAAGCTCGTAGACAGACAGGCAGGCAGGCAACATAGAGCCTGGATTTTAGCAGAGAAAGAAATCATTTCGGTGGGACTGCCCCAGGGAGAAAGAAATGCTGACGATGAAGAGCCCACCGAAGCTAGGTATTTAAGGAAATTACTTGTGTGGTATGCCATTAAAGAATTTGAAGCCAAGGTGGGACTCGATTACTCTGACCAGCTGCGAGAGACGTGGAAAGCCCCCAAAGGCAGGCGCCGGGAGGAGGGTGTTGCAATGACCCACAGGATGACTCAACCTCTTTGACAGCATGGAAAATGTGGAGCAGCTGGGATCTGTTCTAAGACAGAGCTGAGAAAAGGTCTGAGAACTGGAAAGAAAAGGGTGTTCTCCAAAATATGGAAAATTGCAAAACTAAAAATCAATCTGCGTAGTTAAAATCATGCCAAAATGCCCATTGTGTCCATTTGATGAATTACTTAATGAAGAGTGACGAGAACTTCATTGCTTTCAAAGACAGTTGATGGGCGGGTTTTCTCACTTTATAAGAGTTGCAAAGAATGCAAAATGACTGCTGAGAGATCTTAGCCAACCAAAATGTGTGACTCCAAGCCAGATAATTTCAAAAGAAAATTTCAAAAAACCCTTTATACATGAAAATAAATATGATTTTATGGAGCTGTGGGTGCATTTTTATGTGTCTCACATGATGTGGACGGACCCCTGAAAGTCAGAATGCCCGGGACTTCCAAGGTCTTAGAACGGCCCTGATCTCCGGTAGAGGAGTGACAGAAGCATGAATTAAGGAGACATAGGTAGGAGCTACAAGTGGTCGTGTGAGAGGCTAGAGAGGGTTTTTGACTGTGTCACTGTTTGCAGAAGAAAATTACATTCAGTCTCAAAGCTCAAGTAATAGATCAAGGCTTGTACAGTCAGAAAAAAGTGGTCACCTGCTTTACCCCTTCCCACCTTTGAGTCCTGCTTCCACGAGTCAACAATGTTTAATTCCTTGAGCACTTTCTCCTGGTAGTCCTGTCATTTTTCCTAAGTAATGAATTTATAATGTGCCAGAATTACATCCTACAGGCGCCAGAATTCAGGTGAGGCAAGGGAGGCACTTGCTTCAGGCACAATGCTTGTGAAGATGTCCCCAAGACCCCATCATCAAAATAAATAACATTTTAATGAAATATTTTAAAAATTAAAATTAAGCCAAAAATCCATGATAAGCAAAATACCAAATTGTCAATAACGGCAGGATCCGACAGGGCTGGGATTAGGGGGCAGTGAGTGGAGCCAAGCGGTACGAGGGTAGGGTTGGATTCTGTCTGTATGGAAACTTCTCATGTTGGATCGTAGGAACTCCTACTCTACAAAGTAGAATGTAGCCCTCTCACAGCAAGCTCTGGCTCTCCTCTTCTTCCTCCCCAGCTCAGTTCACCTAATGCAGCACTTGGAATCACCGGAGGCCTTTGTACATTGTCAAGGCCTCAGCCGTATCTCCAGCCAGTGAGACCAGGATGTCTGCGGTTGAGGTGCGGGTGTCGGCATTCCTGTTAAAGTTCCTGCGTGTTTCCAACGAGCAGCCCACGTCAGGAGCCACAGGCCTCGGGTGATGCTGCCATTCTGGGGGCATCCCTGTGGAGTGCTTCCATTTGGACCATGTACAAAGTGTTCACAGCTGAGGCCTATAATGTACTAGGTTTATGTTTTCATATTGTACAAGTTTTATCCTTACAGGGAAAAAAATTGCTTCATTTTTATATTTGCTTAATTAACTTTTTATGTACTAATCACTAACTTATCCAGAACCATCTGGCAGAACTCTGAAATGTTTCTAGATCAAACACATCAGGTAACCTCTCAGGGGTATATTCTTTCTTGGGGACACCCCACCCAGAGTCACTCTTATGGTCCACTGTGGTCAGCTGTGCAGCCCCCATGTTAGATCCCCTGTTCCCTGGGCCCCATGCCATCTCTATGCTTGGTTTGTTCATATCCTTCTGTTCCAGAACATTTCTCTGTATTATTTCTCTGATGATTTCTCTCCTCTACTTTTTCTTTTTTTTTTTTTTTATCCCTGGAACTGCTATTATTGGGGCACCTGGGTGGCTCCATCAGTTAAGCATCTGCCTTCGGCTCAGGTCATGATCTCAGGGTCCTGGGATGGAGCCCCACAGCTGGCTTTCTCTCAAATAAACTTATTTATTTGAGAGAGAGCACAAGAGTGCACGAGCCGGGGAGGGGCAGAGGCAGAGGGAGAAGCAGACTCCCCACTGAGCAGGGAGCCCGGCGTGGGGCTCAATCCCAGGACCCTGAGATCATGACCTGAGCTGAAGACAGATGCCTAACCTACTGAGCCACCCAGGCATCCCATCAAATAAATAAAATCTAAAAAAAAAAAAAGAACTGCTATTATTTATAATTTATTATTACTATTATTTGGATTGATCTTGTAATCTTGTTATCTTTATGATGGTCTGTTTTTCTCTGTCCTAGGAAATGTCCTCAAATTTCCTCTCTCAATACTTCTACTGACTTTTTAATTTCTACTTTAGAATATTTTTATCTCCTGTTTTTTTTTTTTTGTTTTGTTTTGTTTTTATGAATGCTCTTTTTATTCCCTTAGCATCCACTCCTTGTTTCATATGCATGAATAACTACTTCTAGATTGCTGCGGATTTTTATCTATTCATTTTTTTTTTCAAGTTTTTTTCTGCGTTATCTCTTTCCTCAGATTTTTTTCTTGTTTGTCAGTTTTGGTCCCTACCTCTCACACTAGACCCTTCACTTAAGTACTGGGCAATTCTTGGCTCTGCCTTTACTTTTAACAGGGAGGCACTTAGAAGCTGAGTGAAAGCTGTGTGTGTGAACAAGGTTGATTGGTGGAAGCAGGAGGCTGACCCTTCCTGCCCTCCTCCCCTTCAAGTATCAGTATCTATAGGCCTTTTCTCTGGGCTGCCTTGAGGGAATGAGCCTGATTTCCAGGGTTCCTAGGGCTGAGGGTGCCACTGGGGAGTGGGTGGAGAGAGGGGCCCATATGTCTCACTGTTCAGGATGCAAGTTTGACTTAATCTCTCTGTCTTCAGCAAAATATCAATGACAGGGCAGGCTCTACCCACGGAGGTTGTATTTTAATTGTTCTAGGAGACTTTGCCTTAATAATTCTTAAAACCTCACCAGTCAAGAGGAGGGAAAGCCCACTGTGGTCAAGTAGCTACAAGAGGAGGATATGGGGCCACAAAAGACTGAGTCCTTACTTGTGTCCTGGGGGAGTCAGGGGAGGCTTCTGAGAAAAAGTCGCCTTTGAGCTGGGCTCACTTGGTGAATTTAAAGTGAAACTTTAAGGAAAGGTAGCTGGAGGTGTGGATACGTCATGCATGTACCTGTGGTGATGGTGGTGGGTGTGTTGCCATCAGGGACGGATAACCTGGTTTGTTGTGTCTCTGGCTTGAGGGACTCTCTCTAATCAAAGCCATGCTGCTGCAGAAACAATAATATGGACAGATTCTTACTCTTCAGCTCCCTCATCATTCATCAGAACAATCTGTACTTAAAATTCCCCAAATCATTTTTTAAAAAGATTTATTTACTTATTTGAGAGAGAGAGATTCCCAAGCAGACACCCCACTGAGTGTGGAGCCCGACTTGGAACTGGATTTCATGACCCTGAGATCACGATCTGAGCCAAAATCAAGAGTCAAATGTTTAACCGACTGAGCCACCCAGGCATTACCCCCACCCCCCGCCAAATCATTCTTTATGGTCTATTGATATTTTTGAATTCATAGTCTCTCAGTTAAATTTACTTTTTTAAATTTAAATTCAATTGGCCAACATATAGTACATCATTAGTTTCTGATGTAGTGTTCAATGATTCATTAGTTGCGTCTAACACCCAGTGCTCATCACATCCCTGTCCACAGCCCTTTGAGGAATACGTTCTAAATTGCCAGACCTCACCTCGCACCTCCACCTTGCTCCTTCTCTTTGGACCTTTTGGAAACCTTCCCAGTTCCCTTTCTAACTACTGGTTTCACTCATTTTGGCTGGCCAAAAAGCAAGAACATGAACAGAAAGAGATGAAATCTTGTGTGCAAAGGGCAAGAGAGACCATCATATGGAGAGTTCTTTGAAATTGTTCTTCCCTTGGAAAGCGGTTAGTCAGTGTATCTGAGAATGCACGTCCAGAGGACAGTCAGAGCAGCCACCTCAGAAGTGGTGCTGTCTCACTTGTGGTGGAGCAGGGAATGCGCCATCAGCCACTGAGAGCACGTCGCTTGTCCATACTTGAAGGCAGTGACTTCACCAGCGTTACCCAGACCCCTGGGTTAAGGTGTCTGGAGGAAAGAGAGGCATTACGTGAGCTTAGTAAGTAGGAAAAGTCATCATAACTTTCCCAGGAGGGAAATCCTGCAATTTCAGCTTATGCAATCTCTCTCTCTCAAGTGTCTCTCTTTGCTTCCTCAGCCGGCTGGGTGCTTCACCTCTCTGCATCTATGTTCTCATCTAGACCCTAGACCTGCACTGCCCACTATGCTAGCCACACGCGACTCCCAAGCACTTGAAATGTGGCCAGTTGAAGTTGAGGTGTGCTGCAGGTGTAAAATACATACATGCTGGACTTTGAAGATTAGTATGAAAAAATGTAAAATATCTTATTCATATTTTTTTACTGAATATATGTTGAAATGACAATATTCTAGATATATTGACTTGAATAAAATATGTTATCAAGATTAATGTCACTTTTTTTTACTTTTTTAATGTGAAAACTAGGAAACTTAGAATGACATACGTGGCCCACATGATGGATCACACTGTATTTCTATTGGCCAGCACTGCCCTAGATGGTATATAATATCCCTCTTTGCTCCCCAGTTCCATGACCCTAAATGTTTTGATTCCTACTAGTTACTCAGGAGAAAGGATGCAGAGAGAATTTAAAGTAATTCTTGCCTTTGAGAAGCTCAAAATCTCACTCTAAAGGCTAAACTTAAATGTTAAAGACGAGATCTTGAACTGATGTTGGAATCATTAACACCTGCTCTAACACCTACTCTAATACGTGGCTCAATACACATGGAGCAATTAGAGAGCAATTAGCTTGGATCTGTTTAATAGGATGTAAAGAAAACAAGGCAGCCCCAGGTGAACTCAGTATTTCATTCTAGGGAATTCCTAATGGACCTTGAATTTTCAAGAATTCTTCTCCCAAGAAGGTGGGACATACCTTCTCTCCTGGCCACCGTTATCTAAAGCTTGTGGCATATATGGTGCCTTCGAACTCAGAGCAGAAAAATAAGAGAAATTTCAAGGCATGAGGATACAAAATGCTAATACATTAAAAATGATTACTGGATAAATGAAATTTAACCTTTAGAAAGCATTACCAATACCAAAAAATGCACAGATTTAGAAATTCACCATGGCGTCATCAGGGTCATTGATATTCAAATACCAAAGGGCTGAGTTCATATTTTGGG
This sequence comes from Halichoerus grypus, assembly GCF_964656455.1. Classification (NCBI taxonomy): domain Eukaryota; kingdom Metazoa; phylum Chordata; class Mammalia; order Carnivora; family Phocidae; genus Halichoerus; species Halichoerus grypus. The sequence goes on from NC_135722.1 coordinate 110,468,555, forward strand.
GAGGAAGGGATACATCCAGAAGAAAAGTTGTCTGTAGAGACATCTCACAACGACCAGCTCTAAATATTATAGGATAAAGTGGGATGCACAGTCAATTCAGGTTCTGAACGAACTTCCCAGAAACCTTTTGGACTTGCTGTTGGAAACATCAAACATCCTGAAGAAACGTTTTGTTGATTTGGCAGGTTTCCTTAGCTTGACATTTCTCCCCTGAAGGTAGGGAAAATGAAGTCATTGCTGTGACTGGGCCGAGCTCTTCCACTTAAAGGAAGGAATGCATTTGCTCGTTTGGACGAAGGCCTGCAAGTGCCTGCAATGCCTCTAATAATCTTTATTCTCTGCAGAGTTCAGAGCACATCATAATTAGGTTCCCAGTAAGCAGAAGAAAATGACCACTAACATCTACTCCAAAGTGAAAAGATCAAAGTATAAGCCATGTTCCCTTCAAGTGAAGTAATCTGTCATCACGGAGCCCTTGGCATTCTGCCCTGGTTCCTACCCCACTGACCGACTGTAATGACAGAGTAATTTTCAGGGAAGAGCAATGGTGTGTGGTGCTTCCCTTCTGGGGCTGGGCATCAGTGAAGTCCTGCATGCACTGGGCTGGCACTCTTCGACATCTTCCTATCTGCTCTTCTTGGAATTCATACCTTCTACGGGGGGAAAAGTGTGAACTCTTTGAGGCCAGGAGCTCATTTGCTTTTCAGAAACTAGCATGTTTGGCACTTTGAAATTCACTAAATGGTGAATTAAAAGTGATTATTTGGGGCGCCTGGGTGACTCAGTCGATTAAGCATCTGCCTTTGGCTCAGGTCATGATCCTGGTGTCCTGGGATCTAGTCCCACATCAGGCTCCCTGCTCAGTGGGGAGGCTGTTTCTCCCTCTCCCTCTGCTACTCTCTCCCTCTCTCTCTCTCTCAAATAAATAAAATAAAATAAAAGTGACTATTTAAAGACCTTTTGGACACAGCCACTTGAATTCCTTGAATGAAAGCTGAGAGATAGGTATTTTTTATTTTATTTTATTTTTAGAGATTTTACTTATTTGAGAGAGAGTGCACACGAGCAGGGGGGAGCAGCAGAGGGAGAGGGAGAAGCAGGCTCCCCACTGGGCAGGGAGCCCCACGTGGGGCTCGATCCCAGGACCCCGGGATCCTGACCTGAGCCAAAGGCAGATGCTTAACTGACTGAGCCACCCAGGGGCCCCCAAAGATAGGTATTTCTGAGCAAAACTGTTTATACGGAGGTTTAGAATGAAGGGATAAGAGTTTAGGTGTTTTCTAAAACTTCAAGAAGCCTCTGAAGACATAGCTGGAGACATGGACTGTTTCAGGTCTGAGTTACTTAAGAGCAAGACATAAATAGGAAGAATGCAGCTGGCTGCCTTGTTGTATGTTGCCATGTCAGAACACAGACATCATTTAGAAAAACAACAGACTGCACATATTCTCCTGAATAAGCAGGAACAGAAGAGGGGGAAAGCATCGGAAAACATTTCATACTGGGATTTTTCATGGCTTTCCCAGCCTTAGAGGTCTTGAGAGAATTGTTTCATGTGGTCTTTGGTGTCTGCTTGCAAAACATGGCAGCCTATTCTTGAACACAAAGAGTTGTTTCAGGATGCCTGCTGAATGAACAGTGGTCTACCTTCTTAACTTCTCAAAATATGTAAATTAAACTTATCACAAAACCATTTTTGTTTTCAGGAGTTAGTAAGAACCTATTCCTTAGCACTCTCTTCTCTGGTTTTTATTCTTATTTGTCTTCTGTTGAAGTTCCCTTAAAAGTCAAGAATGATATTCTTTTTTACTAAACCTAGAAGCATACTCTTGGTCTTGGGTTTTCTATGACCTTGGATGACCTCCACTTGATATCACTGACCACCTGCTCCTTCTTGAAACTTCCTCTTTTCTGATTTTTAAGACATCCCACATCCGTCTCTGCCTATCTCTTTGCTAGTGCTTTCTTTATAGTTTCTCATATTCTTCTTGACTCATTGCTCTGGGTACTTCCTCAGGCTCTGTTTGACCTTCTGGATTCTTCTCTATGCTTTATCCCAGGACAGCAGATCCACTCAGGCCTCTGCCTTTCCCACTGTGCTACGTGAATGCTTCCATATCTGTATTCCTATACAGTCAATGCCTCCAGAGGAACATTCCCTTTGCTCAGGTGTCCTTCAGTTTGACCTAAAAAGTGTCCAGCAGGACTCTGTCTTAACCTCTTAACCAAGAAGCCCCCCTTCCAAATGTTTCCTCTTAGTCAGGAGAACCATTCTCATGTGGCTCATTCTTCCTCTCCCTTCATTCTTCACAACCTGCCAGGCACCCAGTCCTACAGATATTTTCTCCGAAATGTTTCCTATCTCTTATGGTCTCTTTTGTGTGTGCCACCGTCAGACAAGTCACACCCAGATTAATGGGCCAGTTTTATGGTTGGTCACACAGGATTCATCCAATTGATTAATATAGGTATGGATTTCTTCTTTCTGGTATTGTTGCATCATGGTATCCACATGATCAGATGTCTGCACTGACTTTATTTCCTTCAGTAGAAAATATAAACCCCTCTTTGTGATTAATGATAAGATACAGGGATGGAATGCAGCTGGTTTGGCAGGAGTAGAGAGAGGAAGAGGGAAGGAGCAAAAGTGCAAGTAAGGCCCAAGCGGTCTTGAGGGGCATAAGGACCATGCCAAAGATTCTGATCTTTATCCTAAGGAAAATGTGGAGCCACTAACATATATTAAGAAGCAAAGGAGATATATCTATCTTCTTTGCTTCTTAATATATATATATAATATATATATTACATATATATATATATCTATATAATATATATATTATGTATACATTACATATACACAATATATACATACACATACATGTACATTACATATATGTAATATATACATACACATACATAATATATATATAATATATATTACATATATATCTATCTCCTTTGCTTCTTGAGATATATATATATATCAGGATCAGTTTGCTAAAAAAAGCACCCTAAATGCAGGGTGAAGAACAGGTTGTAAGGAGACCCTGGAAGCAGAGAACCTAGTTAGTCAGGAATCTATTGCAACAGTTCTGAGGAGAGGTCATGGTGGCTTAGCATGGGTCATGATGAGAGAGAGCTTGATGGATTTGAGAGTTATATAAAAGATACAGTTTCAAGGCACTTAGAGTTTAGAAAGTGGTACAGACATATAAAACAGCCCTACAGTGAGAAACTGCAGAAAAAGACATGTGAACTTCACCAGTGTGATAATCAACTAGATTTCAGAGAAGTCAGAGAAGGTCTCACAGAGGAGGAGGCACCTGAACTCCTGAACAGAGCCTTTGAAGATGGTTAGGCATTAGACAGAGAACAGGAAGGGAAAGAATACTCCAGGCAGAGGGAATAGCACTCGCAGAAGTAGAGGGATGAAACATCATGGGCTGTTCAGGAAACTCTAACTATTTGAATTTGGCAGACATTAAGATGCAGTGGTAGCGGTGGTGGTGACAAAAATGTGTGGATAAGGATTTGTGTGCATATCAAAGGGCCTTGTTTGGACTTTATCCTATGGAGTTGGGAGTCATTAGAAGGTTTGGGACAGTGAACAGTCAGATAACATTTGCATTTGGAGCCATCACTCGAACAGCAGTGAAGAGAATGGGTTAGAGGAAGCATTGACTGGAGCCAGGGAGACCAGCTGAGGAGACGGGTGGTTGTCCAGGTTGGAGACGATGAGGACAGGAATTAAGGCAGTGGTAGTGGAGGGCGTAAGGAAAGAAAGAAAAAGGAAATGTGCAGATGAAAAAATTGACAGGTGTTCTGAATGATTGCATGTGGGGAATTAAGGGGAGGGAGAAACCAAGCCCCATTCTAGGTTTTGGACGAGATAGCTGGGCAGTGAAGGGGACATTAACCAGGGCAAAGGATAATGGATTTCGTTTGGAATGTGTGAGGTAGATGAGCCTCTGGAACAGTACGTGGAGACGTCCAGTAGGTTGTTGAATAAAATAGTCTGAAACTGAGGAAGAACTGGATTGGACACGCACAAACACACACACACACACACACACACACACACACACACGAGTTACCGAGATACAGATGAGAAGTGAAGAAGCTTCCTGAGGTCAGGAGTCCTGTCATTGCTTCTAGGAGATTCCCTAGTGTCTCCTTGTAGTGCTTTGATATATGGTAGACTCAATGAATGGCTAAGTGATAAAAAGATCAAATTGGAAATTTGACTCATCTGAGTACTTAAAAACTTTAAGAAATAGCAACTCCATTATTATCATTGAATTTTCTTGTCTATCTTCTCCATTAGATTATACACCCCTTAAGGGAATGGATCATGTCTTATTCATCAAATCTTCACTGACTAGATCACTTTTTAATAGAAATGTCCATTTAATAAGTATTTGTTGAATGAATGAACAAATAGAATTTGGTCAGAAGATGTGATAAAGAGCACCCTGGACAGACACAGTTCAGGAAGGCATTTAAGTGAGTTTAGATATGTGAAATCTTCCCTGATTACTTTTCAAAATGCATTTAGGTGGGAAATCTGAAGAGCACTCTTAAGATGCCTTATTCTAGAAGGCAGTTCTTTGGATAGTGACAACAGCTGGAGAGAAACAACATGAGTTCTGTTGTTTTATGGTCTCCGTTGAGCATTTTTTCCTCAAAAGGTACTTTATAGCTTTGTCCAAAGACATTTTAAAGTCTACTGTTTAATTCTCATTATGAGAGTAGGTAGGTTCCATATAGATTTTAAAGCCCTTTGAGATAGTATCAAGTTCGTAATAGAAAAGGTAAGCTGACTGCCAAAGCAGCACGATAAATCCTAGGGCACTTACAGCGCAGATGCAAGAGAAAGCCCATGAACTGCTCATCTAGTTTTGCAGAATACCAAATGACAAACCTTCAGGGGAAAGCATACGTACTGTTTGTCATCAAAATTGCTTATACTTGCTTGACATGAGTTCTGCTACCTCGTCTGTTTACTATATAAATTATGTGTCTATCGCTGTGGTTTTAAAAGTCTCAGACAAACACCATCGGCAAAATCAGAACACATATATAAAAGAAATACGTGGTCCCTCACCCTCCTCTGACTCTATGCTGGGTAGATTTTGGATGCCAGAGTTTGAGTCAGAGGATTAAGGGGAAGCCTCAACATTCTGATGTGCAATCTCAGGGCTGGCTTTCCAGACATGAGTGAATATATGGACTGCATTCTCCAAGGAGATCTTCCTAGGGCCGAGAGACCCTGGGTGTAGAATGAGAACTCCGTGTGGTGGTGATGATGTATCACTTCACGTAATTCCCCTAGCAGCCCTATTAGGGAATATTTATTATGATGTCCATTTTCAAGTGAGGAAACTAAAGTATAGGGAACTATGACACATGGCCAAGGTCAAACAGGATGAGTCAATTAGAAATTGGATATGTGTCCTTCTAGAATTGTTTATGAAGCCATTCATTAGACACACATTTATTGAACACCTACTAGATGCTAGATACTGAGGTAAAATACGGAACAAAACAGATGTGTTCCAGCTTTCGGGGAATTTAGAGTCTAATGTGGCAGAGAGACAATCTAATCGTACAAAAGTGTATAATTGTAGTGAATGCTGTGAAGAAAATGTACAGGGAGATATTAGCACATGTAAAGAATGACCATAGCCCTTGGCACTATGGTGGTGTTCCAACTATTTACCACCAGTATGGTGCTGGCATCGGCCACCAGAGTGGAGCCAGCTGGTGCTGCACTTCCAATGTGGACCGGGAGACTGTCTGCTGTGTTTGGCACACGGACTGTGATTGTGGGTCTTTATCCCATTTCCCTGGTGCAAACAAATGCCAACTGAACTATTTATTCATTTACCTAAGTGAATACATTATTTTAATTCCAGGAGCTCTTGCCAATCCATTGTAAAGATGAGGAGCTTTGTTCTCTCTGTTTTTATTCATATTCTCACCAGGTCATCCTGGCTTGCAGGAAGGATCTGGCTTCTTGTATCCATCATTTTAGTGGATCTGGCCCTTTCTAAGGATTCAGGATAATTACCCAGTAATATTTGTGTAAAATGCTTAGAACTGTGCTTGGCGCATAGGAAGCACCATGTAGATATAGCTAGTATTATTGTTATTATTTATATTGTTGCTATCATGATTATACCACTGTTTATTTACTACTTTTGTAGGCAATAATTTATGTGACAATTTATGAGCATTATACTCAGAACAATAAAAAGCATCTATTATCTGTATTGAATAAGACATCTTAGGTAGCCATCTGGGAAAAAAAATAGCAGCTTGAACCTCTAACTTCACTTAAAATAACTTCCAGATGGTACAAAGATTTGAATGTGAAATACAAAATCATAAAAGTAATAAAACATATATAGGATAATTTTAATATGATTCGGGAATAGGGAAGGTCTTTCTAAGTCGAAATAAAACTCAGAAGCCATAAAAGAAAACACTGATATTTAATTCAACTGCATAAAGTTAAAAAATAAATCCGTGAGTGAAAAACATAAAGTCAAAATACAAATATAACTGGGGGGGAAATTTGCAACCCATATCATAGACAAATGGCTGATTTCCTTAATATACAAAGAATGCAAATTAATCACTAAGGAAAAGGTCAATAACCCAGACACAAACTAGCTACGGTTATATATTTTTTTAATTATACAAGTGGCTCTTTAACATAAAATGTTAAAGATTAATATAAATTGGATATGTGTCCTTCTAGAATTGTTTATGAAGCCATTAATATAAATTCATAATATAAATTCAACCTCATTCATAATAAGAGAAATGAAAATTAAGCGACAAGGAAGACCATTTTTGAACCATCATATTGGCAGAGATTTAAAAAATGAAAACACTGTGTTGAGTTGGGGGTTGAGAGTGAGGGGAAGTGGATATTCTCAAATATTTTGGGTGAAAGAGTAAATTGGTGGAACACCAATGGAAAGCAATTTTGTAATCTCTACCAAAACCAAGAATGCAGACCATATGATTCAAGCAACTCTATTAGTAATTTATCCTAAAGACAGTTATTTTCACAAATGCAAAATGAAGAATGCACAAGTGTATTCACTGCAGCATTGTCTGTAATAGCAAAAATGGGCAACGGCATCACCATCCATCAGCAGAGGTCTGGTTAAATTTATAGCAATTCCATACTATGGGATACTGTAGGCCTTTTAATAAGAATAGAATTGTCTCGGGGCGCCTGGGTGGCTCAGTCGTTAAGCATCTGCCTTCAGCTCAGGTCATGATCCCAGAGTCCTGGGATCGAGCCCCACATCGGGTTCCCTGCTGAGCGGGGAGCCTGCTTCTCCCTCTCTCTCGCTCCCCCTGCTTGTGTTCCTGCTCTCGCTGTCTCTCTCTGTGTCAAATAAATGAATAAAATCTTAAAAAAAAAAAAAAAGAATAGAATTGTCTTTCTGTATTTATATGATCTACAATCTGCAAAGTAGATATTAACGTGGAAAATGCACAATGCAAAACATTGTGTATAACAAGCTACCATTTGTGTAAAGGTACATAAATATAGACTATCTCTGGCACCTCTGGAGAGGAACACAGTGACGGTGATGCGGGGAGTGGGAGGAAGATCTAAGAACTAATATTTCACCGTACTCCCTTTGCACCTTAAATTTGTCCTTCTATTGTTGCTAATTTAAAATTAATTAGAAATTACAATCTCCATCAATAGCCATTTGATTGGGGTTTTTAAGTAACAGACTCCTAGATGTGGGAGGGACTTTGGAGGTAATCTCGTTCGATCTTTGTTCCCAGGGCAGGAAGCCTTTTCCACCACAAGAGCAGCACGTCATCCCTACTTTCTTGAACATTTCATCAGTGAGAGCCTACTCCTTGTTGAAACTGCTTGTCCTACCTCTGGGTAGGTCTCCTTCATCCGTTTATGGATTAGTTTAACTAATATTGATGAAGCACCTAGTAAGTACTCGGCACTGTGTGCCTGTTGTCATTCTCTCCTTATATACACCCCAAATGTGTTTCTTTCTTTGGCATCCACTTATTTTACTTTTGTTTTTCAGAGGATTACCTGGGTATCCTTTACCAGTTGGAGAACCCTCATTCTGTGCTAAATACATCTGCTTCCTACTCTGTTCCTTATATGAAATATGGAATGATTTTCAACCAGGAAGACTTTATCTCATTTTTTTTAGGTATGCCTTCTACACTGTGGTGCTCTAAACTGATTTCATCAGTAGTCAGGTTAGCAGCCAATAGTTATATTTTGATCTAGACTCTCCACTTCTATTAATACAGTCTAATGTTATATTAATTTGTGCTAGCTCAAGTGAATTTTACAACCAAGAACAGTCAATAAAAATAAAAAGACAAGCCACGGATTGGGAAAAATATTTGCAAATCATGTATTTGGTAAGGGACTTGTATTCCAGTTGTACAAAGAACACCTGCAACTCAGTAATAAATAGACAAATGAGCCAATTAAAATGGGCAAAGGATTTGAATAGACATTTGTCCTGAAAGAATATATAGATGGTCAATAAGCACATGAAAATATGCTCAAAAATTCCTAGTCACTAGGGAAATGTAAATCAGAATTACAAAGTACCACTTCACACCCACTAGAATACCTGTAATAAAAAAGACAGGTAATGGCAAGTGTTAGAGAGGCGGTGGAGAAATTGGAACCCTCCTACATCGATATTGGGATCGTAAAGTGGGGCAGCCACTTTGGAAAACAATCTGGCAGTTCCTTAGAAACTCAAGCATAGAGTGACCCTAGGACCCAGCAAGTCCACTCCTAGGCATGTGCCTCAGAAAAATGGAAACATATGTCCACACAAGAGCTTGTACATCAATGTTCATACCTGCATTATTCATTATGGCCAAAAAATGGAAAGAACCCAGATTTCAATCAACTGATGAATGGATGAATAAATATAATATACTCATTAAATAGAATATTATTTGGCCAGAAAAATGAATGAACTACTAATACATTCTACAAGGTGAGTGAACCTTGAAAATACTATACTAAAAAGCCAGTCATGAAAGATCATATATTGTATGACTTCTTTTTTATGAAATGTCCAGAATAGGCAAATCTATAGAGACCAAAAGTGGATTTGTGATTGCCAAGCAGTGGGGACAGGAGAGGGGGAAGTGACTAATGAGCATGGAATTTCTTTTATGGGTGACAAAATGTTCTAAAATTTGACTTTGGTGATGTTCGCATACTCTGTCAATATGCTAGATACCACTGAATTTTACACTCTAAATGGGGGTATTTTATGGTATGTGAATTATAGCTCAATAAAGCTGTTTTTCAGAAAAGTAGAAGCTGTAGGTCAGGGATTCTTGGCAATTTTGTGCCACGAACTCCATTGGCAACCTAGTGTTGGATCCCTTCATGGAATATTTTTAAATGCAAAAATAAAATACTTTTAAATGCAGAAATAGAATAGTACAAATGAAGGCAATTAGCTGAAATACAGCAAATAAAAGAACATAGTTCTATGGAGAAAAATAAAGCAGGGTAGGATGGATGGACGGGATGTGTGTGTGTGTGTGTGTGTGTGTGTGTGTGTGTGTGTGCAGGGGTGGGGATGGAGTTGCAATTTTAAAATAGGGTCCTCAGAGAAAACCTTACTTTAGCTGCTAACATCTCAGTAAGACCTAAAAGAGTTAAAGAAGCAAGCCATGCTTCCATCTTTTTTATTTTATTTTATTTTATTATGTTAGTCACCATACAGTACATAATTAGTTTTTGATGTGGTGATCCACAATTCATTGTTTTCGTATAACACCCAGTGCTCCATGCAGTTCATGCCCTCCTTAATACCCATCACCCAGTTAACCCATGCCCCCACCCCCCTCCCCTCTAAAACCCTCAGTTTGTTTCTCAGAGTCCATAGTCTCTCATGGTTCATCTCCCCTTCCGATTCCCCCCCTTCATTTTTCCCTTCCTTCTCCTAATGTCCTCCATGCTATTCCTTATGTTCCACAAATAAGTGAAATCATATGATAATTGACTTTCTCTGCTTGACTTATTTCACTTAGCATACTCTCCTCCAGTCCCATCCATGCTGATGTAAAAGTTGGGTATTCATCCTTTCTGAAGGCTGAGTAATATTCCATTGTATATATGGACCACATCTTCTTTATCCATTCATCTGTTGTAGGGCATCTCAGCTCTTTCCACAGTTTGGCTCTTGCAGACATTGCTGCTATGAACATTGGGGTGTATATGGCCCTTCTTTTCACTACATCTGTGTCTTTGGGGTAAATACCCAGTAGTGCAATTGTTGGGTCATAGGGTAGCTCTATATTTAATTTTTTGAGGCACCTCCACACTGTTTTCCAAAGTGGCTGTACCAACTTGTATGCCCACCAACAGTGTAAGAGGGTTTCCCTTTCTCCACAACCTCTCCAACATTTGTTGTTTCTTGCCCTGTCAACTTATGCCATTCTAACTGGTGTAAGGTGGTATCTCAATGTGGTTTTGATTTGAATTTCCCTGATGGCTAATGATGATGAACATTTTTTCATGTGTCTGTTAGCCATTTGTATGTCTTCTTCAGAGAAGTGTCTGTTCATGTCTTCTGCCCATTTTTTGACTTGATTATTTGTTTTTTGGGTGTTGAATTTGAGAAGTTCTTTATAGATCTTGGATACCAGCCCTTTATCTGTAGTGTCATTTGCCAATATCTTCTCCCATTCTGTGGGTTGCCTCCTTATTTTGTTGACTGTTTCCTTTGCTGTGCAGAAGCTTTTTATCTTGATGAAGTCCCAAAAGTTCATTTTTGCTTTTGTTTCACTAGCTTTTGGAGATGTATCTTGAAAGAAGTTGCTGTGGCCGATGTCAAAGAGATTACTGCCTATGTTCTCCTCTAGGATTTTGATGGTTTCCTGTCTCATATTGAGGTCTTGTGAAGCCATGCTCCCATCTTGAGGAAGAGTGTTCTGGGCGGAGGGAAAGGGAAACCAAGAGAAAAGGTCCTGAGGCAGGGTCTTTCCTGCTGTATTCTAGGACAGGGAAGACCCACCTGGCAGAGAGGAGGGATTATGGTGGGGAAATCTGCAGGAGAAGAGATCAGAGGGGTGCCCCCGGGGCCACACCAAGTAGGATCTTTCAGCCCCTTTAATTACTTTGTCTTGTATTCTACTGAGATGGAAAGCCACGGAGTCTGAGTAGATGAGTTTGTGTTGGGAACTTTTAAGGGTCCCTCTGGGATGCTCTACTGAGCAAATGAATTGAGTGGGAGACAAAGGCTAACTGTGGTACTTTGGGGAGAGGGCTGGGTCCAGGCAGGAGCCCGCAGTGGCCAGAGGCAGGCTGAGTCTGGATGTGAGTGTTACCATGGAGCAGAATGAATCATCTGCTGCTTTTAATTCCCCAAATTCCCAACCCTCGGGGAGCAAATGAGCAAATTAGAAAGTTCAGTGGAATTGATTCTAAATAGCTGTTGTAAAATAAATGTGTATTATATATATTTAATATGATATATATTATATATTCTTATATATTATTTTTAACACCAAAGAATCTTGTTCACAGGCAGGAACTCCCTTTTCTCGACCTGAGTAGTTGGTAATATGAATCTATTGCTGTTCGAAGGGTCATGGGCTTTGAAGTCGGGTAGACCAGGGCTTGCTTGCATCCTTACGCCTTCACTTACAAGGTGTGCGAGTCAGGCTAGCACCTCAAAGGCTTTGCTGTCATGTGTAGGGGCATCAGTGATTCCATGAAACAGCATGTGTAAGTATCCGGCACAGTGCCTGGCACGTAGTAAATACACACTCATATTCGTACCTTTTCCTGTTACCGTTCCAACATAGTTCTCCAGCTCCACCCAGGAACCTTTTCCATAAACCCACTGGAGAATCTAGATCTTTTTTTTTCTTTTTCTTTTAATTTAAATTCCAGTTAGTTAACACACAGTGTAGTATTACTTTCTGGTGTACAATACAGTGATTCAACACTTCATACAACACCTGGTGTTCATCACGACAGGTGCACTCCTTCATCCCCAGCACCTGTTCCCCCATCCCCCACCCGTCTCCCTTCTGGTGACTATCAGTGTGTTCTTTGTAGTTCAGAGTCTGTTCCTTGGTTTGCCTCTTTTTTTTTTCTCTTTGTTCATTTGTTTTCTTTCTTAAACTGCACATATGAGTGAAAATCCAAATCTTAAATGTGCCTTTGTCACTTTTATAAATTAAGAAAATGTATTTCAGAAACAGGAGAATAGAAAATAAATATTTTATGATGTCCTTTTCTAGGAAAAACGTTTGAGTCTGATAAGGATTAGTCTATCAAATTTATTATCAAAACCAATCATTTATATTAGGATTTGAAATTGAAATAGTCCTGCTGTTTTCTAGTAATTCAGAAGTGGAGCTGTCTTCGAAAAAACAAATTTCACAAAGTTTCATTAATTTTATTCCTCTTGAATAAAGATCCTTTTACTGAATCCTAAGATTTCAGAGAGGTAAAGTGAAGTGGAAGGGATTTGTGGTGCATTGGGAAAGTTAGGCTAGTTCATTTTACATTCTGGGAATAAATTAAGAAATATACCTGTGATCATTTTTAAAAAAGCCAACCCACAAGCACGCAGACCTCAACAATTTCCTCCTACATGTGTGCACATACCACATTCAGATAACACTCTGCACCCTGTCCCCCCAACACGTACACGTTCCTAAGCATGCCCTGAGGAAAGCTCACTCTCGTATCCCAAAACATTTTACTTGGCTCAGGTGGCTTTTAGAATGTCACACCAGAACGATGTTCTGTTCCCTACCTTTCATTTTCAAAAGCCCCTGTTAGAAAGCTATGTTCCTATTACACCCAGATAATAAGTTCATGGATGAAGACATTAATTTATCTAATAATCTTTTGTCTGCACAAACTCAAAAACCTTGTTGGGTAGAGATTTCGCCCCAATGCTAATTTTGGACCTCAATGCATTGCTTTTGTGATTGTTCACCACCTGGTCCTTCCTTAACTAATCGCGCCCATTTCCTGCTGAGATGGTGTGTCCCACTGCAGCCAGGCGAATCTGCGGGTGATCCTGGACGTGACTCATCCACTCCTTCCTTTTAGTCATTTTTCTGACCATGCCCTAGCCTGACCTCCTGTTATGTCTCCACTTCATGCCATTTCCTTTCTGGTTTCAAAACACTTCTCAAAACTTCATGTGACCTTCCCAGATTAACCTGCTCCTCATAATTCCATTACCCCCTTAGAATATACACATCTCCATTAAAGAGTGATGTGAGTGAGCCTCTTATCACATCGAGAAGTAGGCGAAGTTTCTAGACAGAACTTTGGGGCTGGGATGCGTCTTAGAGGGTTATCTAGTGTCACCTCTTAACTTTCCAGATGAAGGAAGCTGAGGTCTAGTGAGCTTGCCTTTCTCTGAACACAACTCCAGGCCCTTGACTCCTGGTCCGGTTCTTTCTACCACCCTGAGCTCCATTTTATACTCACCTCCCTCCCTCAGTACACTTATTTTAATCTGGTTACTAGCATAACTTAACGAGTCAGGTGATAACATCAGAGTTTCTATCTCCCATCACTTACTAGCTGTTAATTGTTAATTTCTTTGTCTGTGGAATGAGAAGTGTTAGTACCTACCTTACAGGGTTGTTGTGAGGTCTAAACGGGATGATCCATGTACCTGAGAAAGGGCAGGTGTTCAGTGAATATTCGAGGGGGCAGTGATGGTGGTGACTACAGTGATGAGGACAATTGTACTGAGTTGATTTTGTTTGCTCTTTGGGGGCTCTGTCCTAGTTCTTCTCCTACCTTTCTTAAACGTCCTCTCTTCTTTATGAGGCTGTCATGGCGATTTATATCCTTATTCTTGAGTATTGCGGGAAGGTCTGGAGTGAAGGAAGCCATGAATGTGAGGTCACAGAAGCTGTGAGTAGGTGTGGACCATCCAGCTGAGATAATGACAGAAAAATGGGTGAGCCTTGCTTCTCACCGCAGGGACGTCAGATCTGAAACCCCAGAACGCAGCATAGTTAAGTACCCGGTCCTTAACGGGCCTGTGGGCAGAACTGGCTGGAGGAGGCACAGCTAAGCCTGGAGTGGCCAGGGAGGACTTCTGAGACCAGGCTGGGGTGTCGGGGAGCGTGGGGAGGGGAGGGCAGCAGGCTCGGGGTGGCCAGCCCTGTGCGCACGGAGGGGAGCGCAAGCCTGGAGATGCAGGACCAGCATTCATGGCCTCCCGCTGACCGGCAAGCGGTGGCCCCTCTCAGACCCTCCTTCCTCTCCGACGGGCTCACGCGATCGGCTGAATCCTGCCTTTCACGGGTCTCCTTTTGCTGTGCCCCACCCTGTCCTGCATTCAGACTCTCAGTCCCCTCTCTCTCCAAGACCTGCTCACTGTCCTCCTGCCAGTTTGTCTGAGCGTGTCCTGGCTCCCGTCCGCTCCCGCACCATGCGAGATACATCTTCCCACAACAGCTGCCGTGCACTCAGTGCCTACTGCCTCGCTCTGGCAGCCCCGGGTGGTCTTCTCATCCCCTTTGTGTAGGGAAAGACTCAGAGAGGTTACAGGGCCGGCCGGAGGCTACACAGCTGGTGGAAGCTGTGCAGAGAATCAAAACCACCTCCTTCTGATGCGAAGGTCCACGCATCACCCAAACCACATGGCCTGCACATCAAATAAAGCCAACCCTGCAAATAGTGGTCTCGTGCCTCTCCAATCCTGCACCCCTGCATGCTGTCTCCCTCGTGCCCCTCATCACTGGACACAAGCCCCTGGCCCTCTCCCAACCTGCACACCAGCTATACACGCAAGCATGCACACACACGGGCACACACACTGTCTACTTGTGCACCAAGTGTTTTATAGACATTGTAAGATTTGAATTGTTCCTAAAAGTTTTCCAGTGAACGCCTATAGCCTTCTGCCAACTGGCTTCCATTTGCTCTCTTTCCCATGTCAACCTTAAGTGTTCAACTACTCCAAATTTGATTCTGGAATCAATAAGGAAATTCTCCCCCTTGTCCTGCACAGACCAGCCCCCATGCAGGCCACAAAGTGGCCTCTGTTTTGACCCCAAGAGGAAAGTTCTGAACAACATGTTCTCCTTCTTCCTGCATTGGGAAGAACAAACCATTCTGCAACCCCCTGAGGTTATTGTTTTGTGGACAGAGTTACAAGTAGAGAAAAGCATCCGACTTTGGTCTAAAATATAAGCACTTCCTGTATCCTTGAGCCTTAGCCCCGAATATGCTAGGAGATGTGAAGAGGTAACGGAGAGCCAGCGCAGCCTTCTAAGCAAGCCAGGGGCCCACTCTCTCACAACCTTAAGGACTTTATGCAAATGTCAACTTCTCAGGGAAGATTCTCTGTGCTCTACTCACCCCAGCAATGACCATCCCCTCCAACCTTCCAAGCTGTTTGCTCCATAATAATTACCACCCTCTACCAAGCTTGTTATTTTTCCAGTCCTCAAAGGTTAGTTGTCTGCCTTCTCTCACTAAAATGTACGTTCCTTGAGAGTAAGTGTTCTTTGTTTATTATATTTACTACTCTATTTATCCCCAGCTCCTAGAAGAATGCCTGGCTCATTGGAGGCACTCAATAAAAAATTTGAGAATTGAATGAATGAGTGTCACTGTGGGCAGTTGATTTTATGAGCTCTTCAGGGGTCGCTGAATAGTTACCTATAGACAGTGAGTTCTTTACAAGTATCCACGGGTCTACTGCCTCTAATCCACTCTGTTATGTGCACTTCCTCTCCCCCATCCTCTCAAGAAGAGCTTACCATCTTTCTCTCCTGACCATCAAGTTTCATAATTTTACATTGACTGTGGTTCAGATTCCTGGCAAAATAAAAACCTGGGAGTCTAACCTATAGTTTTCTAAGTGTACAAACAGACAGCCTGGTCAACGCAATTACTTTTTCACAGCTGGGTCATCCTGGAGTTACATCAACAAAAGAGTATGCTGTTTGCCTGGCATCTGGGCAATTGGTCTAAATACTTCCCATCACAACCTGTGAAAAAGAGCATGTGGAATCAAAATGTGAAAATGATTTTTTAAGTCACACAAATCAAAAAGGTGATACGACGTTTGGTTATTGTTTAGTTCCATTTCTCCCTGACCACTCTGTGATCCTCTTGATCCCTCGCCTGGCCCATCGCGGCTACTTTCTGAGCAGAGTCCCTGCCTCCAACCAGGGCTCACCCTGTCACCAGGGGGATATTTCTGACATGAGACTCTGATGTGTCAACCTATGCTTCCTTGCTCTTGTATGTGAATTACTCACATATATGTTGATCCTGATGGGAATACAAACTCTTGGAAGGCTAGTGTCACTTTATGCCCATACTAATATGGCACTCATCATATAATAATTCTGTTCAAAACCCTCTTCTTGCTACCCATTCTCTATGGAATAAAATATAAACCCACTTGAAGGTTATTCCAGTCCTCTGCAATTTCACCCAATCTTTTTAAAAAAAATCCCTATCTCCTCCTTTCTTCCTTCTATACATATGAAGCAGGCTATTCTGGGATATAAGACATTTTGACAAATCTGCTTTCAAAATGGCACATCAGAACATCCATCACTGTTTTGTTTTTGTTTTATAAATCATCAAGTAACCTGGACAACAGATATTCCCGTCCCCATTTTTGGCACCCACTAATTGAATTTCCCCTACCCTCAAACTTAACCCCATCCTGAGTGATGATGAAATACATTTGCACATTGCTCAATAATTTAAAAAGTTGAAAGCTGTTTCCTTTTTATGCCAAGCCCAAAACCATCCAGATGAAATTGGCCTCCTGCAATGACCCTGTCCCCATCCTGCTGGATACTTGTTTCTTTAGCTCTCCATGAATGTTCATGTTTGTACCTTGGTCATGTTGTTCCCTCTGCCCCTCAGTCCGCTCCTCACCCCACTATTCTTTTCCTGGGTAGACTTGTCCAAACCCTACTCATCTTTTTGATGCAATTAGACAACTACCTCTCCACATATGGTACTACTCCCCTCTATCTGCACCAATTCCTTTCTTTTTTGTGTCTCCAAAAGGCATTGTTCACACCACTTTTAGAACAGGTATCATAGTCAGACTTGAGGCACAGAGAGTTGTGTGTATGTCTTCTTGGGGGTGAAGGTCTCTTTTCTACTCATTTCAATGAAGAAGGATTTTTCCCTTAACATTGCTGGCATCTTGCTCCTCACTGACTTTTCCTCTCAGAGAAAGTACCTGCTCAGTGGGTGACAGCTTGGTCCATGTATCTTAACTGGGTGGAGTTAATCCACTAATGGTCCTGAGGTTGTGTGTTTGGTCCCTTTTCTCATCTCATCTCCACTTTGACCAGTGGGAGGAAAGACCTGAAGTAAGTGTGTCTACTTTGCAGACCCAAACTTTCCCTCTGTTGGGCTGTTCCAAGGTCTAAACTACAGGATGAAAGAACAGTAAAAAATAGTGACAAAAAAGTGCACCAAATCCAATTTGGCTTTCACACTAAGCTTTGTCCTTCAACCTAGTCTTTGTTGTTAATAAAGTTGATGTATTACTTGTCTACTTTTTATTGTTTTTTTTTTTTAATCTTATTTCTCAGTTTGTTCTGAAGCCTGGTGGGGAAGAAGATGCTACTTATTGGGCTTCCTTCATTCCTGTCTTCTCAACATTATTTATTAAGCTTTTAGAACTGAGACCCTGTCAGAATCATCTTGTGTCTGATGCCTCTGGCTCAGGGACTAACATGTGTTTTTTGGATTTAGTTAAGCAAATGAGCAAATCACCTTAAAACTGTGCTGAAAAATCAAGAATAATAGTCCTATACTCTCTCAATTCACTCTTTGTATCTTCAAATGTTTTCAGTTACTATATTAAAAAATTCAATTTAGGGTATGTTCTATAATATGCAGTCTATAGTAACTACACACACACACATATATAATGACTATGTATATATGACATGCATGATTTATATTGACAGTATATATATGTGCATCTATATAAAATAGATGCATATGTAACTTTAAGGGAATATATATATTGCTTTAATCATCACATGCTTTTAGACCTTATTCTTTTTTTTCTTTTTACTTTTTGACCCCCTTCACCATTTCTCTTATGTCCCACTCCCTGCCTCTGACAACCACCAATCTGCTCTCTGTATTTATGAGCTTGGTTGTGTTTGTTTTTAGATTCCACATATAAGAGAGATCACATGGTATTGGTGTTTCTCTGTCTATTTTGCTTAGCATAATGCCCTAGAGGTCCATCCATGTTGTTCCAAAGGGCAAGATTTCATTATTTTTTATGATTGAATAATATTCCTTTATACATATATATATATGTATATATATATATATATTTCTTCCACTCGTCCCTTGATGGACACTTAGGTTATTTCCATATCTTGGCTATTGTAGATGATGCTGCAATAAGATGGGAAGGCATACATCTTTTCAAGTTAGTGTTTTTGTTGCCTTTAGATAAATGCCCAAAAGTGGAATTGCTGGATTATGCAGTAGTTTATTTTTCATTTTTTTGAGGAAACTCCATTACTGTTTTCCAGAGCTGCTGCACCAGTTTGCACTCCCACCAACAGAACACGAGGGTTCCCCTTTCTTCACATCCTCACTGACACCTGTTATTTCTTGGGTTTTTGATTTTACCCATTCTGACAGGCATGAGATGATATCTCATCGTGGTTTTGATTTGCATTTCCTGGTGATGAGTGATGTTGAGCATCTTTTCATGTACATGTTGGCTAAATCTATGTCTTCTTTGGAAAAATGTCTATTCAGGTTCTCTGCCCATTTTAAAATCAGATTGCTTTTTTGCTATTGGGTGGTATGAGTTTTTAAATATATTTTGGATATTAGCCCCTTATCAGGGATATGATTGGCAAATATTTTCTCCCATTCTATAGGTTGTCATTTCATTTCGTGGATGGTTTCCTTTGCTGTGGAGAAGCTTTTTAATGTTGTGGTCCCACTTAATTATTTTTGCTTTTGTTGTGTTTGCATTTGGTGTCAGATTCAAAAAATCATCACTAAGACCCATGTCAAGGAGTTTATGGCCTATGTTTCCTTGTAGGAGTTTTATGGCTTCAAGTCTTCCATTTAAGTCTTCAATCCATTTTGAATTGATTTCTATGAGATGGTATTTGAGTTCCATTCTTTTGTTTGTGACCATCCAGCTCCCCCAACACTAAGTATTGAAGAGACTGTCCCTTCCCCATTGTTATTGTTGACTTCTTTGCCGTGAATCAACTGACCATGTAAGTGTGACTTCTGGACTCCCTGTTCTGTCCCATTGATCTCTGCGGCTGTTTGTCCCAATGCCACACTGTTTTACTTACTCTAGCTTTGTAATATAGTTTGAAATCAGACACAGTGATTCCTCCAGCGTTCTCATTCTTTCTCAAGATTGCTTGGGTTATTTGAATTTGCCCAGCACCTGGTCCCCATCTGTCATTAGGGATCCAGCCTCCTCACATGATTTTGTGTCTTCTCCAGGTGGTAAATATCATCAGACTGGGGATAAGTCAACTCTATGCTCTGTTGATTGAGCTATCCCAGAGGTACTTTAACCACTTCCTGTGCTGCTACTTCCTTGCATGAAAACACATGCCTCGGTGTTGAGGACGCTGGCTCCCGGGGCACTCAACGTCCCCAACCTTGAGTTGCCAGAGCAGAGCTGGGACCTGTACCACCTTTTGTCACCAGGGAAACAATACAGAGAGAAGAGCTGAGGCCAGAAAATTGCCTACACCTTGGAGACTGGTTACCCCTCCTGGGGGGGGGGGGGGAGGAAGAGGGAGGAAGCTAACCAGTGAGAGACACTAAACATAAAAGTTTCCAGAGGTGACTTGGCAGAAAAGCTCAAACATGTCTTAAACTATTTTTTTAGCAATTTATTTTTAAGGCTATCATCATCTTCGGAGATCCTCATGAAGATGTGACATATGGGTGTTTATTTTGACATTATTTATATGAGTCACTTCCAGTTGCACTTCTGCTTAAGTGGTAGGACAAAGGTCAGACTGTAGTGGAGAGTGAGTGAGGAGGGAGCAGAGGGAGTGAGACCAAGAGGAGGAACATGACAGACCTGGAGAAGAACAGCAAACATCCACAGTCATTCGGGAACAGAAGGGAAGCCCGAGTCATGCACAGAGGGGAAGACAGGGCGTGTATGGATGGGGCTGGGATAGGACAGCTCAGGACTTCGTAGGCAGTGAGAGTGGGCTCGGGCTTATTTTGAATGAGATGGAAAATAATTGAAAGATTTTAGCCAGGAAGTGAGATATCCTGACCACCTGTCAGAAGACATTTGCTTAGGCTCTTATTGGAAGAATAAATTTTAGGGGGAAAGAGTGGAGTCCGTGGGGACCAGGTAGCAGGATCCAAGAGCCACCAGTCAGCTTGGGTTTTATTACAACCATATTTTTTCCCAGTTATACTAATAACCCTGCCATAAACAGAAGGATATAGGTTTTTCCAGACTTTAGGTTATTCTCTTTGGGGAGAATTCCTGAATTAGAATGACTGAATAAAAGATAGGATTTCTTTCTTTCCTGAAGGTGGTCTGTACCAGCACTCTTCACAATAGCCAAGAGATGGACACAATCCACATGCCCACCAGCGGAGGAATAGATGAACAGACTCTGGTACGTACACACAGTGGAATATTATTCAGCCATCACACAGAATGAAGTACGTGCTTTAAGGGGATGAACCTCCAAAACACAGTGTTACATGAAAGCAGCCAGACACGAAAGATGATACATCATACGAATTCATTTATAGGAAATATCCAGAAGAGGCAAATCCAAAGAGACAAAAAGCAGACTGGTGGTTGCCAGGGGCTGAGGGGCTGGGGGACTATGGGGTGTGACGGTTTAGCGCACCCAGGCTTTTCCTTGGGGAAGACAGAAAGGTTTAGGAACTCGGTGTCTAAGTGCTCCTTGTGCAACCCTGTGAGCACACTAGATGTCACAGAATTGCACACTTTACAGTGGTTAATTTTGTTGTATATGAATTTTATCTCAATAAAACATGTTTTTAAGTCATCTGTACATTTCTGAACTTTGAGAAACCTTAGAGTGTTTTCTCAGCAGGTGGCAGCAAGGTGAAGGATCCAGGTTTCTCTCTGTACTCCTGCCCCTATGTTCGCAAATAATACTTCAGTGAAAAAGTCTCATTTCTTTGACTATTTGTTTCTCACATTTCCTCGTCTAAAATTTTTCTTTTTTTTACTTACTTGTCTATTGCAGTCTGTGCTTCTGTTATCATTTTGTCTGTGCCTTGTCAAATAAACATATCCCCTTTTCTGTTCTGTGTGTTGTACATATCTTTCCCCAGTCTGTCTGTCTTTTTAAAGTGTCCAATTTTTCCTCCATTTTTATACCATTAAGTTTATTTGTCTTTTTCCATCTTAATTCTTCTTTTACCTCTAGGTTGAGAGATTCATCCTTTTCAAGAGGTCTGACTAAATATTCAATTCTACTTTTCTCCCCAGATTTTCTATGGTTTGACCCATCAGGAGTTTATTTTTAAGAGTTAAAGGTTTATTATAAGGTTTCTTATGGGCAAATGAGAAGTTATAAGTTGTTGTTCTTACCAGATGATATAATCCTGAGCATGGTTTCTCAAAATTAAGCAATATGCAGACCACTTTTAAAGGGGACAAAATATTTGGGCTCTTTAATGATGTTTCAAATTATTTTTATTATGTAATTTCCTGTTTTGGATTGAATTGTGTCCCCTCCCTACCAAATTCATATGTTGAAGTTCTAACCCCTAGGACTTCTAAATGTGACCTTATTTGGATATAGGGTTGTGGCGGTGTTATTACTGAAGATGAGGTCATACTGGATGGAGTAGGGCAGGTCCCTCATCCAATATGACTGGTGTCTTTACAGAAAGGGGGAGTTTGGGTGCAGACGTGCACACAGGGAGAGCGTCGTGTGAAGCCCGGAGTCACAGTCACACGCCAAGGAACTACCCAAAGCAAGACCTGGAACAGATCCTCCCCTAGTGCCTTTGGGGAAACACGGGCCTGTCAACATCTGGATTTGGCATAACCGTGAGATAATGGTTTCTGTTGTTGGAACCACCCAGTCTGTGGTACTTTGTTACAGGTGCTCTAGCAAACCAGTACGTTCCTGACACCACTCACACGTCCATACAGCGGTGGCTCTTTTATAGCTGCCCAAGCAAGACAAGTTTACAGAACACACACATTTAACACCATAAACCCAACAAGTTTTAAATCCGCTACATTAAATTAATGCGACAGTCGGTACCACTTGGCCGCAACCGTGTCATGACTCGCCACGTGAAAACGGTCCTGACTGCCCTCGTTCACGTACAGGTGGAACGCCTCGTTTCTCCCACCTTTCTGCCGCACCAGAAGCCCCCCTATAATGCTCATTACATCTTTAGCTTTTACCAGGCCTGTTCAGTTCTCCCTGGTTTTTTAAATTTTTTTCAATAATTCTCAGCCATTTGTAGGGACAACTACAAACATGGACCCCGAAATCATGCCTAGTTCTTGGTTACAAGGTGGTCATCCACATAATCTTACGCTGATTACTTTTAGGTGACCATTAAAATGAAAACAGAAAATTTAAAAAAAAGTCTCTCAGGAAACTTGCAGACCCCCTGAGAATAAACTAGCAAGCCCGCGATGAACTCAGTTTGAGAAAACCCTGACCCCGAAGGGTTCTCTCATTGGCAAGGTGACTCTCCCTCTCCTGCTTTTTCAGTTAACGAACGAGGTTGTTGGCACAGACGTCGTCCTAGTGCCTCGCTCGGTTTGCTGGTCGGTGTTATGTTGACTTCTTCATGTCCTATTCCGTGCTCAGAGGGTCCTGAGGCTGCTGTGATTCTCAGGCAAAGCCAGCTCTCTTGCTGCTAGTGGTCATAAAACATGTGAGCTGTAAATAGGCTTTAACACAGTGTTTCATAATTGAGTGAAAGCTTTTTTTGTTTTTTTAATAACTTCACTTCAGCCAAGAATCTGAGTTGCAAACAAACTAGTCAAAAACCAACAGGAAAGGATGGATTTGTATAAGCATTTACTGAAAAAGAAAAAAAAAAATCCCAACAATGTAAATCTAGACTCCTGTGGTCTCACTTCCCAAAATGCACGGAGCAGGAAGCAGAAAGCTGGGAAACCACTTCTCACGCTCTGTAATTTGGGAGAGGAGAGAAACTAGATTTCACAGTGTTTGGATACCTTTGCTCAACTATATTATAAGCACATTTTCCCTTCAAATTTCTGGGAAAACTAGCATTTCTCTAAAATAAATGCAAGATTTTGCCCAAACCTGGTTCTTCCCTTCCCGCCCCCCCAAAAAAAATGACTTGAAGAATTTATTCAAAATTTCTTGGAGAAAGAAGCATTCAGTCTTTGAAACGTTCCACATTAATTGTAGCAATGTTTGCTAAGGGGCCGAGCACACACGGGACATGCTGACTTCTTCCCTTGTGCGGTACCACGTCCTGGGAAAGGATGTAAGAGGAGACGTCTGCAAGCTTGGGAGCACTCAGCCAGCTTTCTTCTCAAGGAGCCTCTGAAGTCCAGAGGATTCGGTGGTCTGAATCAAGTAGACCGTGCAGTAGGCCCCGTACCAGGGAGCATGTGACCCAGGGCTAGAAATCAGAATTGAAATCCTGGAAGACCTCAGGGAAACAAGTTATTGGATTGTCTTAGCTCTTGTTTTCAGGTGCATACCTCAAAGAAATGGACCTGCCTTACAGGATATTGCAGATTTAATTGAAGGAAAGCATGCACAGTGCTTCTGCCTCACACGCATACGCATGCAGACACATTATATAATACGTACACATACTCACACACCAGTGTCAGGCCAGACCTCTTACAAGCACCTGTACTGACCATGTTTATGTACAAAAATGGCAATTTCGTCTGTTTTGATCTAATATGTATATAAGGAATGATGGGCAGTGGCAGAAAAGTCAGAAGGATGCTCGTTGGGATACAGAAAGCACACACCCATACTTCCGGGCATGGTGGATGGTTCCTGCCCCAGTGGGACACACAGATGGTTCAGTGGGTGAAGAGAGGACAGAAAAGCAGAGCAGTACACACATGTCTGTCCCTAGGACGTGTCTGACAAAGAGTGAAGAGAACCGAACCAGGCACAAGGGCCATTTTGGCATCTGGATGTTGTGTGAATGTCAACTCTTCAAAGAAAGTCATCTGTAAGACGAAAAAGAGAATATGCCCAACTATCCAAGGCAAATTAAAAATACATCTTGGCATTGCCTTGATATTTGTTTTTTATTTCCTTTATTAACCTGAGGTGTTGTCTCATGTTGATGCCAGGATGTGAGTCATAATATTTTTCTCTGTAGCCTTTATTGGCTATCACAATGGAATGGGCCAGCCCTGAGACAGGCATGATTACGTTGTTTTTCAGCCTCTCAGACCTGCAATGAGCAATGTTCTATCAATTCGCCACCCCCTTGTTCAGCCTCCTGGAAATGACTTGCCACCCCGGGTTTTGTCTCCTGATTAATGGTTCAGATCTGGATTATTCAACTAGGGGACTTTCCTACCCAGTGGCTTGATGGGTCCCTGTGGCTTCGTCCAGTGAGGAGACAGGTGACCACTAATAGGAATTGGGTCAAAATGGTGAAGAGTCAGGTCAGGAGTGTTTTGTTTTTCACAGCCAGCAGGGATAGAATGAGGTCCGATCAGTTTAGTGTCTGTATTGAATTCTTACTCTCTGGGCTTAAAAAAGGAAAAGCCCAAGAAATGTGGCTTTGCAGGGGCTGGGACCAGAGGGGAGCGGTCAAGGAGAGCTCCAGCATGCTCTCCAATTCCAATACCAATACCCCAATTTCCATTCCCTTCATGAGTTCTCTGGAATTAGGAGTTCAGGGAAACCCTCCAATGGTTTAGCAAATACAGAAATTTCATCAGGCTTCTTACCAGACAAACATAGACCCAATGCATTGCTCAATGTCTGTATGGTGAAAATTATATGCTG
Source organism: Halichoerus grypus (assembly GCF_964656455.1). Taxonomy (NCBI): domain Eukaryota; kingdom Metazoa; phylum Chordata; class Mammalia; order Carnivora; family Phocidae; genus Halichoerus; species Halichoerus grypus. The sequence continues at coordinate 110,493,584 of NC_135722.1, forward strand.
TGGGTATGTAAAAGAGAAAAAGCTGTAAGTGGAGGGCATTTCGTCCCACAGTAGAGTGGTGCCAACTTTCTGTTGGTAGCCCCACAGTGGCTTCCAGTAACCTAAAGAAAAATATTATGTTAGACTGTTTTCCTAATGTGACACTTTCTTCAAAACAGAAACAGTGAAACGTTTACCTTGATAACAATATTCTAGACCTTATAACGGGATCTTGACAAACCTTTAATTATTTTTGCTTGTTTTGAGTCTCTTGTTTTTCTCCTGGTTGGTTTATTGTTGGTCATTTTATAGAGAATGGAGATCTGGGTGACAAGTCCTCTTTATTTTGACTTGGCATTTTGTTCTGCCCAAAGTTTGAAGAGCTCTTACCTGGTAATTATTTAGGGCAGGTTTACCCAAAGGGTGACTAGTAGCATTATGTGTAATTACCACTTGTCTAATAGAAGCCAATATGCACTTTGGGATGTTAATTTTGATCTGGACAAATTTGGCTTATGTTATATAAGACAAAATCTGTCGTAGTGAAGACATGATCAAGTTCAGAATTATGCAGTACAACTAAGCATATACTTAGTTTTCAAGATGCCTATTGGTGATTATTGAAAATGCTTTAGCATGTATCAGCAGGTGAAAAGTACTGGAGTAATACCTCACTAGGAAATCATGAGTCTGGGACAATTCTCATTTTCTCCCAGCTTGGCCATTGAGGCCAGTCTTTGTTTGCTGCCCCAGGACTCTCAAAGCAAACAAGTTCCTGAGTCACCACCAGCAGAAAGCCATTGGGCTGGTGTTTGTCCCCTACCGGACCGATGGCACTGACCAAGTGTTATATAGAGATCTTTTGAATCTTTCAGTCTTGAGTGTTGACCTCTTCATATATCCCCCCGTGTTGATCTCTAGTCTCTGGTTTCTTCTGTGAGATCTGCTTCTCCCCCTGACCCCATATTATTCCTTTTAGTTGAAAAGTGATAAGTGATTAAGCCCATGGTCTTTGGTGCCAGAAAGAGTGAGGCTCAAATCTTATACCTACCATTTGTTGGCTCTGGCAAGTGAGACTTGACTTCTCTGAATTTCAGTTTTATTATCTGTTAAGAAAGGAATGAAAATAATAATAAAATGTAGTTATATATTGTTACATAAATAAAATAAGATTATTTAGCCTAGCTACTAAATAAATATTAGTCATTATTGTCATCATTCTCATTTAATTTCCATATGAGTGTGTATAATGCAGCACAATTGTGTAGGGACACATCAGCCAACAAGAAAGCTCCTTAGCACAAAAGTGATTGATTTAAGGGCTATCCTCTTGGGAACTGTTAACCTTGACTGCTGCCTCTCCCTCTGGCCATCCTCTACCATCTTCTATATTCTAATAGGAAGATTAGCCAACCTCACTGAAGACTGTGAGACAGCCCAGAATCTTAGAGGAGTTAATGTTGTGCTCCATGGCACCTTGCCCACAGCCACCTGCCCAGGACTGACTCCTTATGCCATACTTTATGTTGGCCACCATAGCATCATCTTGACCACCTAATTTAGTGGGACCCTTGACCCAAAGGGAGCTGTTTCTAGGCTTGCTGGAAAACTTTATGCAGGAGGAGCAATTCTATGTTGGAGAGTTCTCTAAATGAACTAATCACATTCTCTCTTAGAGTATATCAGAGTGGGAGGGGGGAGAGGGAGAGAGAGAGAGAGAGATGGGAAGGGGAAGAGGGAGGAGGGCAGAGAGAGAGGGAAGGGGCAGGGAGAGAGAGGGAAGGGGGAGAGAGATATAGAGAGGGATGGAGGGGGAGAGAGAGGGAGAAAGAGGAAGAGAGGGATGGGGAGGGGGAGAGAGGGAGGGAAGCAGGGAAGGGGGAGAGATGGGGGAGAGAGGGAGAGATGGGGAGAGAGAAGGAAGAGGGGAAAGAGAAGGAGGGAGGGAGACCACCAATCTCTGGGTGGTGCCGGCCCTTACAGATGACCACATTCTGACTTCTTTCTGTCCCTTTACTTTCTTTCTTTGGCCAGCAGACAGACTGCCAACACATCTGGGCCTCTGCCCAAGCATCTGGCAGCACATCTAGCTAACCGCATACCTTCAGCCACTGTGAAAACCCCTGCACCCCATACTCAAAGTCAAGACTGGCGAGGAGAAAGGTCAAGGGGGAGACTCCTGTGAATGCATTAAAACCGGAAAGAATGTGATTTGTCAATCGGAAAACATCCTGCTTACCTCTGTGCGTAGCCATGTGTGCCATTTTGTCCACCCACAGTGCTCTTTGCCCTTGTCTCTGCCAGTCCAAGCCCCTCACCAAACCCCTGCAGAACCCCGTGAGAACTCACAGCCTCCAGCTGACAGACCACCTCTCTGCCCTAGCTCCTGCATCTCTCTGCCATCCTACAGGAGAGAACGTGGATCCGGTCAGTGTGCGTGTCCCCTTGTTTTGTGTCTGAAAGGTTGCATCTTCTATGTTGTGCACGTCTTCTAAAACTTCAGGTGCTGTGGATCATGCATGGTGGACGCTCCGCGCGCACTGACGAACCTTCACTGACCCGGAATGCCAGCAGTCCTGAGTGATGTGAGTGTGGACAGACCGCTGCGTGTCCGCTGTGCTGCCGTCCCTTCACCCACGTGGCTGCTGTGCCTCACGCAGAGACGAAAGGAGAACACTTTCCACTCCTGGTTTTCAGGTGAGGAAAAGGAAACTCAGAAAGTTTAAATAATTTTGCCGAAGTCGCACAGCCCTTAAGTCACCCCATCAAGATTAAACTGGGTGCCTGTTTATTGTACACGGATGGGCCGTGTTTTCAGTGGTAACTGAGGGGACTCTAGGTCTCAGGTGCTACTGTCATCTGTAGCCTGAAAGGTGAGTTTTTACCGTTTTCTGCTTTATTTTGAAAACATTCTGCATTTCTGAACTAAGATTTCTCTTCCTTAAATGGCGCTTAAGGAAATAAAAAGTCATTTATGTGTTATCTATCGTTCTCTCTCTCTTTCTGTGGTTGTGGAAAATCCAGTGGTGATTCATACACACAAAATCAATTTCAAAGTTTTTACTAAAGGTATGCAGCACCCTCCTCCCTGTCCCAAGGGCATGGTTCACAAACTCCTCATATCATTTAAATTTTCATTCATTTTAAGCCACAAATATTGTCTAGAGCTGAAGTCAGACAACATGACTCATATTATTTAGTGACTCTTTGTACCTTAAATCTTATCAACGTGCAAAAGATTATATACAGCCTCTTCAAACTGTATGTATTCATGCCAATCATAGAATAATAATATTTAGGTCGCTAACATTCTAATAGAATAAGGTTACTTACAATTTGTTTATTTTTGGATGAAAATTCTTTTTATTTGAGTCTGGTTGACAGACAGTGTTACATTAGTTTCAGGTTTAAAACAGAGTGAATCCCCATGTCTGTAGGTTAGGCCGTGCTCACCACAAGCATGCATACCATCTGTCCCCACACAGCGCCATCACAATACCATTAACTCTGTTTCCTGTGATGTGCCTTTCCCTTCTGTGACTTACTCATTGCATCCCGGGAGGCCCGGACCTGCCACCGCCCCTCACCCATTTTACCCATCCCCCCACTCCCTTCTGTCTGGCAACCGTCAGTCTGTTCTCTGTGTTTGTAGGTCTGATTCTGCTTGTTTGCTTATTCATTTTTTCCCCACATGAGTGAAATCACATGGTATTTGTCTCTCTCTGATTGACTTACTTCACTTAGCATAATACCCTCTAAACTCATCCAACATCATGATCTCATCCTTCCTTATGGCCGCATAATATTTCTGTGTGTGTTTGTGTGTGTGTGTACACATTATCCATTCATCTATTGATGGACACTTGGGCTGCTTCCATATTTTGGCTACTGTAAATAAGGCTGCAATAAACATAGGGATGCATCTATCTTTTCAAATTAGTGTTTTATTTCCTTTGGGTAAGTATTCAGTGGAATTACTGGGTCACATGGTAATTCTATTTTTAATTTTTTTAGGAATCTCCCTACTCTTTTCCACAGTAGCAGCACCAGTTTGCACTCCCACCAACAGTGCACGAAGGTTTCATTTTCTCCACATTCTCGCTAGCACTTGTTATTTCTTGTCATTCTGACAGGTGTGAGGAGGTATTTCATGTGGTTTTGATCTGCATTTCCCTGATGATGAGTGATGATGAGCATCTCTTCATGTGTCTGTTGGCCATCTGTATGTCTTCTTTAAAAAAAAAAGTGTCTTTTCAGGCCCTCTGCCCATTTGTTAATCTAATTGGGTTTTTTGGTGTTGAGTTATATTAGTTCTTTATATATTTTGAATATTAGGTTACTTGCAATTTAAATTGAAATTGGGCCTAGGCGATTTTTATGCTTAATCTATCTATCAACCAAGTTATTTTTGAGCACTGACTTCAAAAATTCAAGAATTAAAAAATAATTGCAAATAGTATACAGCTCACAGGAAAACAATTATGAATTAGAAGGATGTTAGGTTCACAGAGAACGCTCTTCAGACAACTAAAAAAAATCTTAAAAAAAACCCAAAACCCAATAAAAACAATCTCTAGAACTCCTCCTGGTTCATTATATCCTGATCAGGGAGCTGCTTGTGTCCCATTCTGTTGCCTCTGTTTTCCTGAGCTCACATGTGTGTGTACTTAAAAGGGTCATTGCATTTTGACTGCAGAGCAAAGAGTAGGTAAATACACTTGTTAACAGGTAAGCTAGGTCAGGCTGGTGTAGATTGGAAGGGTAGTTACATAGCTCAACCAGGTTACCACCGTTTGTTTTCTTATATTTCCTCTGCTCTAACATCCTTTACCCTAAAAATCATCTTTAGATCGTAGCAATTCAATATGGACCAGAGCTATTCACAAGAGACTGACGAATCAGTGCTCCAGTGTTAATTTAGACCGAGGAACACAATTGCTAGGTAAACATATGATTAATAGAGAATCGTATCCAATAGCCTATATATTCTTTTCCACTGACAGATATATATGAGATACATATATATATAATAAACATAATCAAGAGCAGAGTTTTCATAGTTTATTTGGAGGCAGAGCAAAGGGCTCTGGGTGACCATAATGGATGCTTCCTTCAGACCTGGCCTGTTAACTCTCTTCTCCCTCACAGACTGGATACTCCAGGCAGAAGACAAATTTGGCAATATGTAAATCCTTACTCTGTTAAAATTATATAGAAGAAAACATTTGTAAAGCCCAGCAAAACCCAAGAGAATGGGAAGATTCATTAGCACTTGAGAGATTTCAATAAATTTCTGAAATGAACAAAATGAGAATACTTGTTTCATAAAATTTTGTTTAATCCTCACATTTTTTAAGGAAGCCTGGGTGGCTCAGTCAGTTAAGCATCTGCTTTCAGCTCAGGTTATGATCCCATGGTCCTGGGATCGAGCCCCATGTCGGGCTCCCTACTCCGTGGGGAGTCTGCTTCTCCTTCTCCCTCTGCCCCTCCCCCTGCTTGTGCTCTCTCTCTCTCAAATAAATAAATAAATCTTAAAAAAAACCTCATGTTTTTCAAACATGTTCAAAATTTATAACATTTAAAAATCATTGAAATTAGGTAATTCTAGCATTTTTTAAAGACCTTTTTTTTTTTATTTATCCACTTGAGAGAGAGAGAGACAGAGTGCACAAACAGTGGGAGAAGCAGAGGGAGAAGAAGAAGCAGACTCCCCGCTGAGCAGGGAGCCCGATGTGGGGCTCGATCCCAGGACCCTGGGATCATGACCTGAGCTGAAGGCAGATGCTTAACGACTGAGCCACCCAGGCGCCCCAATTCTAACATTTTAATTTAAAAATTTATAAACCTATTATAGAACCTAAAATGTATTAACATTTAAATATGTTATCTTTCTAAAATAAATTATCAAAATAAATTGTTAAAAAGGGTATTATTGAAATAAAAGACAAATTGTTTTCATAGTCTTTAGTTTCATCATTTATAGATGAAGTTTCCCTATATTGATTTTCAATATTCTCATCTTCATATCCTATGTTTTGGGGAAATCCTCCATTTTGCTGCTGGTTATAATTTAATCATTTGTCTCCTCATGTCAGTCATGAATAAAGTGCTGAATTTTTCAAATGATTGATATTTTAAAATTTGTTGTATTGTGTTCTGGGTTGCCGTGTGTGATAATGTCACTCTGGTTTCCAGTATGTTGTTTTGCAGTGGAAAGAAAGGGAGGGTCACAGGTGATGTCCTGTGCTGGTCCAGGAGACGTGCAGTGCGTATGACTGTCCGCCGTCACTTGGGACGACAGGAGACAGGTGGAGAGTGGGTGAGCTCACTTAGATCTCATCAGCAAGTCCTCTTTGACCACCCTGGCTTCTGAGAACCCCCTTCCCGATGTAATACCTCAGCTTGGAGGGTGGGTCATCTTAATTTGGGGGACTGTGACCTGCCTCCATCCCTATCAACTTGGGGTCTATAATAAGATCGTGGCTAGTGATGGAGCACCCTGGTTCAAATCATTTATTTAATCTGGATATGGAAAAATACCCTGGGGGCAAATGAAATATCAGGATGATGCTTTCCGTTTTTGCTAGTTATGCAACGTACTTGCCTCTTCGAGCTGACGGCACTGTGAGGTCAGCCGGAAACTGGCAGGTATAGGCCTTTCAACATGTGTAAACTGTGTATCATTGGAAGAACAATGGATCAAATGCCGTACTTAACCTCTTGATCATTTTCATCAGCTGCACATTCATACAAGAAGGGGTCAGATCTTAATCACTTGGGTTTGTCAGTGTTTTGGAAATTATGGAAGAGTTTTGGTTTTGGGAGAAATTGACGCATTCTTAACGATGCTTTCCTGGGCAGATGGCTCATTTCCTACATCTGGATTAAGTTATCCCATTTAGGGTTGGACCCATGGTTACAGTGGTCCCAGCAACAGGGGACGAGATGGGTTCCATGCTGAGGCACATGGTGCGAGTGTCCTTGGTCCTGGCTGGTGGGACGGTTCTTGCTCGCCCTGCAGGCCCGGCCAGCTGTGTTCGTACAAGTGCGAGTGTCCTTGGTCCTGGCTGGTGGGACAGTTCTTGCTCGCCCTGCAGGCCTGGCTAGCTGTGTTCGTACTGTCATGTGGGCGCTGGGACAGACTCACTCAGATTCTGGCTGCTCACTAGGACACAAGAGGGAAAGCCCCAGGGCAGTGCCCGGCCCTCTGTCATTCCGGGATAAATGCCCTGTCTTCCCTAACCTACCTCCCTTCCTGCCCCCCTCTTCTCCATCCTCCTTTTTCTGTTTCCTCTCCTTCCTTCGTCTTCTCCTTCCCTCTCTTCCCGGGTCAGAGAGCAAATTACAAGTTCCCTGCTGCTCAACCAATTTTAGAGAGAATATCCTCAAAAAAAGCAAAACTGACATTCTGCCTTTAGGGTCATTAAACAAGGAGTGAAACTTTTGTTTTTATCCATAAACTTTTCCTTTGGACAAAAAAAAATATATGCTAAATGTTCTCTGTCCTTGAATGGAAAGTAACAGAAACAAAATCGGGACAAGCAATGAATCCTCTGCTAATATTCTGACCTGTAAAGGCAACTCAAGGAGGCAGAAGTTTAAATGATCTCCCTCCAAACCCTCAGCCCCAAATGAAGGTCTCTGCAGACCCCATGGGAGCAGAGCCACCATGTGCCAACGGCCTTGCCGCTCACGCAGCCCGCCATCTGCCGGCCCCTACCAGGCCGTCAGCTACTTCTAGAGAATGAGATTCCCTCACCTGGCCAGCACTGCTTCTCACAGAGGTGACAGGCTCCTCCACTGACCATTCTCCTAACTTAGCAGGTAGTTTTCCCTTTTAAGGGACATTGTTGTGTGCTTGGTTTCTAGTACCATTTGAAAGCCTTTCCTCAACTTCCCTTGAGATCAACACATGGGCAGAAGAGAAATCTGAGCTCCCAGGGGATAGACTCCACCATATGCAAAAGCCTTCCTTGGCCTATCAGCACGTGGCCAACTGGATGCCGAAACTTTAAACCCTATGAAGCCACTAAGGATTCCTGATTCAGTGGAGTATAATTTTTTTCTCCAAGAAAATGAAGTGACTAACTGATCACTTGACCCACAGGTAAAAAGATGGCTCGTGATTTTTCCTCTCCACCATGTGTGATGTTACATTAGCGGGCAGGATGACTTTTGGCAGATCATATACTTACGGGTTAAGTAGTTTGGGATAACACATAGTATCCTGGACTATCCTAATTGGGAGGCTGGGATTCTAATCCTAGCATCAACTTTATTTTATTGTGTGGTTTTGAGGAAGTTTCTCAATTTGTTTCCCAATGGAATATAAAGGGATTAGGCTAGATGATCTCTGGAGGTCCTTCTGGGGTCTATAAGCCCACGTTATCCCCACATCGCATTCTTCTGTGTTCCAAACCAGGCTTTGTCTCTCTCACTTGAATATTGAGTCAGTAAATCTTGTCTACATGGCTTAAAATACCTTTAAGAATATTTTTTTCAATTAAAAAATATTATTGAGAACTAATGGTTTCATTTTTTATCCTTACATAATAATTTTCAGTAAGAACTGAATTTTAAGTGAAAGTTAAAATCGGTTTTCTCTTAACAGTAGTACAATAGACTTTTCTTGCAAATTTAGAAAGTTCAAAAACAATGACTCTTGAAACCATGTTCTTGGGTGGATCTGATTCTTTCTCAAGGGAAGCAAACAATTAGGACATGAGATAATTTCAGCAAGAAATCTGTAGATAATCATCTTGAGCCTATCCTTTATTTCTGTCCATCCATTCAACACATTTTAATCGAGCTCCTAACATGTGACAAGCATGGGTCAAATATTTAAGGATATAAAGATGAGTATGAGACATTTTGCACTCAATTTCAAGTACCTCAGAACGATATGTGTCTACTGGTTAATGCCTTTTACAGTAAACCCTCACTGATTTCATGGCTGCTGATAGAATTAAGTATTTTACAGAGTGTATGTAAATCTCATTTAGCAAAATGTTGGAGAAACACTTTATTGTCTCTCTGTGCTAATGTTTAGCTGTGCTTGAAAGAGAAAGCAATTTAGGGTGCAGTAGCTAATTCTTTGCAAGAATCCATAAATGTAAAGATTTTCAGTTTTTTAAAACAATATTTCTGTAAGGCTGTGCCTCAGAACTCTGGGACCACCAATTCAGTCTTTCATTGTGTCACTTACTGATACATAGCATAGGTTGAATGTTGATTTTTGAGTTGTTCTCAGTTATCTCTGGCCTTACCCTGTGATGAAATTAAAACAATATTCAAATGTTTTATTGTAAGTGGAATTTTTGTATCCTTATTTAACATTCATGTCTTACAGTAGTTTTTTTTTAATTTTTAAAAAGATTTTATGTATGTATTTATTTAGTTAGAGAGCGTGAGCAGGGGAAGGGGCAGAGGGAGAGAGAATCTCAAGCAAACTCCAAGCTGAGCTCAGAGCCCAATGCCAGGCTCGATCTCATGGCCCTGAGATCATGACCTGAGCCAAAATCAAGCGTCGGACACATAACCGACTGAGCCACCCACACGCCTCCAGTAGTTTTTAAATCTTGGGTGATTATAGTGCAGTTCAGATTTTTTTTTTTTAACCAAGAATACTTGCAAATACATAAAAATTAAGGCTATCTCTAGAGAAACTTTATTATGCCATGGTGTATCTAAGATTTTTGATTCTATAAGGAAATTAAAAGAATCATCATCAAATCCATCAAAAGGATAGATTCTCAAAGTACAACAATCTTTAAAATGTCACTTTTGGGAGCTTCCCAAAATGCCTCCGTGCATGCGTGTGTTAGAACAGTGAATTACATTCCAATCTTTCCCCTGGAACTGTGGACCATGCTCTCCGAGCATCATTCAAGGTTGGGGAGATGAGACCCAACTCAATTTCACTAGAGTTTTCTGGGACCCTGTTGGCATAAGAATCTTCTTTGGAAACAGAGAATAATGATGAACAGATTGTCTTTCTTGAAAACTTCCCATTTTTTAATACCTTCTACTCAAAGTGATTGGTTTTATTCTTGTTTTGACCATTTTCCCAGTTATTTTCTAAGTCATTTCCCTGTTAGAACATGGAGTTTTCTTCCCCATCTGATGGGTCCTCTGGACAGAGGGCTCATGCCTTTCCTCCTGGTGACTGTCTAGGAGGCAGGGTTCACTTGGATGACAATGAACTCTGGGCAAGTGATTCCAAAGGTGAGGGTGAATATTTTCCAGTTAAGATTGGTGTAATCCTAGTCACTGGTCTTGTGTAGTCATTGACCTTGGAAAGTGGTCGAAGTTACAGAAATCTCCCATTTGGGAGAACATTGCTTTGTTCCTTTCATGTACATAAATGGTTGAAACCCTGAGGTTTCCATCTCATATCCCCACACAGCAACTGAAGCAATAAAACAGAATCAGCCCAAATGCTTTCTGAGGTCTTGGAGGGTCACGCTAACACCACAGGGATTGTGTGGTCACACTATAAAACTTGACTTGAACCGGTTTTCACCCCCTGTGGTTGAAGAAAGTGTAACAGAGTTTACCAATTGTTGATCATTTAAACTTCATGTGGTGAAAATAATTTATAGTGATTCACAAATAAAACGTAGTCATTCAGATATAAAACACTATATTGCATGTTTTGCTGCTTTATATTACATTCCTTCTCTTCACTAAATACTGACTAAATATTATATATTTTTTAAAGATTTTATTTATTTCAGAGAGAGAGAGCAAGAGAGCACAAGCAGGGAGTGTGGGAGAGGGAGAAGCAGACTCCCCGCTGAGCAGGGAGCCCGATGCGAGGCTCGATCCCAGGACCCTGGGATCATGATCTGAGCCGAAGGCAAATGCTTAACCAACTGAGCCACCCAGGCGCCCCTAAATGTTGTATTATTAAGAGTTAGGCAATACAGGCATTGCCTACAATTGTCTTCCTACAATTTCTCTGTTTTTATTAAAGAAAGAATGGGTCATTCTGGCTCCCAGCTAGCACAAAAGATATGTCCCTCTGAGTAACCTAAGAAGCACTAGGAAACATCTGATGTAAAAACGTCCCTAACTGGGACAAAGGTGGAATTAGGAAGGGGTGTGTGTGTTTGTATCAACCACATACTAATATTTATATTTGTCAAGTACTTTCTGCCAGAAGGCTTTCCTGAATCAACAAAAATTCTTGTAATTGGCATGTTTATCATTTTATGCAAATGTCACTAAATTCTTTGAAACAACCTAATGCCTCAGATATGAATTTCCCTCCTGTGCCCATTATTGCTTGCAGCTCAGCAATTGTTTTTATAAGTGCCAAAAACACAAACTTTGGATAAACTCCATAATCATTAAATTCAGATTTTAATCTTTGTAGTTACTTTACCCTGAGCATTTAGTATTTGCCAGGTGCTTTGGATAGTAATAATTTAAGTAGCAACAAAGCTAATTGGAGTCCAGGGGCACCTGCGAGACAAACCATAAGACACTTTTAACTCTAGGAAACCAACTGAGGGGTTGCTGGAGGGGAGGGGGCTGAGGGATGGGGTAACTGGGTGATGGGCATTAAGGAGGGCACCTGATGTGATGAGCACTGGATGTTGTGTACAACGGATGAAGCACTGACCTCTACCTCTGAAACTAATAGTACACTATATGTTAATTAATTGAATTTAAATTTAAAATGGAAAAAAAGAATATTGTGACAATGACAATGAATGTTCCTTACCCGTCCATCGACTTTGGGACTAGGGTAAATAATAATTACATTTGCCTTCAAAATAAAAGTCTTATTTCATTTTATTTTCTCACTCTCTGTGAGATGTATTTTGTGCAGTTTTGAGTTCATTCTTAATTTTATGATAGATTCATGAAGAAGGGCAAACTATGGATCATGGCACCCCAAATTCACTCAAGACGGCTTTCCTGGAATTGAAAATAAAGCTGATGCAACATACCAACAACATGGTGCAGGGGCCCGCTGGTTAATATCATAATGTATTGAAGTAGTAGCGTACAAAATTGAGCATAATATGCAAACAATTTAAAAATTATATATAAAGATTAGAAGAAATATTAACACCAGTTATTTCCAGGACATAAGATTATGAGTGATTTTTATCTTTTATTCACAATATCCTTATTTTTCAAAATTTTTACAGGGATTGTTTTAATAGTAAAAACAATTTTTTTTTTTAATAAAGGTTAACACTAGGCCATCCCAGGAATTTTCCAGGAAACACTTAGAATTCTCTCAGTTTCTTGAGATGTATTTTGTAATAATTCATTTTCATTGTCAGACAATTCAGTCTTCATTAAACTGAGTGCCTGACTCTACCGATAATATTGAGTTAATTACCTGAACAAGATGTGCACATTTTCTTATTGTATGGTTTATGTGAGTTTTATGTTCCAAAATTACCTAGTAAAACCTTCATATATACTATTTTAAATTGTTTTACTCTAAGTATAGTAATAGTTTAATTCCAAAGTAAAATGGGGCTTTATTACAATGCAAGAGTAGGCTCTCTGGTCATAGTGCAAAGAAAATGGCATCACTTCACGTACAAGGAACATGATTATATGCATAGTGTAATTATACTCACGGCAGAGAGGTGCCCCGGCATAGGGCTCCTCAGATGTTGGAAATGAGCTGGTCCAACAGGCCACTGCAATGGCAACAGCTGAATACACAAGCATTGGGAGAAGCAGAATGATGGGCTTCTCTGAGAGTTCCTCTGGCATGAACTGCATGGAGCACTGGGTGTTATATGCAAACAATGGATCGTGGATCACCACATCAAAAACTAATGATATACTGTATGGTGACTAACATAACATAATAAAATAAAATTAAAAATAAATAAAGTGAAACATCCAAACTGAGCTCTAACAATGCTCAAGAAAGAAGAAACAGAAGAAAGAAAAGGAATCAAAGGAAGCTCTCCAGTGGGGAAGAAAAGGGAGACAAGAGAAGTTGTCCACATTGGGGTCAGAGGAGAGTATCAGGAGACAAAGTTTCCACCTGGGTGTTGAAGGTCATAGAGGAGCACGTGAAAAGAGACCATCTACCCCTAATCAGGTGCCCCTGCAACAATCAAATGCATGTCGCCAGGGGTAAGATTATAGAGCAAAAGGTTTTATTCTGAGGTGCAGGATTTCAGGAGCAGAGAGTGAATGACTTCATCAGCATGTTTTTAGGTAAAAACGTATTGATCGTTGGACATTTATGGGAAGAACATACATGTCCATAGTTTTCCTTTGAAGTTTGACCATTTTTGAAGGAGCTTATCATTTCAGCATTGTCATATGATCTTCTCTAATAAACAAGTTTTCTTTTTTTTAATGAATAAATAAATTCTGGTTAGCTAACAGAGAGCATAATTCATGTGTAATCTAATCAGCGTCAGTCTTCAGCTACACCTAGGATGGAATGTTCCTTACCCGTCCATCGACTTTGGGACTAGGGTAAATAATAATTACATTTGCCTTCAAAATAAAAGTCTTATTTCATTTTATTTTCTCACTCTCTGTGAGATGTAAGAGCAAGGAGCAATTATTATCCTTATTCATATCTGAAAATAAATCTATAATTTGTACATGAAGATACACGTTAAGTGACACAAGAAGATACAGTAAATCAGTGCTGATTGGAAGTGGAAAATGTACTTCTGTTTTCCCTTTTTATTTTTTTAATTTAAATTCAATTAGTCAACATACAGTACATCATTAGTTTTTGATGTAGTGTTCATTTATTCATTTTTCTGTCTTCCCATTTTAATCCTCATCTTGTCACCTGTGTTAGTCAGGATCCAACCAGAAACCAGAAGCCACGTTACGTATTAAACAGAGGATTGAGTTTCACAGGTGATGGAAGATAAACAGAGAAGAGTGAGCCAACCTGGAAATTGGCCCCTGGGGCAGCAGCAACCTGGGGAGCAGGTGACCTGACCAACCCGGGATCCTGAGTGACCCCCAGGTGAGGGGCCAGGGGCTGGACCCGCAGTGGGGCTGCCCCGGGGAATGGACATGAAAGTCAAGGTTTGGGCCCAATGCCTCTCTCAGACATAGTGGAACAGGCTGGGAAAAGCAGCAGCGTGACCCTCTGTGAGGTCCCCGGCTTGGCCTTTCCCTCACTTTCTGTCCACTGTGTTCCAGCATGTACTTCTCTCTGTCCCCGAGCAGAAGCTTGCTTCCACCCCAGGGCCTCTGTACCTGCTCTTCCTTTTGCCTGGGCTAGTGCTCTGCTCCCCGACATTCGCATGGCTGAGCCTCTCCTGTCCTTCCCGTCTCGGATCCAGACATATGTCCTCTGAACGATCTCCCTGCAAACACGGTCGCTGCAGCGGGCCCCTGCACCTGCCAGGGTGCCGAGCACGGCGGTTCGGCCGGGTGCTGTGTGGGTGACTTACCGGGAATTAAGTGCTCACCACGCACCAGGCACAGTGGCTCTTCGATCATTATGTCCTGTAATCATCATATGACCTGTAAGACAGGTACATTGATGATCCCATTTGTAGCCAGACGGACCTATAGGAGTCTTTGTTGGCTGTTCATGGCTGCAGTGAACTCCCGTCTACAATTTTCTGAAATTATCTAACTGGAGCTTATAGAAAAATTTTAAAAATTAACCTCTTTAACACATAGTATTATTAAGATGTATTTTGTGCAGTTTTGAGTTCATTCTTAATTTTATGATAGATTCATGAAGAAGGGCAAACTATGGATCATGGCACCCCAAATTCACTCAAGACGGCTTTCCTGGAATTGAAAATAAAGCTGATGCAACATACCAACAACATGGCAAGTTTTTCTATTCTAGAAAGTACTGCTTAAAAAACCTTGAAGATTGCCTATCGTCTAAATAAAACTTAAAAAATATATATGGGGGGTGGGGCGCCTGGGTGGCTCAGTCGGTTAAGTGTCTGACTTTTTTTTTTTAACTTTTTTTTTAAAGATTTTATCTATTTATTTGACAGAGAGACACAGCGAGAGAGGGAACACAAGCAGGGGGAGAGGGAGAGGGAGAAGCAGGCTTCCCGCGGAGCAGGAAGCCCGATGCGGGGCTCGATCCCAGAACCCTGGGGTCATGACCTGAGAGCCGAAGGCAGACGCTTAACAACTGAGCCACCCAGGCACCCTGAGTGTCTGACTCTTCATTTCTGCTCAGGTCATGATCTCAGGGTCCTGAGATTGAGCCCTGCATCAGGCTCTGCACTTAGCAGGGAGTCTGCTTGAGATTCTCTCTCTCCCTCTGCTTTTCCCCCCACATGCCTGTATGTGCGCTTACGTGTGCGCTCTCTCTCTCTCTCATTCTCTCTCTCTGTAAAATCAATCAATCAATCTTTTTTAAAAAAAAAATATGTGGGAATTATCTAAAAAATCTTGGGGTATTATGGTAATTTTTCCTTCTAGGTTTCTCATTTTCCAGTCATTATGCAATAAGTTTATTACTTTTTTGTATATTACTTTTTAAATCAGAAAATATACTGTTTAAGAATATATAATAACTTATACTTTAGTGTATGAGGGTAACAAGGTGAGGCCAGGCTGCTTTAAAAATAGACTTTTTGCTCCACTTGTTTAAATATTAGGGATCTTTAAATATATTGCAATTGCTTGTTGTTAAAACCACGAAGGTCCCATTTCTCTAGTTTGTTTTCATTTCCATTATTCATTGCCAAGCAATCCAGATTTTTCCCTTTTCAAAGACATTTGGACAGGGATGGGCTAGAATGGGTGTTCTATTCCTGGTTGTTTTCTCTTGCAGTTCTGGTTAAATCTGGCAGAGGTGGACATCCCAGCAACCACTCTTTTTAACAAAGCACAATAAAATTATAATTCATTAGAAAGTGAACCCAGGGGCGCCTGAGTGGCTCAGTTGGTTGGGCGGCTGCCTTCGGCTCAGGTCATGATCCCAGGGTCCTGGGATCGAGCCCCACATCGGGCTCCCTGCTTGGCGGAGAGCCTGCTTCTCCCTCTCCCTCTGTCTGCCGCTCTGCCTACTTGTGCTCTCTCTCTATCTCTGTGAAATAAATAAATAAAAATCTTTATAAAAAAAAAAAAAGAAAGTGAACCCAGGGGGCCACCTGGGTGGCTCAGTCGGTCAAGCATCCAACTCTTGGTTTTGGCTCAGGTTGTGATCTCAGGGTTGTGAGATCAAGCCCCCCGTTGAGCTCCACACTCAGAGCAGAACCTGCTTGAGTTTCCCTCTCTCTCTCCCTCCATCCCACTCTTGCTCTCTCTCTAAAATAAATAAAATCTTTTTTAAATATTAAAAAAAAAGGAAAGTGAGCCCAGAAAATTAAGTCTTGACTTTCAGATGTCATCCTCGAGTAAGAATTAAAAAGAATTTCCTTTTTCCTTGCAGATTCTATTTCTTTCTTTAGGGGATCCATGCAGGACGAACACAGCCATCTCTGTGGAGTGTGTGGTTCAGACGCGGGCAGTCAGTGCGCCCGTAAACTGCTGGCCTTCTGCTTGGCAGCTGCAGCTTCTGACCTGAGTCCTGCGCTCGGCACCTGACCTGGGGACAACGCCACGGCTGTGCATTAGCAGGTCGGTGGGGCGCTCATGTCTGTGATCGAGTCTTTACATTCCAGGTTCGTGCTTCTGTTTATGGGCATGGAACCCATTCCCTGGGGCGGTGGGGGGAAAATTCAGAAACTAGAACAAAGCAACCATCAGAGGGTATTTACAAAAACCATTACTTCCTGCACTTGCACTGTCAGATCACTGGGCTTTCAGAAAAATAAAGATACTAAGTGTCATTGTCAACATCGTTAATGTACAACACTCTAAACTGAAGCTAAAACTTTTATCCTAAAGGTTCTTTGGCTTACAGAATTTTCATAATTTTTATCCTACTCCAATGGCCTTTGTTCCTATTTTTCCTGGTCTGGAACCACCCCCCGTGCTTTACTCAGGGGTTGGTCATGGACATTTCTGCTTCTCTCTTGAGTGATGTTTTGGACTTAGAAACAGATGATGACGTCTGTTTTAAAAAGTCCCATATTGCTTATGTCTGAATCAGCAGGAGATACACATTTCTTATTCAGTCCAGTTTTGTTTGCTCATTCTACAGGCTTTCAAATTTCCAGGGATCTGGTAGGCTTGTGAGAAGCATTTGTAAATACCAGCTCAGCCTCATTATGTTAAAGGGTCCCTTGAAACCACAAACCACTTCACCAGTCGTAGCCAGAAGGCTTGGCTTTCATTCTCACGATTAACAGCCCGAGATAAGGACTTGTGTTGACAAGAGATTTGCCAACACATTTCCAGCTGATGACACATCCTGATCACCAGATAAGCTCACTCTTCCGTGAACGGTAGCTACAGACAAGCAGTCCGATTCTTTCCTGAAGGAATCAATTTCTATTTTAATCTTCCGGACGACTTTTATTTACCTTACTCAGAACACTACCAAATGTGAATAGCATGTTCTCACTGACCTGTGTGTGTTTTTTATTTTGCACTGTGTATGTTCTTAGGTGAAATGAGAAACTAATAAAACAGTAATGCTGTCTGATAATAAGCATCATTTCTGAAGTTGATAAAAACAGTTATTTTGTTAATAAATAAACATTTATTTGTTTTCATTGTTCATTGAAAATGTGTTCTTTGCAGGGAGATGATATTGTAATCATCCCAAGAAAAAGGCTCTTATCCTTCATTCTATCTTCTTAGTTACCAGCACGGTATCCCCCATAGTTGATGCCTGATCAATATTCATTGACTTAATAACTAAAGTGACTCTTTAAAAAATTCTAGCTTAGAGCAAAATAAGTCAAACAGAGAGAGACATGTATCATATGACCTCACTGATATGAGGAATTCTTAATCTCAGGAAACAAACTGAGGGTTGCTGGAGTGGGGGGTGGGGTGGGAGGGATGGGGTGACTGGGTGATGGACACTGGGGAGGGTATGTGTTCTGGTAAGCGCTGTGAATTGTGCAAGACTGTTGAATCTCAGATCTGTACCTCTGAAACAAATAATGCAATATATGTTAAGAAAGAAAAAAAGAAGAAGAAGAATGTAGCAGGAGGGGAAGAATGAAGGGGGGGAAGTCGGAGGGGGAGAAGAACCATGAGAGACGATGGACTCTGAAAAACAAACTGAGGGTTCTAGAGGGGAGGGGGGTGGGAGGATGGGTTAGCCTGGTGATGGGTATTGAGGAGGGCACGTTCTGCATGGAGCACTGGGTGTTATGCACAAACAATGAATCATGGAACACTATATCTAAAACTAATGATGTAATGTATGGGGATTAACATAACAATAAAAAATTTTAAAAAAAAATTCTAGCTTAAAGTGGTAACATCTACAAATAATGTGAGAACCTACAAGTACAGTCAACTATTCGATTCATCTATCCCACTTCCAAACATTAATGTCATCTGTTTCTTAACTTTTTCAGGACTTCTTTTTTAAAATCTAATGAGACTTTAAAAGGTTATGAAATTTTATTGGTAAAAATAAATGATTTCAAATGAATTAATTTCCTATAAGCTCAGTAGATGAATCAAACTTTTCGATAATTATCACTTAATCTAAAATTAACTGCTGTTCATGGAAGAAGCTTAAAACAAATGATAGTTTTGCATTGCTGGTTGAGCCTAAATCTAATCTTGAACTCGTTGGAAATATTTATTGTAGGGATCTATTTGGCTCTGTTTTGGAAAAAGCATAATAAATTGCCCTCTACCGATTACTTCCATTTCATAGGTTTTTCTGGTTACGTCTGAGGTGCTGGCCAATCCAGATGACAGCATGTCACTCACGTGTAGGGTACCACTTCCCTGCCCACCCTCATCTGTACTCAATGCTCCTTGTCTTTGTCTTCACGTGTTCTGGACCTGAGCTGCTCTCTGACTCCTAATCACGTAAATTAACTTGCATTTTCAATCATTCAATCAGAAGATCATTACTCGTATTTTTCTATCCATTTACATCTATGGGGCACTAAGGATGGCATTCCGACATCATGGTACTAAAGGTGGGACGTTCTGAAGGCCTCTAATGGATGATTTTCCTGAGGTTTTGGACCTCAGGTACTTCTACTACTTAAACTTAAAAATCAAAATCAAGAAACTTGGCCATGAGCTTACCTAGAGCCCTAGTTTTCCTGGGTGCTCCCAGAGGTGTGGGAACAAAGCAGCTCCATTTCTGAGAATTAATGAGGTAGAAGCCATACTAGATGGTGTTTAAAAACATGAAATCTTGAGTTTATTGGCTTGGATTCAAATGCTGACAGCACCATTTAGTAACTCTATGACCTCAAACAAGGATTTAATGTCTCTGTGTCTCAGATTATTCATATGTAAAGTGAAAACAAGCCTTCTTGTTTCAGATGTGCTTCTAAGGCTGTTGTACAGATTAAATGAGATCACGCCTTTTAAGCCTCGCAGGTGGTAATCCTTCAGTATGGGTTAGCCGTTATGTTGTATTCCCATGTAGTCTTCTACCTCTTCCTGGACCTGTGGGGAATTCATGCAGGATTCCATGTTTGTTGAGAGTCACACCAGGGCCTTTAAATCTCAACTGTAGCATTTAGTCCTGTGGATGTGCCCTAGTCCTTCTGAGCCTCCAAGCTGGGGTCTGGTCCAATTCTGTGGCCCTCAGGTACACACAATGTCTCCCTCTGGAATCACTCTAGGGAAAATGATGTTTAGAAGTCACCAGGTTATAGATCTTCTAGAAGCAGGACTAAGTGTCTCTTTAAGGAAGTTAAGAGCATCATCTTGATACTCTCATCTGAAAAAAAGTAAAAGTAGCTGCTTTCCTCCAGAGGGAAAAACATTTTTGCCCAGTAAAGTGAAAATTTTACTACTCTCTGCTTCTTCCCACAGTATCCGTAAATATGCTGAGGCCGTTTATTTTGCCAGATGGTTTTTGAGACCCTGCTGAAATGAGAGACGCCCTCATTTTATATTTCCCTCAAATTCTACCACAAACCACACTTCTTGGGAGAAAAAAAAAAAAGTCGCCATGTAAGCATGTTTACCTTCAACGGACTAGGAAGCGGGAACTTGTCCATAAATGATGAGTCACCACTGCAGATCTATAAAAGTAAAGGTGCTTGTCTGGGAGAAGGCAGAGGCTCCAGGCACAACCATCATGATGCTCCCAGGCGTCCTGGCTGCCTTCCTCTTCTTGAGCTGGACTCAGTGTTGGTCCCTGCCTCTTCCTAGCGATGGTGAGGATGATCTGTCCGAGGAAGACTTCCAGCTCGCAGAGGTAGAGTATCTTGCCAGTCCCAGCGGGATGTTACATCTCACAAGTGCCCTTCTCTTTTAAAAGCAGGCCATTCTGGTCTCTTTTCCAGCGCTACTTGAAATCCTACTACTATCCTCTGAATCCCGCTGGAATCCTGAAGAAGTCTGCAGCAAGCTCCGTGGTTGACAGGCTCCGAGAAATGCAGTCCTTCTTCGGCTTAGAGGTCACCGGCAAACTTGATGATAACACCTTGGACATCATGAAGAAACCAAGATGTGGGGTTCCCGATGTGGGCGAGTACAATGTTTTCCCCCGAACTCTCAAGTGGTCCAAGACGAATCTAACCTACAGGTAAATCAGAGGCTATCTTTCTTTAATCTTTGTTAGTTTTTAAAATAGTATTAAATGCCTAATTTTCAGCACAAGCTATAAATGACAGAACATGTGTGGTCCCATTTTTTTTTAAGTAGGCTTTAAATATTTAACCAGAAGTTAAATAATTCCAGCAATAACTTTAATACTATTGGTGAGAATGTCTCATGACATCTATTATTGTTACATTAACCCAGCATTATTTTTCATTGGAAATCTCAAGGTATTTTTTTTTAGAAAAGAAATCAAATTAGAAGTAAAAGTAGGTGTAATAAAATTGGCAAATGTACTACATGAGGTGTATTTATTAGGAGTGCTTAAAAATGGAGAGTCCTACTCTCTCTAGGAACTTGACAAAGTTATTTCATTTATTTAGATCATAGTAATACAATTCCAAATCTGTATCATACAATACAAGTTTCATTAAATATCTGAATACTTTAAATGTAAGATTCCAAGTGGTCAGATATTTGGAGATACTCAAATATCTGATTGAATTCATTTTGTTATCTTTGTATGGCATCATAATTGATAAGTTCTTTGAAACTTTGGACCTCTAGTAGAACTTTTAAAGAAGCCACTGCATTTTGAGTTGAAAAGCAGTATTCCAAGAAAATATATTCTCAAATATTTCTCCTTCCAAAAATGTAATTGAAACTTTCTCTGCTGAATAGGATTGTGAATTATACCCCTGATCTGACTCATTCTGAAGTTGAAAAGGCATTCAGAAAAGCCTTCAAAGTTTGGTCAGATGTGACGCCTCTGAATTTTACCAGACTTCATGATGGCACTGCTGATATCATGATCTCTTTTGGAACTAAAGGTAATGATGGAGAATCATTTTTAAGAGACATTTTACATTCTGCTCCCTAATTGTCTCCATTCTTTTATTCCTTCTTTCAGTCATTCATTACTTTTTACAGAATTCACCAAGCATTTGTGCCAGGCACTGCTGGATATAATTAGATTCTTAACTCTTGCTTTTTGTGTGTAGAGCATGGCGATTTCTACCCATTTGATGGACCCTCTGGTCTGCTGGCTCATGCTTTTCCTCCTGGACCAAACTATGGAGGGGATGCTCATTTTGATGATGATGAAACTTGGACAAGTAGTTCCAAAGGTAATATTTCTTATAAAGGTATGATTCATGATTTCTAGATTAGGGATAGACAGTGATCGCATTGATAAGAAGTTAAGAAGCATACTGTAAATTATATTCGATAGTTGGTTATGTTTTTCAAAAAAATTAGAAGTTTATCTTATACTTATTAGTCTCTACAAGTGACATTTCTACAAACCTATGTGAAACATTAAAAGTGAGCAGTTTAGTTTAGTGACTTGAGGGATACTAGCTAACTTTGAATTAGGACCAAAATGTCTTTCTGTCAATCAAGGTGTTGTTACTGTGGATTACCTTTCAGTGTGTTTAGGAAGTACAGTTTATTACAAATACATACCTGAAAACTATTAGGGCTGGATAGGCAGGTCATAGATGAGTTGGATGTGAGTTGAAATAGTTTTTTTTTCCTTGACAGAAATATTAATGGCACAAGTGTAGTCTGTTTTCTGTTCTCTGTTATATGAGTTACTTGTTTCAGACATATCTATATCACTGATTTTATAAATACTCTTCCAACAAATCAAGATGGTGTCTTACTCCAAACAGCATGAGACAGACCAGATAAAAATTATACTTATAAGAGCAAAATGAAACTCAGTGTTGAATGAATTAGTCAGTAGATGAATCTTCAAACTCAAAAGAATTGGGAATATTAATTTAAGAAGAAGAGCGAGATTGTTCCAACTAGGACTTACCTATGGAGCTATATTGACCCTTGGTTGTGACAGTTAGAGGTAGTCTTCATAGATAGCTAATTGTTATTATTCATTTAAATCAGAAGAATTGTTATTCCAAAGAGTAAAACTGGGCCTTGGCTGACCAGTGCCTCTGCTTCAATGCCTCCAATGTATCTTTGGAAGGAGAGGTGAGAATTTACGTATTTATGTTCTGAATATTACACGGGTAAGAATGATTTTAGGAAGAAAGACTAACATCTAGTATTGTTAAGAGAGAGCCACAGTAAACCTCAGTTTTAGGCTCCTGCATAAGTTCTGTATTTGAAATATTAACAGAAATGAATGAAAATATTCATAAACAAACCATGATTGATTTTTCAGCTAAAGGCCAGGAATGGGATCTATCACTAGTCATTTCAATGAAGAATTGCTTTTTACTCAGATTATGTGAACTTTGATCGCTCTTAGGGTCTGCATGATTTACTAAGTTGGTTATACATTCTCATCAGGCATAGGCTCTGACAGCAATTGGTATTTAAGGTCAAATTGAAACCACTGACTCCAGCTTCCATGTGTTTTTTTTTTTCAACTTTTTATCTTTTTTTTCAATTTAAAATATCAGTATTAGGAGGCTCAGAAATTGGTAGTAAGAATGACTAGAGGAAATAATGTAAATATAGTGACACAGTGGTCTTCTAAAATTGAGGAAAGTTGGCCAAGCATTTCCAGAGTTTCTATTCCTTTAAACTTTAGAGTCTAGAGATATTCTGGAAAGGATCACTTGGTTGGAATTTATTCCCAAGTAGATTCCCAGAGACCCTATTTAGTGCATGCTCCATACTTGGTCATCATCCATTTGCATGATGCCTCTTGTTTAGACGATGTTCTAGAAACGCCCTGATAGCTAGCTCCCTATGTGACTTCCCATGACTCCTTCTTCAAGGCCTCCATTGTCCACTTTCCTCAGCTGCCCTGAGAAAAGAAAGAGCACATCAAGATTCCTAGTGTCTTCCCAGTAAATCCTCACTGATTCCTAATTATTTGAGAGCAATCTGTTGATATTCTAATTAGGTAGGCAGCTATAATCAAAGAGAACATTAAATTATAAGGATTAATTCAATATTTTGAATCTTCCTTCCAGCAACCGAATATTGAATATTAATTTTTTTAAAAAGAGTGAAATAGCCAAGAAAGAGAAAGAGGCAAAGAAAAGAGCATTCCATCCATTAACTGGTCACTGCCTTGCTTTCTCATCATTGCTTCGTTTTCTTATAGGCTACAACTTGTTCCTCGTCGCTGCCCATGAGTTCGGCCACTCCTTAGGTCTTGACCACTCCAAGGACCCGGGAGCACTCATGTTTCCCATCTACACCTACACTGACAAGAGCCACTTTACGCTTCCCGATGACGATGTACAAGGGATCCAGTCTCTCTATGGTAACTCTTAATTTATCAGTCTAGAAACAGAATAGATGCATACATTTACTTGCAAAATTA
This sequence comes from Halichoerus grypus, assembly GCF_964656455.1. Classification (NCBI taxonomy): domain Eukaryota; kingdom Metazoa; phylum Chordata; class Mammalia; order Carnivora; family Phocidae; genus Halichoerus; species Halichoerus grypus. The sequence continues at coordinate 110,517,444 of NC_135722.1, forward strand.
TCAGTGAATTTATCATTACCATTATTGCTGTCCTGGTTCTGTTATTAAAACCTGGGAAGACATGCCCAGTTTTCCTTTCTGAATCAGACCATCTGCTCAAGTAGAAAATATTCTATTCTCCAAAGATTTTGCAGATTCCTATTTGTATTTTATACCTTGCAAGGTATGTTTGATTCCCACAAAACACCTCTGACATAAGGAAGGAAAATATTTTATTCCCCATTTAACCAATGAAGAAACCACACCCTGTAGCGCTTAAATAGTGTATCTCTAGTACCATGGCTGAGGGTGAAAGTGTGGTCTTAACCAGCTTTTATAAATTCTGGGTATTCCTTCAACCATGTCAGTTTGCCACAATAGGAACTGTTCAGGTGGCCTGTAGTAACTTTTAATCAACATCTACAATGACCATTGTAAGAATCTCTTCCTTCTTTTTTCTTCCAAATTTTCAATAATATTTATAAAATAATTAAACCTCACCTCAAACCAGCAAAACTGCCTCTACTAATAGAGTTAAAGTTATCAGTGTAAACACTTCTAGAGCAGCGAGCTCAGAAACCTTGCTCATGGCACCTGGCCCATCATTCCCCCTCCGGGCTGAAATCTACTATAGCAGCTAGTGTAGATGTGGGCAAGTGCTTTGCGTTTCTTACTATTTCTACAATATTGTGACCAAGGGACTTGATGATAGAACTAATATGAACCGGGTGGAGAAGAAGCAGCTCAGAATTGTTACTGTGCATGCATGGCACCTGTTTTGCACTCACCTGAGCTGGGGGAAAGCTACAAACTCGTGGCACATCAGGGCTGCTGAAGGCCTGGCTGCTCACTCACGGCAGCGGTACTGGGGTTAACTGGTGAAGTGACCATGTCAGACGTTGCTAGCTGGTAAAAGAGGCAAGACATAGAGCAGAGGTGAGGACTCCCACAGGGACGGTGTGCCCAGGAGTGGCTTGAAAAGAAATGTGTATCTCAAGAGCAGCCTGTCCATAGCTCATGCCAAGGATGGGGAAGGTTTCCTCTGAGTCTCGCTCCCTTCCCCATCCACCCATTTCTATCACCAACCTCAAGAAACCCAAAGATGTAGTTGAGAAGAATCTCAAGGGGTCTTGAGGATGGAAGCAGGAGGAGCAGGCCCACCCACAAGAGCTTGGTGACCTCGCAGGAAGGAAGTAGAATTGCATGGTGTTTGGATCCTGGTGTAGAAGCTGAGGACTTCCTGCCCTCCCTGGAGGGGACCCTGCGACTCTCCACTAGTAGGGGTGCGGCATCAGGAAGCCTGGCCTCACCACCTTCTTCCCTTCATTTCATGCCTGCAGGCCCAGGAGATGAAGACCCCAACCCTAAACACCCCAAAACACCAGACAAATGTGATCCCTCCTTATCCCTTGACGCCATCACCAGTCTCCGGGGAGAAATGATGATCTTTAAAGACAGGTACTCTTGATCTTATTTAACACAATCTGCATGTCATGGACATTTGTGAGGCTGTGTCTGCAAATAGCCAAACATCCAGTCACATTTCCAAAGGTGACGTTAACAGCAAAGATCAGAGATTTTTGGTAGGTTTGGGTTTTTTTTTTTTTTTTTACATGTTTCAGATGAAATAAATGACTAATGGATAAACACTTTACTTTTCCATGGCTAATCTTGGCATGATGCAGCTTCTCTTTACAACGCTGGTGGCACTCTTCCTCATAAAGATAACCAAGTAAATATAGAAACCCAATTTATTTATTTGAAAACACAAGTATTGAAATCAGTTACCATATCAGTAAACCGTGACAACA